>NC_134575.1:69094990-69695990 GCF_050947875.1 Dermacentor variabilis | reverse complement strand
CTTTGCTTACAACACGGTGGTGCAAGAAACAACACAGATCACGCCATTCAAGCTGGTTTACGGCAGGAATCCGACGACGACGCTTGACGCGCCATGCTACCACTCGTGACCGAGGAAGAGAATCTGGACGTCACTACCTATCTCCAGCGTGCAGAACAAGCCCGACAGGTCGCCCGCCTACGGATCAAGAACCGGCAGCGTACCGACTGCCGACACTGTAACCTCCGACGACGCTTCGTCGAGTACCAGCCCGGTGACAGTGTTTGGCTTTGGACCCCGATACGCCGACGGGGACACAGTGAGAAACGACTGCGACGCTATTTCGGACGCTACAAGACAATCCGACGTGTTCGCGCACTGGACTATGAGTCGCGCCAGACGGCATTTCGCATTCACAGCGGCGTCGTGCACGAGCTAAAGTTGTCCACGTGGTGCGTCTTAAACACTTTTATGCACGCTGACAAACTTCCTTGTTTTGTCGATTCTTTGCTACGGGTGTTTTTCTTTATTACTTTCCTTTATTTGCAGCATCGTGTCCACGCTTTCTTTTAAGAGGGGGGGGATTGTATTGACTCGTGCACATGGCTATCTTTATTGGGCGACCATGTTTCGCCGCCTAAGAAATATTACGGCCCAGCGGTGGAGGCGCCTGCATGTATCGGAAGTTTCTGGAATGTAATCGATGCGTCTATCCGCTGTCTGTTGTCGCCGAACCTTGTGTTATCTGATTTCATCGCATGGAGCAAATGGTGTAGTACTTTGTGGAAGACATGAGGGTCCCAGTGATTAATCTGGAAAATTTTACGACTGCTGTATAAAAGCCCACGTGCTTGACCCGCTCATCAGGTCTCCGACGATCGCCGAGTCTGCTGCTGTCGAGGGCACACGTTAGCCCAATAAAACGTTAGTTTCTGTAATCACAGTGTTGCTGCCTTCTTCACCATCACTACTACGTGATAATATATATATATATATATATATATATATATATATATATATATATATACGAGAAGAACGGGGGTTGACCAGCTGACCAGTTGCCTTCACCCAAAAAGATCATGTTCTCGAGACGCCTGCGGCAAAAATGACATTTCACGTCCGCCGCCAAGGTCTGTGAGTGGTGGCGCTGGCAAACACTCCCATGGTTCTACTAGGGCACATATATAAAAAAGAAAGTGAATGGGGAAAGGGCGCCGCGGTAGCTCAATTGCTAAAGCATCGCACGCGAACTGCGAAGGTGGTGGGTTCGGTTCCCACCTACGGCAAGTTGTTTCTTCATCCACTTTAATTTGCATTATTTTATCATTTCTTTATTTCATTTATTAAGCAGACTTTAATTTACCCTATGTTGTACTTGGTGTCAATGTTTGTTGGCTTGTTATGCTGTGACTCTATATATATATATATATATATATATATATATATATATATACATACAGTTGTAATGAAGAAGAAGAGCACAACAACAAGGCCAAGTGCTTCGCCGCGAAGAGCCACCAGGGCTGTAAGAAGCGGATTGCAGACAAAGATGGCCCTGAAACCGGCTGAAATGTCAAGCGCGGCGAAAGGGAGGGGAATGTCTTTGCGGGTCATGAAGAGTTCTGAAGGAGTGAAGGGGACAGTGCTTTCAGAGACAGCGCCACAGAAGACGGGAACAACGGCAGACGAGTACGGCGGTATGGCGATCTCTTCTCGAAGAACTAGCTTAACGGGAAGAGAAGTGGCGCGATGAGGGGCACGTCACACAGAGGCGATAATTCGACTTCAGCACGTGCACAATTGATGACCGCGTTATTTTGCGAAAGAAAGTCCCACTCAAGTATCACATCTTGAGAACAGCACTGCAGAACCACAAACTTCACAATATAGAGAACGCACTGAATAACAACTCTAGCTGTGCATGCTGCTGAAGGCTGAACTGGCTGCGCGCTTGCTGTACGAAGAGAAAACCCAGAAAGTGGCGTCGTAACTTTTCGTAAAGCGCGAGAGTGGCGTTCGTTTAGGACACACGCGGCTGCTCCAGTATCAATTAGTGCAACGGTAGGGACGCCGTCAACAGTAAGATCGACAACGTTCGAAGGCTACAATGGAGGACTTGTACAGATCGGTGGCGACTCAGTTCTTGCCTCCTGAACTGCGGCGCTTAGTTTTCCTCTTGCGTGGGTGAAGGGCGCCGGCGCATGGGGGACAACGAGCGGCGATGCGGGGAAGTGAACGACCTGTAAGGACCGGGCGCTTGGCTGGAGGCCTGTTCGACTGCCGACTAAAATAGATGTCGTGGAAAGGCTGCACGTTGGCGTAGGGAGGCGACTGCACAAACTCATCAGAGTTCAGCATGCGGCGGTGGCAGAGTCGTGCAACATGGCCGGGAATATCGCAGGCATAACATATGGGCCTGTTGTCTTGCGTGCGCCAAGGATTAGTAAAGGCAGGTGAACGTCAATGAACGGAACTATGAACGGGTGGTGGCGGCCGAGGATGTAGCGCAACGAGTGGTTGACGAGGGGGCTGGGCGGCGACGGATGCGTAAGTAAGTGGCACGGCGGCAGGGTACTGCTGATGCTGCATTGGTAGAGCGTCAGCAACTTGGTCTTCAATACCCCCCCAAGCATAGGAGCGAGCTGTGTAGGAGGCTGTTGCGGCAGCGGCTGCTGTAGCTCAGCGAAGGGTAGCAGAGAAAGCTGACGTGCAACTTCCTCACGCACGAAATCTTGGATTTGTGTGAGCAAGGAGGAGCGATCAGAGAAGGCTGTCATGGAAGAGAGGGCCTCGTCAGCTACCGAGGGGCGCCTGGTCAACTCGCGCTGCCACCTCAACTCGTCGTAGCTTTGGCACAAGTTTATGAGCTCTGCTACGGTGCGCGGGCTCTTGGCGATCAACATTTGGAAAATGTCGTCGGCGATGCCCTTGAAAATGTGCTTGAATTTGTCATTTTCGGGCACAGACACATCCACACGTTTGCATAGGGCGAGAACCTCTTCAATATAACAGGTGAATGTTTCACCGGGTTGTTGCGCTCGCTCTCGTAAACGCTGCTTGGCGCGCAACTTGTGGACGGCAGGGCAACCGAAAACTACAGCGAAACTGGTCTAGAACGCGGACCAGGAGTGAAAGTCGGCTTCGTGATTTTTAAACCACAGGTGAGCCGCTCCCGCAAGGTAGAATATGACGGCATTTAACTTGGCTGTATCGTCCCATCGATTGTGCAAGCTCACCCGTTCGCACGTAGCCAGCCAGCCATTGACGTCCTGTTCATCCGTACCGCTGAAAAGCGCTGGATGGCGCTGCGGGACAGCGTCAGAGCCGGCAACGGGGGGTGGCGGCGACGTCGGCTGGGGAGAGTCAGGCATGACGGGAGGCAGAGTCCGAGACGGGAGTTCCAGGGTGTAGATGTTCTTGAGTACCCCGCACCTTCCACCAATTGTAATTGGTGCACTGAAGAGTTCCGAGGGTAACGTCTCTTCGTAACCGAGGAGGCAGGTGACGCAGAGCAGGAACAGCCGGTTGCCCGAACGGCTCACACTCGTGCGAAGCACTGGCGATCCGGCTGGCTCACTGGTTGCACAGCAGGCATGGAAGAGACGATCTGGCTGGCCTTGTTCTTGTGCTCTTCTTCTTCATTACAATATATATATGTAATCTCAGGCATGTTTTCACAGATACGCACTACTAGACCTTCTGAGAAAAAGGTCTAGAGAAAAAACAATGCTTGATAGGGAAATCGGTGCGTAGCACATGATCCTAAACATTCATACCTGGTGCATAGAGAGTCGCATATGTTTATTTAAAATAAATTATTCAGAATCACTCCAGTTGTGGCGCGCATTCCTCAATGAAACATCATTTCTGTTCAACATCTTTATCACTGATTTAGCTAACGTTGGGTCTGGCACTAAATTCGCAACACATGATGGTGAAAGGGTGGAAAATAACCAATGAATCAGCACATAAAAGACCAACTTACTTCTGTGGCTTCCAAAAAGCAAACAGTATCCGTCCTCATTAAGATTGTGCCAGGCTCTTCTACCAATTAGATATTCTGCCTTGTAAAACACTAGCACTGTATTTTGATGACTGCATGTCCTGAAACATTCAAAGTGGTGCAATGTTGGCACGCTGCGACAGACGATTTATTGCCGTGACATTTATGACGCTAGTTTCGCCCACTTCATTGATTGTCATGTATGGGATGTACCTGCCATATACTGTCTCTTTCTTTTGCAAAAAAATAATTGTTTGACCCAATAGACGCCTGCGTTTTGTTTCCCCCCCCTACTACCACAATTCTAAAAGATGCACATTACAAAATTGATTTCATATAAAATATTTGGTGTCATATTTTTAAAGAAAACAATACGTAACGCTTCTTTAAGCTTTAACAAACAGTCATAGACTCCGCATAACATATTGCACACTTTCCCAGACAAATATCATGTACCCAATACGCGTACCAATTATGGAAGACAAATGAAAGCAACACACTCCCTGATTTGCTGTACAAGTCTGATGGAGAAAGTTTTAATAATAATGAGAGTGCTCCCTACGCTGTGTGCAAAATCTAGCTGCTGTAGCGTTAAATTACAAAGCCTTGCCTTCTTATTTGCTTTCCTTCAAGTAACTAGAATTTTACTGCATATAATTTGGTGTTTGAACATTTTTCTGTGCATTATTGTTTGCCCGCATTTTCACTGTAGTAAAATCTGCTAGTTACATGCGCTGGTTGCTCGACTTCACCGATGGCAGATCTTCATCTCCACCAAAGATAACAAAGCGCTTCTTTGTGCAATCTATCGAGGACATATTTTTACAACAACCAGCTGGAAAACATAAGGGGAGAATATGCAGATGCCATAGAGGTGTCCAGCTTGATTGAGCCATTGGGTCCTGGCGTACGGTAAGATGTCTCTGTCTAACTTTCCGCAGGCGAGAGAAAGCGAGTGAAGTCGTTCTTTATGAAGGAGGGAAAGGTTAGCACTCTCTTCTGCAGCCTTTGACGGAGCACGGCTCAGTGACAATAGGGAGCGGTAGAGTGGGGATAAACAAGGTTAAATAGGAGAGGAGGAAGTCGCCAAGGGGGACCGAAGCAAACCGGTAGGATGGAGCTCTCACTTTTCGTCATCCCTCTCTCCTCAACGAGTTTGGACTTAACTTTTGAAGCGAGTTGCAGCAACCCTCTGTGACTGGAGACGCCGTCAGAGCTCCACAAGATTCCAGAAAAAGTTTCAGAGGAGGTGCTGTAACATTAGGCACTACTGTACTCGTTCGAATCGCGCAAGGTTGGCAGGAACGGCGTTGATAAGTGAGTTCCCCATTGTGATGTTGAGAACAAAAGCTGTATCCCCCTCACTTTCTTTATTGGCGGGCCAGAGTCGAGTAGGTATGGAGTGTTCCGTACCAATTAAACATTTTTTGTTTTAAAAGCGAAGCTTTCTTTGCCTCTTCTTTCGACTTTTCCAGTGCTGCTGCTGCTGCTACTACTGGTATAGCTGTCTTGCACGCCGCACCGTGAGGTGGTTCAGAGCGTGTATATATATAGTAGGAACGAGGGCGCGAGGAAAGGTGGCGCGAGAAACTAGATATCTGCCTAGTCATTGCGTTGGTTACTAATCGCTATGCGGAAGTCGCAGCTCGCTATCAGCGGAAGCCAACACCGAAAGTTTGCCGCAAGACGGGTAAGCGGTTAGATGCAAGCCAAAAATAGGTAGAAACTGTGATGCGACGTGACTGAGTTGGCTATCTTGTGCGCATGTCTTCTGTGTTAAACCCGTCGCACGTGTGCCGATAAGCGATACATCGTGCCTACATCGGTTATTACAGAAACAGATAGCCCCTAAGAAAGGCAAGAATGGCTCCAGGAATGCTAACGCAATAAATGTATGACGTCTTTACAAGAAAATAAAGTGACATCGTGATCGTATGCTGCTTGGCTCAAATCTTTGAATTTCATTACGGTCCGGCATTTCGACCGCTACGAGAGCGGTTATTTCTCTTCTCTAAGAATGCGACTCCACTCAGCTTACACACCTTTGTGCCATAAACTATAGTATTGGCCTGTATATTACCTTAGCATAACGTTACAGATGCTAACTGTTTATGTACGTTCCGTAGGAACTTGAAGCAATAGGATGGGATCGAATGACAGTGGCCAGAGGGATTTTTCAAATGAGCTTGGTTTTTAATCGTTTCGACTTAGGCGTCCACTACACATGATCGAAGGAGACATATGTTTGCATGAATGAAAACTGCTGTGCCGAGCACACCGTCACAATAGAGAAACATTTCCAAAATCCCTTCACAGAATCTATGATGCTTCCATTATTCCGCGTTATGCCTTGTATTATTATACAACAGGTATCAGACAAAACAACAGGGCGCGATAATTCCATTGGCACAACATTTCATCATACCAAGTTTGCTACAAGTATGACACTGAGAGCGTGTTTTACAGAGAGCCAAGGAACATAGTGCAACGTTTCTTCGCTTGACACTTAGCATTCGTCGTTACGTCTACACAGTGCGAGACCTCCACGTAAGGCACTGAGAGCACTTATTACGGAGAGTTAACGAACGCAGTGGGACTTTGCTTAGCCCTCCACACTCATCATCACGTCATCATCACACGAGCTATAACTAACCATTTTCCTTCGAGCTTTTTACTAATAAATTCTATGCTATAGCTCAGTCATTATTTGAAGTCAAGCGCTCACGACTTCAACAAATACATAAGGCAATTGAAAAAATCTAGGACGAAACCGCATTTTTTAAGAGGGAAACACCATTGTAAACGACAAAACAGATTTACAGATGTTTGCACAGTCTGGCTATCGCTTGAGCAAGAAGCACCCACCTTCCGGGTGAGGGCACGAAAAATAAATTATTACATTGCAATATAGAAAACTTATGCAGGATGCTTAGAACGTGCTAATAATGTGAAGGCGAAGAACAAGATGTACTTTCTGCTGATCTGCTGCTGAACTTTCTGTTGAACTTTATGAGATGTGCTCCTGAACTTCGTGACGAACGTTCTGCTTATGTGCCGTTGAATTTTCTGATGACGGCTCTCCTGATGTGGTATTGGACTATCTGTAGAACTGTCCACTGATCTGCTGTTGAACTTTCCGACAAACGATCTGCTTATTTCATGTTAAACTTTCTGTGGAACTTTGTTGATCAGCTGTCAAACTATCTGCCAGTGTTACTGACAGATTATATTGACATTTCGTTAAACTTTCTGCACCTTTCATTCTAACTCTAAGTCCGGCTCTCCCAGTGCACACTTCAATCACCACAACAGCTGTTGCTCTCATCGGGCCGCTTCCGCATCTCCATCTATAGCAGCTTCCTCACGACGGCGGTTATGGCGAGTGGCATTTGAAGCTGCTTTACCTTATTTCGCCCTGACGTACCTTCTCGGTCTTCCTCACCCCCGACTAGGGCCTTGTGCGTCGTCACCCAGAGCGATGTGGAATGAAGCTCTGAACCCAGCCGGCGACGTATACAAGGCGGGTGAACACCCTGCGAGCTTGCTTCCGCCGTTTTCAGAACGTTCAACGCGCCGTCGTTGGCACTTCCCTCCTCCTTCCAAGCGCCGCCACACTTAGTAAATTTTAACACCCTTAAGGGTGTAAGTGACTTGTCTCATGGGTGACGCCCTTCTTTGGTGTATTGCCACACCCCAAACAAAGGAGTGTAAATTAGCACCCAATAAAGGAAATGGCGTTATTATGACGTCACCTTGCCTATGGGTGTAAAACAAACAACGCTCTTCCTATATGGGTGTAACACAGACATCACCCTTTCAGTATGGGTGCAGTATGGACAACACCCTTCCAAAAGGGTGTTATTCCTGCAAGTATTTTAGCGTTCACTACAGCCATGCAGTTAAAGGACAGACTAGCTGTTGTGAATGCTGCCTAGCCTTAGCTATGGTACTACCTTGTTCAGTATGAGTCATTATGTGTGAGACGTCGTCATATTGCCCTTCTGGTCGGTCATGTGGTACCATATATAACGTGCAACCCTTTCAAGTAAAAAACGTAAGTTTCACGATCGCAGCAATACACACACTTTATGCTTTTCGTAGATCTTCCTCTGCAGTGATAGTACACTGCCGGCAGGATGCAGAGCGCAATTGCAAAGTGCGCTGCACAAAGGGCACAGGATCTACCGCGCCTTCGCGCACCAGTACTTATCCCTCCATAGAAACAGCACACAACCAAAAGCATGATGTTACATGCATTTCTGAAATAATTAAGAACCTCCACTTTTCTTGGTCAAAAATTTTCGCCGCAACACCATCTTGACCAGGAGGGAAAGCCACCACAACTTGTTGTTATAGCTCATATTGAATGCAATAGAGCGCAAGCAATGCATGGATTCGCGACGGTAACCAGTGCAGTACTACAGAAGCATACGTTTGCCTGTCAAGCAGTTTTTTGCTATTTTACGCACATCTTTTATACCTCGATTCATTAAAGTTGTCATTTATCTTCACGTGGTGCTTCTACTAGTACCTTCACATATATAATAATGACTTAAAGGTAGGACTGAAGCCAAAGAACAAAGTGCAACAAAGCGCTTCCGCTTAGAATGATGTTTCAGCATTTACAAACAATACTGTATGTGTAGCTGTGCATGCTGTTTAATATATAAGAATGTACAATTTCCTCAAATTTATGTATGCTCCATTTACTGCCAGTGACCTGCTTATACCCAATAATTTAGTCTATTTTTCACCCTGTGCTTGCACTAAATATCCCACAGGCATCATAAGTTAAGCAATCAGAATAACAATCAGCTAGTCTAAGGTTACCTAACTGAACAAAATGATTATTAAATTGTGATGAAATGTCAGAAGAAAATTATTATTTCATTAAAGAGAAATGGTTGCATAATAAAGTTTGCACATTTTAAAAGTAAGAAGGAAGATAAGGAGTAAAACTATAACAGACATAAGCCATAAGCGCCGAATAATTGCACAGGCTTGTTTAAATAGGTTTTAAGCAGAAAAGTTTTTTATATAACATCACTACAAACTATCACATGTCTTCATTCGAAAAGCACTGCATCTTATCATAAAGTACGAAAATAACCGGCCACATAAGAAAGAACAAGTGTGAGTGTGTCTATGTGAACAAAACGTGGCTAGTAATAACTAGTGAGCACTGCACAAAAGCAGAACGTGAAAACTAGTAATAGTAAAGACATACTTCGCTCAGCTGAACTGCAAAATATTGCAAATATCACAAAGAAAGCATAAAAACTGGGCAGGACAGAGCTGTTAGTTATATTTGCAATATGCACACCAAATCTAGAAAATAAGTCAAAACTAAACTGCAGGAAATGGCCATGTCTCTCCAAGAGACCACTGAGGAACAACAGGTATACTTTTCATAATTCCATATCATAGATTACTGATCTAATTAAACTTTATACACGTGACTCCTTGTGTGTCACAGATGTCCTGTTCTCATTCCCTATGCATGATTATCATCCTTTGTGAAACCATGACTTGCGCTAATATTTTGAAGAAACACTGGTAAAAACGCTGCTTGTTTTCAACTTTCTGTTGTGACAGCACACTTGTGTGCAGTTGTGAAGGCAGTTGCGTATAGTGCTCAAACACCATGTTTCGGCTGCACAGGTACCGTCTACCGAACACCTGGTTCAAGATAGCCTGCATCTCGGAGTGTGCAGCCACACTGGTGGCACCGCATTATTTTTTCACCTTGCCAGTTGACAAAGCCTCAGCAGTTGCAATCACATGTGACTGCTCGTAAAGGTGCCATAAAGTCAGGCAGCAAATGCACATACCACGTAGCAAACTATCAGAGTGCATTGTCTGAGTCGAGGTGTGTAATTTGTGCTTTAGTTCGGCAGCACTGCCACGGTCTCAAGTATTCTTTGCAGCTCCTAAATTTCAACCACATCAACAAAATAAATTAGGACAGTTCTTTCAGTATGGTGACAGATGCTCAGCTGCAGGCTTTCTAGAACCATGCATTATTTTCAGACAGTGCCACTGCAGCCCATAGCACATCTTTCAAGCACACGAGACAAGCACACCGATACATTGTACACAGAGCATCTGGTGTCCATTTACCGATAGAGGCAAGGTAGCCCCTAGAACACGTCTTGTGACAGGTGTGCTGGACATTTCGTCCCCTGACATGCAAGTGCCATTTTGTACTTCAGTGCCTGTAGTGTCATTTAGATGTAAATGAAAATTGAATATATAGTAGTAACATGAAGACGACAAAAAGCCATCAGCCATCAACTATGTGGCAAATCAGGGTGCAAGCTATTTTTTCTCTTATCAAATATACATGTAGACATTGCGACCAACCTGCTCCAAAGACGTATGAGGCATTAGTCATTGCACAGCTGTAAGAACATGACAATCCTAGGATGGTTATGTTCTTGAGGCGTTTTTCCCCTCTTTCAATATTTTGAAACATGTATACTGTGCTCATGAAAACAAAAATGCTACAACTGGCGTATGGTAAGTTTTGCGTCGTATTTCCAAGCAGCTTACTGAAACGAGCCGCGATGACAAATTCAAATGCTGTTACCTCATCAAACATTAAAATTTCCTAAACACTAACAAAACCAGATCGGCATTAGAGTGAGCATAAAAGTTACTGCACCGCTTTGTGCAAAGTAAAAACGTTAGAAACATCAAAATGTTCATATTCTAAGGCCAACCCTGAAAAGTAAATAATAATTCATTAAGCTTTCTTGAAGGGGTTCAGAAGCTTTACAACTGGTAGTGTTGGTGATGGGCATGCTGATAGATGAGCAGCCATTCCACGAGACGAGAATGTTCGTCCACATGAAGGAGGTTGCTTGCATACACAATGTCTGGGCCACCATACTGAATGCATGATGTTACCGGAACTTTTTCTCTCTGCATTGTGGGAAAAAGCATGGTTAAGTTTAGGCAATATGTAAAATGAAAAAAGAGGTGAATCATGGGGACAGGACACAATAGTAGAGAAATGGACAACACGAACGCGAAAAAACCGAAAAATTTCTTGAAATTGTTTTAACACATAAAACTGTTGTACTATGTGTCATTCATTCTGAGGCTTCATAACCGCAACATATTTCATATGGAAGCAGGTAGAACCACCAGCTTGGTCAGTTTGTACAAGCTCGTTTAAGGCATGAAATTGAGTTTCACAAAGAAAACCTCAACATTTTTTATTGAAAAAGGAACACCTGAGAGGACATGCAGTCCTGTGAGTGGGAAGTTCACGGTTCAAGAAAAACAAATTATAACCGGCGCACCGATCCTGAATAAAGAATGATAAGCACCTGCTACTGCAAAAAAGATAATTAATTGATAGGTTTTAATAGCGCAAGGGCATCTTTGGCCAAAGAGGGCCAAATCTACACTGCAAAAGATAAACTTAGCTCATCTTTACAAAGCAAATATATAAAGATGACTGATGCCTCTCTGCACTACAGTTGCTTTGCTCTAGCATGAAGTCATTTTAATGCATGCACACGTATATACACACGCTACACCCAAGTGTAACAGCTGCAGAATTACAATTGGACAGCAACGAAGTCGCAACCTTTAACCCTTATACCCTTAACCCCGAACTGTGCTAGTGTCTGGATGTAGTACCAACATCGCCAATGACGAGTCGGATACTTTCTGTGCAATGTTATGCTGCTCTGATTGTCAAAGATGAGTTATAGCCGGAATTGGGGGCAAGCTGCCCTCAAGAGCAGCTTTTATTTTTGTGTTATTTCTAACCAGAGACCAATGAAGTAATATATTTTCCTAACTTCCTAATGCGAAATTGAGCGCAGCAAATAAGCTGTTTCACCTTTTCGATAGATTGAGGCAAAGAAATCGAGCAACACATGTATGCGCTATCACAGAATTTTTTTTTATTTTTCACACGTATTCCTTTAACAAAGACTCCACTAGGTAAGCTTCTGCTTCGGCGGCACGCACCTCTGGATTCTGACGGCGACGGCGCTGGGCCTCTGCTCTGGCAGCTCGTTTAGCAGCAGCAGCAGCAGCAGCAGCAGCAGACGGAGGACTTCCATCGGTCGTCTCGCTCATGGCTCAGAAAGAACTGGCAGATAATTTCGCAGTGGCGAACGGCAGCGGCAATTTCGGCTCGGGCGGTGCACATATACAGATCCGCCGCCACCGATCTGGCTCTCTGATTGCCACCGCACAGGGCGAACGGCAGCGGCAATTTCGGCTCGGGCGGTGCACATATACAGATCCGCCGCCACCGATCTGGCTCTCTGATTGCCACCGCACAGGGGTTGCATTGGAGGAGGAGCGAAGAAAGGAATTAAGTTCGAGCCGGCGCTTTGACAACCGGAGACTCGCAGGAAGCGGGGGGAGGGGGGCGGCGTGTACACCCAGCGGCAAACGATGGGGGCAGAAGCGCGCGCAGCAAGCGGACAACACGATAAAGGGAGGAGGGAAGAGATAGCAGCGACTGACTGATGCCGCTGACGCCGATAGTGAGTCAACCCCAGCTGCGGAGTTGGTTTCAGGGACAACGCCGCCGATGCCGACACAAACAATATGATACCCTCGCTTCCGCAGCGCTAAGAACCAGGTCTAGCCGTGGGAAGGTGGTCACGTATTCGTCGACGTGCCGGGGCCTACGTGAAATAACCGGCGCGTCGGCAACTGAAGAGCACCCTATCCGCCACACAAGAACAGGGGGGGGACCCTTTCCTCCTCTTTCTGCATGGCGGCGACGGTGTTCTATGCAGTCACGTTATCTTGACTCTCTAGCGGCGTCAGCGGCATCCAGCGGTATCAGTCGGTCGCTGCTAGCGCTGGGGGGATGAAAGGGGGGTGGAGCTGGTTACGAGGCCGACGACGACGCGAAACCCAGGAACGGACGCCAAAGAGCTGCGCTCTAAAATAATTCCTGTGCACAGAAAAGAGACGTCACCTTACTAGGAAACTACAGGCCCATATTCATCTTGCCGTGTTTCAGTAAAGTAATAGAAAAACTAATAGCACAGCGCCTATCTAACTACTTGGAAAAGTTCCAATTATTAACATCAAGACAGTTTGGTTTTCGTGCTGGATATTCTACTTACCTAGCTTTAATCACCCTCACTGACAAGATCAAAGCGTAAATTGACGGGGGCAGATTCGTAGGATCTGTATGTATCGATTACTTTAAAGCATTCGATTCAATTATTCACAACATTCTCTTTACTAAACTCAGCGCATATGGCATAACAGGTCCATCTTTGGAGCTACTGCGAAGCCATTTGTACGACAGAAAGCAACAGGTTTGCATTTCAGGAGTGCTGTCTGACACAAAAATAATTAACACTGGTGTTCCACAGGGGCCCATACTCGGTGCCCTCTTATTCCTTATCTTTATTAATGATTTCTCAAACTGCCTAATTTCTACAGAATGTCTTTTGTACGCGGACGACACCACTATTCACGCCTCCGATAACGACATCTCTGAGTTAACTGAGCGTGTAAATGATCAACTAAATAATGTCAGTAGTTGGTGCAAAAAATAAATTGCTAATTAAACCTCAGAAAAAAAGTTTGTGGTGTTTAGTTCACACAGTAAACCTCGACATAACCTTACACCACTGTACATAGCTTCTCATCCAATATTACCAGCTAATCAGTGCTCATATTCTAAGTGTTCAATTAGACTCCTTTCTAAAGTATAATTTGCATGTCAGCTTCATAAAAAAGAAAGCTGCCTTTGGTATCAGGGTGCTATTAAAGGCCAAACAGTACTTTCAAAAGCACACTCTCCTGACATTGTATTATGCTTTCATTTATAGCCATTTAATTTACTGTATCAGCTCTTGGGTTCTTACATATCGCTGTCATATAGCTCCCTTGCAGCCCATCCAAAATAACGCTGTCCGTATCATCGCTTCAGCTCCTTATAACGCTCATGCTACGCCCATCTTCATTGAGTTAAGTATCCTCACTACAAATTAAATTATCTGGTACAACCACAGCATCGTTATTTACCGCCCTCTTAAAAACCCACAATTACATTATATAAATGGCAGGAATAGTCTTGCTAATCCTAACACTACCAGGTTCTGTTTACAAGATAACCTTTTATTTCCAAAATCACGCAGCAACTATGCCAAACTAACTGTTGGTTTTGCTAGTGTGAAAATGTGGAATAATTTGCCTGCTCACGCGAAATCCTCAGCTACATTATCGTCATACCAACGTTCACTGAGAGCTTATAATAATACCCTGTAAACTGCATCTATTCTTTGAAGTATTTTTATGTTTCTTATTATGTAATCTCTTATGTTGTGATGTGTTGCCATAGATTTTATTACTTTAACACTGTAGAAATTGTGTAACCGATTCTTTGTTTATAACCGCAACTGACGCCTTTTTATTTATATATTATTATGTAATTAGGAACAAGAGGTCCCTCTGCAGATTCTAACTGTGGGACCTCTTTCTGTATAACTTCTACTGTATATATGTACCACTAAAGAATGAAGCAATAAACTTGAAACTTGAATGTCGTTTGCCGTCGTTTTGAGCAAGTAAAACCAATTTTAGCATTTTTCCTAATTATGTAATTAGTTATGAACGTATATTTAACTGCTCAAATATTATATTCAAAGCAAAAGTGTCAGTGCGAAAATTGTAGAGCATTCTGAAATATTTCCAAACCAGCTTTAGACTGCTCAATAGGTGCTGTACAATTTTCTTTCAAGCTTGAAAGAAGCCTGTGTATACATGCAATAACTGCCGCGCAACTAACCACTCGTGCAGCTGAACCCCATTTGGCTCCTTCTTTCAGGCTTGAAAAAAAAACATTTTTTGAGAATAATATTTTAGAAATTTATTAATTATTATGGACTATGTTTAAGGCAAAATGCATGAAATTGTGTGACTGTCACCTCCATTTTCGGCGGCATGAATTGACTCCATTTTCATGTTCAAATACAGCTATACAAAGTGCGTGTTTTGAGCTGGTTATGTAATTTAGGCTGGTTTTGACTAATTGAAGCTTCGCATCCTAGTAATGAAATCGACAGCGTAAAAAGAAATTGGTACTTAAGCGGTCGCTCTCAGTACTGCATACTCCTTTAACCTAGTGCAAAGTGATTGTGAGCCAAGAAGTTGGTAGTTCTAAGCAGTATTTCTCATCCTGACCTGGTGTTATAGCCTGATTACAGCTGGTCACAGCTGTAATCACAGATTGAATCTGGTAATCACAGATTGAAGCTGGTCACAGCTTCAATCTAGGCCATGGCAGCTGCCTTCCAATGGGGATAAATTGCAGTAACGCTTATGGCACTTAGATTCAGGTGTACATTAAAGATGGCCTTAATGACATTATGGAAACTTATGGAAAAGATGGCATTAAAGATGGAAACTGCAGGTTGTGACTTTGGCATTCGAAAGCCCAGAATTTAATTTTAAAATCTAAAGGTGCTTTATTAGGAGCAGGACATCATCTTAAGCTTTTACTTCACAGCCATGGCACCAAGAGGTTCCGAGTAAATAAAAACAATTTCTTAGACAACCTACATATCTTGCAAACATTTACAAACACTTTTCTGCATGCCCCTCTTTTGCTGTTATATTTAGTTACGCACGCCAAGGCGGGTTAGGATGTAAAACATCTTTGCAACCTGTTTTTTTACCGCTTTGAACTGGTTCGTTATTAAGCATCTCTGTTTGTGCCGAATGGACATTTCGGTGCATTAATTTCTTCAGAAAGTGCACTCCTCTTTATTTGAGCATGCAAAAGGGGTTCAGAAGAACTGCTTTCTGAAGATCTGTATAACAAGCAAAAAACAGCTCTATGTAGGCTACACAAAGAGAAAGAAATTGTTTCGTAAATATGTTATTTAGTTCGTAAAAAAAGACAGCTGTCAGTATTCTCTTCCAAAGTGAAAATTGCTCCTACCTGGCTCTGTTTCATTTTCGATGTTGATCGTCCATTGGGTAGCACTCAACTGACAGGCTCCACTTTGGCTATGTCAGGTGTGTTGTCACCAGGCCCAAGGTCGATGGACATCCTCACCAAAAGTCGAGTCCAAACTCTATAAATGAAACATCTAATCATTTTGCTATCACTTTTGTTATCTTGTGTGTTTCACATACGGCCGTCAGTGAAATATTCCGTCACTTGGATACTGAAAAAAATTCAAGCATTTCCTGGCAGCCAAGCTGAACGCACAATAAATGTAGAACATTAAAGAGCAAATACAGTTGTCACATGAGATTGATCAAGTACAGCAGAAATTGAAATAAATCAGTGATACTGTGTCATTGGCTTTGAATGCAAGAAACATAAAAAAAGGAACTTGCAACCGCGCCACTTTGAATTTACCGCGTTTGCTACACCTCACAACAAGTTTGGATAGTAATCGCTTAAAATTAAGATGAAAGAGCCTCGGCATAAATTAACAGGATACTTCACCGGGCAATATTTGCGCATAAAACAACTCACGTGGCGAAGCTACTGTCCAATACCCGATAACGCATCTGCGGGCGGTGCGGTTTGGGCGAACAATTGAAAAAGGAATGCGAGTTTCAGTTGTTTCACGCCTACTAAGCTAAGATAAAATTTGAGTTTCCTTCTAAACTATACGGGACATTTTCGCTCCGAATAAAACGCTGGAAATTTTGTTACGTCACATTGCATACGTATGAAAGTGAGAAAATTGCTTTTATCGCATTCTGCCCAAGCGGCATGTAGCAGCTACCACTGTGATGCAACAAAAGCATGAAAGTGGTACTCGCGGCACGGAAAACAAACGCATACAGCGCCAACGTTATGCACCTCGGAGTTGGAACTAAGAACGCTGAAGCCAGTTAGTTTTATAGCCTTCATAACGCCATGAGCACGACCAAACATGGAGCGAAAAAACTGTCTGCTTTCGAGAATTATTACCGTTTCCATTTACATACCTATCGCTGCCGGAAGCAAAAGTCAATGGGCTAGTTGTCCACTAGCCGCAGGTTGGACTAACATCAACATATTACAGTTTCGTAAAAGAATTTCCACGCTGACTTAGCAGCCGCGGTGTGCTCTACGTGCTGCAGTTCTCGTTTGCCGCTCGAAATTCACACCATGATGACGGGAACTGCACCTTTCACATGAAATATTGCACGCTTTGCTCCGGAGCTCAATAGGAGGGCGAAACGCATTTGCACGTACCTGAAATCCGCATGCCGGAAACCCGTCGACACTTCCGAACCCGTACGGCCGCTTTACTTGGACGTGAGACACTTCTATCAAACATTTCGCATGCGACATGTCTCACACCCATTGTGCGAACACGAGAAAATGCCGCAGGTCGCAATGCGACGCCGTGCAGCCATGCATCCACCGATGAGCTGCGTGCGCAGACTTGCAGAAAAACAAAACCTTAGGGGCGAGGAGATGGCCACTTTCGTTTCGGAGACGAATCAGCGGTGAAGCGGAAAAGCGCGAACGAATGTGGCCAACTGTTGGTTCCAACGTTATGCAGGCGGTTGTGGCTTTAGTGGCATTTGTTGCGGCTGTATAATTTTTTATTTCTTTCCCCAAACAGTATGGTTAAAATCAGTTCTTTGTTTACAGTTGTTTACTGTGTCGCCTCGCATTATATTTTTGTCTTTTTATGCGATTAAGTGGCCAATTATGGCCTCCCAGATTCGCGCGCGATAGCTTCGCATGCAAATCTCGGAGGCCATGGGAGAACGCGTTAGGAAATGCAGTTCTTGTCGCTGTTAACGTTTCATTGTCGTTTCTTCAACTGGGATGGAGGCATAGTGTGCATTTTCCCGGGTGCGGGGCGGGGGCGACCAAGACGGCATTGCTCCGCGGGGGCGGAGGAGTAGGTTGGTGTTGGTTGTTATCGCGAAATTCGCGAACCCTGCAATTTTTTATAACGTAAGCATTTCTATACTTACCCTACAAGAAAAACCATCCACCCGTCAGTCCGTACCGCATGATATCTTTCCAAATAGAACCCGCAGCAGCGAGTGAATTCACCTTCGTGCTATCTCTCGCTTCAACGCGACCGAAGGGGCGAGAACACAGCGCTCACGAAGCTCTCAGCTCATGCCGCACTATGCGCTTTTGGCAGATCACTTTCAAGTTAGGCACTTTTAAAAGGAAATGCCGTCAGTCATTGGGCTGCCTAAGGTTGGCGGCCCTGCGGCAGTTTCCCTTCCCTCCGCCATTTCCGTTAACAAGTTAGGGGGAGGGGGTCTAGAGCAATCTTACACCCCCTTTCCCACAGTGGCATAGTCAGAAAATTTTTCGTGGAGGCGTGTTCCCAATTGACCGTGGATGGGGAAGGAGCTGGGCCATTGCCATAGTAGCAAAAATTGTACTTGTAGTGAGCGTTAAAAGTGCCCGGCGTGCCCCCCTTGGCTACGCCGCTACTCTCCCCCCCCCCCCCCCGCGATCGACGCAAATCAGAACGTGCATGACACGCATGCATGACATAACATGAATGACATGCCGCGAAGCTGGTATGGATGTCGTGACATCATCATCATCAGCCTATTTTTATGTCCATCGCAGGACGAAAGCTTCTCCAGCGATCTCCAATACCACTGTCTTGTTCTAACTGGTTCCACGCGTATTCATGTTTCCTAATTCCATGATGTCCACCTCATGCTCTGGCGTCCTCGACTGTGCTTCCCTTCGCTTAGCACCCATTCTTCAACTCCAATAGAACAGCAGTTCTCTCCCTTACGCATTGCAATGTCTGCCTAGCACAACTTTTTCCTCTTAATGTCAACTAGAATATCAGCTATCCCCGTTTGCTCTCTAATCCCCATCGCTGTCTTACAGTCTATTGTCGTCATGTCTAATATTTTTCATTCCATCGCTCGTTGCGCGGTCCTCAACCGCTTCCCAAGCTTCTTTCGTAACTAAGTTGCGGCCCCATACGTTAGTAACGGTAGAAAGCAATGATATACCAGTAAGCTCCATGGTCATGATTTAGTAACGCCTGCTGTAAGCTCTCCAACAATATTTTTATTTTTGTTAATTTCTTTGATCAGAGGTCCCTGCGACTAATTAACTTCAATAACCGTATTTCTGTGCAGGTTCTAGAGACTGACTGCCGATCATGACATTTCGTTCTCTCGCCAGGCTGTGGAACATTACTTTTCACTTCGGCATACTAACTTTCAATCAGACTCTTGCAATTTCTCCGCTAAGGTCCTCAATCGTTTGTTGCAAATAGTCTACAGTGTTGCTGCGCATGTCAATGTCATCTACGAACCGTAAGTTAGTGAGCTATTTACCATTAGCCCTCACTCCTAAACATTCCCAGTCTAACTGGTTGCATACCTTTAAGTATTTAGTGATAGCATTGTAAATATGTTGCCAATAATCATGCGAAGCCTTTTGCTGATATCTGGCTATGCAAAGTCAGCGCGTTAGTGTCATCCGTTCGATATCAACATTCGTGGAAAACTTCATTTTTACCGCTGTTCAGAGTCAGTGGGCTGCTGCCTAGATGTCCGATCTAATCATTCCAGCTACCTGATTCAAGCGCAGCTAGCGCGCGTTTCATGTATAGCCAATATCAACGCGTTAACTGCCAATGTTCGTTTGTCATATACTGTAAGCTTGTTCACTCACTCCCTTATAATTAGGGTGTAAATTAGAAAGAATGGGGTGTTCCAATGGTGTTTTCCTTTTGAACACCCTTTTCCGTTAAAAAGGTGTTTCAAGGGTGTTCACAAGGGTGAAAAGACTAGCTTAACTAGCTGTGGCGCGATTCGATGTGCTCTGGTGAAATCGAAGGAGGCTCAGGAAAAGGTCCCGTATCTAACAGCCCATGCTTACTAAGACACGGTGACGAGTGCCAAAAACCATACGGCCGGCTCATGAGCCAATAAGAAGCACGGCGCTTTTCAAAATGAAGAGAAGGCAATATCCCGCGCGCAGGTGTAGGGAACACAGCAGGGAAGCAGGTCGTCGACAAGGAGAAGGCTGCGTCCGCTTACCTCGACATTTCAGTTCATGGTGTCTGCTTACCTTGCTTAAGCTTATGATGTATATTTAGTCATAAGGAATGTTCTTATTGTGGGGGAAGGAGACATTCCTCGCCGGCGTTACCATAGCTGTATGGCACAAGATAAACACCTAAACTACTGCCCGGCAGGTGGAGCTGCCATCAGTCGGCATTCCTGGAAGTTTTCACCCTCTTACGCACTAGCTTAGAGCAACGCTTCTTAGCGTCGGTAGTTGCAAGAGCCGGCATTATTGCACCAGGACATGGCCGATGACCAAGGAACATTTGTTCGCCACCCAAATCCCCATTCATGTTCTTGCAGTTTGCAAACAGCGTTGACAACAGAAGGTGGGCCCCTTACATAAACGACATCTGTTTTGGGTTGCATGAAGCTAATAGTGCTTTAGTTGACTACACGCAAAGCCTTTTTGTAGCGCATATATCTAGAAAGCGCACTTTATGGAGCACGACACAGTGCGAAAAGTGGGCTCTGCTCATTGTTAGCAACGGAGTATTGGAAGCAATGTTTCTGGGGGGCTTCTGACCGTAAGGAAATAGGCATCAGATAACACGGCACAAGCAGTCGAAACACAAATGGTGTGAACTGTGCACGCAGCTCTAATTTGTATGCACTTGCATGTGATCGAGGGTAGCTTAAAAAAAGCACTGCGACTTCTTCGAATAGTCGGGCCTCGCCACCACGCTGTTTCATGCCACCAAACAGTAGAAGTGCTGCTTGCTGGGCCAGTTGGTTCATGCTGACACACAGCTTTGTGGTGCCGTCATTCTGTCATATTTTACATCTCATTCTTTTCGCTGGTTTTCTCACGTGATGTCAGAGTGCCGGCGGTTAACGAATTTGGTTCGTGTCTTACTTAACAAGCCAAGGTGTCGCCTCAGTTCCAGAAATGAACAAAGTCAGCTGCAACTTAAGACAAAAAAACACAATTTATAAAGCAGAAATAAAAGCACTGGCAAACAGGATTATGGCGTTGAGTCTACTATAGCTCAACATATTGCCAAGAAGGGAATCATTGCATGGAAGTGCAACCAGAGGGCATGCGAGAAATCGCACAAGTTCTATACATCAACTCGTGGCTTAACATAGCCCTAGCAAATTCACAAAGTTAACTGAAGAGTCCGAATTCATCTCATCAAAACTGTGGAAAGAAAAAGTTCAACGGTTGTTTCTTTATCCTGGTAAGAAATCTGGACGGTGTAGGCAGCCCAGCAACGCTCACACAAGCTCGAAAATGGCCGTGCCGTGCAGCTGTCGGAACGCCGCCCCGCCTCCGCAACAACGGGAGAGACGCCACAGGTCATAAGGAAACGAAAATGCGTCTTGGTGGAGGCCTGTGCGAGCATGGGTCTAGGACCCCGTCAAGCCCGCACCTTCGCACCCCCTCCGCCTTCCTCAAACGGTCCCTGCTTACTTCGTGCTCAGTAGACGCCAGGCCATCGGGGAAGCTTCGATGCGGATGGGTGAAGGCCTTGTGCGCTGGGGTCCTTGTGGCCCCTCGAGCGTACACCTCCCCAACCCAGGTCGTCTTCCGCCTAGCACTCTCTGCCTACGCGTTTCTTTCGTACTCCTCCTCTTCTTCCTGTTCTCTCTAGTCACCCGTTGACTTCAGTTATTGGGTGTTTATTTTTTATTTTGTTTTTGTTTTTCTTCCAGCTCTTTGCGCGCTTGTGCCAAAGCCACATGGCACGTCGTCTCCCTCGCCTTCCTCGCGCAAAAAGCTCGCGTAGCGCCCTGAGATAGCAAGTGCTTGATGATGTGCACATGGGAACTTAGCGCACATCATGACATCGTGACAACCTTTCTCGATGAAGTCACTCCACAAACGAACTGATTTTTTGCTTAGTCGCGCTGTTGTAGATATTTTGTTGTTACTCTAGACTCTCTACTACCATTTACGCCTACTCTTTCATCGTCACCCCTCCTCCATTGCTGACTGCTGTTCAGGTGTCAACAGACTTCGCTAGGCAGTTACAGTGGTCAGTAGCGCTTTCCTTTGCTTTCTATCGATGTTTTTATAGGCACAAAGCTACATTTACCATTTCAAGCCTATAACCTTCCTTTTGCGGGCCGGTACTTTGCCGAATGTTAAAAAAGGATACTAAAGTATACAGTAGGAAGAAAAATAAACTAAACTAGTAGAAGATCAACGTCACTCAAGGTTCCATCGATTTCAGTCTCAATCTGTCTTTATTATTACAGGTGTTGTGTTCTACCGAGTTTGTGAGCATTGCAGTGTGCCATTTTGAAAGCAGCTGCCCGCAATCACATGAGAGTCACTTCAAAAGCGGCAGTGACGAACTACTTACCGCGCCTATAACCACCATCAGCAGTACTAACCATTTTACATAGACAAAGGTTCAACTAAGAGATTGTTGAGAATATCAGTGGGAAGAAGGCCACCACGCAGAGCAACAAAACAACAATCGTGCCAGGCAATATTTGTCCTGCAAGATTGGGGAGGGAGCATTTTCCTCAACTATTCCAGAGAGAAAGAGATAAAAAAATAAGGCTGGGATGTTAACCCAGTGTACCGGGGAGGGGCAAATGGATGCGATAGGTGAGAGGAAGAAAAAGTATGTTAAGAAATGTGAAAAAACTGCAGTATATCACCTGCCGCAACGTCGCAATTGGCAGCGAGGACTTACGGAGTCGCCATCGGTCGGAAGCGCCTCGATTGCGTATTGTGAGGGATAACGTGACGTGCTCCTCATAGGTTTGGCTGTCGGCGCTCAATAAAAAACACAACGCGCGAGCCCTCCTGGACATTTCTGCAAGACCTCTCAAAACGACAGAAGTTCTTTACACTCAAAATATTATTCTTGGGCAAATAGAAAGCACATGATGGTTTACAGACACTATCTCTTTAACGAATACGTACAGTGAACGCTCATGTGCGGTTGCTGCGACGAAGTTCCGCGAACCGGTTTCCTGGGTGAAAGGTAGACATATGCTGACAGTAAATTATATAACGTATGTTCTTATAGCACGTATAATGGGCTGTCTGCATAATGAAATGGTGCATAAAGAAATGATGCGGTAATGCAGCGATCGCACGCGTTTTCAGCGACGGACTGCGCATCTGCATGCAAATCTGCGCACATTGCTTCACATTGTTTTCGGCCCGTTCTATGAGCATATGAGCATTCGACAGTACACATGCAACTAGTGTTGTGTGGACGCTATCAGAGCTGTTTAAAAATAAGTTTGTTAAAGCTAGAGGACTTCGACACCTACGGCGAATTGTGATGTGCCGTTGTGACGATTCAATATTTTTTTAGCTTCTATATATTTATTTCTCAAGTTGCTTCGAAATGTGTTTTTTTTTTGTTTTTATGGGGTTTTACGTGCCAAAACCACTTTCTGATTAAGAGGCACGCCGTAATGGAGAACTCCGGAAATTTCGACCACCTGGGGTTCTTTAACGTGCACCTAAATCTAAGCACACGGGTGTTTTCGCATTTCGCCCCCATCGAAATGCGGCCGCCGTGGCCGGGATTCGATCCCGCTCGAAATGTATGTTTATCAGTCTTCCGAGCGAGCACTTTCCCGCTGCTTCCTTTTCTTAATGCAGGATACTTAGAACAAAGAGCGTGTCAGAACCTATCGCCGGAGACGTGATGTAGTCCAGCAGGATTAAAGCGGCACTAGGTGAGGGGGAGGGGAACACTGAATCTACAGAAACTGCTTAAAAATATTCTGGTAGAAATAATTTTGGTGTTACAGCACGTAGTGTTCATTTTTAAGGCGATAGCCTTAGACCTCTGTGTTTCGAGGTTGTGTTGTAAGGTACAGACAAACGGAGCTTGACCGGAAAGGGAAATAGCAGCGTCGGAGGAGGGGTCTGGGTAAAGGCGGCGGTGCACACTCAAAGTGTCGAGAGAAGTGTCAATGGCGTCGCCGGAGTTTGTTCAGGGAGAGGGCAACAGCGGCGCTGGGGAGGAGGAGTGAAATGTCAGCGGTGCCGCCGAATGCCATTGATGGAAAGGGCATTGGCGGTGCTGGGGAGGAGGAAAGAAATGTCAGCAGGAGCACCCGTACAACACTCTGAAAACGGCGGAAGCACGCTCGCTGCGCGCTCACCCGCCGTGTATACGACCCCGGGTGGGCTCAGAGCTGCATTCCGCATTTCTAAGCGCGACGACGCACCAGGCCCTATTCGCGGGCGAGGAAGACCGAGAAAGCACGTCACGGCACAATAGGATAAAGTATTGAAATATCTCGAAATGGGGGGGGGGGCACTCTTCATAAGTGCCGTCGCGAGGAAGCGGCTATAGATGAAGCTGCGGTAGCGTCCGGACGAGAGCAACATGCGCCGTAGTGATTAAGTCTCTACTGGCAGAGCTGGATCTCTCAGAGTATAAATAAAAGATGCAAA
The DNA here is from genome assembly GCF_050947875.1 of Dermacentor variabilis. Taxonomy (NCBI): domain Eukaryota; kingdom Metazoa; phylum Arthropoda; class Arachnida; order Ixodida; family Ixodidae; genus Dermacentor; species Dermacentor variabilis. The sequence continues at coordinate 69,671,613 of NC_134575.1, read as the reverse complement.
ATGTTTAACGAAATGGTAATATAATGTCGGACATTGATACCGGCACCAAGTCTGATAGCAGATCAACAAAGTTCCACAGAAAGTTCAACGGCACATCAGCAGGGCATTCTTCATGATGTTCAACCGCAGATCAGCTGAAAGTTCTACAAGAACTTTATTGCCAGATCAGGAGAGCGTTCATCAGAAAGTTCAACGGCCTATTAAGAAAGAGTTTATTACAAAGTTAAGCAGCGCGTCATCAGAAAGTTCAACAGAACTTTAAGTTCACAGATCAGCGGAAAGCACAACACGAAGTTTAGCAGCAGATCAACAGAACGACCCACCTGGCTTTCGCCTTCACATTCTTAGCAAGTTCTAAGCATCTCTCGTATTGTTTTCTGTATTACAATCTAATAAATGATTTTATGTGCCCTCTTCCGGAAAGTGCTTCTGGCTCAAGCGATAGCCGGCCTCTGCAAACTTCTGTACAGCGATTTTGTCGTGCAGAATGGAGTTTCTCACCTAAAGAATGCGGTTTCACCCCACATTATTTTTTTTTTCAATTTGCCTGTATATTGAAAATGTCGTAAACGCTTGACTTCAAATAATGACTGAGTTATATAACGGTATTTATTGGTAAAACTTCGAGGACAAGTGGTTAGTTATTCTACATGTTAAGGCAGTTGCACCCATCTCGCTGTGTCTCGACGTGACGATGAGCGCGGAGCTCCAAAGAAAGTCCCACTACTTTCGTTAACTCTCCGTAACAAGTGTTCTCAGTGACCTACCTGCAGGTGTCGCAGCGTCCAGATGTGACGATGAATGCGGAGTGCCAAGCGAAGAAACGCGCACTATGTTCGTTAGCTCTCAGTAACACAGGCTCGCAGTGCCCTACTTGTGGCAACATTGGCAGGATGAACTGTTTTCCAAATGGTTATATGGTGCAGTGTTACCTTGTCTCATAACTGTTGGATAATAATAACAAGTATAAGAAGGAATACTGGAAGTTTCATAGATTCTGTGAAAAGGATTTGCAAATGTTCCTCTATGGTTACGGTGGGCTCGCCACAGCATTTTTAATTATTCAATGTTATGTTTGGTTTGATCATGTATACTGGGTGCCTAATTCTCAGCAATTAAAAGCCAAGTTCACTTGTAAAACCCCTCTGCTACTGACATTCATTCCCTCCTATTCCCTCAAGTTCCTACGGAACTTACATAAACAGTTACTATCAGTAACAACCAAGTTAGGTTAAAATTAATATACAGACCAATCCTATAGTTTATGGCACAAAGGTGGCAGTTGAGGACAGTCGCAATCTTTGAGAAGAAAAACAATTGCTTTCGTAGCGGCTGAAATGCCGGACCCTAAAGAAATTCAAATATTCGAGCCAAGCAGCATGCGATCTCTACGTCACTTTATTTTCCTGTTATGACATCATACATCTAATGCGTAAGCATTTCTAGAGCACTTAAAGCACTTTTTAAGGGCTATCATTATTTGTACCTATTTTTGGGTCTACTTTGTTTGTATCTAACGTTTACGCGCCTGGTGGCAAACTTTCGGTGTTGGCTTCCGCTGATAGCGAGCTTGCGACTTACGCATAAGAATTCATAACCTATGCAATAACTAGGTAGATTGCGAATCAGATACTGCACAGAGTTTGTTTCTCGTAATTAGATTTAGGATCGCTGATGTTACTATGTCTATGTATGGATTCAGGTGAAAACTGTTATTTTTCGCGTCCTGGAAATAGAGCTAAAGAAAAGCGACCAACCCTTAGCCCACCATAAAATGGCGATAGCGAAGCCTGTCCTGCGTGCGCCTCACCTTCGTCATGGTGTCCGATTGCTTTGCCCTCCCCCTTCCTCAGCTCAGGTTCTTCTTCTCGTTGCTGTCGGACCCCAGAAAGCCTGACACTCATTGATATTGTTGCACCGACAGCAAAGCCGAGGCAATACGTGGGATTCCACTTTCCTTAACATACTAAAAGATAATATTACAAATGTTCTGAAGGTCTAATACGTACACCTAAGCATTCGCCAAGTACCCGCGCGGAGATTGTTTCCATCTTCCGAAGGCTAGGTCTAGCTTACCCATCGAATCTGTTTGCAGGCTATCGGCGTGTCTGAACTCACGAATAAACAATTAAGGCGTGACAAAATAAACGTATATTACAGCTTTCGCGTCCGCCTTTCTTAAGCAATTTTTTTTGTGTTTATACAGTATTAGCACAAAAAGCGATAAGAGCTGATGTAACGCCTTATTATCAGGTGCACATTCGGTATCGCTGAAGGCTACTAACCGCACTGGAACATCCTGAAGGGTGCACGAAAATTGCACATGGTGTGGCGTCTGCGTATACCTTAATACTATAATGTTAGAATAATTTAAGAATAACTTATAGCTTTTGTACCAGTTTGGGAGCAAAAAAATGTCTCTTGGAGGTCAATGCACTGATGAACACTGTTTACTGTCCCAAATAGCTTTAGGTCGTCGGTATATAAAGCCATACTATTCATGCATTAACGTATTCTTAGCAGTAACAAAAATCAGGGAGTGCAATACCAATTCAAACACTTTTGACGCAGCGCAGATTACACATATAGGCCGGCAGTTACTAACTGCACGTCTAGCACCTCATTCGGGCACGGACATTATCGACGCTGCACTCTAAGTGCTAAAAAACTTACTATACTTCAGGGCACTATTGAAGATGCTTGTGAGAACAGGGACAAGAGGGCTTCCACACGTCGCAACTTTCTTAAGCCTGGGATACATGGAGCGGAAAACCGGCGTCCCGGCGGTGAAAAACGCCCGGCATCGAACGCTCGCCCCTCGGCGTCCAAAAATTTGATTCCCGCCGGCTATCCGGTCCGACCAGAAAAACCGACGCCCGGCGATCGACGCCGGCGGAGGTGGCGGGAGTGCCTCTCGTGCTCACCAAGCGTCGTGACGGTCGACCTTCCACCGACTTCCGGCAGCCGCTGAACGTTTTTGTGTCCATTTCTTCTTTAGCTGGTGCCTCCGCGGGAGCGTCCGTCGCGCGGCCGCGCTGGAGCGACAAAATGTGGGTGTTTGCGCTTGTTTGGCCGTTCACTTTTGGTCTCTCTGCGCGTTGAAAGTGACACCATCGATCTTTACAGCCGAATATTGAATGTTTGAGAGCATTAAATGAATTCAGAGTAGAGATATGTGTGTACTTGGTTTTCGTCTACAAACTTAAGTGACGTGCTCACGAAAGAGATAAATATAAACGCGGTACAGTTTTCTTACCAACTCTTTCAGAAATTGCAATTACCGTGAAATATCCTGCTTAAAACCTTTATTCTGCGTAAGTGTTGATTATTACTCGAAATTCAGGAAAATATTTCGTTTTTCGCAACTCTTGGTGGTGCTTGATCACACAGGTTCGCTCTTTTCTTTTCCAAGTAACCGGCTTCCATTCATACTCTGGAACATCGGGGAAATATTGTTAATGGCACCGCATCGTTTGTCGACTGAGGCACATCGCTTGACATTTCGACTGGCTACAGTATGCTTAGAAGTGCCGCTCGCAGATAACAGGGGCATCATCCAAAGATTTGTCACCACGTTTGATGTTTCGGCCCCGTTGTTAGCCCCATTGTAAACGTCACTGTTGGAGAACTACAATACCTTCTGCAACGCCTGCAGTCCGCGGGGCAACCGCTCACTCAACGTAGCCAGACGGCGCAAAGCCAGCCAGCTAAAATGCTTCCAGCTCAATGAAATGTGTAGAAATCGTTTGTAAGTGCCTCTATGAAACTTTTTTCGATGTCGTTTAGTGAATAACAACAAATAATACGATAAAAACCCTGCTTATTCTTTTTTTTTTCTTATCCAGAAACACATTCGTAAAGTCTGGCAACACTAAAAGATATGAGGCGAACGCGCAGCGGAGTCCGCCAGTTTGTCCCATGTAACCCGCTCCATGTAACCTGGGCTTTAGACGCCATGTTAACCTGTTGATTGAAAACTTCCTTGCACCCCATTTCCTGCATCTTTAAAATCATAGAAAGCGTACTGCTGGAGAAATGATCAAGAACTTTAAATTTGCTTATTGAGTTTTGTCAAGTCTGCAGAATGTGCACTCCATGGGAAAACGCACTACAGGAATATCTTATACCAGAATATAAGCTATTTCCTGTTTTTTAAAACTTGAAAAGCACTGATGCAGCCGCTCGAAAATTGTGCTTTGTGCATGACATTGTCAAAACCAATGAAAGAAATGAACCTGCTACAAACAACATACTGTCACCTAGTAAATGCACCCAGCTGTTTACCTTAGCGCTCGCTTGGCTAAAACATTCTGGGCGTTATTAAAAAACTGCGGCACACTTCCAATACATTGTGTGCAGAGCCTATGAGAGAGTTAATTAAGCACATTGTGAGGAATACTATAAGCACCACAACAAGAAATGGAAGCTTTGAGGCGCTTCCTACACTTGAAAACAGTCTTCATTGACTGAGAGCGTACACACACGGCCAAACTGAGAAGGATTGTTAATACACCATTGGCGCTATAAAGTAAAGTTATTCGAAAATTTTCTATTCCAATTCTGGAATCAGGCCTCCGCGATTGTGCAAAAACTATTTTACCCCCCCCCCCCCGAACTCCGCCTGTCAGTCACATAAAGTCACGCAAAGCGCGATGGCTCCCCCTCTGATATAACGTGTACAGACTGATTATGCATGATTGGACTGAACAAAAGAAAAATAGTAATTTATGATTTGACGCCTTTTCGCTATTAGCCCTAGGCTATTGGTCAAAAGTTTTCGGGCTACACCCACTTCGCCTACCTGTCACGCGAAGTCTCAAAATATTACAGGGTCTCTTGAGATCTTTCTTAAAAAGTGAACGGCGAAAGCCTACTGTTCGTCCTCTTATCATTCGCCTCTCTCTCGGTGCCTTTTCTCTTTCGCTTCTTTCTTTTAGTCATTACTGCTAACTACTTAGCAATTTTAGCCATTTGTAATCAATTGTGCCCATTACAACGTGTCTTTAGACATATTTGTCATATCATAGTCATCAGTAGTAATGAAAAGTCATTTCAATCTTTATTAGTCATTACTGCTCACTAGTAAGCATATTTAGTCACTTGTAATCAATTGCACTTTTCTAAGCACTATATATGTTTGATTTGTCCTCCTAACTTCACTGAGCGCTATTATATCCCATTTACTGCCCTCAAATTCCTACAATAGCACTGCTAGACTCGCCTGACTAGATAACGTTCTAGCGTTAAACGCTGCCAGGTTCAGATTCCAATGGCGGCCTGTCCGGATCCAGGGATTCCTAGCACCCTCTGCTGTGTCGCAGGTCTTACCGCCGCCGTGGTCAGTTGCTTCGCAGCTGCTGGGGACTGAGCGCCGGGATTTGATTGTTGTGTTCACATGGGAGGTTGTGGCCAAGTACTGCACCAGGGTGGCCAGTCCTGCCCTGGTGAGAATTTAATAAGGATATACAAGATTATAGCTGGTAACGCACAGGAATTCTATAGCATTAACGAGAGGGTGGCAGGTCTTGTTGTCAAACTTAATAAGAGGTACAAATAGAAGGTCGTACAGGTGTACGCCCCTACATCCAGTCATGATGAACAGGAAGTCGAAAGCTTCTATGAAGACGTGGAATCGGCGATGGGTAAGGTAAAAACAAAATACACTGTACTGATGGGCGACTTCAATGCAAGGTAGGCAAGAAACAGGCTGGAGACAAGGTAGTGGGGGAATATGGCATAGGCACCAGGAATAGCAGGGGAGAGTTATTAGTAGACTTTGCAGAGCAGAATATTATGCGGATAATGAATGCCTCTTTCTGCAAGCGGGATAGCCGAAAGGGGACGTGGAGGAGCCCCAATGACCAGAATAGAAATGAAATAGATTTTATACTCTGCGCTAACCCTGGCATCATACAAGATGTGGACGTGCTTGGCCAGGTGCGCTGCAGTGACCATAGCATGGTAAGAACTCGAATTAGCCTAGACTTGAGGAGGGAACGGAAGAAACTGGCACATAAGAAACCGATCAATTAGTTAGCGGTAAGAGGGAAAATAGAGGAATTCCGGATCAAGCTAGAGAACAGGTATTCGGCTTTAACACAGGAAGATGACCTAATGTTGAAGCAATCAAAGACAATCTTACGGGCATCATTGAGGAGTCTGCAATAGAAGTCGGTGGCAACTCGGTTAGACAGCAGTAAGCTATCGCAGGAGACAAAAGATCTGATCAAGAAACGTCAATATATGAAAGCCTCTAACCCTAAAGCTAGTATAGAACTGGCAGAACTTTCGAAGTTAATCTACAAGCGTAAGACAGCTGGCATAAGGAAGTATAATATGGATAGAATTCAACATGCTCTCAGGAACGGAGGAAGCGTAAAAGCAGTGAAGAATCAACTAGGAATAGGGAAGAATCAGATATATGCGTTAAGAGACATAGCCGGCAATATCATTGCTAATATGGATGACATCGTTCAAGTTGCTCAGGAGTTTATGCAGTTTATTTATGCAGTACCAGTGGCACCCACGACGATAATGGAAGAGAGAATATACTAGAGGAATTTGAAATCCCACAAGTAACGCCGGAAGAAGTAAAGAAAGTCTTGGCAGCTATGCAAAGGGGGAAGGCAGCTGGGGAGGATCTGGAAACAGCAGTTTTGTTGAAAGATGGTGGGCAGATCGTTCTAGAGAAACTGGCCACCCTGTATACGCAATGCCTCATGACTTCGAGTGTACCGGAAATTCGGAAAAACGCTAAGATAATCCTTATCCATAAGAAAGGGGACACCAAAGACTTGAAAAACTGTAGACCGATCAGCTTACTGTCCGTTGCCTACAAAGTATTTACTAAAATAATTGCAACTAGAATCAGGAACACCTTAGACTTCCGCCAATCAAAGGACCAAGCAGGATTCCATAAAGGCTACTCAACAATAGACCATATTCACACTATCAATCAGACGATAGAGAAATGTGTGGAATATAACCAACCCTGATATATAGCTTTCATTGATAACGAGAAAGCGTTTGATTGAGTCGAAACCTCGGCAGTCATGGATGCATTGCGGAATCAGGGTATAGACGAGCCGTATGTAAAAATACTGAAAGATATCTATAGCGGCTCCCCAGCCACCGTAGTCCTCCATAACGAAAGCAAGAAAATCCCAATAAAGAAAGGCGTCAGGCAGGGAGATACGATCTCTCCAATGCTATTCACAGCGTGTGCACAGGAGGTATTCAGAGTCCTATATTGGGAAGAATTGGGGATAACAGTTAATGGAGAATACCTTAGTAACTTGCGATTCGCTGTTGATTTTGCTTTGCTTAGTAACTCAGGGGACCAATTGCAATGCATGCTCACTGACCTGGAGAGGCAAAGCAGAAGAGTGGGTCTAATAATTAATCCGTAGAAAACTAAAGTAATGTTTAACAGTCTCAGAAGAGAACATCAGTTTACGATAAGTAGTAAGGCACTGGAAGTGGTAAGGGAATACATCTACTTAGGACAGGTAGTGACTGCAGATCTGGATCATGAGACTGAAATAACCAGAAGAATAAGAATGGGCTGGGGTGCGTTTGGCAGGCATTCCCACATCATGAACAGCAGGTTGTCATTATACCTCAAGAGAAAAGTATATAACAGCAGTCTCTTACCAGTTCTCACGTACGGGGCAGAAACCTGGAGGCTTACGAAAAGGCTTCTACTCAGATTGAGGACGACGCAACGAGCTATGGAAAGAAGAATTATAGGTGTAACGGTAAGGTATAAGAAAAGAGCAGATTGGGTGAGGGAACAAACTCGAGTTAATGACATCTTAGTTGAAATCAAGAAAAAGAAATGGGCATGGGCAGGACATGTAATGAGGAGGGAAGATAACCGATTGTCATTAAGGGTTGCGGATTGGATTCGAAGGGAAGGGAAGCGTACCAGAGGGCGGCAGAAAGTTAGGAGGGCGGATGAGATTAAGAAGTTTGCAGGGACAACATGGCCACAATTAGTACATGACCGGGGCAGTTGGAGAAGTATGGGAGAGGCCTTTGCCCTGCAGTGGGCGTAACCATGTTGATGATGAGGATGAATCAATTGCGGTCATTTCACGCCGTCGTTAGACATATTGGTCATTTCGTAGTCATTGACAGTCACTACAAGTCACTAACAGTCATTTCAGCCCTTACTACTCATTATTAGACATTTGTGGTCATTTCTAATCAATTGTGGTCATTACAAGCTGTCGCTGACAAATTGGTAATTTCGGAGTCATTAGTAGTCATTACAAGTCGTTAGCATTGATTATTAGTCATTACTAGTCATTATTGACCTCTACCAATCTCTATTATAACATTATCGTTCACTCAGTGTCATTATCAATTATTTTTTGCTCTTTAATCTGTCTTCATGTGGCATCATTACGCGTCGGCGTACACTTTGGCGGTCAGGCCTGCTGACACAAACTTCACCATGAGCCTAGCTTTCGCCTTAGAACAGCGAAAACTCACTGCGTTAAATGTGCAAAAGTGTGCCGAAAAAAAATTAATTTTTCTCTGAAACAGGGCAGCCGCAGGCTTCCCTGTTCTCAAATAAATAAGAGATGGCTGCCAACGATCTATCAGGCACTGGCCACTGGCACCTGTCGCAGAGCGCGTGTTTATTTGCGTACAACTTTCTGCATGGCCGTGTAACGTTTTGGATCACTTTCGGCACGTTTACGCACACGCTTAGCCAACTTTTCTTTGCTGTGGAGACTTTTTAGAGGCATTCTTAACGTTTCGTCGCTTGCCGCCGCAAATTTCAACTAGCCATCGCAAGGTAAGTAATGCCAAACTGACTAATCGCAGATGCTGGCAGCACCCTCTTCATCCGGTATCAATTTTCATGCACTGGCTCGGCTCCATCTGATCCCTCCCCACTTCAGCGTGCTCCTCGCCTTTTATCAGGCAATTAGATAAGGCAAGCCGCTCAGTGTAGGCAATGTTATTTGTTTTAAAGCAAACAAAAGGGACCTCCTGTAAACGAGGAGTTAGTATCATTGGTGTGTTTAGACAACCCTTCAGATCGCCGCCTGATGCTTGCATTGGCTATTACGCAAATTTGACCTCATGAGATTGAAATAAATACATATTGGAATAGTTTTACGTTATAGAACCCCATACTCAGAACAGAAATTTTCTGCAAAAGTATCAGCAGTGTTCCAGATGACATCCCCGTATTCATGAAGAAGACATACAGCTTCGGCACTTTCATTTGAAGAGTGAGAGCATGCTGACTTAAACACATTCAATGTGGTCGTAGTGATAATAATAATAATAATAATAATAATAATAATAATAATAATAATAATAATAATAATAATAATAATAATAATAATAATAATAATAATAATAATAATAATAATAATAATAATAATAATAATAATAATTGTAATAATAATAATCTTAGCGCTAATGTGACATTCAGGCAGTTCGCAAGGTTAAAAAAGGCTGACGCCAGCACGCGAGAGCTAAGATAGCCGGCCAACTAGAGTAGAAACATGCAGGGTATAGAAGACACCCCCCTCCCCCTTAAACCCGCACAAATACACTTGGGGCCATAAAACGTAAAACTATTCCAATATGTTTTATTCCAATCTCCTGACGTCAAATTTGCGTAACCGCCGACGCAAATATCGGGCGGTCATCCGCAGGGCTGTCAGAACAGACAAATCAAACGCTCTCCTCGTTCGTAGGAGGTCACTTTTGTTTGCTTGAAAAACGAATAAAATTGCCTACACTGACCGGCTTGTCTTATCTAATTGGCTCACAAGAGGCGAGAAGCACGCTCAAGTGGAGAGAGATTCGGGCGGAGCCGATGCACTCAAAATCGATAACCGGATGAAGAGGGTGGTGCCGGTGTCTGCGATTGATCCGCTTTCGCTTACTTAGCTTTCGATGGCTCGTCGAAAATCGTAGCGGCATGAAACGAAAGCTTAAGAATGAGGCTAAAACTGATCCTCAGCAATGAAGAGTTGGCAGAACGAGTTCGTAAACGGGCTGATAGGGCTTGAAAACGTTACACGGCCACACAAAAAGTTTTATTACATGCAAATAAACCCATGCTCTCCGGCAAGTGCGAATAGCCAGTGCCTGAGCGATCGGCGGCAGCTCTTTTATTCCTTGCGGAACGGCTATTCGGAAGGAAATTAAGTTTTGTTCGGCATATTATTGCATCTTGAACGCGTACACGTAACTTTGACGCGGTTAGTTCTTGCGGTTTTGTGACGTCGCTTGAGAGGCAATTGAAGTGGGTGCAGCCCGAAAACTTTTGACCAATAGCCGAGGGCTAATGGCGAAAAGGCGTCGAATCAGAAAGAAATGCTTTTCTTTTGTTCGTTGAAATCATGCATAATCAGTGTGTACACGTCATATCAGACGGCGAGCTATCGCGGTTTTCGTGACGTCGCGTGGGAGACATGTAAAGGGGGTGGGTCCAAAATGTTGTTGACAATCGCGAAGGACTAATTGAAGAATTGGAATAAAATATTTTGGACTAGTTTTACGTGACGACGCCCTTGCTCATTTGCAGACCACAGCACACAAACACACAAAGGGCTAAAACTTGGCAGTCGACGGGTGCACAACGCGCAGGAGCACCGACTGAGTCCGATCGCAAGGACGGGGAATCCAAATGGCCAGGGGGGGAGGGGGGGGGAGAGAGCTCTGTATGCCATATATAAGCATTGCGGTATCGGGTCGTAAAGGCGGAATGAGGTTCAGGCTGTCCTGACCGCTTGTTCAGATGAGTTCTATCCAGATCACCGTCAAACAACCTGCAGAATGGACAGACTAGTGCAAAATCGTGCTGCTATTGCAGGGTGTGCCACTTGAGGGCTTTGAGGCGATCCTCATACGATGGTATGAGCTTGCGAGGACCGAATAGCCGAGTGTAGAAGGTGCCCGTTCCGCAGTGCTGAATAAGCTCGAGTTTGTCAGCGAAGTGAGTTTGGTACTGGCACTATACTGATGAGCATTAGTCAAGCAGTGGCAGAATGATGGAACTGTACAGTGCTCTGATAAACTGAGGTTCGCAAGAAGAGGAGAGACTGGAAAAAACTCATAAATGGGACGAACCTTACATACAGTGATAGTGACATATGCGGAAAAGTCGAGGAGAGGACTGAGAGGACGGAGAGGACATGCGGAAGGGAGCGGCCCAAACAGTGTTCCTAGGGGTGCCTTCTAGGAAATAGGTTGAACGCGCAGCAGTTTTCTTGAGGCTGAGGCCCACGGCAGCACTTTATTCAGAGGTACTACAAAGTTCTTTATTACAGGCCCAGTTGTTCTTTTTTACAGAATGTATTTATTCCACGCGCATATGCTGCATATTGGCATAATGTTGCAGCGGAAGTGTTAACTTGTTAATCAAACACATTCTGCGAAGATGTATTAGGAACATGGACCAGTATTCACGAAAATTTCTTACGCTACAATTCTTCGTAAGAGAAAATTTGGGTCAATTCGTATGGTTAACATTTAATTAACGAGGGCGGCCACCCAATGCCAAAGAGCACTGACGAACAGCCTGCTTTGGGAATTTGGATCTTGGATTTCAGTTATTTTCTCCTGAATGCTATCGCAGCGAGAAACATTAAGCGAAGCTGGAGAGTACCATCTGCTCTCAAACCAAATCCAAAGAGATCAAATCCAATTTCAGTTTCACTGACATGCAAGCAGCCATTGTGGGAATTGTAGTATACGCAGTGGCATGCATAAATCTCCTATGATGCAGGTACAAGTATGAATATCACACGGTACACATATTCAAGACAGATCACTTCTTTTGGCAGTGCTCAAGTATAAGCACACACAGACCCAAACATGAACACGTTGTGTCATGCTTCCTTCAGTGCGTCAGCGTTCTTGAGTGCTGCACGAGGGATGTTTCCTCATCGAACCCGTAATACGCCTGCACTAGAAGGAAGTGAGTGAAGGTGTACTGCGAACTTCTGCTCAACTGGATTCACATGCCGAATAGAAGAGCGCACTCTCAGCTAAACTGAACCGCATGGCGTATGATGTATTCTCACTGTTCTCATTCTTCTTTCGCTTTCGAAAGTTATCTTTGGCGCGGTAACAACGCAGAACTCGCCCGTGAAATTTTAGCCACCTGAGGCGACAATTGACACGCGAAACACGGCGTCGCCAACCACCCGAACTTCAACACGGTTCATTAAACGCATCGCACACCACACGAAGTGAGGATTACGGTATTTTAAATCGCTGCAGTGCCGAACGGAACTGAAAATTCATTGAATTAAACAGATTTTCCTAGCTTGGAGAATAAGAACTCGATGGACGCGCTAGGTTTACGCGTAACGGAAACAACATCGGCGGGAGAAGAATGCAGATTATGCAGACTTGGGATTTCGGAAGCATGTTTCTATTTGTTTCGAGCACAGAAATATATACATACACCAAGAAGAGATGTTCCGGCAATTGGGATTCGGTTGGATGTTCCAGCTGACAATCGCATTCGGGCGGGCGGAACTGAGTGGGCAGGCTCGGCTCTACACCACGTTGCACTGCCACAGCCCACGGTCGCCGGTCGTGTTGTTGCCGACCTAGTATCACAACACTGTCCTTCAGGAGCACCATCGCGCGCCTCGCACGCTCAGAGAACTCGGATGATCGTTGATGTCGGCGAAGTCGCATTAGCGGCCATCACAGGCATAGCAGCCGGAGGCCTCCCGGCCTCCGATTTGTGCATGCCAGCGGCGAGTCGCCGCGCGTCGCCAAAATAACAGCATTGTCATTCAACAAAATCTCTGCGCGTCGCCACATGTCACTCTGTTCGCGACCAAAGCTTCTGATGCGTTTGGCGCATCGGGGCATGCTGAAGCATGCCAACGAAAAAAAAAATAGCCAGTGATGTTTGTGGCGGACGGACGTGTTTTCCAGTTCTTATGCATGCTTTGAACTTGCTTGTGTTTTTGATGTGATGATTTTTTAGCGTTCAAATAATAATTGGCTAGCTTTCTTCTTTTACATTTTTTTTTGTTCCTTTGCGCGATTGTGTTTCGTGTATATTTGGTTTCGCAGGATAGTCGGAGCCTCTATTCGCACCACGTGGTTTCAGCACGTGCAACCGCGTGGGATGTTAAATCTTTATAGCCTTTAAATAATAAGTTCGGAGTGGCAAGACTAATATCTGTAGTAGTGTCGCTTTATGTGTATTGGTATTGGGAATATTACTTTGGTAGGACAGCGAGAGCATGACCGTTTGGTTGAACACGGGCAAAGTTTTTGCGGCACTTACTGCGTCTAAAACATTGCTTAAAATTACTTTGAAGCATTTTAAGGATTTACTTCTTGTGCGTGTCGGTTTTTGCAACAAAGGCACGTTCTTCAAATGCTTGAGTGTCTGCATTAGAAAAAGCTAAGTGCTTAACATGGCAAGAAAGATGGCGAAGCGTAAAATGTTCAAGGGCTCCCTACAGGTAGACGAGGGTAACGATGAGAATGGAGGAGAAATTGAGTCAATCGGCAGACACTGTGATGTTGACTCTAGGCTAAAGAAATTTGAAGATTTGCAGCATGAGCTGGCAAAGAGGTCGAACAGCTCAAGAATGAGCTAAATATGGAGCGTGGTGCACAGAAGGCTGTGGAAAAAAAACTTCAGCTACCTGAGGAAACGGTGAACAGGGCTGCCATAGTGAACGAGATTGGTCGTCACAATATAATGCAGTCTCCCGACCTGACAGGCGAGGGAGTGTCAGCAAAGCCCGTGGAATGCGTAGAGCGTGGGGACGGGGTAGCTGGATAGAGCTGCATCCACGGTGAGGCCGCCACAAAGGAAAAGCAGGAACGCAGAAGTCGATGCTCCTCGTCAAATCGGTATCACACGGAAGAGAAAACAAAGGGAAGCAGGGAGAGGGCTCAGCAGTAGGAGAGAGTGAAGGGGTGCTTATCGCCGGCGACTCAAACCTGGCTAGGTGCCCAGAAGCAATTGCGGAGAGAGTGAAAGGCGATAACAGAGTGGCTGGAAGGACATTTCCAGGGCGGACACTGGGTTTTGTCATGGAGCTGGCGGAAAATGCCCACGGACGCAACTTGTCGTAGTAGCAGGTGGGCTAAGTAATATCCTAAAAAAAGGGACTGGACTAGCCTAGCAATTGGCGAAGGGGGTAAACGACATGTGCGAGCTGTTTTCTCAGCACAGATCGTGGTGTGCACGGTACCGGAGGTACCCGTACGTGATAGTAACGTACAAGGAGCCGTAGTGGCTGCTAATGAGGCCACATGGACAAGGCAAAGAAGAGCCGAGAGAAAGGTTTCGAGGTTGTCAAAGTAAACAGGGAAGTGAAAAGGTGAGGTGGCTTCAAACGAGGCGGGATCCACATAAATTACAGGCTTAGACTAGAAGTGGTCTGGCGACTTGCTGGTCACGCGATTGCTTTTTAGGGGGCCCATGGGTGCTCAGGAGGCCATTGTAGGTAGTAATGAAGAAGGTCCGCTAGGGGAACCTCAGAACAGCATCGCCGTCAATAATAGAAAAAGGAGGAAAACAAAAAAGACAGCTTGCTATGCAATAAGCTGCATAAACATGCAGGGCGGCAGATGAAAGGGAAAGGGGGTAGAGATTGAGGGTAGGTAAATAGAGAACAAATAGGGGTGTATGTGGTTACACAAATGCACCTGAGAGACTCGGAAGAGAAGCCAGAGATTAAAATTAGGGTTGGGATTGGCGATCGGAATTAATGTCTGATGAAAGAAGGAATTCATAACCTGAGAGATGTGGTCATTGACGAGGAAACGCAGAGTAGCATAAGAAGGTACCTTAAACGCATCATATTGAATATGGGATATGCATCTGGGAAAGAGAGCGAGAAACGCAAAATCGCATAGTATGAATAGCAAACGTAGTCACAAGAGTCGAGAAAGAACTTGGTAAGTGGCCAAGCAAAGAATGGGAATCTTGGGATGGGAAAGAATGGGTAGCAAGAATGGGAAGCTTGTAAATGTAATAACGACCGAAATACGGAGAAAGAAGCAAAGTGTTCATTGGAAAGGAAATAAGAAACGGAGAAGTTAGTGGAACTTGGAAATGCGAGATGCGATCGCTGAACGACAGAAAGCATCCCGAGAGCATAGGCAGTCTCTATAACACGTGAAATTTTATCACTCTAATCAAGTCTTTATAAAAACGTCATGCTATCTGAACTTTCTTTATAGATCAGTGTCTCATGTTTAAGATGGCAAGAAATGAAGCTGCACGAGCATATTGTTCTCAGAAGTGCAAAAAGGATTGCAGAATTTACAGAAAATCTGTAGTAATTTATTTGATTTTCGTTTCTACAATACCGCATGGTATGTATCAGTGAATATACTTTCCAAACAACTTTCTTACTTTTCTTGTCTTATAAGTTTCGAATTGATCGAAAGGTTGTTTCTTCGGTGAGTGTCTGGTTCACCAATTTCCGCTCTTGAACACCGCGCTTACCTGCAAATACCTGAGGAATAAATTTTTTCATAACGAGTCTATACCAAGTTCACAACGCCAAGCGACGATCGAACTATGCAGACATTAGGAATTTTATTGGATTTCAAGCGCAAATAGAACGAACCTCAATCTGTGCATTCACATAGGTACAGGTTATCCGCTACACCTTCGCGTGAAACTTGACGTTGCGGTACGGGCAGAAGAGAAAAGTGAACTATAAATGAGCTACAAATTGCAAGGCACGTAGCCGGGATGTTTATTGGGATTGGCGAAAGTTGCAATTCAAGGGGGGAGGGGAGGGGTAGCGCTAAGGTTCCATTATTCTTTGATAAGTTTCCTATGCTTGGCGCATATTAATACAACTGTATTGAAGAAGAGAAGGACAGGTGGAGCGTCAGCAGGGTCGCCCACGCAGTATGCTAGACTGTTACCGATTTGAACCAGTGCTCTAGATTTAAGGTGCCCGTCCAATAAACCTGTTTTCAAGTGCTGGAAGTTCAGGGGTCGGCACAACGCCTGCACTTTGGGACAGGATCCCGCATGCTATCGCCGGTCATACTAGCTGATGCGGATGAGTAGACGTCAACACCACCAGCGGTCTTTTACTTCGGCGCTCTTCGCCATAGAGACCCCACTGCATCAGTGGCAATGACAACCACGGCTACGATGTCATGGACTGTTTCACATTGTACGAAGGGGTGAGCACGCGCAATTAGGGAAATATATTTCCCTCCTGAATGGTCATTTCTCATTTTACAGGGAAGCTATATATGATTAGTTTAGAGTGGATCGCTGTCCATAGACCAAAAATCGTGGGTCAATTTCGAAGATCGTGCAATACCCGGCCGACCCGCGGCAGGGGTGAAGCAGGCTTCAAGCACTCCGCCGCCTTGCAAAAATGCGTTAGGTTTCTGAGGTCCAAATACATCTCCCATGAGATATTAAGCCGATAAGAAGAGAAACTACGCTTTCAGCGGTGTCGGCCATGTGTACGTTCGCACCGACCTCTCGTTGTCGGCGTTCCAAGCGCTTTTGTACCTTCTTTCCTTCTGCTCTCCCTTGCTGGCGGTCGCATCGAAACGTCACGCGTCTCTAGTTTACGCCGAGCTTGTGGGGAAGCAGTTTGGTGTGGCCTGAGCTGTGTGTGACCACTTCTGGTTTTCAAGTGACATCATAACCATTACTGCACTGCGGGACGTCAACCAACGAACGATCGTCTTGGCTACGGAGAAGCAGTATGTGCCCTCGGAATGCAGTGAGGTGCCTGTTTGTTATACTAGCCTGTATTTGTTTGTAAAAGGTGTCGTTCCGAGTTTGAAACAATGCATGAATATGTATACCGCCCGGTGCCTCATCATCTTCCGAAGCTCAACATCGTGGACGAGCGACAAGTCGCGCCTCACCTTCCATTTGTGTGCATACAATATAAACACAACTTAGCCCATATGGGATTTTAGCAGCTGACATGCCATTTTGCAGCGACGTTGTTTACCTCTACCGACAAATTAATTTTTGAATCGCAAGCAAAAAACTCGCCATACGTGGGCCGATCCAAGAGATAGTGCAATACCGGCCCGTACCGCGGCGGAGGTTAAGCAAGCGTTAAGCACTCCCCATACGTGGGCCGATCCCGAACATAGTTCAATGTCGGGCCGACCCGCAGCGGAGATTAAGCAGGCGTTGAGCACTCCCCATGCGTGGCCCGATGCCAAATATTGTGCGATACCGGTCCGACCCATGGCGGAGGTGAAGCAGCGTTAACAACTCCCCATACGTGGGCCTATCCCAAAGATTGTGCAATGCCGCGCCGACCCGTTGCAGGGTGAAGCAGGCGTTAGGCACTCCCCTTGCGTGGGCCTATTCCGAAGTTTGTGCAATGCCGGCTTGACCAGCGGCAGAGGTGCACTGCGCCATTAATGGGCTCATATACACCGCTTCGCTGGTCATCCTTCTTCAAAGAGTGGAAGGGCACTGAGATTTTTTTTCCCTCAGCCTAAAATAAGTACTCTTACAAGAAGTAAAATAAGCTAGAACCATTATTTATCCCCTATCTCATTTTAAGCGGCATTGCGGTTCTAAAATGGGGGTTTTCTAATTTTAATGGTGGCGTAGGGTAGATTGGGATTGTTGAAACACGGCCATATCTGACACGAGCCAACTATCGAAAAGAAAAATTCAGCCATGGCCAACACGGCTGTCAGCCCCCGCGATAATTTCAGTGTATTTCTGCTGTCAGGTTTGAAATATGCTGCACCGTGGGTTCCGCGCTGTTTTTCGGTTCGGAGTAGCTGCGCGTTGGCGGCAGAGGAGGCCGAAAGCCGAAACTACGCAGAGAAGAGCACAGGACTTCGGAGCGCGCAGATGGCGAGCACGTGCGCGTAAGAAGCGATCAAACAGCCGTCATTACCAGCAACGGCGCATTCTTCTACCGTTGTTCATGTCTCTCCCAGTTACAAACCCCCAAGACTCTATGGCAAGTGACTTTGAACGACCACTGCACGTTCTAGGAGTGTGTATGTGTTCTAAGTGCGCAGACGTGCTGATATAACTTATTGGAGGCCTCAGTGCGACATGGTACGTCCAACAGTTGGCTGTACCGAACCATTTTGCACGATACCTGCTTGTGCGAGCGTCGTCGAATTCGAGGCGAGTTGAGTGCTTAGAGTGAAGCGAGCGTACTTAAAAATAATGATTTTTAATGTGAGAGATTTCGCCACGTCTTTAATTGGATGACTGCGAGCGTTCCACATGTTCCCTGAAGCGTAAGCCACTACAAGAAAAGTTACGTGCACTGCGAAGTCAGCGAAGCTTCGCCGCCTAAGCACGGCCTTAAAAATGTGGCGAGTCGTTAAGGCTCACTGTGGTGCGCGTATGTACTACGCGCTTGTACGGCGATCACTTGAGAGGGAACTAGCGGCGCTTCTTTGTGTGTCGTATCTGCTAATCTGCCGCGTATATGGCGCCACTCCCCTAGCTCGTACGACTGTGTGCAGTAGGTTGCTTACTAAGCACGCACTTTGCAGATTAGCTAGTATGCACCGTGCTAACGTGTCGCTTCGCGCCCACGCCGCTGATAGTGCAGGCAGTGCGCGATTACGGCGCGTAGTCCCGTAGCTTGGAGAGCCTGGTTGGCGGGCGACAAATATCGGCGGCGCGTTTGTGTTATTAAAAGCACTACGGGTCAACACACGGCACAACGTCACTACGGGTCAACGCCGCACGAGCTGCCGATCAGAGTAATTGAGATCATTGTGTTATGTCTTGAAGAAACTTTCTATATTTAGCCTACAGCATGGCAGCAACAGGTGTTTTGCTTGGGTTCAGATTACTGGATACGCCGTCACTTGACCGTTGTCGGCGGAAGCAGGCGAGTCCCATTGGTGCCGCAACCTAGGCGGGCACAAAACAATGCGGTTGCCGTGACGAGACATATCAATTGGCGCGTTAGCGTTGGCGGCGATAGGTCATATGGGCGCGCCGCTCGGTGTCGTTCTTTGCGGAGGCCGCCACTACGCCTCCCGCACAACTGCTATGCTGTATATATATATATATATATATATATATATATATATATATATATATATATATATATATATATATATATATATATATTCGGCGCTTGTATAGTGTTGTTATTGAACAGCAGGCTCTGTGCACTGGACGCCTCGACTTGTTTATTGCTGAATTCTTTCGCTCCTACGCCATTCGGTACAAAAGTTTAGTTTTCATTTCTAGATGCCGAATTCAGCTCGGGATCATGTCACACTTCACAGCGTCTTCCTATATTGAGCGAGTATTAAAAACACAATCTCTTTTGCTGGTAAAAAAATGTCTGGCCGATGAACCTATATATATATATATATATATATATATATATATAAAGACGAATGTGCTTTAGGTCCGCCATTGGCTATTGCAAAGCGAGATACTAACATGGCATTCAATGTCACTAACACTCATTAATTATGCGTCATTTTGTCTGAAATAATTTGTCTGAGAAGCCAGTCATTTCAGCTGATCAGAAAAATATTTCATGGCTTAAGTGCACAAGTGCATGAGTTGGGCAAAGGTTTTACTTTGTAACGAGCAAAGCCATTAAGATATAAAATTTGCCAAGCTTACTTTAGTAACAATGTAAGCTGAACAACATACAAAACTCAATGTAGCAGCGGAAGTAATCCAGTATAATCTTGCTGCCACCTGTAGCGTATACTGTGTGATCATTGTAACGCCTAATTTTTCTGCCGTCTTTCATGACTGCAGCTATTTTATTGGCAGCTTTGAGGATGAAGGAGCTCTATAGCCACAGGTTAGACAATTTCCAGCCGTTTCCCTTTATAGCAACACAGACCTTGGTATGCTCTAACCTAGCATTTTTTACCCTCTATGTTTTAAATGCAATGACTAGTTTAATGGCTTTTTTTAGAGTAATTGGTGTCACACATGTTCCATGGGACAGAACGTATACGAGGCGCGCCACGTAATTTTAGCCAAACTTTAGAAATGTGGAAATACCACGTAGCTGCACAGAACCGAGCTAATGTTGTTTGCATCACTTGGAGATACTTAGATTCCTTACATTCTTCCTAATCGCATAATTAGTATGAATCAAATGCTTAAATATTATAATTAGATGAAAGTGTCAAAGAGAAAATTGTAGAGCAACATGAAGAATTTCCGCTGCGGCATTCTATGGCTAAATATGTGCCACATAATGTATCTTTTTCGAGAGTGAAACAAGCCTGAGAATACCCGCAAAGTGCCTCGAGCGGCCAGTCCCGCGGCAGTTTTTCGGATATTCGTGGGCGTTCCCGGTATACACATGCCGTGTATATGCTTTTGTGTTCCAGCAAGAAAATAAAAATACTGAAGGAGCCCAGACACATGACGTATTTCACGACAAGTGTATAGTGTAAATTACTATGTGACCGTAAAATAAAAAAACAAAAACAAGACTTTATGCACCGTAGATGTGTGCAAGTGTTTGCATCAGCATCATGAGGAAAACCTCGTACAAGCTTGTAAAACTATTTATTAGGTTTGTTTACGTTACATTATTGTAATTCTTCTTAATCACATTATTACTGCAAAAATGGGCTCTCTAGTATTGCACAGTAAAAGACACTTCGAATACATCATTTGCCTTCACCTTCACATGGAAACATAGAGAGGAATTGTTAAAATTTTTTTTTTGCTTCTGTAACGTTCATTTTAAGTCCTTCTTAAGTTTGGCCAGCTTTTTAGAAAAAGAAATATTATAGACACCTTCCAGGGTTTACACACAGCTTGAACACGTTGTGCCAGAGGGTTTAGATGCCGAAGAGGACGCAGTTATAGTGGTGTCTGGTAAATGGAAGTTTCTTGTGATGGAATATGCTTAATACCAATTGGATTAAGTTATTATTTTAGCAGAATCTTTGTTTTCCAGGTATATATCATTTAACCTGAGTCCGAAGAACCACACTTTTTAAGAGTTGCTCATTCTCTAAGTCCACTGTTCGGTGTTATCAAACGCTTGTACTTTGGACATCACAGTGTTTGGGCTTTAGCTAAAAGTAGTATTGGCCGATTTGAATGTATGTAAATTAGCATTAGGACAAATGTGAAAAGGCAAATCATAACACAATACAGCTGTGTAGCAAAATTTACACATAAACGAATCGTTTGATGCCATCACTAGGAAAGTAAGTCAAAATGTAAGAATGTGCTTATATGATATACGGTACCAATGTTTCAGGTGCATGGCATTTTACCGCCATGTGCCGTAACAGTTGATTATTTAACGCTATCAATCTATTTACCTTATTCATGTCTAACTGCTCTAAATTCGAAAATTTTAATTGATTGCGCCATGAAGGACCTGTGAGTGTCTTGAATCACTGCCAGAATTAAAATTATAGTTGTAACCGTCCTAAGCGTGATTACGAAAAGCATCTTGGAACCTGTTGACTGTTATGCATTATGCTAAGTGTGTGTACTAGAACAGCCACCTATATTTTCATTGTAAGCATGTATAAAGTGCGAACGTACACATCTTGAAGCCATAGACTGTGCAATCTTAATTGTTGGTGTCGTTGTGTGAATATAGGCTTTTGTGTAAAGCATTGTCTAGAATTAGCAGTACATTAAGGTGTAGTCAAGCCATGAGAAAAGCTATTGTTAAAACACAATAGCTAAAGTATACGCTTTCGAGTCGTAAACACGTTTGGATGACATCACAGCATGTAGTAAATGG
Source organism: Dermacentor variabilis (assembly GCF_050947875.1). NCBI lineage: Eukaryota > Metazoa > Arthropoda > Arachnida > Ixodida > Ixodidae > Dermacentor > Dermacentor variabilis. The sequence continues at coordinate 69,649,906 of NC_134575.1, read as the reverse complement.
AAACTGTGGTACTTAATTTTCCTTCGGCGCTACCTATGGCACCATCTAACAATGAAGACACAAGAAAAGAGGAAGGGAAGTGAAGTGAACAAAAGGGCAACTCGCTGCTGATCGGAGCTACATTCACATCTGCACGATGCAGGCAATGTTTGAGTTACAGCAGCAGATATCCTCCCGTTCACTTTGTTGTGTATTTGTTTGTGTGTTCGAAGTCTGGCCCTGGAATTGTTATTCAGTGCTGCTCGTGGCCTTGATGCTGGATGCAACACATCCTTCTAACCACAGGTGTCATGTATTACGTGAAAGTAAGTTCTTTTGAATGCATCTAGCCCGAAATAGTTGCACTTGATAGTGGGCTAGCTTGCAGCGGCACCGGCACCATGTTTAATCGCTGTTTGTTCTTCATGCAGTTCTTCGGCTTCCTTGCTGTACCCCCCCCCCCCCTTTGCGGCATCACATGGCTTGGAACTGCTTCGTCTGACTTGGCTCCCTTTGCGGTCGAGCACGTGGATGTCACCGAGTGCTTGCCCTCGAACTGCTATATCGCTACCATATGCACTTGCCTCGGCGTGTCCCACTTCAAGCTACAGCATGCAAGTCACCCCGATGTAGGGTCCTTCGATCAGCCAATCATCGACAACTCTCGGTCTGTGACGTCAACAGCCGATGGTATAAATGTCCAGGGCGTGGATCGACTCTTCAGTGGGCTAGGCTGCAGCGCCACCGGCACCATGTTTAATCGCTGCTTGTTCTTCATGCAGGTGTGTTACTATTCTTATGCCAAGTGTATCCGACCTGATGATCGCTTTCTGCTGCTGCTCCCTTGCCCACAACGTCTTGTATCCTGCTGCTCGCATGCATTGTATTGCGCAAGTTGTCTCCTCTTGAGCGGAGATGTGGAAATCAACCCTGGCCCGGGCCCTCGGTCTAAGTCTAGGCGTGGATCCGGTTCCGCTCTGGATGAGAATGATGATGCTCGCCCTTCCTTTGATAGCCATGACAAAAACGACCCTTCGGTATCCGAAATGTTCTGCAAATTATTGGAGGGACAGACTCAATTGGCACGAGATGTTGCGGAAATTCAGTCATTTCAACAGTCAGTTGCGCGTCGCTTTGATGTTTTATTAGAGTCACGTCTTCATGCACTAGAATCCACTCCTATGTCCAAAGACTCTAGTTTACTGTGTGATTTACGTGCTGAAATAAATTGCTTGATTACTAACGTAACGGACTTGTTCTTAAAAAATGACAGTCTTGAACATCATTCTCGTAGAAACAATCTAATAATACACGATATTTCTGAAGTAATACATGAAAACGCTACCACCCTGATGACTGCAGTTTCATCTGTGTTTACTGAGCAGCTGAAGACTAGCTGCCCTCATATTGAGCGCTGCCACACGCTCGGTAGAGCACGCACAGGTTACATTCGTCCCGTCATTCTAAATCTTTCTAACTTCAGCGACAGAACCGAGGTTCTTAGGAACGCTTCAAAACTGAAGGGCTCAAATTTCGTCATTAAAGAAGATTTCTCTTCTAGGGTTCGGTTAATTCGGAAAGAAATCTGGGACGCATCAGCCTCTTTTCGGGACAGTGGTTCTGTTGTGAAGTTGAGATATGGTCATGCTTTGATTAACACGGTTCGTTATAACTGGGATGACAATTCAAACTCATTAGTAATGGCACCCGCTCAACGTGTTTCTTCTGAGTCTGCCCATTTGACTTCCGTTCCATCCACTTCCTGAATTCATCCTGGTCATTTTGATAAACTTGTTGTCTTAAATATAAACGCTCGTAGTATTGTTCCAAAATTTCCTGATTTATTGTCCCTTATATCTATTCATTCCCCCCATGTTATCGGCATCACATTGACTTGGCTGCACAATGGTATTTACGAATCTGAGTTCACTTCACCCGGTTTTGTTTCCGTGCGCTTAGACAGGATTTGCGGTACTGGTGGTGGCGTGGCACTGCTTATCCGGCCGGATCTACGATTCTCAGTCTTGCCTTCTCCTGCAGAAACAGAATCCGTGTGGTGTAAAATTTACCTTCATAACCGGTGTATTGTGGTTAGTGTCATATATCGTCCCCCGGCTCTACTCTTGGTGTTCTTCATGCTGTTGCAAATTTCATGAGCGAGATCTACATTGCTTCGTCGAGTTTAATCTGTATGGGTGATTTCAACGCCCCTGGTATCCACTGGCCATCATTGTCTGCAGCCGGTCGCGACACAGCTATTTGTAAAGAACTAATAAACATTTCCTTGTCCTTTGGTCTCACCCAGGTTGTTCCTAGTGCAACCAGATTAAACTCCGTCCTTGACTTTGTTTTTTTAAGCGCTAACCTAGCCGAACGTGACTTTTCTTGCGAGGTAATTGATGGTATTTCAGACCATATAAGCGTTTTAGTGTCACTCTCCTGTCAAATTTCTAAATCCCCCTACACGTTTACTAGTTTCCCTGATTTCACTCGTGCTGACGACAACTCCATTACTGATGTCTTATCTCATCATTTTGATACGTTTAGTGCACTTGCAGATAAGCAGGACGTCAACTGCCTTGCTAATTACTTTGAGCGTCTTGTCAAATCATGTATCGAACGTGTTGTGCCCATTAAAACTAAGAAAAAAAATTCGAACATGCCATGGATGACTCGCGATACCTTGCATTTGTCCCGGCGCGTTCGAAAGTTAAGGCGTTCCAGACGAGGCACTGATCCTATGGCGTTGGATAGATTTCTTAAGGCAAAGAAGAACTCAATCTTAAGTTGCAAAATGCCAAGGATTTCTTTTTTCGCGTTCGCCTGCACAATTTGTTAAGAACTAACCCGCGAAAATTTTGGTCTTCTATTTTACCTCGCGATGCTTCATCCACTTCTTTCAGAATAGATAATGACGTCATCAACGACCCGGCGGTGATATCCGATGCTTTCAACAAGTATTTCCAATTCGTGTTTGTTTCCGATAACAACTTTATCCCGGCACTTACCAATATAGTTTCTTCTGAAGCAATCAGTGACGTTGAGACAAACTGCGAAGGCATCCTCAACCTTATATTAAACCTGGATGTTAAGAAATGCACCGGTCCGGACGGGATACACAACGCGTTCTTTGTTTTTTATTCGTTGTGGTCATCAAAATATCTGTCAGTCATATTCAGAAAGTCCTTATCATCCTCTAATGTACTTTCTTCATGGAAGCTAGCCAAAGTGCTCCCTCATTATAAATCTTGAGATAAGCAGTGTTTGTCGAACTACAGACCACTTTCACTGACGTCACAGTCATGCAAAATGTTGGAACACATCACTCATAAGCACATCACGCTCTTTCTGCAATCAAATAATTTACTATCTAACATGCAACATGGGTTTAGGCGCCCTTTTAGCACGTTAACGCAGCTAGTTGAGTTCACGCATGACATTTCATTTAACCTTGATGTAGGTAACCAGGTTGATGCCATTTTTATAGATTTCTCGAAGGCATTTGACACCGTTTTACATTCCAAACTTATTGCTAAACTTAATGCTGTATTGAATAATCCTCATGTTGTTAACTGGATTTTAAGCTTTCTCTCATTTCGCTCCCAGTTCGTCTCTTACAGTTCGGCTGACTCCGCTACTGTTGAAGTGACATCAGGAGTGCCCCAAGGCTCCGTCCTTGGGCCGCTTTTTAACGCGATAGCATTAAGGAGCTCGTGTCGCAGAAAAGCCGGTGTCGTCGGCGTCGGCGGCGTTGGCCGTGAGCGATAAATCACGGCAGGCACTTCATAAATAAAAAGCAACTTCCAAGATGGGCTGGGTGGGAATCGAACCAGGGTCTCCGGAGTGTGCGACGGAGACGTTACCACTGAGCCACGAGTTCGATGCTTCAAAGCGGTACAAAAGCGCCTCTAGTGAACGCGGTGTTGCCTTAGAAAGGAGCTGTTTCAGGCTCAGGCGTGCGTCGCTTGGTCAGACGCACATTTCGTTGTCGCGCCGAACGCTGCGTTGCTCGACGCTCACCGCGTCCGATGCGGGGCGCGTAGTCGCTGCGCCGTAGCCCATTGTCTTACACCCCTTGGCGGGTCGACGGGAACGCTGTCGCGTTCCACTCTTGAAGGCGAAGCTTAAGCGTCCTCCAATTTTTTGTTATTATACATGAACGATTTGCCAATTAACTGCTCTTCTAACATCCGTCTCTATGCTGATGACTGCGTTCTATATGAAGTGATTAAATCTTCTAATGATTATTATCGCCTTCAAGAGTCATTTTCTAGGTTTTGCGATTGGTGTAACACTTGGCAAATGAACATTAATTTCAATAAAACCGTTCTGATGTCTTTCTGCAACAAATCTTCCCCCTCCCTTTTCAGTTACTCGTTCAATGGCCGTGCTGTAGATAAGGTTTCTGAGTATAAGTATCTTGGTGTCATTTTTACGCATAACATGTCATGGTCCAAACACATTGATTACATATGCAGTAAAGCACTACAAAAATTAGGTTACCTGAGGCGAACGCTAACCCGATCTCCTAAAGACACAAAGTTACTAATGTATAAAACTCTAATCCGCCCTGTTCTTGATTATGCATCAGTAGTTTGGAGCCCGCATAAGCATTTAGAGATTAATAAGCTAGAAGCTATACAGAAAAAAGCTGTGCGATTTACATGTCATCGTTACGATCGCGACTTTTCGCCCTCTTCAACACTTTCTTCCTTGAATATAAACACGCTCTCTTCCCATCGCCGTGTCGAATCATTAAAATTCCTGCATTGCATTGTCAATTCTGTAGTTAGGCTCTCAAATGATAATCACATTAACTTCGCGCCGGGATCATCAACCAGAAGACATCATGACCTAAACTTGATACCCTACTACGCACGTTCTAACATGTCCAAATTCAGCTTTTTTCCACGCTCAATCGAAGATTGGAACTCATTACCTGGATCCATTCGCTCATGCACATCCAAAATTTTTGCAACCGCCATGCCAGATGCATAATCGTGTTCACCCATGCCTGGCATCATTTCTATAACTTCTTGTATATTTTTCTTTCATCAGTGCTCTTTAAATGTGTTCACTTGTGTTTACCGCTGTATATTCCATTGCATTTTCTGTACCTTTTCTTAACTCACTCCTGCTATAGCGCAAATTGCGCTGCAGTATGTATAAATAAATAAATAAATGTGCCATACTCTCCACCATTGTCATGAGTAGCACTGGCTTAGAGTCCCAGGGTGAGACAGTTATTAACCTTGCTCTGCTATCAAGCAAAACTGTTTTTCATACTAATGTGGTAATTAGTATACATGTTAAAAGCCTCATAGAATAACATTTTTTATCCACATCTTACAGTGCTTCTTATTTTGCTTTAACACAGGGTGCCATTCTACCTGTGCTGCATTCTTTGGTTGACCACTCCAACGATCTCAGCAGAATTATTACACAGTTGTGTGCTTTTGCAATTCTGGGTACTGGTGTTTTTGTAGTTTATGTTTGGTATAAATGCACAGATAAAATAAAAAAACAGGTTAGAAGATGAGCTTGGAGGCATTGTCTTCAAACGTTTGTTACAAAGGAAAATCTTTGTTAAGAGGAAGCTTTAGCTCAGGTGCTCCTATCTAAATACATGTAAAAGGAGAATTCGTTTTTCTCGGCAACCACTGCACCAAATTTGACTAGGTTTGTTGAACTTAAAAGACAAACCTAAAATCTAGTGACTGTTGGTTTCCAATTTTTGAGTTAGGTCATCAATTTTTTATTAAAAATTGTCAAAAATCGAACATTTTCAAAAAACGAAACTATCAAGTTTACAACTCTGTAACTCAACCACTATAAATGATAATACAATTCTGTGAATTGCATCTAATAGTACATCTAAAGCGGACAAAATTGATATGTTACACATATATAAAACAATTTAATCATAGGAAAATACAACTTTTGCAAAACCGTTGTAACCAACTTAACAAATTCACGTAAGATGTAAAATGACATACTGAATTTGTCCGCTTTGAATCATCTAATAGATGCCATTTACAGAACCGCGATATCAGTTTTTGATGCAGAGCTATGAATTTGTGAACTTCGTGCTTCTATTTTTTTCAAACTGTCAAATATTTGAAAATCGTTTTAAGAAAATTCAAGCCCTAAATCGAAATTCGGCTTCCAACAGTCACTAGAATTTACCTTTCTCTTTCAAATGGAACAAATTTCATCAAAATCGGTCCAGGGGTAATCTTACAAAAACGTTTTTGCGTTTTACATGTATTTGAATAGGCCGCGTCGGAGTTAGGCCCGAGCTAAAGCTTCCTCTTAACAGTTGTCATTATGCCAACACAAGAGAGCATGCACATCAAAACATCAATGCCTAACAAGCCGCAGCATTGTACCGTAGAAGAACGCAAAACGTCATACAAGACCTGTACTCAACTTGAGACTGTATTAAAATGTTGTGAGAGAGACCATTTCTTAAGAGTCACAAGTTGCATTTTTGAGGCCTGAACTATTTTTTGGTCTACTCTGTCTTATTGCTTGAACTCAACTGATGTGTCCGGCAGAACAATTTGCATTCGTATTTTATATAATTTGCAGCAAAACATGAACGAGAGCTGTGATACTCCAAGGGCCTACTATGGAAGTAGCAACCAGTCTGCCCAGTGTACTGCAGCCTTAGCAAAATGAAATATGGTACACTGCACAACATGCACACACAGCAGACTTTAATCCGTGGGCATTTGTACACAGGGCTTCTTTCTGCTGGACTGGTGAACAGGCTGTTTTCTCGTGAGCGAAACTACGTACATCAAGACTGTATTGAGAAGCCACTATATTTTCAGTTAGTCTATAAAGGAATGCGATTTCCGCGAACAATGTTTATTTTCTGTGCCACACTTTCGTTTGTTGTTTTTGGCGCTCCTGCCCTGATAGCCGTGCGACACTTCAAGCCCGCTGAAGAGACAGGGCTAGCCTATTTGCGGGCAGTGCAAAATTATTATTTTGATTTATTTAGAGCCAGCTTGCCTTGGCCACTGCTTAACGGATGCATCAAAAGGCATGGTATAATTGATAAGGTTAGGATGACTTCAAAAGAAGTTTCAGGGCACTTTTTTTAACTGACCTCTGTCTGCTAAGGCCAAATCATGTCATCTTTTAATGAAGCAATGCTCACATTGGAAAACAGCAGGACTGTGTGGGTAGTCAAACACCCCAATTGCTTCAGCTAACAGAAGTGCCTCTACCGTCAAGGCTCTTGTTGGTAGACATAGATTCAAGGGCTATCGCATTGAGGTACGAATTGTAGTCCCGATACAGTGTCATCTTATGTTAATGCTGAAGAATAAAATGACAACATCTGTCTAGTACTACTCAAGCACGTGCACGGAAACGGGATGCTTATTGACCTTAATGGCCACCAGTGTAGAGGTCGACTGCTAGCCCCGCTATGACGTAGAATGTGACATCACATGACTAGAGTGCATGCCTTTGCTGCAGTTCACTGGCTGGGCAATTGAAGTCTTGATTGTTAGGTTGTAAATAATGTTCCATTCGCTTCAGCAATTTAGTTGCCAACTCTTTGCAGCATGGTTTACTGCTAAGTGCGGCAGTGCCGGATGTAATTGACCAAGCCTGGTGTGAGTTCCCATGCGCACCCCAAATCCAAGCCACCGCTAGATGCTTAGTTGATAAAGTATGTGAAAAGGACATAATATGGTCATCGAAAGAGTGCGGCAAGCAATGCACAGAGGCTTTGTAGCCTGCTCAATTGGAATGACCTCAGTCAATAACCCTGCGCAGAGGTGCTGGACGAAGTGTGCATTGTCGAGACAAAATATAAACTGGTGAAGTTCCAGATATAACCGACAAATTATAAACCTTTGTTCAGCAATAATTCTGGCAAGAGGGGCCAGCCGCACTGACCACGAGGTATGCTGTGAGAACAGTAGTGTTATTGCTGCAAAATTCCCTATAGCTAGTTTGCGAACGATCATGCCAACTGAATAACCAATATAAAAGAATCACGTCGCCCTCATGAAAGCCTTCGTTGCCCTACACACTAGATTGGGATGTAAGATCTAGGTTGTTTTGTAACCAAGACGCCCACATGCAACGCTTATAACGTGGGAATACTTGGAAGCAACCGGTGATTAAACTGCTGCAGTGAATAAACCACTGATTGAAGTGACTAACACTTCACAGCCAGTATAACACTATGTTTTCTTCGCCACGGAAAGATTCCAGCGGATGGCTGCCGCAATCTCTGCTCGATGCCAGTGCAGACACAGGGTGCCAGCAAGCATGGAGTAAAGATTTTTCATGTGCACGTGATGTTGCTTACCATATTTGTTTTTCTTGGGGGCATAGTTATATTGGGGTACCAATGTTCTGCCTGCATATTCATCGCAGGGGAACTAAAGCGAGTTTTTTTATCACACCTTTCCGCAGATGTAGAAAATGTCCATTTTCCTGGTCGCATTTGTTGTGTTCAAGAAAAAACACAGAGTAACCTAAGAAAAGCATCATTCCTTCTAGATTTAGGGCACGGTGCCAGTTGTTAGCCATTGTTTTAAAAATTTTGCCGTACAGTGAAATATTTTTTTCTAGAAAGTCTTTTCTCATATCAGTTTTCTACAGTCCCTGGCTTAGTATGGGTGCATGTGCTGTGGCTTTTTTTTAGTCTCTTGTTGAAAAAGCCATTTTCCTTCAGAGTGTGTTCCAGTCGCAAGGAAGTCGCGACTATATTTTGATTTCAGCTACCCTTTACACAATTTACACAATAATAATAATAATAATAATAATAATAATAATAATAATAATAATAATAATAATAATAATAATAATAATAATAATAATAATAATAATAATAATAATAATAATAATAATTGTAATAATAATAATCTTAGCGCTAAAGTGACATTCAGGCAGTTCGCAAGGTTAAAAAAGGCTGACGCCAGCACGCGAGAGCTAAGATAGCCGGCCAACTAGAGTAGAAACATGCAGGGTATAGAAGACACCCCCCTCCCCCTTAAACCCGCACAAATACACTTGGGGCCATAAAACGTAAAACTATTCCAATATGTTTTATTCCAATCTCCTGACGTCAAATTTGCGTAACCGCCGACGCAAATATCGGGCGGTCATCCGCAGGGCTGTCAGAACAGACAAATCAAACGCTCTCCTCGTTCGTAGGAGGTCACTTTTGTTTGCTTGAAAAACGAATAAAATTGCCTACACTGACCGGCTTGTCTTATCTAATTGGCTCACAAGAGGCGAGAAGCACGCTCAAGTGGAGAGAGATTCGGGCGGAGCCGATGCACTCAAAATCGATAACCGGATGAAGAGGGTGGTGCCGGTGTCTGCGATTGATCCGCTTTCGCTTACTTAGCTTTCGATGGCTCGTCGAAAATCGTAGCGGCATGAAACGAAAGCTTAAGAATGAGGCTAAAACTGATCCTCAGCAATGAAGAGTTGGCAGAACGAGTTCGTAAACGGGCTGATAGGGCTTGAAAACGTTACACGGCCACACAAAAAGTTTTATTACATGCAAATAAACCCATGCTCTCCGGCAAGTGCGAATAGCCAGTGCCTGAGCGATCGGCGGCAGCTCTTTTATTCCTTGCGGAACGGCTATTCGGAAGGAAATTAAGTTTTGTTCGGCATATTATTGCATCTTGAACGCGTACACGTAACTTTGACGCGGTTAGTTCTTGCGGTTTTGTGACGTCGCTTGAGAGGCAATTGAAGTGGGTGCAGCCCGAAAACTTTTGACCAATAGCCGAGGGCTAATGGCGAAAAGGCGTCGAATCAGAAAGAATTACTTTTCTTTTGTTCGTTGAAATCATGCATAACCAGTGTGTACACGTCATATCAGACGGCAAGCTATCGCGGTTTTCGTGACGTCGCGTGGGAGACATGTAAAGGGGGTGGGTCCAAAATGTTGTTGACAATCGCGAAGGACTAATTGAAGAATTGGAATAAAATATTTTGGACTAGTTTTGCGTTGTGACGCCCTTGCTCATTTGCAGACCACAGCACACAAACACACAAAGGGCTAAAACTTGGCAGTCGACGGGTGCACAACGCGCAGGAGCACCGATTGAGTCCGATCGCAAGGACGGGGAATCCAAATGGCCAGGGGGGAGGGGGGAGGAGAGAGAGCTCTGTATGCCATATATAAGCATTGCGGTATCGGGTCGTAAAGGCGGAATGAGGTTCAGACTGTCCTGACCGCTTGTTCAGATGAGTTCTATCTAGATCACCGTCAAACAACCTGCAGAATGGACAGACTAGTGCAAAATCGTGCTGCTATTGCAGGGTGTGCCACTTGAGGGCTTTGAGGCGATCCTCATACGATGGTATGAGCTTGCGAGGACCGAATAGCCGAGTGTAGAAGGTGCCCGTTCCGCAGTGCTGAATAAGCTCGAGTTTGTCAGCGAAGTGAGTTTGGTACTGGCACTATACTGATAAGCATTAGTCAAGCAGTATGATGGAACAGTACAGTGGTCTGATAAACTGAGGTTCGCAAGAAGAGGAGAGACTGGAAGAAACTCATAAATGGGATGAACCTTACATACAGTGATAGTGACACATGCGGAAAAGTCGAGGAGAGGACTGAGAGGACGGAGAGGACATGCGGAAGGGAGCGGCCCAAACAGTGTTCCTAGGGGTGCCTTCTAGGAAACAGGTTGAACGCGCAGCAGTTTTCTTGAGGCTGAGGCCCACGGCAACACTTTATTCAGTGGTACTACAAAGTTCTTTATTACAGGCCCAGTTGTTCTTCTTTACAGAATGTATTTATTGCACGCGCATATGCTGCATATTGGCATAATGTTGCAGCGGAAGTGTTAACTTGTTAATCAAACACATTCTGCGAAGATGTATTAGGAACATGGACCAGTATTCACGAAAATTTCTTACGCTACAATTCTTCGTAAGAGAAAATTTGGGTCAATTCGTATGGTTAACATTTAATTAACGAGGGCGGCCACCCAATGCCAAAGAGCACTGACGAACAGCCTGCTTTGGGAATTTGGATCTTGGATTTCAGTTATTTTCTCCTGAATGCTATCGCAGCGAGAAACATTAAGCGAAGCTGGAGAGATTTGGGCAGTTTAAGCATACCGACTGCACAAAGCACTGATGACGTTTCTTCCACCACTAGGTAATGTACTAGCACCATCTGCTCTCAAACCAAATCCAAAGAGATCAAATCCAATTTCAGTTTCACTGACATGCAAGCAGCCATTGTGGGAATCGTAGTATACGCAACGGCATGCATAAATCTCCTATGATGCAGGTACAAGTATGAAAATCACACGGTACACATATTCAAGACAGATCACTTCTTTTGGCAGTGCTCAAGTATAAGCACACACAGACCCAAACATGAACGCGTTGTGTCATGCTTCCTTCAGTGCGTCAGCGTTCTTGAGTGCTGCACGAGGGATGTTTCCTCATCGAACCCGTAATACGCCTGCACTAGAAGGAAGTGAGTGAAGGTGTACTGCGAACTTCTGCTGAACTGGATTCACATGCCGAATAGAAGAGCGCACTCTCAGCTAAAATGAACCGCATGGCTTATGATGTATTCTCACTGTTCTCATTCTTCTTTCGCTTTCGAAAGTTATCTTTGGCGAGGTAACAACGCAGAACTCGCCCGTGAAATTTTAGCCACCTGAGGCGACAATTGACACGCGAAACACGGCGTCGTCAACCACCCGAACTTCAACACGGTTCATTAAACGCATCGCACACCACACGAAGTGAGGATTACGGTATTTTAAATCGCTGCAGTGCCAAACGGAACTGAAAATTCATTGAATTAAACAGATTTTCCTAGCTTGGAGAATAAGAACTCGATGGACGCGCTAGGTTTACGCGTAACGGAAACAACATCGGCGGGAGAAGAATGCAGATTATGCAGACTTGGGATTTCGGAAGCATGTTTCTATTTGTTTCGAGCACAGAAATATATACATACACCAAGAAGAGATGTTCCGGCAATTGGGATTCGGTTGAATGTTCCAGCAGACAATCGCATTCAGGCGGGCGGAACTGAGTGGGCAGGCTCGGCTCTACACCACGTTGCACTGCCACAGCCCACGGTCGCCGGTCGTGTTGTTGCCGACCTAGTATCACAACACTGTCCTTCAGGAGCACCATCGCGCGCCTCGCACGCTCAGAGAACTCGGATGATCGTTGATGTCGGCGTAGTCGCATTAGCGGCCATCACAGGCATAGCAGCCGGAGGCCTCCCGGCCTCCGATTTGTGCATGCCAGCGGCGAGTCGCCGCGCGTCGCCAAAATAACAGCATTGTCATTCAACAAAATCTCTGCGCGTCGCCACATGTCACTCTGTTCACGACCAAAGCTTCTGATGCTTTTGGCGCATCGGGGCATGCTGAAGCATGCCAACGAAAACAAAAAATAGCCAGTGATGTTTGTGGCGGACGGACGTGTTTTCCACTTCTTATGCATGCTTTGAGCTTGCTTGTGTTTTTGATGTGATGATTTTTTAGCGTTCAAATAATAATTGGCTAGCTTTCTTCTTTTACATTTTTTTTTGTTCCTTTGCGCGATTGTGTTTCGTGTATATTTGGTTTCGCAGGATAGTCAGAACCTCTATTCGCACCACGTGGTTTCAGCACGTGCAACCGCGTGGTATGTTAAATCTTTATAGCCTTTAAATAATAAGTTCGGAGTGGCAAGACTAATATCTGTAGTAGTGTCGCTTTATGTGTATTGGTATTGGGAATATTACTTTGGTAGGACAGCGAGAGCTTGACCGTTTGGTTGAACACGGGCAAAGTTTTTGCGGCACTTACTGCGTCTAAAACATTGCTTAAAATTACTTTGAAGCATTTTAAGGATTTACTTCTTGTGCGTGTCGGTTTTTGCAACAAAGGCACGTTCTTCAAATGCTTGAGTGTTTGCATTAGAAAAAGCTAAGTGCATAACATGGCAAGAAAGATGGCGAAGCGTAAAATGTTCAAGGGCTCCCTACAGGTAGACGAGGGTAACGATGAGAATGGAGGAGAAATTGAGTCAATCGGCAGACACTGTGATGTTGACTCTAGGCTAAAGAAATTTGAAGATTTGCAGCATGAGCTGGCAAAGAGGTCGAACAGCTCAAGAATGAGCTAAATATGGAGCGTGGTGCACAGAAGGCTGTGGAAAAAAAACTTCAGCTACCTGAGGAAACGGTGAACAGGGCTGCCATAGTGAACGAGATTGGTCGTCACAATATAATGCAGTCTCCCGACCTGACAGGCGAGGGAGTGTCAGCAAAGCCCGTGGAATGCGTAGAGCGTGGGGACGGGGTAGCTGGATAGAGCTGCATCCACGGTGAGGCCGCCACAAAGGAAAAGCAGGAACGCAGAAGTCGATGCTCCTCGTCAAATCGGTATCACACGGAAGAGGAAACAAAGGGAAGCAGGGAGAGGGCTCAGCAGTAGGAGAGAGTGAAGGGGTGCTTATCGCCGGCGACTCAAACCTGGCTAGGTGCCCAGAAGCAATTGCGGAGAGAGTGAAAGGGGATAACAGAGTGGCTGGAAGGACATTTCCAGGGCGGACACTGGGTTTTTCATGTAGGTGGCGGAAAATGCCCACGGACGCAACTTGTCGTAGTAGCAGGTGGGCTAAGTAATATCCTAAAAGAAGGGACAGGACTAGCCTAGCAATTGGCGAAGGGGGTAAACGACATGTGCAAGCTGTTTTCTCAGCGCAGATCGTGGTGTGCACGGTACCGGAGGTACCCGTACGTGATAGTAACGTACAAGGAGCCGTAGTGGCTGCTAATGAGGCCACATGGACAAGGCAAAGAAGAGCCGAGAGAAAGGTTTCGAGGTTGTCAAAGTAAACAGGGAAGTGAAAAGGTGAGGTGGCTTCAAACGAGGCGGGATCCACATGAATTACAGGCTTAGACTAGAAGTGGGCTGGCGACTTGCTGGTCACGCGATTGCTTTTTAGGTGGCCCATGGGTGCTCAGGAGGCCATTGTAGGTATTTATGAAGAAGGTCCGCAAGGGGAACCTCAGAACAGCATCGCCGTCAATAATAGAAAAAGGAGGAAAACAAAAAAGACAGCTGGCTATGCAATAAGCTGCATAAACATGCAGGGCGGCAGATGAAAGGAAAAGGGGGTAGAGATTGAGGGGCAGTTAAATAGAGAACAAATAGGGGTGTATGTGGTTACACAAATGCACCTGAGAGACTCGGAAGAGAAGCCAGAGATTAAAATTAGGGTTGGGATTGGCGATCGGAATTAATGTCTGATGAAAGAAGGAATTCATAACCTGAGAGATGTGGTCATTGACGAGGAAACGCAGAGTAGCATAAGAAGGTACCTTAAACGCATCATTTTGAATATGGGATATGCAGCTGGGAAAGAGAGCGAGAAACGCAAAATCAAATAGAACGAATAGCAAACGTGGTCACAAGAGTCGAGAAAGAACTTGGTAAGTGGCCAAGCAAAGAATGGGAATCTTGGGATGGGAAAGAATGGGTAGCAAGAATGGGAAGCTTGTAAATGTAATAACGACCGAACTACGGAGAAAGAAGCAAAGTGTTCAATGGAAAGGAAATAAGAAACGGAGAACTTAGTGGAACTGGGAAATGCGAGATGCGATCGCTGAACGAGAGAAAGCATCCCGAGAGCATAGGCAGTCTCTATAACACGTGAAATTTTATCACTCTAATCAAGTCTTTATAGAAACGTCATGCTATCTGAACTTTGTTTATAGACCAGTGTCCCATATTTAAGATGGCAAGAAATGAAGCTGCACGAGCATATTGTTCTCAGAAGTGCAAAAAAGATTGCAGAATTTATAGAAAATCTGTAGTAATTTATTTGATTTTTGTTTCTACAATACCGCATGGTATGTATCAGTGAATATACTTTCCAAACAACTTTCTCACTTTTCTTGTCTTATAAGTTTCGAATTGATCGAAAGGTTGTTTCTTCGGTGAGTGTCTGGTTCACCAATTTCCGCTCTTGAACACCGCGCTTACCTGCAAATACCAGAGGACTAAATTTTTTCATAACGAATCTATACCAAGTTCACAACGCCAAGCGACGATCGAACTATGCGGACATTAGGAATTTTATTGGATTTCAAGCGCAAATAGAACGAACCTCAATCTGTGCATTCACATAGGTACAGGGTATCCGCTACACCTTCGCGTGAAACTTGACGTTGCGGTACGGGCAGAAGAGAAAAGTGAACTATAAATGAGCTACAAATTGCAAGGCACGTAGCCGGGATGTTTATTGGGATTGGCGAAAGTTGCAATTCAAGGGGGGAGGGGAGGGGTAGCGCTAAGGTTCCATTATTCTTTGATAAGTTTCCTATGCTTGGCGCATATTAATACAACTGTATTGAAGAAGAGAAGGACAGGTGGAGCGTCAGCAGGGTCGCCCACGCAGTATGCTAGACTGTTACCGATTTGAACCAGTGCTCTAGATTTAAGGTGCCCGTCCAATAAACCTGTTTTCAAGTGCTGGAAGTTCAGGGGTCGGCACAACGCCTGCACTTTGGGACAGGATCCCGCATGCTATCGCCGGTCATACTAGCTGATGCGGATGAGTAGACGTCAACACCACAAGCGGTCTTTTACTTCGGCACTCTTCGCCATAGAGACCCCACTGCATCAGTGGCAATGACAACCACGGCTACGATGTCATGGACTGTTTCACATTGTACGAAAGGGTGAGCACGCACAATTAGGGAAATATATTTCCCTCCTGAATGGTCATTTCTCATTTTACAGGGAAGCTATATATGATTAGTTTAGAGTGGATCGCTGTCCATAGACCAAAAATCGTGGGTCAATTTCGAAGATCCTGCAATACCCGGCCGACCCGCGGCAGTGGTGAAGCAGGCTTCAAGCACTCCGCCGCCTTGCAAAAATACGTTAGGTTTCTGAGGTCCAAATACATCTTGCATGAGATATTAAGCCGATAAGAAGAGAAACTACGCTTTCAGCGGTGTCGGCCATGTGTACGTTCGCACCGACCTCTCGTTGTCGGCGTTCCAAGCGCTTTCGTACCTTCTTTCCATCTGCTCTCCCTTGCTAGCGGTCGCATCGAAACGTCACGCGTGTCTAGTTTACGCCGAGCTTGTGGGGAAGCAGTTTGGTGTGGCCTGAGCTGTGTGCGACCACTTCTGGTTTTCAAGTGACATCATAACCATTACTGCACTGCGGGACGTCAACCAACGAACGATCGTCTTGGCTACGGAGAAGCAGTATGTGCCCTCGGAATGCAGTGAGGTGCCTGTTTGTTATACTAGCCTGTATTTGTTTGTAAAAGGTGTCGTTCCGAGTTTGAAACAATGCATGAATATGTATACCGCCCGGTGCCTCATCATCTTCCGAAGCTCAACATCGTGGACGAGCGACAAGTCGCGCCTCACCTTCCATTTGTGTGCATACAATATAAACACAACTTAGCCCATATGGGATTTTAGCAGCTGACATGCCATTTTGCAGCGACGTTGTTTACCTCTACCGACAAATTAATTTTTGAATCGCATGCAAAAAACTCGCCATACGTGGGCCGATCCAAGAGATAGTGCAATACCGGCCCGTACAGCGGCGGAGGTTAAGCAAGCGTTAAGCACTCCCCATACGTGGGCCGATCCCGAACATAGTTCAATGTCGGGCCGACCCGCAGCGGAAGTGAAGCAGGTGTTAGGCACTCCCCATGCGTACGACGGTCTCGAAGATGGTGCCATCCCAAGCCGACCTGCGGCGAAAGTGAAGCCGGCGTTAAGCACTCCAATACGTGGACCGATCCCGAAGATTGCGCAATGCCGGGCCGACCCGCGGCGGAGATTAAGCAGGCGTTGAGCACTCCCCATGCGTGGCCCGATGCCAAATATTGTGCGATACCGGTCCGACCCATGGCGGAGGTGAAGCTGCGTTAACAACTCCCCATACGTGGGCCTATCCCAAAGATTGTGCAATGCCGCGCCGACCCGTGGCAGGGTGAAGCAGGCGTTAGGCACTCCCCTTGCGTGGGCCTATTCCGAAGTTTGTGCAATGCCGGCTTGACCAGCGGCAGAGGTGCACTGCGCCATTAATGGGCTCATATACACCGCTTCGCTGTTCATCCTTCTTCAAAGAGTGGAAGGGCACTGAGATTTTTTTTCCCTCAGCCTAAAATAAGTACTCTTACAAGAAGTAAAATAAGCTAGAACCATTATTATTCCCTATCTCATTTTAAGCGGCATTGGGGTTCTAAAATGGGGGTTTTCTAATTTTAATGGTGGCGTAGGGTAGATTGGGATTGTTGAAACACGGCCATATCTGACACGAGCCAACTATCGAAAAGAAAAATTCAGCCATGGCCAACACGGCTGTCAGCCCCAGCGATAATTTCAGTGTATTTCTGCTGTCAGGTTTGAAATATGCTGCGCCGTGGGTTTCCGCGCTGTTTTTCGGTTCGGAGTAGCTGCGCGTTGGCGGCAGAGGAGGCCGAAAGCCGAAACTACGCAGAGAAGAGCACAGGACTTCGGAGCGCGCAAATGGCGAGCACGTGCGCGTCAGAAGCGATCAAACACCAGTCATTACCAGCAACGGCGCATTCTTCTACCGTTGTTCATGTCTCTCCCAGTTACGAACCCCCAAGACTCTATGGCAAGTGACTTTGAACGACCATTGCACGTTCTAGGAGTGTGTATGTGTTCTAAGTGTGCAGACGTGCTGATATAACTTATTGAAGGCCTCATTGCGACATGGTACGTCCAACAGTTGGCTGTACCGAACCATTTTGCACGATATCTGCTTGTGCAAGCTTCGTTGAATTCGAGGCGAGTTGAGTGCTTAGAGTGAAGCGAGCGTACTTAAAAATAATGATTTTTAATGTGAGAGATTTCGCCACGTCTTTAATTGGATGACTGCGAGCGTTCCACATGTTCCCTGAAGCGTAAGCCACTACAAGAAAAGTTACGTGCACTGCGAAGTCAGCGAAGCTTCGCCGCCTAAGCACGGCCTTAAAAATGTGGCGAGTCGTTAAGGCTCACTGTGGTACGCGTATGTACTACGCGCTTGTACGGCGATCACTTGAGTGAGAACTAGCGGCGCTTCTTTGCGTGTCGTATCTGCTAATCTGCCGCGTATATGGCGCCACTCCCCCAGCTCGTACGACTGTGTGCAGTAGGTTGCTTACTAAGCGCGCACTTTGCAGATTAGCGAGTATGCACCGTGCTATCGTGTCGCTTCGCGCCCACGCCGCTGATAGTGCAGGCAGTGCGCGATTACGGCGCGTAGTCCCGTAGCTTGGAGAGCCTGGTTGGCGGGCGACAAATATCGGCGGCGCGTTTGTGTTATTAAAAGCACTACGGGTCAACACACGGCACAACGTCACTACGGGTCAACGCCGCACGAGCTGCCGATCAGAGTAATTGAGATCATTGTGTTATGTCTTGAAGAAACTTTCTATATTTAGCCTACAGCATGGCAGCAACAGGTGTTTTGCTTGGGTTCAGATTACTGGATACGCCGTCACTTGACCGTTGTCGGCGGAAGCAGGCGAGTCCCATTGGTGCCGCAACCTAGGCGGGCACAAAACAATGCGGTTGCCGTGACGAGACATATCAATTGGCGCGTTAGCGTTGGCGGCGATAGGTCATATGGGCGCGCCGCTCGGTGTCGTTCTTTGCGGAGGCCGCCACTACGCCTCCCGCACAACTGCTATGCTGTATATATATATATATATATATATATATATATATATATATATATATATATATATATATATATATATATATATATATATATATATATATATATATATATATATATATATATATATATTCGGCGCTTGTATAGTGTTGTTATTGAACAGCAGGCTCTGTGCACTGGACGCCTCGACTTGTTTATTGCTGAATTCTTTCGCTCCTACGCCATTGGGTACAAAAGTTTATTTTTCATTTCTAGATGCCGAATTCAGCTCGGGATCATGTCACACTTCACAGCGTCTTCCTATATTGAGCGAGTATTAAAAACACAATCTCTTTTGCTGGTAAAAAAATGTCTGGCCGATGAACCTATATATATATATATATATATATATATATATATATATATATATATAAAGAATGTGCTTTATGTCCGCCATTGTCTATTGCAAAGCGAGATACTAACATGGTATTCAATGTCACTAACACTCATTAATTATGCATCATTTTGTCTGAAATAATTTGTCTTAGAAGCCAGTCATTTCAGCTGATCAGAAAAATATTTCATGGCTTAAGTGCACAAGTGCATGAGTTGGGCAAAGGTTTTACTTTGTAACGAGCAAAGCCATTAAGATATAAAATTTGCCAAGCTTACTTTAGTAATAATGTAAGCTGAACAACATATAAAACTCAATGTAGCAGCGGAAGTAATCCAGTATAATCTTGCTGCCACCTGTAGCGTATACTGTGTGATCATTGTAACGCCTAATTTTTCTGCCGTCTTTCATGACTGCAGCTATTTTATTGCCAGCTTTGAGGATGAAGGAGCTCTATAGCCACAGGTTAGACAATTTCCCGCCGTTTCCCTTTATAGCAACACAGACCTTGGTATGCTCTAACCTAGCATTTTTTACCCTCTATGTTTTAAATGCAATGACTAGTTTAATGGCTTTTTTTAGAGTAATTGGTGTCACACATGTTCCATGGGACAGAACGTATACGAGGCGCGCCACGTAATTTTAGCCAAACTTTAGAAATGTGGAAATACCACGTAGCTGCACAGAACCGAGCTAATGTTGTTTGCATCACTTGGAGATACTTAGATTCCTTACATTATTCCTAATCGCATAATTAGTAGTAATGAAATGCTTAAATATTATAATTAGATGAAAGTGTCAAAGAGAAAATTGTAGAGCAACATGAAGAATTTGCGCTGCGGCATTCTATGGGTAAATATGTGCCACATAATGTATTTTTTTTGAGAGTGAAACAAGCCTGAGAATACCCGCAAAGTGCCTCGAGCGGCCAGTCCCGCGGCAGTTTTGCGGATATTCGTGGGCGTTCCCGGTATACACATGCCGTGTATATGCTTTTGTGTTCCAGCAAGAAAATAAAAATACTGAAGGAGCCCAGACACATGACGTATTTCACGACAAATGTATAGTGTAAATTACTATGTGACCGTAAAATAAAAAAAACAAAAACTAGACTTTATGCACCGTAGATGTGTGCAAGTGTGTGCATCAGCATCATGAGGAAAACCTCGTACAAGCTTGTAAAACTATTTATTAGGTTTGTTTACGTCACATTATTGTAATTGTTCTTAATCACATTATTACTGCAAAAATGGGCTCTCTAGTATTGCACAGTAAAAGACACTTCGAATACATCATTTGCCTTCACCTTCACATGGAAACATAGAGAGGAATTGTTAAAATTTTTTCTTGCTTCTGTAACCTTCATTTTAAGTCCTTCTTAAGTTTGGCCAGCTTTTTAGAAAAAGAAATATTATAGACACCTTCCAGGGTTTACACACAGCTTGAACACGTTGTGCCAGAGGGCTTAGATGCCGAAGAGGTCGCAGTTATAGTGGTGTCTGGTAAATGGAAGTTTCTTGTGATGGAGTATGCTTAATACCCATTGGATTAAGTTATTATTTTAGCAGAATCTTTGTTTTCCAGGTATATATCATTTACCTTCGTCCGAAGAACCACACTTTTTAAGAGTTGCTCATTCTCTAAGTCCACTGTTCGGTGTTATCAAACGCTTGTACTTTGGACATCACAGTGTTTGGGCTTTAGCTAAAAGTAGTATTGGCCGATTTGAATGTATGTAAATTAGCATTAGGACAAATGTGAAAAGGCAAATCATAACACAATACAGCTGTGTAGCAAAATTTACACAAAAACGAATCGTTTTATGCCATCACTAGGAAAGTAAGCCAAAATGTAAGAATGTGCTTATATGATATACGGTACCGATGTTTCAGGTGCATGGCATTTTACCGCCATGTGCCCTAACAGTTGATTATTTAACGCTATCAATCTATTTACCTTATTCATGTCTAACTGCTCTAAATTCGAAAATTTTAATTGATTGCGCCATGAGGGACCTGTGAGTGTCTTGAATCACTGCCAGAATTAAAATTATAGTTGTAACCGTCCTAAGCGTGATTACGAAAAGCATCTTGGAACCTGTTGACTGTTATGCATTATGCTAAGTGTGTGTACTAGAACAGCCACCTATATTTTCATTGTAAGCATGTATAAAGTGCGAACGTACACATCTTGAAGCCATAGACTGTGCAATCTTAATTGTTGGTGTCGTTGTGTGAATATAGGCTTTTGTGTAAAGCATTGTCTAGAATTAGCAGTACATTAAGGTGTAGTCAAGCCATGAGAAAAGCTATTGTTAAAACACAATAGCTAAAGTATACGCTTTCGAGTCGTAAACACGTTTGGATGACATCACAGCATGTAGTAAATGGAAACTGTGGTACTTAATTTTCCTTCGGCGCTACCTATGGCACCATCTAACAATGAAGACACAAGAAAAGAGGAAGGGAAGTGAAGTGAACAAAAGGGCAACTCGCTGCTGATCGGAGCTACATTCACATCTGCACGATGCAGGCAATGTTTGAGTTACAGCAGCAGATATCCTCCCGTTCACTTTGTTGTGTATTTGTTTGTGTGTTCGAAGTCTGGCCCTGGAATTGTTATTCAGTGCTGCTCGTGGCCTTGATGCTGGATGCAACACATCCTTCTAACCACAGGTGTCATGTATTACGTGAAAGTAAGTTCTTTTGAATGCATCTAGCCCGAAATAGTTGCACTTGATAGTGGGCTAGCTTGCAGCGGCACCGGCACCATGTTTAATCGCTGTTTGTTCTTCATGCAGTTCTTCGGCTTCCTTGCTGTACCCCCCCCCCCCCTTTGCGGCATCACATGGCTTGGAACTGCTTCGTCTTACTTGGCTCCCTTTGCGGTCGAGCACGTGGATGTCACCGAGTGCTTGCCCTCGAACTGCTATATCGCTACCATATGCACTTGCCTCGGCGTGTCCCACTTCAAGCTACAGCATGCAAGTCACCCCGATGTAGGGTCCTTCGATCAGCCAATCATCGACAACTCTCGGTCTGTGACGTCAACAGCCGATGGTATAAATGTCCAGGGCGTGGATCGACTCTTCAGTGGGCTAGGCTGCAGCGCCACCGGCACCATGTTTAATCGCTGCTTGTTCTTCATGCAGGTGTGTTACTATTCTGATGCCAAGTGTATCCGACCTGATGATCGCTTTCTGCTGCTGCTCCCTTGCCCACAACGTCTTGTATCCTGCTGCTCGCATGCATTGTATTGCGCAAGTTGTCTCCTCTTGAGCGGAGATGTGGAAATCAACCCTGGCCCGGGCCCTCGGTCTAAGTCTAGGCGTGGATCCGGTTCCGCTCTGGATGAGAATGATGATGCTCGCCCTTCCTTTGATAGCCATGACAAAAACGACCCTTCGGTATCCGAAATGTTCTGCAAATTATTGGAGGGACAGACTCAATTGGCACGAGATGTTGCGGAAATTCAGTCATTTCAACAGTCAGTTGCGCGTCGCTTTGATGTTTTATTAGAGTCACGTCTTCATGCACTAGAATCCACTCCTATGTCCAAAGACTCTAGTTTACTGTGTGATTTACGTGCTGAAATAAATTGCTTGATTACTAACGTAACGGACTTGTTCTTAAAAAATGACAGTCTTGAACATCATTCTCGTAGAAACAATCTAATAATACACGATATTTCTGAAGTAATACATGAAAACGCTACCACCCTGATGACTGCAGTTTCATCTGTGTTTACTGAGCAGCTGAAGACTAGCTGCCCTCATATTGAGCGCTGCCACACGCTCGGTAGAGCACGCACAGGTTACATTCGTCCCGTCATTCTAAATCTTTCTAACTTCAGCGACAGAACCGAGGTTCTTAGGAACGCTTCAAAACTGAAGGGCTCAAATTTCGTCATTAAAGAAGATTTCTCTTCTAGGGTTCGGTTAATTCGGAAAGAAATCTGGGACGCATCAGCCTCTTTTCGGGACAGTGGTTCTGTTGTGAAGTTGAGATATGGTCATGCTTTGATTAACACGGTTCGTTATAACTGGGATGACAATTCAAACTCATTAGTAATGGCACCCGCTCAACGTGTTTCTTCTGAGTCTGCCCATTTGACTTCCGTTCCATCCACTTCCTGAATTCATCCTGGTCATTTTGATAAACTTGTTGTCTTAAATATAAACGCTCGTAGTATTGTTCCAAAATTTCCTGATTTATTGTCCCTTATATCTATTCATTCCCCCCATGTTATCGGCATCACATTGACTTGGCTGCACAATGGTATTTACGAATCTGAGTTCACTTCACCCGGTTTTGTTTCCGTGCGCTTAGACAGGATTTGCGGTACTGGTGGTGGCGTGGCACTGCTTATCCGGCCGGATCTACGATTCTCAGTCTTGCCTTCTCCTGCAGAAACAGAATCCGTGTGGTGTAAAATTTACCTTCATAACCGGTGTATTGTGGTTAGTGTCATATATCGTCCCCTGGCTCTACTCTTGGTGTTCTTCATGCTGTTGCAAATTTCATGAGCGAGATCTACATTGCTTCGTCGAGTTTAATCTGTATGGGTGATTTCAACGCCCCTGGTATCCACTGGCCATCATTGTCTGCAGCCGGTCGCGACACAGCTATTTGTAAAGAACTAATAAACATTTCCTTGTCCTTTGGTCTCACCCAGGTTGTTCCTAGTGCAACCAGATTAAACTCCGTCCTTGACTTTGTTTTTTTAAGCGCTAACCTAGCCGAAAGTGACTTTTCTTGCGAGGTAATTGATGGTATTTCAGACCATATAAGCGTTTTAGTGTCACTCTCCTGTCAGATTTCTAAATCCCCCTACACGTTTACTAGTTTCCCTGATTTCACTCGTGCTGACGACAACTCCATTACTGATGTCTTATCTCATCATTTTGATACGTTTAGTGCACTTGCAGATAAGCAGGACGTCAACTGCCTTGCTAATTACTTTGAGCGTCTTGTCAAATCATGTATCGAACGTGTTGTGCCCATTAAAACTAAGAAAAAAAATTCGAACATGCCATGGATGACTCGCGATACCTTGCATTTGTCCCGGCGCGTTCGAAAGTTAAGGCGTTCCAGACGAGGCACTGATCCTATGGCGTTGGATAGATTTCTTAAGGCAAAGAAGAACTCAATCTTAAGTTGCAAAATGCCAAGGATTTCTTTTTTCGCGTTCGCCTGCACAATTTGTTAAGAACTAACCCGCGAAAATTTTGGTCTTCTATTTTACCTCGCGATGCTTCATCCACTTCTTTCAGAATAGATAATGACGTCATCAACGACCCGACGGTGATATCCGATGCTTTCAACAAGTATTTCCAATTCGTGTTTGTTTCCGATAACAACTTTATCCCGGCACTTACCAATATAGTTTCTTCTGAAGCAATCAGTGACGTTGAGACAAACTGCGAAGGCATCCTCAACCTTATATTAAACCTGGATGTTAAGAAATGCACCGGTCCGGACGGGATACACAACGCGTTCTTTGTTTTTTATTCGTTGTGGTCATCAAAATATCTGTCAGTCATATTCAGAAAGTCCTTATCATCCTCTAATGTACTTTCTTCATGGAAGCTAGCCAAAGTGCTCCCTCTTTATAAATCTTGAGATAAGCAGTGTTTGTCGAACTACAGACCACTTTCACTGACGTCACAGTCATGCAAAATGTTGGAACACATCATTCATAAGCACATCACGCTCTTTCTGCAATCAAATAATTTACTATCTAACATGCAACATGGGTTTAGGCGCCCTTTTAGCACGTTAACGCAGCTAGTTGAGTTCACGCATGACATTTCATTTAACCTTGATGTAGGTAACCAGGTTGATACCATTTTTATAGATTTCTCGAAGGCATTTGACACCGTTTTACATTCTAAACTTATTGCTAAACTTAATGCTGTATTGAATAATCCTCATGTTGTTAACTGGATTTTAAGCTTTCTCTCATTTCGCTCCCAGTTCGTCTCTTACAGTTCGGCTGACTCCGCTACTGTTGAAGTGACATCAGGAGTGCCCCAAGGCTCCGTCCTTGGGCCGCTTTTTAACGCGATAGCATTAAGGAGCTCGTGTCGCAGAAAAGCCGGTGTCGTCGGCGTCGGCGGCGTTGGCCGTGAGCGATAAATCACGGCAGGCACTTCATAAATAAAAAGCAACTTCCAAGATGGGCTGGGTGGGAATCGAACCAGGGTCTCCGGAGTGTGCGACGGAGACGTTACCACTGAGCCACGAGTTCGATGCTTCAAAGCGGTACAAAAGCGCCTCTAGTGAACGCGGTGTTGCCTTAGAAAGGAGCTGTTTCAGGCTCAGGCGTGCGTCGCTTGGTCAGGCGCACATTTCGTTGTCGCGCCGAACGCTGCGTTGCTCGACGCTCACCGCGTCCGATGCGGGGCGCGTAGTCGCTGCGCCGTAGCCCATTGTCTTACACCCCTTGGCGGGTCGACGGGAACGCTGTCGCGTTCCACTCTTGAAGGCGAAGCTTAAGCGTCCTCCAATTTTTTGTTATTATACATGAACGATTTGCCAATTAACTGCTCTTCTAACATCCGTCTCTATGCTGATGACTGCGTTCTATATGAAGTGATTAAATCTTCTAATGATTATTATCGCCTTCAAGAGTCATTTTCTAGGTTTTGCGATTGGTGTAACACTTGGCAAATGAACATTAATTTCAATAAAACCGTTCTGATGTCTTTCTGCAACAAATCTTCCCCCTCCCTTTTCAGTTACTCGTTCAATGGCCGTGCTGTAGATAAGGTTTCTGAGTATAAGTATCTTGGTGTCATTTTTACGCATAACATGTCATGGTCCAAACACATTGATTACATATGCAGTAAAGCACTACAAAAATTAGGTTACCTGAGGCGAACGCTAACCCGATCTCCTAAAGACACAAAGTTACTAATGTATAAAACTCTAATCCGCCCTGTTCTTGATTATGCATCAGTAGTTTGGAGCCCGCATAAGCATTTAGAGATTAATAAGCTAGAAGCTATACAGAAAAAAGCTGTGCGATTTACATGTCATCGTTACGATCGCGACTTTTCGCCCTCTTCAACACTTTCTTCCTTGAATATAAACACGCTCTCTTCCCATCGCCGTGTCGAATCATTAAAATTCCTGCATTGCATTGTCAATTCTGTAGTTAGGCTCTCAAATGATAATCACATTAACTTCGCGCCGGGATCATCAACCAGAAGACATCCTGACCTAAACTTGATACCCTACTACGCACGTTCTAACATGTCCAAATTCAGCTTTTTTCCACGCTCAATCGAAGATTGGAACTCATTACCTGGATCCATTCGCTCATGCTCATCCAAAATTTTTGCAACCGCCATGCCAGATGCATAATCGTGTTCACCCATGCCTGGCATCATTTCTATAACTTCTTGTATATTTTTCTTTCATCAGTGCTCTTTAAAGGTGTTCACTTGTGTTTACCGCTGTATATTCCATTGCATTTTCTGTGCCTTTTCTTAACTCACTCCTGCTATAGCGCAAATTGCGCTGCAGTATGTATAAATAAATAAATAAATGTGCCATGCTCTCCACCATTGTCATGAGTAGCACTGGCTTAGAGTCCCAGGGTGAGACAGTTATTAACCTTGCTCTGCTATCAAGCAAAACTGTTTTTCATACTAATGTGGTAATTAGTATACATGTTAAAAGCCTCATAGAATAACATTTTTTATCCACATCTTACAGTGCTTCTTATTTTGCTTTAACACAGGGTGCCATTCAACCTGTGCTGCATTCTTTGGTTGACCACTCCAACGATCTCAGCAGAATTATTACACAGTTGTGTACTTTTGCAATTCTGGGTACTGGTGTTTTTGTAGTTTATGTTTGGTATAAATGCACAGATAAAATAAAAAAACAGGTTAAAAGATGAGCTTAGAGGCATTGTCTTCAAACGTTTGTTACAAAGGAAAATCATTAATAAGAGGAAGCTTTAGCTCGGGTGCTCCTATCTAAATACATGTAAAAGGAGAATTCGTTTTTCTCGGCAACCACTGCACCAAATTTGACTAGGTTTGTTGCACTTAAAAGACAAACCTAAAATCTAATAACTGTTGGTTTCCAATTTTTGAGTTAGGTCATCAATTTTTTATTAAAAATTGTCAAAAATCGAACATTTTCAAAAAACGAAACTATCAAGTTTACAACTCTGTAACTCAACTACTA
Source organism: Dermacentor variabilis (assembly GCF_050947875.1). Lineage (NCBI taxonomy): Eukaryota > Metazoa > Arthropoda > Arachnida > Ixodida > Ixodidae > Dermacentor > Dermacentor variabilis. The sequence goes on along the minus strand of NC_134575.1, from coordinate 69,622,673 downwards.
AAAATGATAATGCAATTCTGTGAATTGCATCTAATAGTACATCTAAAGCGGACAAAATTGATATGTTACACATGAATATGAAACAATTTAATCATAGGAAAATACAACTTTTGCGAAACCGTTGTAACCAACTTAACAAATTCACGTAAGATGTAAAATGACATATTGAATTTGTCCGCTTTGAATCATCTAATAGATGCCATTTACAGAACCGCGATATCAGTTTTTGATGCAGAGCTATGAATTTGTAAACTTCGTGCTTCTATTTTTTTCAAACTGTCAAATGTTTGAAAATCGTTTTAAGAAAATTCAAGCCCTAAATCGAAATTCGGCTTCCAACAGTCACTAGAATTTACCTTTTTCTTTCAAATGGAACAAATTTCATCAAAATCGGTCCAGGGGTAATCTTGCAAAAACGTTTTTGCGTTTTACATGTATTTGAATAGGCCGCGTCGGAGTTAGGCCCGAGCTAAAGCTTCCTCTTAACAGTTGTCATTATGCCAACACAAGAGAGCATGCACATCAAAACATCAATGCCTAACAAGCCGCAGCATTGTACCGTAGAAGAACGCAAAACGTCATACAAGACCTGTACTCAACTAGAGACTGTATTAAAATGTTGTGAGAGAGACCATTTCTTAAGAGTCACAAGTTGCATTTTTGAGGCCTAAACTATTTTTTGGTCTACTCTGTCTTATTGCTTGAACTCAACTGATGTGTCCTGCAGAACAATTTGCATTCGCATTTTATATAATTTGCAGCAAAACATGAACGAGAGCTGTGATACTCCAAGGGCCTACTACGGAAGTAGCAACCAGTCTGCCCAGTGTACTGCAGCCTTAGCAAAATGAAATATGGTACACTGCACAACATGCACACACAGCAGACTTTAATCCGTGGGCATTTGTACACAGGGCCTCTTTCTGCTGGACTGGTGAACTGGCTGTTTTCTCGTGAGCGAAACTACGTACATCAAGACTGTATTGAGAAGCCACTATACTTTCAGTTAGTCTATAAAGGCATGCGATTTCCGCGAACAATGTTTATTTTCTGTGCCACACTTTCGTTTGTTGTTTTTTGCGCTCCTGCCCTGATAGCCGTGCGACACTTCAAGCCCGCTGAAGAGACAGGGCTAGCCTATTTGCGGGCAGTGCAAAATTATTATTTTGATTTATTTAGAGCCAGCTTGCCTTGGCCACTGCTGAACGGATGCATCAAAAGGCATGGGATAATCGATAAGGTTAGGATGACTTCAAAAGAAGTTTCAGGGCTCTTTTTTTAACTGACCTCTGTCTGCTAAGGCCAAATCATGTCATCTTTTAATGAAGCAATGCTCACGTTGGAAAACAGCAGGACTGTGTGGGTAGTCAAACACCCCAATTGCTTCAGCTAACAGAAGTGCCTCTACCATCAAGGCTCTTGTTGGTAGACATAGATTCAAGGGCTATCGCATTGAGGTACGAATTGTAGTCCCGATACAGTGTCATCTTATGTTAATGCTGAAGAATAAAAGGACAACATCTGTCTAGTACTACTCAAGCACGTGCACGGAAACGGGATGCTCATTGACCTTAATGGCCACCAGTGTAGAGGTCGACTGCTAGCCCCGCTATGACGTAGAATGTGACATCACATGACTAGAGTGCATGCCTTTGCTGCAGTTCACTGGCTGGGCAATTGAAGTCTTGATTGTTAGGTTGTAAATAATGTTCCATTCGCAAATCAGCAATTTAGTTGCCAACTCTTTGCAGCATGGTTTACTGCTAAGTGCGGCAGTGCCGGATGTAATTGACCAAGCCTGGTGTGAGTTCCCATGCGCACCCCAAAGCCAAGCCACCGCTAGATGCTTAGTTGATAAATTATGTGAAAAGGACATAATATGGTCATCGAAAGAGTGCGGCAAGCAATCCACAGAGGCTTTGTAGCGTGCTCAATTGGAATGACCTCAGTCAATAACCCTGCGCAGAGGTGCTGGACGAAGTGTGCATTGTCGAGACAAAATATAAACTGGTGAAGTTCCAGATATAACCGACCGATTATAAACCTTTGTTCAGCAATAATTCTGGCAAGAGGGGCCAGCCGCACTGACCACGAGGTATGCTGTGAGAACAGTAGTGTTATTGCTGCAAAATTCCCTATAGCTCGTTTGCGAACGATCATGCCAACTGAATAACCAATATAAAAGCATCACGTCGCCCTCATGAAAGCCTTCGTTGCCCTACACACTAGATTGGGATGTAAGATCTAGGTTGTTTTGTAACCAAGACGCCCACATGCAACGCTTATAACGTGGGAATACTTGGAAGCAACCGGTGATTAAACTGCTGCAGTGAATAAACCACTGATTGAAGTGACTAACACTTCACAGCCAGTATAACACTATGTTTTCTTCGCCACGGAAAGATTCCAGCGGATGGCTGCCGCAATCTCTGCTCGATGCCAGTGCAGACACAGGGTGCCAGCAAGCATGGAGTAAAGATTTTTCATGTGCACGTGATGTTGCTTACCATATTTGTTTTTCTTGGGGGCATAGTTATATTGGGGTACCAATGTTCTGCCTGCATATTCATCGCAGGGAGAACTAAAGCGAGTTTTTTATCACACCTTTCCGCAGATGTAGAAAATGTCCATTTTCCTGGTCGCATTTGTTGTGTTCAAGAAAAAACACAGAGTAACCTAAGAAAAGCATCATTCCTTCTAGATTTAGGGCACGGTGCCAGTTGTTAGCCATTGTTTTAAAAATTTTGCCGTACTGTGAAATATTTTTTTTCTAGAAAGTCTTTTCTCATATCAGTTTTCTACAGTCCCTGGCTTAGTATGGGTGCATGTGCTGTGGCTTTTTTTAGTCTCTTGTTGAAAAAGCCATTTTCCTTCTGAGTGTGTTCCAGTCGCAAGGAAGTCGCGACTATATTTTGATTTCAGCAACCCTTTACACAATTCCTGCACACTTTGCAATTGAGCTTATTCCTTAAACACGTGCCTTTCTTTTGGCGTGAAAAATAAATCTAAGATGACACAAAACTAGAAAAGCTGCTAATGTATTTTTAAGATCTTCTGACTGAGAGAGGTGACAAGTAATAATATGTCTTATGCTTTCATAATTTTCTACCTTATGTGCCAAATTTCTTAATAGGAATGAAGCAAGTGAACTTTGCACCAAACTACAACAGAAACAAAAGGTGATAAACTGAGCTTTTAAAGGGGCTTCCAGAGGGGCCCAGTCAGTGTGTGTTATTTTTTTAGTGCAGCTGAGCACATATTCAGCCTGAACACCCTGTTCTAGAGGTAATCTGCTGCATGTGCAAGGAGCGGACGCGCTGACATCGCGTGGCAATATGTGCGCAGTCTTCCCACGTGTTTCTTCTGGCGGTTGCATAATGTAAAGTTTCAGTTGCTTCAGTGAAGGTTGCATAATCTAGAGTTGCAGAGTTGCATTAAAGCGAGAGACAAAGTATTCGGCCCCGCTGGCGGCGCTTTTCATGATAGGGTCATCTTACAGCATGCGACAGTATCACTGAGGGCAGAGTGGATGCGAAAGCAGAGCAGTGTTTGCTTCACACATCCTATGTGAAGGTATCGTTGACACAACATGGAACGATATCTTTGGCCACGGACTCTCAAATACAAAAAAAAATTCTCACATTCAAGTTTGCTTTTTCCGATTGCAGCCCCTTCCGTGTGAAAACAAGCCATTTCCAAATATGAAGATGTTTTCTTGTTTTAGGAAGAATGATCTGACTAGTTATGTGCGTAAATGATGAATTAGGTTATGAAAAGAAAGTTAATGAGAACATGTAATTCGTGTTACATATAATTGCCCTATTTCTTCTGCCGAACCCACATATTCCAGCGTGTAGATCTAAATTGGGCTAATCTGTTCGGGATTCTTACTTTCGAACAGGTGGGAGCAGTGCTAAGGACACAGAGCGAGTTCACATCAAAAGATGGGTTGGTGCGCTGCGCACTAATTGATAATCTGTCTTTGCAGCAGACAAGCAATTAAATGTGCAGCGACGCTTTGTCGAAGGCATGAAACCGCACAAAAGGGCCGGGTTTGGCAACAAGCATGCCATTTTATTGTAACTTCAGAAAAGAGATGCCGCACTGATACTTTTCTGGTTTATTGTTATTTCATGGGATTAGGTTACTTTCTGCAATAATGATTGCTGCTTTTGTTAACACGTTGCACTTCTCAAATTCAGGCCGTCATCTGCAATTAATAAAACGCATGTAGCCTAATGGTGACATTATAGTGGGGCTCAATCCCGTAGGTTCTCATTCAAATATAGACTTGTCTGGTCTACATATGCTTTTCTGCACGCCAAATAAATAAAATGTACCTTGTTTGTGTCACAAGGAAGAAATTGAGACGGGTGTTTCTTATTGCATGTAAATCTATGCCTTGTTGCATTGGCATTTTTGCATAATTTCATCAACTTGTTTGGCGCAGTTCTGTAAAATTCACACCCTGGCTTATCCACTTAAGCAGAAGCAAGAAAGATGAAAAAGTAAGGCATTGCAGTGGCTTTAACCTAATGCTCTTTATTCTTGCTACCTTCTTGGCCTGGCAGCTTTTCTGATTTTTTTTGGAGAAACATACGCACAAAAAATGTTTTGACCAAGTACGCTGATGTTTGCGAGGCTTTGCGAGCACCACTATAACGTGCCAAAATCAGTGTGTGGCTATTTCGTTACACAAATCCTGGTGTTACGATACCACAAAAAGTCAACGAAGAAAGATATGCACACATATGACACAAGCACCAAATCTCACCTGAAACTTTAAAATCGGGAAACAGGCAGTATTTATTACCATGTGGAGACACGATGTCATGTTATCTGTTAAAGGAAATTTTTCGTGCAGTGCAACTGATGGATTACGGATGCATTTTCACTCTTTTTAAGTGTTCTAAGCAAGAATTACCTCGCATGTTGTTTGCTCATGGTACCTGGCTACAACACATGTTTTGTGGAACATGGGACGATAGCCACATATTTTGCAATAATTAACAACGTGTGAGGGAGAGTTGTTTCACGCAGATGACTCATATTCCATTTATCTCCCTAATTTCGCATTAATAAAGCATCCCACTGTCCGATGGAAGCACTACCTTATGACGGCAGCAGACACACACAACTCTTGTGGTTAAGTTCACTAGATGCATATCATCCTTTAAGCCACAACCAACCTTTATTTTTTAGGTTCTACCTTTTGTTGTCACAGCGCAATACCTTCCTAAGAAGGACCTGCGAAAAAAATCATTTGCTCAACTAAGTTATGCACGAAAATGGAAAATAATGAATGAGACGAGTGAAGTAAAAAATGATCGCAGTTGTTTCGTATGGTTTTGTAATTTTCGTGGGTAATAGTGTATCTGGTCCCTTTATATGGGCAAAAATTTTTTTTCTGTATGAACCATGTGAAGGGACATTTGCTCTAATGCGAGAAATAAAGACTGAATGAAGGAAAACAAATTATTTTGAATATCCACGTGTGTGCCACAATTTGCAGGTGGTGCACTGTGCAATGGAGGTTGTGCAGTCCGTCATTGCCATCCAGTCCTGCCTGCACGGTATAGACACGCATTCTATTAATTTCATATTTGGGCTAATCAAGTTATTTGTGTGCAACAACTGTCATCCGCACATTGTGATGCACAGTAAAATACGTGGGTTCATTCCTGTGATCTTCAAAACTAGTTGTAGCCAGAAATTATGACCAGACAGTACATGAGAATAATTAGACTTTGGTAGATTTACAGGAAAAGGGCAAATGTTTCAGTCATTCTAAGGTACATTACATGAAAAATTTGTTTTTGAATAAATGACGTTGCTTCATGTCCCTATGTGTTGTATGTGATGTCTTGTATATGAGACATGCGCTTGTGTCCTGCATGTCTTTGTCTTCGTTTACTACTGTGGTGCCATTAGGCGAGCAAAAATTCATGACAGAAGCTGCCAGTACATGCAGTTATACTGCATTGTGCACAGTACGGCTGGCGGCCTGAGTTTGATGAGTGCGAAGCAGCAGTAAGAACTTCAGGGAGTAGAATTTTGGGCCAGTTGGTGATGCACATTAGAGTATGCTGAAGCACAGTATATGTGTCAATGTGAGGCGAGACAGAAGGGAAAAGCGTTACTGACAAATGTGGACGTTTACTGAAAAGTTCCGCTTCAGCAGGATTATGCGCGCCTTATCTTCCTGCAGCGAAACTTTCCAGCAAACGTTCCCAGTTGCCAATAGCGCTTGTCCATTCCACATTAAACTTTATCGTACTCCAATAGCAGTAAGAACAGCAACCAAATGATCCGAGCAATAATGAAAGCGTACAGAATTACCACATTGACAAAAAAATGTTTCAGTGTAGCACCTGTTTTGTTAACTGACGAGTAAAGGGCATACTTTCTGCAAACCAATGAACAAGTGCATTTTCCACGCACAAACATTGTTTTGTACAACTACTTCCTGTATCTTAGTTTTTTTTTGCTTTTAGGAAGCATACCGGAACACTTAACTGTTTGTTTGTTCCAAAATTAAATCAGTTGTCGGCCAGCACAGTGCATCATTATTCTATAAGGTCTTGCTTTGTCCGTGTGCTTGGTGCTGTTCCCACCTAAATATGAATGACGAAATAACGAAAAAAAATTATTTTCAGATTATGAAGTGAATATTTTAATGCGTATTTTATTAGAAAAATTTTCTCAGTTTCAGGAAGAAGTCCTGCTGAGCCCAAGCTTGGTGTGAAATGAAGACATGGCACTACACATCCATTCAAGCCTACTTGCTGGCATAGCCACTCTGTTAGCTTAATTTTTATTCTTCCCTATTGAATTCTTAAGAAAGATACCAACTCTGCCATTCATTGAAATCAAATTTTTGCACTTGGAGACAGCGTTATGCACAAATACCTTGAGCTTAATAATATATCTTTACAAAATGTGCAGCTTCCGTGTGCAGCAATAGGCTGAATAAGATTACGGTAAATGGAAAGATGGCGACATTAATCGTCAAGAGTTGTCCAACAAAGGACGTCTCAAGGTGGTACCAATACATTTACAAGCGAACCAAATGGCTCCAGCCTGAGATATTCCTTGTTCAACCTGGCAAGTTTCCTTGTTGAAAATTTGCTCTAGTCTGAAACATACATCCTCCGTTTGACCATCCTTGATCAACAATACACCAGTGCATTTGGCAACTCATGGGAAGGTAACAAATTCACATTAGAAGAAAGGGGATGTAGCGTGCAGCCTGCAAGACAGCATGAACAGTATTTTATTTGCTTGAGTGAATGCACGTTTGCTGTACTGTTACTATATTTTGATCCCCATGTTCTAATTGAAAAGCGTGGTTCCTCAGAGAGAATACTGATTCGAAGCTCAGACAGTTTTGCTCCTTTATGTCCGTTAAAATGATCTTGGTTGCTACACTACCAGTCCTACCTGCAATTGCACAGTGGTGTTTTAAGAATGCATACCGATTCAAAAGTATGGTTGGGCTTGTTCCTCAGAATGTGTCCTGCTGCTTCTCAGGTCGAATTTTATATCTAGGTGGTGACTGCGATGCGACCTGCTTTTTTAATAAGTGATCTGCTATTCCAAGTGCAGTTAAGTACAATCTCAAATTACCTAGGCTAGTGGGAAGACACAAGGAGAGACCAAAGTGAAAAGGAGGATTTGATGTCTGAGAACAAGGCACTTGAACGTAAAAAAGCATGAGTTATTTCGTCTAAAGTTGCTACTACTGGATATGACAAGGGAAAGTACTTTCTCGTGGCTCCATTTGCAACATGTTACATTGCTGGCTTTATATTTTGCACTGGGTACAAGGAAATTTCGCTGCTTGCATAATATTCTACTAAACATGGCAGCCATGCTAAAGTGTCCATACATAACACAACTCGTTCACTATTACGAACTACAGTGGAATCTCGATAAATGGAAATTGCTTAAACCAAACTGCTACTTAAACAGAACACCATCCTCATGGATGGTTGATTTTGTATTCATGCAATGCTCTTGGCAATGTCTGTTTGTATTTTCCCGACAGCTTGGCTGCATTGTTAGGTCACAATACGCGACCTGGCATCTTCTGCGTGCAACAGGAGGTCTGCACGTGCCCACAATCTCACCGTAGGGCACACCCACCACCAACCAGGGAACGCGTGTGCATTCTCCGCTGAGGCAAAGCCTGTCCTCTCATTCCCGCCGATGTACCTTGACAACTGGAATAGTGTCTCTCAGTAAACTGAACTCCTGATAAACGGAACCAATAATCCTGGTCCCATGATGTTCTGTTAAAAGGGAATCCACTGTAAATATATAGGGGGGATCCTGTTTGTAATTTTCGTGAATATAGTCCTAAACAAAAGGGCCAAGGATCAAATCCTGGCCACGGTGGCCATATTTTAATAGGAGCGAAAACGCAAAATGACCCGTTTACTTAGATTTAGGTGCACGTTAAGGAACTCAGGTTGTCCCAATTGTTCCGCAGTACCTCGCAATGGCGTTCCTCCTGATCAGGTGGTTCTGGTTCGTAAAATACAATATCATATTTCTAACAGCTCGCTCAGAAATATACTGTAATAACTACAATTTTAGCTCGTTTTTGTGATGAATCTCGGCATTCATCATCACATTTTTGTGCTATTCAATGCAAAATACCACTGATCGGCTTCATTATACAATTTGCTGTTAATTTTGCACGGCTTAATCTGGCAAGCTCGATATGTAGTTTGTGGAAAAGTATGTAATGTGAGTACAAAGTAATATTCCAACACGTGGTTCTATATATACAGTTCAATATGGGACGAGATAAGATTTCTTACTAATTTAATTTTGTTAGGAAATGTACAATACTTGTAGCTTGCTTGTTTACAATGTATAGTGATTTTTTTAAATCCAGACAATTGTTTCAATGGGCCGAAAGTATGCTTACTTTTGGTCCAGAAAGTGAACTTATTTTATCAGAGGTTTTATTGCGCAATATTTTGACGATGCACACAGATGAGAAACACACACAATATAGCGCTACTTGCAACTATCGTTTTATTCATTCCATTGACAACGGAATAAAATGATAGTTTCAAGTAGCGCTCCGTAGTGTGTGTGTTCTCTGTGTGTATCGTCAAAATGTTGCGCAATAGAACATCTATTATGCTATACCAACACGCCCAGTCTTCAACCTTATTTTATCATATTTGTGACCTTTGTTAGCTATACTAAAATGTCTTTATCAGTGCGTCTCTCGTATATTTTTTCCTTTCAGCAAGTAGCAGCTGCTCGCGAAGGCGTTTGCTGGCGTCGGAGGCACTGTCAATAACTAGCATTTTCGTGAGGACGATTGCATGACAGCACAAGGCTTGCGAAGAGGGGTTCTGTGATCAGTGAAAGGGAAAAAATGTCGAGGTGCCGAGGAGGGTTCATTCGCCATTGGACCACGTGTGCGCGTGGCTTGGTCAATTCAGCGATGGCCCTGTGCTTTCCATTGGGCCTCGTGTGGCGAGCACGCGGCGAAATGCTTCGTCACGGGACGCTGCGCCTAGGCAGTGGCAGAAGGAATACCGCAGGCCCAAGTGTCGGACGCTGGCGATCACTCCGAGCAGGCGCAACGCCACCTCGGGTAGCAGCTCACGGACGGCCGAGTTCCCTTGAGCTTTGATCGCGGCATCCGAGATTCCGGCATGCGGTGTTCTGTCTGGTGCTCTGTAAGCACGCGACCAACACCACCGATAATTTCGCTACGTGCTTGCCGCACCGAAACTAAAACGCCTTTAATTCCTTCACAAAATCCCCATTGTACCTCGCAGTCAAATGTGGAGGAAGTGGGCACATTACGGTACTCCGGCTGTATGCCGATATAAGTAACACCCAAGCGGGAGCTTTATTGTAGGCCCTTTCAATAGGAGCAAAAACATGTAGAAAAGGAAATGTGCTAGAGGAGAAGCGAAAAACGCCCATCTGGGTGTTTTTTTAATAGTGCACGGCATTTCACGCGTGGCAATGGACAGTTCGCCATTAAGGGGCCCACCTACACATCTTCACAGGTCGGTCACCTCCACCGAGTGGAATGGCACTGATCTTTTGCAGAAGAATGCATATCAAAGGACACATAAATGTTGTAGAGAGACCACTTTAATTACTAGTAAACATTCATTCACTTCTGCCAACTTCCGCATCTAAATGTTCTTGAAGTCACTTTAGAAACGTTTTGTTAAACTTTAAACTATAAGAAAGCGACGATGAGGAAGCGACGCTGTAGTTTGCGGCTAGATAAAAACGTGTTTTTTTTTACAACAGACAGAACGACTTTTACCTGCAGCTAAACCTGTATAAAGGAGGCGCGAAAGGACCACTTAATTTTCACCGTTCAGTTACTGAGGGAAACAGTGCCAGTTTTGCAAAGAAATGAGGCCCTATCGTCCCTTTCTTCTCGTTTTATATGCATCCGTAGTCTTCATCAACTGTAAGTGTTCCACAGGCTGTTTAAGATACTGTTTATATGACACACGAGTTTTAATAGCATATTTGTGGCACAAGTATCAGACGACTTGTGGTTTTGATTTACACCCATAAAAGGCAACTTGATGTTCATAGAGCCAGGCATCCGAGGGTCACGCGCACCCTTAAAGAGGTTCAGTGCTCGTTCAAAGGAACACACATGTACGATGCTACGTAAATTTATGGCCTTATTTGCGTTCACCATGTGCTTGATACAAGGGCTGTGACGACAAAATCGTTTTGCTCATTTAGAGCCGTTAGAATTTGTGTTTCGTTTTCGAACCGACAACATTAAAAAAATTGCCACCCCTTCTAGTGAGTGAAGATGGTCAAACAGCGAAGCTGTGTTAGTTACACCGAGTGTTACACCATGCAAGCCAAACTTCGCAAGCAGCCTATAATGTAAATCTCGGGCGCGCAGCTCAGTGTCGGTCCCTCGGCAATGCCGTTGAACTTCGGATTCTCAGGCGCGCACTTCGGGATCGGCCTCCCGGCGCTGCCGTTTAAACTCGGCATCTCTGGCGCGCAGCTTGGGGACGGCCCTACGGCAATCAACCCGTTTACGAGCCAACTATCGCTGACGCTCGCGACAGGGACCATCTTTCTCAGGAGTACGGACTGCTCGTGGTCTTCACATAGAAGTAGTTAGGCTGGAATGTACGGAGCCGCTAATCCAAAGCTTCGTATACGGGGCGGAAGGCCGACCAGTGGAGATACGGACGCTGCAATCATTTTGACGATTGATTGCACTGGTTTGACGATTGACGTGGCTGCCGACAGCCGCTTAAATTATCAACCAAACTAACCAATTGTCAAAACGATTGCAGCGCCCTCACGCAAGAAGTGGCGGCAGCAACGCGCTCCTAGTAACGCGCTTCAATCACTGGGCATGGTTTGTTGGCCTGAAACCACCAGCATAACATTGGTCTCTTACGCAGCCGGGCGGAATCAATCGTCTAAGAATTCAATGCCGATGTAGCTAGATCACCTAAAATGCACTGTGCAATCACCGTATAAGAATCGCGAATAATATAGCATTCTCACAGGGGGAAATGGGTCACTTCAACCTATTTTCCCTTTGTTGACCTCTTCTTTTCCTCTCTCGCTGGGTGGCGTGGCTCCTACTTAGCCGAAGTGTGACAACGACATAATTAGCTGTGCCTGTAATCGAGTGGTTGGATGGTGGAATCAATGTTAAATGTTAGTATAGTGCAGAACTATCGCGGAAAGTACACATCCTCATTGCACAAACGTTTCAAGTTATTGCGGAGAACCAACTTGCGCACTGGGTTTTATATTCCTACAGAAGTCTAAACTTGCTGACAACGATCTTACGGAAACACTTTTATTTGCTCTAGATGTTAGTGCTGCATATAATTATTTCCGTGATGCCGCTGTTGCCTTGTTGACGTAGACAATGTAAGAGGGTGTTGTGATCCAAGAGGCGTAGAAAGACAAGACTTCAAATTGAAGCGGAACTTTTGAGTGTCTATCAGCGCGAAAAGAAATGAACAAGACACGTGTTGTGTTTTTGAATTGATTTCTTACTCGTTTGCGCCAACCCATACAGACATGGATGAAAAAAGAAGAAAAAGTAAGAGAAATAAGCAGTCGTAATACCACACTCAGACTTAAAATCAAAAGCAAAGCCACCCAGCAGAAAAATATTGCAGATAAGCAGAGTTCGTTGGACGCCGTACGCATAAGTGAACAAGTCAAGCAGTCTACTAGCATGCGTGGCTAAAAGGTAATAGCCAATAAAATTGCACACTTACTGAGCCCTTATGACACATTATGTAGCCACGCGGAAGCGGAAGATTTCAATGTTCTGACTACCTCTCGGTCGTCTGATGGTCAGCATTATGCAGCATGCCTAAAAATTATAGCCGTATAAGCGGTGATAAAGTGAGCCAGAGCAATGATCAAAAAGGCGCAGTGAACTCTTTCTACTTAAACTGCTGTTCTAAAGGTTTCTCAAGTCCCTTAGCACTGGAATCATTCACCTGAAGCTTGAATGGCATCGCAGAGGGTCCAGGTAGGCACCAGGTGACGTCAGGTTACGTCAGGAACGAAGCCTGAGATTGCATGGCTAAGTAAAGAGTGGTGGGCTTGAGAAACGGCTCGATGAAGATTGAGAGCGAAAGCTAAAAGACCATAGCACAGCACTGAATGGTGGCGGACCGCTTGCACTACACCACAACTTGTCTTTTTTGAAAAAAGGCTTTCACCGAGGAGAGAGAGGCAACAGACGTAGTTGGTTGTGGCCGCTTTGTCTGAATTTGTCTTTGATCTCCACCATACTGGCACTGTCAGCTGAGTCATGCTGAAGGGAAGAAGGCTAGGCTATGGTACAAACGCCCATACAGGCGCTAACGCCCTCACGGGTGCACGAGTTCACATTTTACATTCGTTGGTCTTTTTATTGTCTTTGATTTACGGACCGCCATTGTTATTGTAGCCGCGTGACACGGACAGTTAGTCAAGAGGCGAACCGTAACGTCGACTATGGTATGTAGGTGATTTCTCCAAGAGCCAAGTGTGGTTCGCACATTGCTCGGGGAAGAATTATATTCCGACGAAGTCGCCAAGCTTGTCGTTTCACAGCTCTTTAAAACCAATGGTATCAGCGACCTTCCTAACGCTTCTTAATGACCGCCTCTGAACAAGATTAGTGTACGTCTCGCCCCGCACACTCTTCTTGCGCATACAATGCGTGGATGGACAACTTTATTTATTGCGTCAAATTCTAAAGGCACCCGTTGACGAAATGATAAAATCTCTACAACAATAATTGACTAAACACAAGTGAATTTACGTTACTTTATGAAGAGGAAGGTACTAGATTTTGTCTTCACATAGGTCATTGTTCGTAAATGTGGCCTTGTGTATGGCTGATTGCCTGATTGCTAATGACACTGACGTTGACATTGGTGTTATTTTTTTTATTTTATTTATTTCATACTGCAGACCTAAAACAGGTCCAAGCAGGGTGGTTAAACACAACAATATTACAATGCATTATTCAATCAAGTAAGGTGGTAAGACACAACAGTAATACAATGAGTCAAACAATTGAAACAGGCAACAACGAGTTATTGCAGTCTGTTATAGTTCGGGGAAAAAAAGAATACTTGAATACATCCGTCCGTGCAAAATAAGGTGTTAGTGAATTCGGATGATGGTGTCGAGTAGGCCTAGACGTTGTACTGAACAGATACGATGCAGGATTAATTGATAAGTCTCCATTAATAAGCATGGTAAGAAATCGAATTCTTAAGTGTTGCCTTCTCTGCTGAAGGACTTCGATGCCATTATCATGCATTATTCGTGAGGGGGAATCATAGCGAGAGAATTTAGAATATATGAATCGTACGGCTTTTTTCTGTACCCTTTCGAGACATTTAATATTTTGTTTAGTAAACGGGTCCCAAACAACACATGCATATTCAAGTTTAGGTCTAATTAATGAATAATAAGCAAGCAGTTTTACATTAGGTGGGGAATTTCTAAGTTTATGTCGCAAAAGGTATAATTTACGCAAGGCTGAAGAACAGATATTATCAATGTGTAAATTCCACGATAAGTTGTTAGTAATTGTGACGCCCAAATACTTATATTTTGTTACTTCCTGCAAGGCCAACGAACCTAACGTGTAACTAAAGGTTAGTGGAGCTTTCTGACGAGTGAAGCGAAGAAAGACCGTCTTTTCAGCGTTAAGCCGCATTCCCCATGTTTTGCACCAATCAGTAATGCCAGCTAGAGAAGCATTTAAATCAGTTTGATCATTGGTTGAAGTGATTTCCCTAAAAAGCACACAGTCGTCAGCAAACAACCTAATTTGTACGCTGGGATGGATTGAAGTAGTAATATCATTTATATAGAGTAAAAAGAGCAGCGGCCCTAGGACACTTCCTTGAGGAACTCCCGAGGTGACCGGAAGACAGCCAGACTGTTGCTGATTAATTTCCACGAACTGGCGGCGATTTGTTAGGTAGTTTGTTATCCATGCGATTAATATTTCAGGGAGCTCAAAATGTCTAAGTTTTAGTATTAATTTGTCATGTGGAACTGTATCAAAGGCTTTGCTAAAATCAAGAAATACGGCGTCAATTTGACCATTATTATCGAGGCATGAGGCGAGTGAATGAATTACGGTGACAAGTTGTGTAACTGTTGAATAGCCTTTTCTAAATCCGTGTTGAAAATTAGACAGCATTGAATGTTTATCTAGAAACTCGTTAATCTGGTTGCCAATAATATGTTCAATTAGTTTGCAACATGAGGATGTCAATGATATTGGCCGGTAATTTTCTAACAATGAACAGTCACCCTTCTTGAATACGGGTACAACTCTGGCTACCCTCCAGTCATCCGGTAATTTTCCAGCAAGCAACGAAGCATGAAATATAATAAGAAGGAACCTTGCAATAGTTTCAGCATAACGTTTCAAAAAAATGTTCTGAAGGTTGTCAGGACCGCAAGAAGATTTAGTTTTTAAGTTAACTAGCATCGAAACTAAGCCAGGGTATGAAATAAAATTCGCTTCGGATGGGTGAAACGTTTTGTCTGTAGATGAACTAATGCCAGAGTTAGAAAATACACTATGAAAATAATAATTGAAGTGACTCGCAATTTCCCTGTGATCGGTAATGATTGAACCATCGATGCAGATTTGTGCTACTGGCTTCTTTTTTTCGCTCAAGTAATTCCAGAACTTTTCGGGCTGTTCAACAATAAAGTTTGGTAGTACTATATTGAAATAGTGTTCCTTCGAGGTGCATACTGCACGCGCAAGGTTTTCTTTCATTTCTTTAACTCGATCAGGTTGTAATCGTGTTTTCTTTAACCTTTTTATCTTGCGGGTCATATGGATAATATCACGTGTCATCCACGGTGTTTGTTTGCGGACTAGTTTGTATTTATCAGGCACAAATTTATCAATACAGAACTCACACATGTTCTTAAAACGGTGCCAGAGTGCTGTCACATCACTGTCGTTAAAGTCGGTGAGACATGTTTCCATATGTTCTATTATGGCTGCATCATTTGCGCGTGAGTAGTCCTTGAAGGAACGCTTCACAGGTTTTTCAGATGGGGTGGAAGAGACTATGGATATATCGATACTGACAAGTAGATGATCAGATATACCTTCTATAACTGCAACGGTATATTCAGTTAATATTCTGGGCAAAAATACCAGATCAAGCAAAGATTGGCAAGATCCTTGCACACGTGTGGGTTCCTGAACGACTTGAATTAGGTCATGCGTTAGCATTATGTTAAGCATGCTGTTTAAATGTTTATTGTTCAGTGAAAGTGCTTGCAAACGCTCCCAAATGACGTCAGGTAAGTTTAGGTCACCCACAAGTAACAATTTGTTTGACTGGAATTGGGACATGCTTTCTTGTAGCTTGACTAGATATTCAGGTGATGCATCGGGAGGTCTGTAAATTGCGTACAAAAGGAATTTGTGACCCCAACACGTGATTTTTATGCACAAGCATTCAAGACTTTTATCGTCTTCTAGTAGAACAGCTTCTATATGGTGTTTAATAAGGACTGCAACACCGTCTCCCCTAGAATTCCTATCCTTGCGGAATACTTGATAACAAGGTGGGAACACATCCTCGTCACTTATTTCGGACCGCAGCCACGTCTCCGTTATAACTGCAATGTGTGGGCTGTGCTCTAATAAAGTAATTTCAAGATTTTATGTTTTGTTTAGGACGCTGCGAGCGTTTAGGTTAATAATACGCAAGTGTTTGTCGCATTCTTGGGAGGAGCGTCAGGTTTCTTGCTGCGAAGAGCGTTTATTCATTATTTTGACGCGCATGTTCTTTGTCTCATCCCAGAAAAAAATATCTTTATCAATCTTAAGTTTATCATGAATCAGGTACACTTTCTTACCCCCAAGTTTCTCAGCTTGCGCGCTGTCCCACAAAAGCTTCCTTTTTTTTTAGTGTAGCTTGTGAGTAATCGTTCCTAATGCTTATGCTCGTTCCTTTAAGCTTTTTACAGTTATCAAATATCAGTTTCTTTTCATTGAAATCCTGGAGATATATGATAACTGGACGGTCAGTACCTTTTCGGCCAAGTCTGTGAATGCGGCCAATGGAATGGCACTCCACTTTCAACTTATCTTTAATTACCTCAGTGATTATCTTTTCCTTAAGCAGCGCTTCAGTTTCATCGGGGATGTCAGTTATGCCATGAATAATTATATTTGACCGCCTGTTTCGGTCTTCCAGATCTGTTAATTTTTTTGTCTGGAAATCAATAACATGCTCCAGTGATCTAAGGGTGGTTTCAACCTGATCATCATGAGCAGGAGAAGCTTCTGAAAGTTTTTCTTCAATTTTAGCGAGTATTTGTTGAAGGTTACCAATCATTTTTTCGGCGTTGGCTAGTTGAGCTTTCATTTCGGAAATATGATTACGAATAGTAGTTTGACCCTCTAGTAATTGTTCAAACAGCTCTTTCTGTGTTGGACCAGGGTTGCTCTCGATGTCGCCACAAAGAAGTAGCTTACAAACATGAACACACTCATAGGCTAGATCGAGACATTTCCGTGGGCACGGCAGGACAATAATGCTACGACAATCGCTGTGCAATGAATTGCCGTAAGGACTACTGACCTGCAGAATACAGAGCAGATTTCTGGTCAGTGACATTGCCAGGCTGCGTCCGCCGTGCCCACTGAAGATGAACTCGTGAGGTGCTTGCTTTATAGCTGTACGGTGAGGTGACGTCACGCCATGACTGCCAGGTGGCGTCGCTAGCAGAGTCACGTTGTCAGGTAATGCCGTCGTTGGAATCTTGTAGGCGGAATAATCAGGACGTACTCGATAGGTGTCGATGATGCCACCAGCTTGCGGACACGTGTAGCCACTTGCTTCCGTAGATGCGACGAGCTGCAGAATACAGAGCAGATTTCTGGTCAGTGACATTGCCAGGCTGCGTCCGCCGTGCCCACTAGGTTGGGTTCTGGCCTAACTTTTTTATTGCGATTAGCAATCTAGCATACTGGTTAAACTTTGGCGTGCTGCTGATATCTGCTATCTACAGCCTGAAACTTCATTCTCGATGGCGAAAAAAGAGCGTGTCTGATTCATGCAGGTGACAAGGTGCACTCTTGTATATCAGAACAAAAATTTAAATTTTATTCCTGAATAAGACGCATATATATGACTCTGATATACTGAACGCAAATTCTACAACGATAGCAGGAAAATCAGCTGTTTGTGGAACATGTTTAGGGAATCTTTTTTGTGGCTGCCGATGCATAGACGTCGTGGTCTATGGGGGCCAGTGGGATTAACTCATTCAAGTTGAAAGGCTGTGTACAGTGAAGATCTTTTGTGGCCTGCAAATCTGACGAGCTTGAAGAACAAACCACCATATGCACAATTATTGACCAATCCCCGAATAACCACTAGATATTCTACGCAAAGTTGTTTTTAGCAATACAGCGTATCTCTCCAGATTGCTCAAATGCTAACCCCATTAGCGTTGACAGTCGTCGCGCGATGAATTGTGGCGTAATTTTTTGTTGACTGCATATTGTGAGCTCCATATAAAACTTTACCCTACGCACAAGAGCTCCGCGCGCCTGTCTATGAAAGGATACGCCACTTTTTAAGGACACGAGCAGGCAGCCGACCCGTAGTCTAATCTTCTATATTCGTTTCTTAGTAAACTGCAGTTTGTTTGATTGTGTTGCGTGGTCCACAGTATTTAATAAGGCGAAAGCCTTAAATGGCTCATACTTGCAATGGCCTTGAAAAGCGTCGTCTGGTCCAATGACAAAACTATCATCATCGGCAAGGGCCCACATCCCCCTAAGGAAACAAGAAATGTAATGGTTCATCGCTCTTGTAATGCAGAGGCTATAAGCACGCAGCAAAGTGAAGCATGCAGTGCATAATTAATTGGAATCATACATACAACATACAAAAACGCAGTGTCTCGTCGAGTGTTACAAAGAGCGATGTGATATCAGTGGCTCATATCCCGGTATAAGCAATGGCTCGTACTCCCGAAAGGCTGAGGCTACAAGCGTTCAGTAAAGTGAAGCAGAAGTGCAGACATTCAATGAAATCCCTCATACACCACGCAGAGCTGCGCACTTCTCAACACCCTGCTGAGAAGATGCGACGTAAAGTTGAAGAGAAACTTCGTCGGCGCATCTAAGCGTCGAAAAGGAGCCGTGGAAGGTGAACTGCGAAAGTGGCAACGCGACGCTTCGAGACGGCACATTACTAATTGCGCCGCAGGCTTTCGCCGTCAAGTGTTGCAAGAGGGGAACATGCTGCCGAAATTGTTTGACTACTACTAGCGCTTTGTCCACTGTAGCACTGAAATCGCATGGTCTGCTGCACTTCGGCAAACATACCATGGTCCTTTATGCTTATCAGTTCGGGCATGGAACATGAAATGGGGGCTGTACATACTTATCGTTCTTGATGGGATGCTGTTCAGAGAACGCACCCCAAGCTGAAGGGCGCGGTATACGTTGTCGTTACACACAGAGGGCGGTTCTCGGATATAATAAATCTGTGAACACGAATAAAACGCTGACGGACTAGTTGTTATTGCATGCTGAATTGATATGGATAGCTATTTAGCTGTGAATTATGCCCTAGATTATCTTATATAGATATCTTTTGTCAGTCGAGATTTGATTTGTTGTCAGTAATAAAGGTCTGTCTTGAAGTCACACATTTGTGCCCAAGAAAAATACCTATCAAAGCAACGCTTCGCGTATCGTCTTTCATTCCTCACGAGTTCCTTTAGGCTGGTTTATTGTCGAGTTATTGGATAGGCAAGAAATGCTGTACAGAAAACTAAGCAGATCAGTCGGGTAGTGTAATACTTAACTGAGCCGATGCCACAGATGTAACGAAAACAGTCTCGAGCCTAGAGACGAAGCGTTAAACACAATGAAATGGGTGAGCGATCTGTACATACGATGTGTAGAATGTAATATAATTTGCGTGTAATGCGTGCCGATCAGCCCGGTACTGTAACCGCAATATTACTGATAAGGCTACATAACGCAACAAAAATGTTGGCATGTCGATTTTTAAGCTGCACTTATTGAACCACATTAAGCGAACGGATTTGGTGTACCACTGCTTCGGAATATATCCCCCACTTTGAGTAGAAGATGTGGAACAGCTTCGAAACATTTGTAACAATTTTACGTTGGCTCTATTCTCATTTGCCAAATCTCTCTGAGTTAGGTGTTGCACGAGATGCAGCCTACAAAAATGCGTTATCTCGTTTTATAGTCAGCTTCATGCTTGAGTTCTTAGAAAAAATGCCACTTTGAGGCATTTTTATAACAGCAAGGCCTACATGAACTTCAACGCAGCGTCTGTGGCTCGGCTAAACCATCAAAGTGATATTGACCTCCGTCAGGTGCTTGCTTAAAACGACATTGCAGCATTTTACACGCATGCATTTGCCCATGTATATTGGAGCTGTGTCTAAACTAAATGCTGCTCTTTAGCCCAAATATCATGGATAGAAGAACAAGTAGTGCATGGGAGAGTAGAATAAAATGTCAGAGTAGTGAAGGTTAAAGTGGAGCTTGCAAGTGAACCTTAAAACTTATACATAAGGGAATTTTCTCGTATATACTGGCCTAAATTGTACTATTGTGTGTCTACTTGTACACTGGAAAAGATATTTAGCAGTAGTGATTCTTATTATGTATATTGCCGACGATGATTCCATTACTGCTGCTTATTGCCAACAGGGAAATGCAACCTTGTAGTGAAACAAAAAAAAAACGTTACAGTTATTGACGTGGCATCCTGCTAACAGCGCTGTAATTTATAACATTTCGATATTCATGACAAAGTGAAATATATATTATAACGAATTTCTACCTTTTTTACACTTCGGGAACTAAATTTTGATTGAGTTTTGTTGAACAAGACATTTGATAACGTACTACGAGTATTTAAGTACATGCAGCGTTTCATG
Organism: Dermacentor variabilis; assembly: GCF_050947875.1. Lineage (NCBI taxonomy): Eukaryota > Metazoa > Arthropoda > Arachnida > Ixodida > Ixodidae > Dermacentor > Dermacentor variabilis. Next base: position 69,602,186 of record NC_134575.1, on the reverse strand, counting down.
GTGTTGGACATTACGCTGAATAACAGACGATATTTTTCACTTTCTTTTTTTCTACTTGGTGATAAAACTGTAGCCAGGACGACCGGCGTTATCATTATGGTAAGCATTGTTCAATTTTTTTTAGAAACAAATGTAGCTAAGAGAATTTATTGCATGCGTGAAGAAATAACATTATGGACAAAACCCAGCGTGGAAGGCAAGGCCATGTAAGCGTTAAGCTCATCTGGAGCGCGTTGAATGCCTTGAAGCATGTATACACAACGCAGATTAGTCAAAGTATTTTTTGTACAAAGCAATACATCATTCTAGCATGGTCGCTCGATGCAAAAGCACAAGGCGCAGCCCGCTGCGCAGCGCCTCAACGGCGTCTGGGGCCTATTTCTCTGGGTTCCCGATGCGGCACCACTGCTCGGGGACGGCTGCTGAGCGAGAGCGCCTTCACAGCCTTTTCGGCACGCGCGATCTCCTTTCAAATCAAGACGTAAATAAAGCGTTTTATGCTTGGAAATTGCAGATAAAATCTTTAAGTCACTATAAGAAGTGCTGATTACGCCACAAACGCGAACAGATTGTCACGGGGGTGGAAATCTGTTCTAGAATACGCCTGGACATTATCCGTGACGGTTGCCCGTACGATGCACGACCGGGTAACCCACTTCCATCTAGAGGCGCTGCTTGAAGAGATCTATCAGTATTTTATTCACTTCTCGTGAACACGTATGCAAAGTAAAAACTTTACACAGGGAGAACTTGTACCGAGTCTCCCAAGCAATGCAAACTAACTTAGATGAAATAGAAACGCTTGTCATTGCAAATAATCGCAATTAGATTGTTTGTCATCAAGACAAAGCATACGGAGTGATGCTGGAACTTATCTAAGGAGTGCGCCTCTTTAAATGACTTTAACTTTTCCTCTCGCTTGCCAGTGTTCCTGACACGTATGTTTCGCCCACGGCCGCTCGATGCAAAAGAAATCTGCTTTTGCATAAAATTCTTTTGCATCGAGCGGCCATGACTCGCCCAACAGAGCCTCCCCCCTGCCCATCCTGCTTGGCATCAAAATCACATCAGGCCCTGTAAAAAACAATCTGGCTACATGTTTGGATGACCACATTCAAATCTATATTTGAAATAAACGATTCAATACAGGTGAAGTTGTCGGAAGTTTACAAGTGCGGCAACAGCCACGAACAGTGCAAGAAATGCTTCAGCCAGGAGCTTGATAGTTTTATTGCATTGTCATAAGCAAGAAAGAATATATTCACTGGTATTCACGAATGGAGAAGCTTCCTTGCGAGAGGTTCATGCGACAACCTCAAAAGTCGATGCACTGTTGAATTAACATTCCCAGCCCTGTTGGCTAATGGGGGTGCAGCAACTTCCTCCAGAATATTTTGCAAAACTCCTCACTCATTTTCACTCATCGTCCTTTTTCCCACATATTAACCGCCGACACTGTGTGAAATGTGGAAGTAATGCTCACGTGTACAGGTGGCACAGATTGCTGCGTTTTTGAATCTCCTCGTTCTTCATGACCCGCTGAACAAAGATGCAACTCCGCTGGCAAAGCTTAACAACTTTCATTTTAGGGCTTGTCAAGCCTCCACTGTGCATATTTTCTATGAGCCCGTAGAGTGGCACGGTTGGTTCTCAAGCTTCCCGAAGGGTCTTGCACAATTCGCATTGCACATGAAAGCCAGTGTCAAATATTTCATAAAGCAACAACTTGATTGTGGTAAGGGAGGATTCTGCTCAAAGATTTGAAACAGTGTAAATAAAGTTATGCAGTGCAATGTTATTCACAGGCTTCGGAAATTCCAAAAGCACTCACATTAAGGTCAATTAAAAGGTCAAAACATTAGGTCCACTTCAAAATATTTGTGTACAATACAAAAAAAAAACAGTTCATACCTTTTCTTCACAAGCTCATACAATTCACCCTGGTAGAAAAAGCTGCTGGTGCTAGTTAAAGATCTGCTTCTGCATCAGACCATAGCGTTAGAAATTCTGTGGTACTGTGGATATGTGTTCAATTTTTGGAACGGTACTTTTGGTATTTGCGAAACACGGTCGGTACGGCAGTCGGAAGCAGGAGCGTAAGCTTCGTGTTCGTTTTATAGTCATTTTCGCTAACGTGCAGGGAGCATACCAGACTTGTCGCTCGGTTCTCGCTTGCTTCCTTTGGCCGACACTCCTCGGCGAGAGATATTTTCCAGCCATGCTTCTGGACGCTCCAAGTCGCAGGGAAACTCGCCATATTTCACAGTCGGGTCCTTTTTGGCATTTCTGCCCCAGAGTGGCACACAACAGTTGCGCGGAAATGCGCCACATGAAAGAGGCTGGCTACGGCACACATGCACACCGAAGAGCCTTGACAAAGCACAGCAAGGCCAGGAAAACTTGCTCACACACACGCACGCGAAAAACCACGAGATGAATGCATATCCCACGAGACAAATACATTCTGACGCGAAGCAATGTGCTCACGCATGCGAAAAAGCACGAGATGAATGCATAGAGCACGAGGCAAACACGTTCTGCCGCGAGAACTAACGCCTGCTTAGCCCCGCTGCGAAGTCACAAAAGTATCCCCGAGCAGTGGCGCCCTCACTAAGAACAGCGGTCGCAACTGTAAATTTGACCGAGACGCGCCCGCCTATTGTCCGCGACGCGACGTAGATGGCCGCACCTTGCTTTTTTTATCGAGCGGCCGTGGTTCTAGAAATCACGACGAAATTTCAATTCATATTCAGGGAGGTGACAAGCAAGCACTTTCGTTGAATATATAGTCGCAAAAGTAAAGTCCCATATTACTACGCTTCGAGAAACGCAAACAAATGGCTCCTAGTAATAGAAAAGGCGTGCGATTTATGCAAAGAAATGATAAAAATAACATCAAAATAAGAACAATAACAAAAATTTACACTTTCGCAGAGGCTTCAACTGGAAAGCCGTCCTTTGTTTCTGATACTGTAAATAAGCAAGCTCATCTTTAGCAGTCTACTACGAAAACACGGTGCCTAAAATGTTCCCACCATTCGGATCACGCCCAATATGCTGAGCATACAAGCTATACAGCATGCAGAAAGTTGAAACCTAGAAAAATAAGAAAATTTCCATTGCTGATGTTGTAGCAATGAACAAAGGAAGTACAAAAATAGAAGTAAGAATTTCGGCAGTTCTAAGAAAGCTTTTGAGGCAAATCGAATGCAGCGAAGCTTTGTATATAATCATTTTGTGAGCACCCTGCTGCAACATTCTTGGGCAATGTAGGCGCAAAGTAAAAGAAAGTCCCAGTTTCGCCCGAAAGACGAGTCATTGATTGCTATAGCAAATAAATGGGCAACTATGCGCAGTAGAGTTAGTAGTTCAATCCCATACATAAATTGCTGTAAAGATTCGCTTACTTATTAAACTACGAAGCACGTGGCCACGCGCGTGTAGACAAACACTAACGTTTCTCACTCCACCACGACATTTTACTCGCTCTCAGAACACTGGCGTGATGAAGACCGACAGCAATGGCGGGCGCATTCCTCTTCCTGCTGTCTCTCCTTTCAACGAAAACTACGTGCTCGAAAGCACAAAGCACAGGAAGCCATTGGCTATCTAGGGACGACTAGACTTCGAACCCGCTGCAGATTACCGCTAACAGAGGACATGTGCGTTTGCTATCAGCCACGTCACGGGCAGCCGGCGCCGGAGTAACATAGTAAACGACAAGAACAGACACTCGAGTAGAGATGAGTCGCTCAGGAGCGAGCCGAATTTTTTGAGCCGCTCTTCTGAAAGAGCGAGTGAGCCGTGACTCAGTAAAAGTGAGCGGCGGTTCTCTTGGAGAGCCGTTTTTTTTTTTGGTGAACCGGTTCAGTGAGCCGTAATGAGCCGTGCCGTACTGATCCGTCAGAGCCGGGTATTCTGCCAGGTGTGATTTGAGCGCCATCTATTAGCAGTGCGAGAAAGCTGGTTGAGAGCCGGTTCTTTCTCGTTCATTGAGCCGTGCCGAAGGGTTCCATCAGAGCCGGGTGCGATTGGCGCGCCATCTATTAGAAGTGCGAGAAAGCTAGTTGAGTGAACGGGTCGGCACGGCTCGCTGAAGCAGCTCTCAAAACAGCCGGCTCTTTTGGAGAACCGCTTCTCTCTCGTTCAGTGAGCCGTCTCAAAAGAGCCGGCTCTTTTGGAGAGCCGCTTCTCTCTCGTTCAATGAGCCGTTCGAAGAGTCGGCTATTTTGGAGAGCCGCTTCTCTCTCGTTCAGTGAGCCGTGCCGACCCGTTCAGTCAGAGCCGGGTCTTCTGGCAAAGTGCGCGTTGCTGGGCGAGTTGGTTGACATACATTCCCATCAAAAGAGCGCTCGCAGAGTGCTGCATGTGTTTTCCTGGCTTTGTGTTGTCCTGCGGTGTTGTGTCTTCCTTGTTGTCGTCCGTTGTCTGCAAGCGCTGTTTCGCTCAGAACGTGTTTTCATTGGCAAAGCATGGCGCCATTCGTTGACAGCTGTTGTTCGAGAGATGTCTCACGACTCCCATCCATCGTGCATCGTGACGTGGTGCAACATTTAGAAGGTATTAGTAAAAATACCTATAACACGGTTATTCTACTAATGCACATATCGTTTTTTTAAGCCAAATAACTTAAAGGAGTGGTTCAAAGACCCGGCTCGCTCCTGAGCGACCCAATCACCGTTACAGATTTAAGTGAGCCGGTGAGCCTTTCAAATGAGCCGGCTAATTTCAGTGAGCAGAGCCGTTCTGAACCACTCACTGAAGTGAGCCGTTTTGCCCATCTCTACGACTAGAGCCGTTTCCCAGCCGAGCCATAGAATAACACAGTAAACGTAAAGAGTGGACACACAATAGGCGCCTGCGGCCGACTTTGACTCTCAGCGCACCTAGCGGAATCGGCGAAATGCACCAGCCTCCAAGATGGTCGTGCAGGCCGCCGAATTTCGGAGGCTCCAATTTCAGTTTCGTTTCTTGCGTTTTTTTTTTGTGACCCATACCTTTGTTTAAATCGCGTGATTTCATTGCAGGCGCTTGTGCCGCTGTTTATATGTTGTGACGACGAACGCGCAAAGGTGTTCCATTCATGTTAGTTTCATTTAAACTCATATTTGCTGTTTTAGGCCGTAACATAGCAGAACAACGATGCCAACTGTTGAGGAAGTAGAACTCGATCGCTTATGACATTCTACGTCTAGAAACTTACGCCAGAAGGTGTATCGTAAATAAGTGTGCCGTGCTCCTTAAATATAAATGAACTTGCTGCACTGTCAAGAACACGAAAATAGCAGACAATTTATTTCAGCAAGAATGAAAGAGGCAGAGACTTGAAAACGGGAAGAAACAGCGAAATGCAAGTAATACGGGTGTCACACGGCGCACTTTTAAACGTGATCAAGCCCAATCCGATTTGAATTTCTCAGTCACGATTGGTTCTTTTGCGCAAGCTGCGCGATGGCGCCAATGAAATTGCGAATTTCGATCCGGATCGAACTTGTTCGCGATCAAAAGTGGTCGTGTGACACCGGTATAATGGAGAATAGTCGGAAATGAATGGCGTGATGGCCATAACCTTGCCCAAGCAAAACACATAGAAGACGTGTTGCAACTATCCAGATGATGGAAAAAAACTGCAAATACACGACAGCAATTAATTTGCTCAAAATGGAACTGTTTAACAAAGGAAAAAATATGACAGTTTTTTGTTGTACTGCGAAGGAGGATGAATTAGGGCAACAAAATTATGTGAATGATAGCGTGCCGAAATAAAATGGCTGCAAAAATAATTGAGCACGCACCAACATCTTCATCTCGAATGTGTAAGCCAATGTGTCCGTCGTTAAACAGCTGCAATTAAGCTCTTTGTGTTGGGGCTCTTCACCTGCTGTCTTCGAAGCCTTGCAATCGTCTTCAGGTACTTGGAATTTTGCCCTTGAGTATGCGTGATGTCCTTTGGCTGTGCAGTGCATTATGAGGAAGTGGTGGAGATTGCGGCAATATATAGAATGACAGACAGAAGGTAAGCAATACTGGAGGCTTCAAAGCTATTGAATGTAGACGCTACGTGCCTTCGTATAAGCAATATTGGAGCCTGCAAAGCTTTATAATGGAGATTCTGCGATCCTTCATGCAATGGGTATTTTTATTCATTAAGGAAGCACTGCTATAAAGGCTCAGAAACAAGGAACTTTCTACGGTAACGACTCTATACACAATTAAAACATGAAAACACGTATCTTCAGCCCAACGCAGAACAGCTAACAACGCTAGAGCGCACATAGCCTGCTACAGAGGCTGAGAGCGCGCATTATTGCCATACTGCAAATATTGCACGTGTACCGCTTTAGAAATAACTACATTTCTTTTGCAAAACTGGAGCACCATGCTTTTTCAGCAGCCGCCGCGCGTATTATAAAGCTGTCTGTCCCGAGCGGCATATGTCTTAACGAACCGTTTTATTTTATTTTCTAACTTCGTCATTGTATCGAACGCGCATTGCACCTCGGACGCTGGCACATCACTGTTATCGCTAGCATCACTGCTCATTGTTGCGCATAAAAAAGAATATGAAATGAAATGAATATCAGCGTACCAAATTGCCAGCAGCTTTTCATGGGTGCAAGGCCGCCGTCACTCGTTCATGCGGCTAACAGTGACATTACGAAATTGGAAGACAATAAGTCGTTAACATCGCCCAAAAGAACTTGCTGTGGCCCTACCATGAAACGGCGACGAAGCAGACGCAGGCAAAAGAAGCCAATAACGATGCTCAGGGGCATTTTGCTCCCTCCACGTTTTCCTCCCTGACGGGCACTACGAGATGCCGCCATAGGAAGCCGCTATCCTTCTCGCCTCACTTCTTCAAGTTTTCCTTAGCGTCTACAGCATACGGCGCACGGCATAGATCTTATCGCACTTGGACTTTACAGAGAATCAAGGCGACACAGGTGGCGAAAATTCGCGTGGAGTGTCCACATATCTGCTACCACAATAAAAAAATTCGGATTCATGCTCTGAACTATGGAGTTGTCATATATTGCGTAGCATTCGCATAATCTCCCCGCGCACGTGATCAGTCCTTAGGCATAGGCTGTTGAGGCATTTTTAATGCGGTCGTACGTGAAGTTTCAAAGTGGAAAAATCTGTATGTTTACGAAGTATTTGACGGTATTCACGAAATAAATGCGTGTGCGTGCGCGCGCGCGCGCGCGCGCGCGCGCGTGTGTGTGTGTGTGTGTGTGTGTGTGTGTGTGTGTGTGTGTGTGTGTGTGTGTGTGTGTGTGTGTGTGTGTGTGTGTGTGTGTGTGTGTGTGTGTGTGTGTGTGTGTGTGTGTGTGTGTGTGTGTGTGTGTGCCTCTGGTGTTTGTAGGCAGAACTCTAGAACCTCAAAAAATACTCGCCTTTCTTTTCTAATTCGAGGAATGGCCGCCAAGTTTACATTGATTTGGTGCACTTGAACAGTGTTACTGTTTGAACAACAATATCCCAATAAAGAAAGGCGTCAGACAGGGAGATACGATCTCTCCAGTGCTATCTAGAGCGTGTTTACAGGAGGTATTCAGAGACCTTAATGGAGAATACCTTAGTAAATTGCGATTCGCTGACGATATTGCCTTGCTTTGTAACTCAGGGGACCAATTGCAATGCATGCTCTCTGACCTGGAGAGGCAAAGCAGAAGGGTGGGTCTAAAAATTAATCTCCAGAAAACGAAAGCACTGTTTAACAGTCTCGGAAAAGAACAGCAATTTACCATAGGTAGGCGGGCACTGGAAGGGGTAAGGGAATACATCTACTTAAAGCAGGTAGTGACTGCGGATCGGGATCATGAGACTGAAATAATCGGAAGACTGAGAATGGGCTGGGATGCGTTTGGCAGGCATTCTCAGATCATGAACAGCAGGAGAGAAAAGTGTATAACAGCTGTGTCTTACCAGCACTCACGTACGGTATAGAAACCTGGAGGCTTACGAAAAAGGTTTTACTTAAATTGAGGACGACGCAACAAGCTATGGAAAGCATGATGGGTGTAACGTTGAGGGATAAGAAAAGAGCAGATTGGGTGACGGAAAAAGCTCTAGTTAACGACATCTTAGTTGAAATCAAGAAAAAGAAATGGGGCGGGGGGCATGGGCAGGACAAGTAATGAGGAGAGAAGACAACCGATGGTCATTAAGGGTTACAGACTGGAACTGGATTCTAAGGGAAGGGAAGCATAGCAGGGGTCAGCAGACAGTTCGGTTGGCGGATGAGGTTAAGAAGTTTGCAGGTACAACATGACCACAAAATAACATGATCGGGGTAGTCGGAGAAGTATGAGAGAGGCCTTTGCCCTGCAATGGGCGTAACCAGGCTGCTGTTGCTGCTGCTGATGATGACTGTTCGACGTATTATTTATTTGTTGCTTCTTGAAATTTAATTTTGCTTAGTGCTTGACAGAATTTGGAAGAAAAAGCACCCGCCCACATTGCTGCTTCAGCGAATAACAGGATAATTTTACTTGCGTATAACCACTGATTAAGGTTGGTCTACCAACTGAAACTATGGGAAATAAAGCAAAGGTTACCAGACAGTGTCGAAAGTCATTTTGACTCATATATATAAACGTATACGTTTGAGCATTCATTAGGCACAACTGCCTCAGCTGTGCATTAGATCATCATGCCTGTCACCTTCATTTTCATCGCGAGTTTGGAGCCATCAGCAGGAGGGATTGTGCCTGGGGTCCTTCGCCGTGTCTCTCAGGCTCAATAAAGGTCAGCCCTTATTTTGACCTCATGTGTCGTGGAAGTGTTTCTCGGTACTCCGTCCTCTGCATGCCTGTCTACTCCCTGGGGCTTCGATAAGGTCGCCGCTTGAGAGCACTGTCCACCACCATGTCGCAGGACGAGCAGCCTGGCGCTTTTATCTTTACCATCCCAACATCGCAAGCCGCAGCTGTTCTGATCATCAGGGGCCACCGTCGGGATCCCCATCTCCTCGTTGGTCTTCGCGGTGAAGGTAATGAGGACTGGCTGGACGACTCCGACAGAGTAAGCTCTGCTAATCGGTGGGATGATCTCAAGCTCCGCCATGTCTTGTTCTTTCTGATGGTTGTTGTTCTACCATGGTTTTTCAACTATGAGATTCATTTCTTCGAATGGAAGAACATCGAGCAGGAGCTTCGGCAAGTTTTGAGACGCAGGCGGTTCACTCCACTAATGGGAAGAGTACTCTGGACGCTCGCACGCAACACTCTGGTGAGTCGCACACATCGTACACCGCGGATGATTTTGCATACTGTCGCCTTGTGAAGGATGCAATGGCTGAGTCGAACAGTGTATGTCATATTCTCAAAGGAATAGGAACGGTGGCCTTCAACGTGGTCGCCATCAAAATCTCGTCAACCATCGCTGTCGCCGTTTTGACGCGCCATTGCCTCGAGGAGCTCGAGACCATGCGCTGCAAACGCCATTTTACCGCAGACGCTGACCTGCGTGTTGTGAACCGAGTGATCATACACGAATAACCCCAATCCCTTGGCTTCTCTTCTCAGTTGGTCTTTCTTGTTCAGCCTTCTGGTGTAGCCTTGCGCAATGTTGACAAGATGGAGCTCACGTGAATGACCTGCTTCGGCTACTGTATGTTGCCGGCGAGTTGTCGTGGGTATGACCGGCACCAAGCATTTCTTCGTCAATAAAAACTTGAAGCCACTTTGTCTGCTCGCTGCAGAAGATACTGAACAACCTCCAGGCTGTGAGCACACGCTTACCTTCACGTTCGATGTCATCAGCCATGGCAATAGGGCAACGTTACCTTCTGAGTGTTGTTTTACAAAAGAAATAGCCACTGTATCAGGGATAGTTAGATTTATTAACGGCTCCGTGCTTTATCAACGCAGTGAACACCGCAGGTACGAAAAGTTTTTTTGTAAGGGCACCACTTTGGTGCGAGTTTGTAATTCAGAGCATCTCTCCGTTCCGCTTATGTCTGTTCTCGCTGAAATTCCCCCTCCTGGACATTATATCTCTACCACCGCTCTTTCACCGTAATCACCTTCGACTTGACCCCTTCGCTACGCAATAGTTACTTGCCTTGTTGAAGAAGTATGAAAGTTTAGTTGATGCCTTCGACATTGGGATAGAGAGACCGATAGAGAGACAGGATAGAGAGAACGAGGGACAGATAGCAGATTCATCGTATGTCACCGGCTATATCACGTGTCCCTACCCGAGCGGAAGATTATTGACGAAAAAGTTACCGTCATACTGCAACGTAAGATAATCCGCTAATATGGCGGCGCTCGATCGTCTCCTACCGTTTAGGTCCGTAAAAAAGATGGCTCCTTGTAATTTTGTGTCGATTGCTGAGCGTCCAACAAGATTACGTGCAATGTTCTACTCAAGGATCACACCCCATGCCTCACATTGACGAAGTCTTTGATTCTCTGCCCATTGCCCAGAGCTCCTGTAGTCTTGATCTGAGTTCAGCTTACTGGCAAATTCCGACGCATTAAGACGACAAAGCAAAACAATGAATATTCTGAGAATTCTCTGCTAAGAGTAAGCATGGTTTGGCAAGGCTGCGATTTCGTTCTTGCTTAGTTTCGCTTACTTGCTTTTCCTAGCTGAGGAACGTCTACCCATGGCCTTTCCGAAACAAAAGAATGCTTAGGGTTTAGAAAAGAACAGTCCAATTTTCTCGCCGCATCCGGCCCCTTCGATGCAATGGTACAAATTGGGACGAAACCCCGGACACGAGCTAATCCCGACGGAGCAGAGTGATCGAAGGGGAACACCAGCTGCCTCAGTAGCGCCTGAGGTGTTGCGTGAGCGGAGAGTGTATGGCTGCGATGCTTACCCCCTCGCTGTCACTTTCGCAAGCCTGTGCTTTGCGCGCCTTCCTTGCTCATGCAAGATTTTGTCTGCGTTTTGACTGTGCCTCGATAAGGCCCAATGAAAACTCGCCAAGCGTTTTTACACATTTGCTTGCCCGCGAGGTGTTCGCTACTCTAAGGAAGATCAGCACCATTAAATTGGACATTAGGTCATCCCGAAATCTCTTACTGGCCCAGATCCAAATTTGAAGCTGGTTAATCCCCAAATTCAAGCAGGTCTGCCGCGAAATTTCATGTTGGCCCAACCGAAATTAAAAGTAGGCGCACCCTGATATGGAAGTTGGCCCATTCCACAATGTAACAGAAGCAAGGTTTGGGTATGGGCTAGTTGTTATTCCGTTGTTTCAAACATCACTTACAGCGCATACATAGACAAGGGACCAAAAGAACGATGAAGACAAGCGCTGACGTCCAACTGACTTTTATTTTGAGGAACACGCATATGTACGGAGACGCTAAGACAGCAGCGCCCCCCACAAAGCATCTAACCGACATAAGTGTGCATTCAAAATTCAAAGGAACCATGACGGCCGCCTAAGATGAACGAGAGCGTATGTGCGACCTCAGAAAAAGTAGTTCTTTATCTGTGAATGCAACTGATGGCTCACTAACTGAGTCACCTTCGGCAATCGCTGTTGCTTCAATGATAAGTCTACTGCATTCATTAGAATGCCTAGTTAAGATAGTGGTTTCTTCAAAAAGCGGGAAGCAGTCGCAATGTGCGCAATGGACACCTAAAACTCTTCCCGCCCTTTCCGCACTTTATTGCTTTGTTCTTGCAATCTAACATTGAGACATTTACCTGTCGGCTCTATATAAGACCCACCGCATTTCAGGGCTATCTTGTACACAACACCACTAGAACAAACTGTATACTTTTTACTATGATTAATATTGCAAATCCTACGTTCCTTAGCAACAAGATTAGTTCTGACACAAAACTGGGCAAGTTTTTGTAGCAGAGAAAACAACATGGATACCTGCTCTTCGTCCTATCTTTTTAAGTTTGTGGGAGATCCCATGAACGTGCGGGATAACAGCTGTTTTTTACATGCACCTGAGGCTCAATGCTGTAAGCATTGGTTCTTAACCTACTACGCAAGTTCTCCGAAACTGAGACAAGAAGGTTGTTCGGGCATCTTGCCGCCCTCAACCAAGCCATCTGCGAACTGAAACTAGGTTCTATCAAATGATAACAGGGTTTTGTTAGTGCATTATGCAAGGAAGCATGAACGATACCTCTCTTGTCGAGTTTTGAATGGCCAGATCCATAGGATTACAGAGGCTTATTAGCTCGCGGCTCATACATCCAGCACACATGTTGCTGGGTAAAAGATATATTCAAATCAAAAATCTGAGTGACCCATTCTCCTGAAGCTCATTTGCGAGTGTGAGTGCAGATAAACATTCTTCAAACAGATCCAACGTTTGACGAACAGAGGGCGCCACACAGCTGTCCGCACATTTAAACAGAATTGAAAAATCGTTCACAAAACGAAAGGGTTTTTCGATTTTCGCATTGCCCATCCATGATATGACGTTCCTGTCTAGGTAAACGAAACATAAGTCGCTCTACAAGGGAGCTATAGAAGACCCTATACCTATCCCGCATTTTTGAAGGAAAAGATTCCCGTTCCATTCAGCGAAAGCTGAGGAAAGGTAAAGTTGAAGCAATTCTATAAAATCTGAAACAGACACGCCACATTCATTCTGGAACACGACAGCACCAAAACTACTAATGGCTGCTTTGATAACAACACGAGTGCCTGATGCGGAATAGAATAAAACGAGTCTTTTATATCTATAAGCATAGGCCTAAATGGGACGTTGGAATGTTGAGAAAGGTAGTCAAATAACCTTGGAAGATCCTTTGACCAGGAACGGATCATTAACATATAGCTTCTTAAGGTGACACTGGAGCCACAGGTGAGGGGGATATTGCCACGCGCCTTTTTCCGAAATAACGACACGAGAAGGGGTTTCCTGACTGTGGGTTTTCGCCGAGAAAAACATCCGAAGGGCTAACCATTCCTTGCTGTGTACAGATTGAGGAAGAGAGCCTCAATTGAATTCCAACAATATGCGTTTCGCCTGCTATTTTACCCTCCTCAGATCAACACCAGTTCGCCTAATAAACACAGAAACGATGGAAGCTAGCGCTTTTTCCAAGAAATAATTTCTAGCTGTGACGAAATCAGCTGCTGCAAGACAAAGCCTATTGTCGGTGAGTTATGAACACAGCCTGTCAACATGAATAGCGTTTTGACGAGGAGAGCACGACCGGAGCACGTCCACACCCTCAGACACGCAACGTTCACCCCCGCATTTCGGAGCACGCCTCGGCACATCACGCACCATAGTAAGAAGTTCTGCTGTAGTGTTCCTTCCCACTGTGTCGAATTTTGTCCCAAGAGAGCGAGAGTCTGTGCGACGAAGTCCGGCAGGGACAGACCTACGTCTGTGCGAACTTGCTTCGCTGTCTTAGGGGTAGAGGCCACACGCCAGTTGCGAAGACTAAACAATTCATGTTGCCACCTCTGTTCCAGGGTGCTATCAAGTACATTCTGCTCTCGTCGTTTCCGGGCCTTACTTGACGTTTCGCAGGTCCTCGATCCATTTGAATACTTAATGATTGACGATAAATCCTTGCCTGCCTCATCCATTCTGAGCACAGGATTTTACACAATGTTTGCCATGTCCTAGAGACGGAAGAAATCCACCGAAAACCACAAGAACCTCAGAATGTAGCTGTCAGGTACGGCTACAAATGCAGTAAGTGAGGATGCGCGCCTGGCAAAGGGCGAAAGTTGTCAAGGTGACAAGGATAGACGGGTGAAGACAAACAGCGTTAGCGATGCCCGACGAACTAGAAATATACTGAAGCAAGGCTTGGGTACGGGCTAGTTGGTATTCTATTGTTTCAAATATCACTTAGAGCGAATACATAGACAAGGGGCCAAAAGAACGACGAAGACAAGCGCTGACTTGGAACTGATTTTTATTTTGGGTAACACGCATATATACTGAGACACCAAGACAGCAGTGCCCCCCACAAAGCATGTAATCGATATGAGTATGCATTGAAAATTCAAAGGAGCCATGACCGCCGCCTAAGATTAGCGAGAGCGCATGTGGGACCCCAGAAAACCATTTATTTATCTTTTAATGCAATTCAAGGCTTACTAACTGAGTCAACTTCGGCAATCGCTGCTTGCGAAATCTGAGCTCCCTGTGGTCGCGTAGAACATGCCGATGAACCTTGGACCATCCTCTACAACACTGCCGTAGCTTTGGCTGTTCAACGGAATAATGTCGCCCCAGGTGAGGCGATCATTGTACTTTTACTTGCCGCGAAGAAGGAACTTCGCAGTTTGTACTTTTTTCCTGCGGCCACCCATTGGAGGTCGTGCCAGCAGCTCGTCCCTCACGACCACATGGGCGTGGTTCCTCCGATCCGGGATGGCGTGCTCCGACAGAGGAAACAAGTTGCCGGTCATGTCCGTGAACAGCCACACATCTGTACTACTGCTCACACAGACGTGTGCCAAGCCATTGGCCGCCTGGCGAGGTGGATGTTCGGATGGCTGAGGTTGTCCGTGTAGGCAAAGTAACTGCCCTTGCCTCTCTGCTGGTGCAGTGCAGCAGTACCGTGTAACTGCGACAACTGCTGTCGGCACCTGTTACAATGGAATGCAGCCCGGCGCAGAGAGGAGTCTCGCCTGCGGTGCCCGGTCCAACGTTTCCCTCACCTTGGGATCGAGGGAGGACCGAGTGTTTATAAAGCGCTGTTGCGCGGCTGCTCAGTGTACTCTTTCTCGCAGTCATGCTAGACTGATGAGCTGCAGCGTCCTTATGTAAATACTGTAAGTAAACCCATATTCCTTGTTCGCGATGAGAAGCAGTCCATCCCTTCAACAACGTCCTCAGCGTGGATAAGTTGGACGACGGCATGGGCCAGCTACTATCTAATTCAAGCAAGACTCCAATCTTGACAACTGGTTACGAACGTTGGGATTGACCCCCCAATCCTCGCAACTGATGCCAGCGGTGAGAACGTCCTACAACTCTAACAACTGGCTGACAGCGGTGAGACGGACTTTCCGACGTGGCGCTGTGTCTGCGGTGAGTGCTTGGTTCTTGCTTTGACTCTCTAGGCTGCATTTTGTGGTTGTTCTGCTTAGAACTGTAGGGAAGCTAGATTGTTGATTGTTAGCTAGGTTGCGTTTTCCTGGGTAGATTTAGCGAGCAGGACCAAAGCAGTAAAGCAGCATTCATGGAGTTAAGGAGACTGCTGAGAGACGAATTGTTGATTATTGGTGAGGAACTGGGCCTAGATGTACGCAAGGAAATTCTAAAATCGGAATTACTGGAGCTAATTTCCGAACAGGCCAGTGAGGAAGAAATTGAAATGGGATTGGAACTTCTAAAAAAGAGAGAGAAATGGGAAAGAGAAAGAAAAAAAAAACGGGACAGAGAAGAACGGGACAGAGAGAGAGAGAGGAACGCGATAAAGATCGCTAGTTAAGACAAATGCAACTTGAACTTGAAAACAAACGTTTGGAGTTGTCTCAAGGAAGTGAATGGGCTCTGGGATGATCAAGTGAGGCCGAATCATACCGCATGGACATGCTAATAAACCAGTTGAGTTCGGGATATAGGCTTGCTCCTAAGCAATTTTGAAAGGACTTGCGAGAAGATGAATTTCGGTCCGAGTATATGGCCACAGCGGTTGCTGTCTATGTTGCCGTGTGAGGCGGCGGAAGTAATCACCAGACTCAGCGCACAGGATGCATATGATTATGCGAAAGTTAAGACTAGTCTCCTGAAGAAATACCGCCTTTCAGCCGAAGCTTTTCGGCAGAGGTTTAGGAGCACAGGCAAGAAATATAGCGAGGGGTATCCGGAGTTTGCATATAGCTTAAAGGCAAGCCTTGTCGAGAGGCTGAAAAACGCGGAAGCGTACGAGAGCAGAGACAGGATCATTGAATGCATGTGTCTAGAGCACTTTTACAAAAGCATCCCAGCCTCTGTGAAGCTGTGGGCGCAAGACAGAGAGAATGTAAACGCTGTGGAAAGGGCGGCTGAATTAGCCGAAGAGTGCGCAACGCGTATAAAGTTGAACGCCGAGGACGGAAATTGGGACGGTCGAAATGGACCGCGGAAACCATTTCCGTTCAAAAAGGGTTTGCAGACTAGACGATCGGAGCCTCTAGACGTGGAGGAAAAGCCCTCAGAAAAGAGCGAGGACAAATCAAACGGGGAAACAGTACCAAAAAGCACAAAACAAAATTCGAATGTTTCAGACCAATCCGCTGTTTTAAATGGCACAAACTGGGACATATACCAATAAACTGCGCAAAGCCTAGCGTAGTTTTTTCTACACAGAGGAAAAAGACGAGAATATGGAACATTTAAGCCCACATCTTCACGACCTGTAAGTTAGTGGCAAACCATGCCGGGTGCTAAGAGACAGTGCCGCCGCGATGGACATTGTCCATCCGTCTTACGTGACGGTAGAAGACTTCACTGGAGTAGTAGCATGGATCAAACTAGTATTAGAAGAAAACAGCGTGTGTCTGCCCATGGCCAAAGTCAATATCAGTGGACCATTCGGGGAGCTAGTGACCGAGGCTCCAGTTTCAAATTTTTGTCACTGCAGTACCCTTACATTTTTTTCGAATCATTCCAATCGGTTGCTTCGTGAAAAAGGGCTTAAACTGGGAGAGGGTGTAGTACAGGCTTTGACGCGAGGTCAAGGTCCTAAAATCGCGTCGCTTGCGGCTGAAAATGCACCAGCTGCTCCAGCGGAAGCAGCAAAAGATATAACTTCAATAACCGAATCCGAGCTAGGCTCGAGGGTTGAAAAAACGGTTGAGAAAAGCCTGCCATCTGACCAGCTCAATGAGAGCGTATCACTAGGGTGTCACAGTTCACCCCTGCAGGAAGAGCCCTCTGATGCACTCGCAAGCGAGACCAGGTCGTTATTATCACCAGGCTCCAAGAACCTTGATCAGCTCTTACTTGTGGACAGAGAGTCACTGGCAGCAGAGCAAAAGAATGATGACAGCGTAGCTAAATTACATCACACAGCTAAAGAAGGCATTGCGAGGCGCAACGTGACGATACATGAGAGAGGAGGATTGTTGTATCTGCACTACAGAGATCGAAATGGTAGGCTTTCAGATCAATTAGTCGTACCTACTAAGTACAGGGAGGACTTCTTGAGTCTCTGTCATGGAAATGGGTGGTCTGGCCACCTAGGCATAAACAAATTAAAGGAAAGATTGCTTATGGAATAATACTGGCCTGGCTGTTTCAAAGACGTAGAAAACATATGAAAGATCATGCGATGCCTGCCAGCGCTCGGGTAAACCAGGAAAGCTCCACTAAAGGTCCTGTCCATAATAACAGACCCTTTAAGGCGACTTGTGATTGACACGGTAGGGCCTCTACCAAAAACAACATCGGTTTACAGGTACTTGTTTACCATGTTGTGTCCGGCTACAAAGTTTCCAGAAGCAATCCCTCTGATAGAGCTCAGCTCCACCGAAGTAGTAGACGCACAACAGTATTTGCACGAGTTGGGTTTCTAACCGAAATTCAGGCGTATCAAGGGTCAGTATTAACCAGCGCACTCACTTCCACATTCTTGCAAAAGTGTGGGGTAAAGTTGATACACAGTTCCCTCTATCACCCTCAGTCAAACAGTTTAGGGAGGTGGCATTCAGTGCTTAAGCGAGTTTTGCGTGCGGTATGTTACGAGCATAAGGAGGACTGGGAGAACTGTCGGCCGGCAACTTTGTTTGCTTTGCCAACGCTACCATATGAGGCTACAGTGTTCTCGCCAGCAGAACTAGTGTATGGGAGGGCACTCCGTTCTCCACTAAGAATGTTAAGACACATGTGGGAGGAAAGAGGAGACAGTCCAACAGTGGCTGAATGCGTGCTAAATCTGCTGGAACGGCTAAGCGCAACGCAAGAACTAGTCGAAAAGAACATAGGAGTAGCTCAACACAAGGCCAAATTCTATTACGACAAGAATGCGAGGCTTCGTACGCTTAACGTCGGAGACCAGGTAATGATCCTCAAACCTTCAAGAAAGAACATACTTGAAGTTCACTGGGAGGGGCCCATTAAAGTATTGCACAAGCTTTCAGATACTAACTATGCTCTGAAAATGCCCGGTCGCAGGAAGGTGAGGGTATATCACTGCAATTTGATGAAGCCGTATGTAGAGCGGAGCGGAGTCGTTAACTGTACCATCAGAGAGCAGGATGACAATAGTACCAAGTTCAAGGAGTATAAGGCGACCTCCAACTCTGAAATTCACCTAGAAGAAGTAGTAAAACATTCGGTTAGCTCGCACGCTCTTAGACCCGATCAGCTAAATGAGCTAAAAGAGGTGTTGGGCGAATATCTCGACAGATTCAGCGAACGGTCGGGTAGAACCGAACTAATAACGCATGAAATAGAGCTGAAATCTACCAAACCCGTAAGATCAAAGCCTTGCAGGACGTCTCCAAGACAGAGAGAAATTATGGAGGTCGCGATACAGCGCATGCTAGAGTTAGGAGACATTGAACCCGCTGAGAGTTACTACACGTCACCGCTAATACTTGTAGAAACCCCTAACAAGGATCCTAGTCCAGGTGTTGACTGCAGGAAGGTAAATGCCATCACTAGGGATCAGCTGTACCCGATACCCATCATTGAGGAACGAATTGAAAGTGTTAGCACTGCTAAATACATTTGAACTATAGATCTAGTGCGGGGGCACTGGCAAGTTCCCCTTTCAGAAAGTGCCAGCAGCTATGCTGCATTTTACCCTCTCGCACTCAGCTTCGGGCTGAAGAACGCGCCGTTTAGCTTCTCTAAGTTAATGGATATTGTCCTAAAAGACTTGCAGGAGTTCGCCTCGCCATATCTTGATTATGTAGCAATTTTTTCGGACAGCTGGGAACACGTATCGCATCTCAACCAGGTGTTCTCACGGCTAAGGGAACCCGGCCTAATGATGAAAGCGGAAAAGTGTAGATTTGGTTGTTCAAAGCTTACTTATCTGGCCCATGTTGCAGGCCAGGGCACGAGAGGACCGGCCGAGGTGAAAATAGCTACGATTGGAGAATTTTCTCAGTCGCGCACGAAAACGGACCTTCGTTAATTTTTGGGCTTGTGGGGCACTATCAGAGGTGCATTCCGAATTACTCGCAAATGGCAAGTCCATTAACGGACGCCTTCCGAAAGGGAGCACCGAGTAGCGTACACTGGGATAAGGACAAAGAGAACGCTCTCCAAAGTTTGAAAATGCTATTGCTTTCTCGTCCTGCGCTTCGCGCGCCAGACTACAAAAGGGACTTCATAGTTCAATGCGACGCAAGCGACAGAGCAATGGGCGTGGTACTTAGGTCGGCGACGACAACGAGGAGCATCCTATCCTCTATGCCAGCCGTAAACTAAATGTGAAAGAGGAAGCCCAGAGCGCTTCAGAGAAGGAATGCGCTTGCTTAATTTGGGCCTCCCAGAAGTTGTCGTGTTACTTGTACGGAGCGAAGTTCGTCTTCGAAACCGACCACTGTCCTCTGATCTGGCTCAATCAAATGTCACACAAAAATGGTCGCTTGCTCCGATGAAGCCTCACTCTCCAAGAGTAAAACTTCTCCGTTAGATATAACAAGGGAAAGTTGCACAGCAATGCGGATGGTATGAGCAGGCTAATTGTAATTCTGCGTTTAAGGGTGCCGCCTAAATTTGAGGGTGTATATTGTCAATTTTATTAAGCCAAGAAGAGCCCCTCTCATTTAGGAGAATTCCCTCCATGATTGCTGAATTTGTCAGCACAAAATTGCTTCAAAAATTGGCACAGCGAGATGTAGCCTTTTTTGTTTCTGCACTTATATTTTCTTTGAAGCCTAGCGGGTCTAAAGTGAGATCCAAGGTACGTCATCTCGGTGCAGAGCCGTGTTGTGGGGTTCGTTTTGCGGTTGCCTGTCCTTGTTGCATGTTTTGGGGCGGTGACATTCATTACACAAGCGGTCGCTGCTAACCAAGGCATCACTCCCTGGCCACCAGCCGTTCTTTTCCTGCCCAGCAGTTGTCAGCGCTGGACAGTCGAGATTTTCCGGGCCATGGAGGTGCTGTTAAAAACGGCCCACAGAGGTACAAGTTTTGCCAGCCAGTTGCGACAGCGGCGTGAACTTTTCCTGGAACGCCACCACAAACCTCTATCCACGGCGTCACTAAGTTGACTGTGTGTGGAGAACAATACGCGCGCTCTCTACTCTAAGTCGCTGGAGCGAAGGTGAGTTCAACGAAGCAGTATTTGTGCCTGAACCCACCACCGCCGACCTGGTCTGCTGTGAACAAGGGAGTCCTCGAGGGAACGTAGTTCGAGGCCCCTTCCCACGCACCATTCAAGACGCAACACAGTGGGCGACCGGTGGCCGTGCTTCGGGGATCAGCTCTGGGAATAAAAGGCGCCTTTCCTGACGTCAGCTCCGAGTTCTTCGAAGGCCGTCTGGCCTCGGTTGGGGACCGTGAATTTAGTGCAACGAAGTCTGTGTGTGAGTGTGTGTGTGTCGAGCCCGCAGAGAGGGGGCTCGTCTACGGTGCCCGGTCGAACGTTTCCCTCACCTTGGGGTTGAGGG
Source organism: Dermacentor variabilis (assembly GCF_050947875.1). Classification (NCBI taxonomy): domain Eukaryota; kingdom Metazoa; phylum Arthropoda; class Arachnida; order Ixodida; family Ixodidae; genus Dermacentor; species Dermacentor variabilis. Next base: position 69,581,671 of record NC_134575.1, on the reverse strand, counting down.
AGGACCGAGTGTTTATAGACAGCTGTTGTGCGGCTGCTCAGTGTGCTCTCTCTCGCAGTCATGCTAGAGTGGTGAACTGCGACGTCCTTATGTAGGTACTGTAAATAAACCCATATTCCTCGTTCTCGATGAGAAGCAGTCCTTCCCTTCAACAACGTCCTCAGCGTGGATAAGTTGGACGAAGGCATGGGCCAGCTACCATCTAATTCATGCCCGAGTCCAATCTTGACAACTGGTTACGAACGTCGGGATTGATCCCCCAATCCTCACAACTGATGCCAGCCGTGAGAACGTCCTACAACTCTAACACCACGTTGTGGGGAGCGGATCCGTTGTCGGTTGCTGTTCACTTTGCCATCCTATCTTGCGTAGGACGGCCTGACCGTGCTCTGTGCGGCTCAGCCTTACTCTCTTGTGGGATAGGTGTGCTTCCACCAGCTCTTCCACCGTGTTGTGGGCACCCATTTCCAGCAGCTTGTGCGTTGACAAGTAGACTGGTATGCCCATGCCGAGTTTGACTGCTTTCCTTATCGTCGTGTTCAGCTTCTCACCGTTCACCTTCGCAAGCTGTAGATGCGCGGTGGAGTACGTTACGCGTGACACGACGAATCTCTCAAAAAACCACACCAGACTACGAAGCGCTTACGGTAAAATGTGGATCCTATGTTTTCGCTGTTTGTTTCGACCACCTGATGGCAAGAGCGAAAGCTTCTTATTCTTTTTAGAACAATTACTATGTTATGCTTACCAGGATAGACTGTGGGTGAACATAGGCGGTGACTGTAATATAAACTTACTGCAAACGAATACAGTTTCCCGCAACCTGGTCTTACTCCTAGGTTCTTTTGGCTGTGCGTACATGATGAAAACACCCACTCGAGTCACATGCCTTTCTGAATCTCTAATCGACTTGTTTACTACGAACAGCCTAATGCTAGATATCAATGGTGGTATCATTGTCGCCGATCTAGGTGATCACTTGCCGATATACATGTTAAATAAAATAACATATCTAAAGTGAGCGGAAACTAAGGTAAATATTTCGTCATGCAGGAAATAAATCCAAGAAAAATGAATGACTTTCGAAACCAACTTCGAAGTGTGAACTGTACACCCGTATTTCAGTGTAACGATGCTGATACGGCCTACGATAGGCTCATGCGTATCATAAAAATTGCGTACACTAGTTGTTGTAAATTAAAAAAAGGCAAGACATCTAGAAAGATACGAAAACATTAGTTAACAAATGAGTACTTAAAGCTAATTCGTAAAAAACAATTATACTCGTACTTTGTGCAGTCTAGAAGCCCGGATGATCTATTTGCATTTAAGAAATACAGAAACATTGTAACTAAGTTTCTTCGAGATAAAAAAAATTATCTGAAAAAGCTATTTATTGATGCAGATGCCAAATGCGACCTAGTTTGGTTTGCGCTTAATAAGCTCCTAAATCATAAGAGAAGTTGTTATGAATAGCAGAGTGATTACAGAGAATGGGATGCAGCTAAATGGTATAGAATTAGCAAGGCGTCTCAATGAACACTTTACAAATATAATGATTAGCGCTCACAATATAGATGCTCTCAATTATTTGAGTGAGCCTAGTGTAAATACAGCGTTTTTGAGCCTACGACACTTGTCGAAGTTTACTCTGCTTTTATATCCTTAAAGAACAGTAAGGAACGTGACATCGATGGTCTCCAGATTAAACCAAGTAAATTTGCAATAGACTTCTTAGTGCCCGCTTTCACCAACGTATTCAATGTTTGCTTGTCTACTGCCGTTTTCCCTACAAAAATGGAACAGGCAAAGATTACTGCTGTGTTTAAATCAGGGGACAGAAATGACATGTCAAATTTTTGGCCGATGTCAGTGCTCCCTGTCTTATCAAACGGCTTAGAGAAGGTTATCTGTAAAAGGGTTACGTCGTTTTGTGAAAGATATCTGTTATCTCCGCATCAATCTGGGTTTCGCAAGGGCCGATAGACTGAATTAGCACTATTAACCCTGAAGGACTTAATCTTGAACAGCTACGAAGAAAGAAATTAACATTAGGCGTATTTATCCATTTTCCAAAGCCTTTGACAGAAGCAATCATATTACTTTACTAAAAAAATTCGAACATTACGAATTTCATGGATTACCCCTGGAAATTCTAAAGTCATACTTAACCCATAGGAAACAATGCGTTTACATCTCAGGAGAATACTCAGACCCTCTGAATTTAGAAGCTGGTGTTCCCCAATAGAGCATATTAAGACCTATACTGTTCAACATTTACATAAATGATTTACCAAACATCAGTAACTTACCACACCATATAATACGCGCAGATGACACCAGCGCTTTCTTCGAATCATGTAATGCTGATAACTTGTCACAACTAGCAAACACAGTCCTTGATAAACTATATTGTTTGCAGCAAGGCAAATTCTTTACAGACTAACTCTAAAAAAGACAAAGCTGTTCTTTTGCACCCGCCCAAATAGATGTAAGTCGTAATCTAAACATATTGTTACGGGGTTAAAAACAGTCAGATGTATATTTACAGTATATATACAATAAGTATAGCAGCAGCTCACAAGATGGTAGACAGCGCGCGAAGTCCACAGCGTCTTCTTCCGACCAAGCTGACGTCTTCGTCAGCGTGTCACATGACCTCCAGCGGCTGAAGCACCGGCGCGGTGCTGGTTAGGAAGCGGGCGATTGATACAACTTAAGACGCGCGACGTGGACCAAGTCGGAGCGACGCTGAGTCACGGTTGGCTCAAGAGGGGCGATTTCGTATGTGACGTCAGTTATGTTACGCAATGCACGGTAACAGCCACAGTTGCATGAAAGTAACTTCTCCGAAAGGCCAACGCTTCGCGACGGCAACCTTAGGAGAACCACGGCGCCCGGTGTGTAATGGACATCACGATAGTGGGCGCCATATAAGCGCCGCTGATGGTCCTGCGACTCCAAAAGTCGACGTCGGGCAATATGTCGTGCTTCTTGTGCTTTGAGTATGGCTTCATGGGCGTACTCGGACTGGAATTCAGGCTAGCAGGCAGAATGGTGTCTAAAGGTAGCGTAGGGTCGCGATCACACAAGAGGGAGAATGGAGAGAAGCCTGCGGTGTCATGGCGAGACGGATTATAGGCGAAAGTAACGAACGGCAGCGCAACGTCCCAGTCGCGATGGTCAGCGGAGAGATGCATGGACAGCGTGTCAGTAAGGGTGCGATTAAGGAGCTCGGTTAGACCGTTTGTTTGTGGATGGTAAGCAGTAGCAAGTTTGTGCTTAGTCGCGCATGAGTGTAGAATGTCATTGACAACTTTAGAAAAAAAGTACTGGCCTTGGTCGGGGAGGAGCTGTCGAGGGGCGCCGTGGTGAAGGATGACGTTCTCTAGGAGGAAGTCGGCGACATCTGTTGCAAAGTTTGTCGGAAGAGCCCGTGTGATTGCATATCGGGTGGCGTAGTCTGTTCCTACAGCAATCCACTTGTTTTCCGAAGCAGACGTAGAAAAAGGGCGTAAAATATCAACACCTACAGGGAAGAATTGTTCTGATGGTACGTCAAGTGATTGAAGGCGACCAGCAGAGAGTGTGGTCGGCTTTTTGCGTCGTTGACAAAGGTCACACGCAGCGACATAGCCGCAGACGTCATGGTATACACCAGGCCTAAAGAAGCGCCGACGAACGCGGTCATAAGTCTGTGATACGCCAAAGTAACCTGCAGTCAGTACATCATGAAGCTTGGCGAGAACAGTCTGACGCAGATGCTCAGGCACAACAAAGAGCCGGGCAGGGCTGTCCGGGCGCATCTTAGAGCGGCACAATATACCATCTTGGAGTTCAAACATGCGAAGGGAAGGATCGGGCGTCGTTGAAGTGAGCCGTTGAATAAGGTCTTGTAAGGAGGTATCCCGGCATTGTTCAGCTCCAATATCGCGAAAAGCAGCCAGAGAGAGAACGGTGAAAGTTATGCCGGCAAAAGAAACGTCAGGAGGGTCGACAGGATGGCGTTACAAGCTGTCTGCATCATGATGTAACCAGCCGGTCTTGTGTAGAACTGAATAGTTGTATGCTTGAAGGCACAGAGCCCAGCGGCCAAAGCGCCCTGAAGGATCTTTGATGGACGAAAGCCAACACAGAGCGTGGTTATCAGTGATGACAGTGAATTGGCGGCCGTACAAATAGGGGCGGAATTTACCCACTGCCCAAACGAGAGCCAGATACTTGCGTTTGGTGATGCAATGATTGTGCTCAGCAGAGGAAATAATGCGGCTGGCGTAGGCAAAAACGCGTTCTCGCTTTTGTTGTTTCTGTGCCAAGATAGCCCCAATACCGTGGCCACTGGCATGGGTAGAGACTTCAGTTGGAGCTGGCGCAACAAAGTGAGTGAGAATGGGCGGGGACTGAAGCAGGCCAATCAGCTTGTTCAGGGCCCCAAATGAATGCAGCGTCTTTCTTGAGGAGCTGATTGAGAGGGCGCGCAACCTTCGCTAAATTTCGGGCAAACCGACGGAAGTAGGAGCAACGGCCCAAAAGGCTGCGGACATCCTTGGCACATGTTGGCACGGGAAAGTCTTCCACTGCCCGTATTTTATCGTGATCAGAGCGTACACCAGAAGAATCGATGAGATGCCCAAGCACCCAAATTTCCCCACAACCGATGTGGTACTTGGGCGAATTTAGTTGTAGCTCCACTTGACGGAAAACAGATAGGATGGTCGATAGGCGTTCGAGGTGTGTCGCAAAAGTCAGAGAAAAAACTATCACGTCGTCCAGGTAACAGAGGCAGATGGACTGCTTGAAACCATATCGGGGGGCGTCCATTATTCATTGAAATGTGGCCGGGGCATTACACAAACCGAAAGGCATCACTTTGAACTGATACAGGCCATCGGGAGTAATAAAAGCTGTCTTCCCGCGGTCCATGTCGTCGAAGCAAATTTGCCAGTAGCCGGAGCAAAGTCGATGGACGAAATTATTGTGCTCCATGCAGGTAATCCAGGGCATTGTCAATGAGTAGTAGGGGATAGACTTCCCTCTTTGTTTCCTTGTTGGGGTGTCAATAATCCACGCAAAATCGCCAACCATTGTCCTTCTAGTACAACAGGGGATACCCATGGGCTGCAAGAAGGTGCGATTATGTCTCGAAAAAGCATCTTGTCAACTTCATGTTCGATGATTTGTCGCTCAGTAGGCGAGACGCGGTAGGGTCGCCGATGGATGGGGCTCGCATCACCGGTGTTTATTCGATGTTTTACGACAGATGTTTGTCCTAGAGGGCGCTCTCCAAGATCGAATATGTCCCAGTATGAGGGAAGGAAGCAACGTAGTTCTTTAGCTGGCTGGGGCTGAAGGTCAGGAGCAATCATTTTTAAACGACGTTAGGATGGATAGGAGGGTGTGCTGGTTAAGCATGATCTGAAGTGAAGGCGCTACGACGACGATGGACGAAGAAAGGAACACACACACACACACACAGGTGCCCTTTGTGTGTGTGTGTGCTGCTTTCTTCGTCCACCGTCGTTTTAACGCCTTCACTTCAGATCAGTGATTTTTGTTGGGGCCTTCAAGTCTGAAGGGACAGGGGGCGAAGCGAGAGTTGAACACGAGAAGCTGTTACAAGTTAAAGCCGAAATGTGGTATTATCTAGCCGGCGTTATTTGCACCACGAATATTCCGCCCGGGAGTAATTGTGTACAAAGACCAAAATTCACAAGAAGAAAGCAGGACGTATTGTCCGAAATGGTAATGACGATGTGAGGAAAACGACGTTATGCGAGAGCAAGACATCCGGATTAGGGGCTACGATGTAGTCACAGTCTGGTATAGGCGTTACGGGGGAACACCTATGTAAGTAACGGCACAGTGAGGGAGGCGAATATGCTCTGTGGAACATAGCCGTATCGGAGTACTATCGGGAGGATCAATAGCAGCAGCTAGAGCGAGTTGCACAACACCAGCAGAGCAGTCTATCAAAGCAGAATGTGTAGACAGAAATTCATGGTCCTAAATGAGGTCGTGCCCCCCCCCCCTCCAGTGCTCTAGAACATCTCATAAAACAGAAGTATCATGTCCGCCGACGCTCACGCGAGCCGGACACATGCCAATAACGGCTGGTGTTCCACTGTCGGGGACTCGGACCACAGGCGACGGGGCAAGAGTGATGACTTTGTTGAGACGATTCCGAAGCTGAGCCTTCATCACAGATACATGCGCGCCAGTGTCAATCAGAGCCGTAACAGGTACACCATCCACGTTCACTTTAATGAGGTTCCGATGTGTGGGCAAGGCCAGAAGAGGATTTTTGCGCCGGGTCGGTTTGGCAGCATCGCCTCCAGGTGCTGCACCTGTTAGTTTTCCCTAAGGGAGCGCTGGAAGGAGCTAGGGGGCGGTGATCCCCGAGATGGAGGCGATCGGGAGATGCGGCGACGGGGCGAAGGAGAGCGGCTAGAGTGGGTAGGCAGATAAGTGTCGCTACAATGTACTGGTTGTGTTTGGAGGGGGAACCGATGAGGAGCATGAGGACCGTGGGATGGGAGGTAGGATGAGGGGGTCAAAATCCATGAAGACCAGCAGCGACGTGAAATATGGCGAATACGTCCACTAGTGAAGCATAAAGGCTTGTTGTCTGCAGTGCCCCATTCGGCCGGATTGCGATACCACGTTGGGGCATTCAGGCTGCCGGTGCGTACGACAGTGCTGGATAGAGTGTAGTCAGGTCGATGAATTGAGTAGCCGTTGGTGAAGCCAACGTTGGCAAATTCTTGGCACATGACGGACTCTATTAGTGACACGGTCTCTTGGCAATTGTCGGGGCCATGGGTTGGGGTTGTTACAGGAGCTGCAGCTTCTATTCCACGTCGTATGATATGTAAGATGTCATCAGAGCAATTGGGCGCGGGTGGACTGCGGAGGTTTTCGCAGGTGGATGTAGCAGCCGTGTTGGGAAGGCGGGGAACTGGCTGGGCAATGCGGCGACTCTTGGGTTCTTCAAACCGCCGGCATTCGGTAATAATGGCTTGCACAGTGGAATAATTCTTGAACTCAAGGAGGTGGAAGGCATCATCTGCTATGCCCTTAATAACACATGCCACTTTATCAGGTTCGGACAGCTTCGGATTCACTTTGTGGCACAGAGGCAGCACGTCCTGGATATACGTGATATAGGATTCAGTGCACGTCTGGGAACGCGAAGCGAGGCCTGTTTGGGCAGCGCGCTGACGTCCAACAGGCTTGCCAAACAATCCTTGAGGATCTGTTTCCAAATGTCCCTGCTGGTAAGTTCCTCCTCGTGGGTCTGAAATCAGACGCGTGCCGTGCCCGCGAGGTTAAGTATCAAATTAGCGAGCATGATGGTCTGATCCCAGTGGTTGCTGGAGCTCAACCGCTCATATAGTTGAAGCCAGTCTCCATAAGGATCCGTCTTAATAAGGATCCCGCTACCTCCACCAAAAATGTTACGGGGTTAGAAACAGTCACACGTATATTTACAGGATATTTACAATAATCGTAGCAGCTGACAAGATGGTCGACAGCGCGCGAAGTCCAGAGCGTCGTCTTCTTCCGACCAAGCTGACATCTTCGTCAGCGTGTCACAATATTCTATCGATCAGGACGAATTGACATCACCGCGGACGTGAAAACACTGGGAGAGATTTTTAACCAGAATTTAAGGTGGGACAAACACGTAGAACGCGTGGCAACAAGTTTGGCCAAGGTGTGTGGTGCGCTTCGTAGGCTTCGAGATGTTCTTCCGTTAAAACTACGGCTATTGCTGCATAACACCATATTTATTTCTCGTGCAAATTATTGTAGTCTCGTATGAGGGACAACGTCGCAAAAGATATTAAGACAATATCTCTTTTACAAAAAAAAGCATTGCGCCATGTTGCTTGTATTTCTTACGGTAGTCATACAAGTACATTCTTTTCTGAGTTTCATGTTCTCCGGTTTCGTTACTATTATCAGATTAATTTTGCTATGAAATATAAAGACAGCGTAAAATGAGGCCACATGGGATTTACTGACCTTTATATTCTAAGCAAACCTCTTCACCTCAAATACGACATTCGGGAGCGAGAAACTTGGGCCGTGCCTTTTTCACGAACTAATCATGCAAGAGACAGACAACCGTGCCGAATATGGGTATCACTGAACAGTCTTGAAAAAAATACACAGATCTAAAGACTCTTTCACGTCGAATTCTGAAGGAATATTTCATTAGCCGTGCAACTGCATGGGATTAGTGCATGTTGCATTCGCATTTCTTTTTCTTTCTTGTATTTTATGTATGGAATTATTTTTTATTTGTCGTGTTTGTGAAAGGGCTCTTAGATATTGGTATGTGCCTGGAAAAATGTAGTGTTTCACAACGTGACATAAATCCTTAATATTTTGTTAGGAGATGGCGTGTATTGCTGGTAATAAAATGTTGGCTATAGTGCATGTTCTCAAAAACGCATATTACCATGCCCTTAGAAATGTTTTTCAAGATGTATTTTATGTATCGGTGTATTGTTGCGTGAAAAGAGTTCACAAACTGCCTGCTGCTAAATACTCTAGAGGCAGGGGCCTTTGTCAAGCCTCTTAAAATAGCGGCTTTTTGCTCCTGTCCTAGCATTTGTACATCTAAAGATGAATACTGAAATAAAGGAATGGAATGGAAAGTGTAGGTGCAAGAATGCGACGCATGTGCCCTGTTCGCATTCGACGGAGGATAGAAAGATAATGCCTGATAGAAGAGGCATGCCGTTGACGCGCCCGAGAAAAGCATGGAAAGGGGCTAACGGCAACTGTGCGGATAGAGAGCCGGACAATCACGGTATTGCTATGATACGATAATACATTGATAACAATACGCGTCTTTGGCGCCCTCCGGTGAGCGGCCTTCTGTGCTTGAAACGCGGAAGCAGTGTGCCGCGTAGGATGCAATGATGTTGTCATATACGGCCTTTTCTCGACATTCTTTTTTTTTTCTTCTGCTGTTTTGGCACGTTCCGCGCTATCTCCGTTCACTGACTGCCGTCGAGCCAACTCGGGCAAAACTCATGTGAACTGGAAACTTCGCGCATCCTGCACAGCACCCCTGGACAGCAGCTCACAATCTTGGTTAGTGTGAGAAGTTACAGTGTCGTTTTGTTGGCCTATATGCGGTCCTTCAAAAGACTTATCCCGTTAATTCAGGTGTTACTCACTGCCGCCTGGATTGGAGCGCCGCGCACGCCGATCCAGGCGGCCATGTGTGACTTCTGTCGTTGTGTCAACGGACCGCCGTTGGCGCTCTGCCGAAGTTGGCACCGTTCTCGCATGAAGCGCTTCACGTGGCGTTCCCCGTCATTTTAGGCTGCTCTCGTGCAGAGTAAATTAGTGTGGACACATATTATGCACTCCTTCCTTATCAGTAGGTTATCGGCATCCTACGTGTAGCCTTCATCTTTATCGTGCGTGTGGACGCATCGTCAGCGTTGGCTTTGGTTGAGGTCCTTCGCCGTGTCGTTGCTGCTAAATAAATATGTTAACTTACATACATACATACATACATACATACATACATACATACATACATACATACATACATACATACATACATACATACATACATACATACATACATACATACATACATACATACATACATACATACATACATACATGTAGATGAAGATGAGGCTAAGGTACTTGTGTTCAGACACCCGTTCAAGGGAAGAGCCATTAAACGAATAGGTAAACACGGAAACAGAAGTGCGTTTACTAAAAAATAAAGTGACGGTTTTTAGAAAGTTTACATTCATTTGCCATTTGTCGCACCACCTGCAAAATTGTGCAAAATCTACGTTAAGTGAAAGGTGGTCAACATTCGTGTTAATTACGTTATACAGCACACAGCTTTCAGCACAAAGGGGGACTTTCACAGACACATAATTCGGCAAATCATTTATATACATTAAGGACAAAAGTGGCCCCTGCACTGAACTATGGGGTACTCCGGACGTCAAATTTACTACAGACGAGTTTGAGGAATTTAGCGAAACACAATGGGAACGATTACGTAAAAAGCTAGCGATCCAGTGAACTAAAGAAGAGATATTAGGTGAAGCGCGAAGCTTATGGAGAAGTTTTTAGGGCATAAGAGCGTCGAATGCCTTGGAAAATCTAAGAGAATGGCATGTATTCAATTTCTAGTGTCGCTAGCATGCGAAATGCAATGCAAGAATTTTGCGACCTGAGTTATTGTACTAAACCTGCGACTAAAATCATGCTAGACATCACTAAATGGGATATTATATTAGAAAAACTCCATAAGTTGCTTAAAGCTTATATCTTCTGTAAGTTTACGTGATTGAGACGTTAATGAAATAGAACGATAGTTTAGTGGTAACTGCTTGTTGCTAGATTTGTAGAAAGGAAGAATTTTTTACACTTTCCAAACTTAAACAGCGGCAAGGTAGATAAAGACTTCTGAAAAATTACAGCCAAATATCGACTTACCATCCTGCGCTGCAGTGACCACAGGATGGTAAGAACTCGAATTAGCCTAGACCTGAGGAGGGAACGGAAGAAACTGGTACATAAGAAGCCGATCAATGAGTTAGCGGTAAGAGGGAAAATAGAGGAATTACAGATCAAGCTACAGAACAGGTATTCAGCTTTAACTCAGGAAGAGGGCCTTAGTGTTCAAGCAATGAACGACAATCTTGTGGGCATCATTAAGGAGTGTGCAATGGAAGTCGGTGGTAACTCCGTTAGGCAGGATACCAGCAAACTATCGCAGGAGACGAAAGATCTGATCAAGAAACGCCAATGTATGAAAGCATCTAACCCTACAGCTAGAATAGAACTGGCAGAACTTTCGAAGTTAATCAACAAGCGTAAGACAGCTGACATAAGGAAGTATAATATGGATAGAATTGAACATGCTCTCAGGAGCGGAGGAAGCCTAAAAACAGTGAAGAAGAAACTAGGAATTGGCAAGAATCAGATGTATGCGTTAAGAGACAAAGCCGGCAATATCATTACTAATATGGATGAGATAGTTCAAGTGGCTGAGGAGTTCTATAGAGACTTATACAGTACCAGTGGCACCCACGACGATAATGGAAGAGAAAACAGTCTAGAGGAATTCGAAATCCCGAAGGTAACGCCGGAAGAAGTAAAGAAAGCCTTAGGAGATATGCAAAGGGGGAAGGCAGCTGGGGAGGATCAGGTAACAGCAGATTTGTTGAAGGATGGTGGACAGATTGTTCTAGAGAAACTGGCCACCCTGTATACGCAATGCCTCATGACCTAGAGCGTACCGGAATCTTGGAAGAACGCTAACATAATCCTAATCCATAAGAAAGGGGACGCCAAAGACTTGAAAAATTATAGACCGATCAGCTTACTGTCCGTTGCCTACAAAGTATTTACTAAGGTAATTGCAAATAGAATCAGGAACACCTTAGACTTCTGTCAACCAAAGGACCAGGCAGGATTCCGTAAAGGCTACTCAACAATAGACCATATTCACACTATCAATCAAGTGATAGAGAAATGTGCAGAATATAACCAACCCTTATATATAGCTTTCATTGATTACGAGAAAGCATTTGATTCAGTCGAAACCTCAGCAGTCATGGAGGCATTACGGAATCAGGGTGTAGATGAGCCATATGTAAAAATACTGGAAGATATCTATAGCGGCTCCACAGCCACCGTAGTCCTCCATAAAGCAAGCAACAAAATCCCAATACAGAAAGGCGTCAGGCAGGGAGATACGATATCTCCAATGCTATTCACAGCGTGTTTACAGGAGGTATTCAGAGACCTGGATTGGGAAGAATTGGGGATAAAAGTTAATGGAGAATACCTTAGTAACTTGCGATTCGCTGATGATATTGCCTTGCTTAGTAACTCAGGGGACCAATTGCAATGCATGCTCACTGACCTGGAGAGGCAAAGCAGCAGAGTGGGTCTAAAAATTAATCTGCAGAAAACTAAAGTAATGCTTAACAGTCTCGGGAGAGAACAGCAATTTACAATAGGCAGCGAGGCACTGGAAGTCGTAAGGGAATACATCTACTTAGGGCAGGTAGTGACGGCGGATCCGGATCATGAGACGGAAATAATTAGAAGAATAAGAATGGGCTGGAGTGCGTTTGGCAGGCATTCCCAAATCATGAACAGCAGGTTGCCGTTATCCCTCAAGAGAAAAGTATATAATAGCTGTGTCTTACCCGTACTCACCTACGGGGCAGAAACCTGGAGGCTTACGAAAAGGGTTCTACTCAAATTGAGGACGACACAACGAGCTATGGAAAGAAGAATGATAGGTGTAACGTTAAGGGATAAGAAAAGAGCAGATTGGGTGAGGGAACAAACGCGAGTTAATGATATCTTAGTTGAAATCAAGAAAAAGAAATGGGCATGGGCAGGACATGTAATGAGGAGGGAAGATAACCGATGGTCATTAAGTGTTACGGACTGGATCCCAAGGGAAGGGAAGCGTAGCAGGGGGCGGCAGAAAGTTAGGTGGGCCGATGAGATTAAGAAGTTTGCAGGGACGGCATGGCCACAATTAGTACATGACCGGGGTTGTTGGAGAAGTATGGGAGAGGCATTTGCCCTGCAGAGGGCGTAACCAGGCTGATGATGATGATGATGATGATGATCGACTACTCCAAGCACAATATCTAAGAATAAAAGCGTCGTTATTACCATCAGGGTCACATGTTATCTTTAATTTCTGGTGATATATTTCTTTTAACATGTAGTCGTGCATCAGGAAGAAAAAAATAAAGCAATGAAAATATTTTAGACTAAGTTTTTAGCATGTTGCCATTTAGAGGATTAAGGCGCTCTTTAGCTTCAGAGTATTGGTTTCAAAATCTCGAATGCATTTCTTTCATTCTAATAGGGTACTACTTGTAGAATGCATCGATAGCATACTAATACCGTTATGGACGACACTAAGCTGCCAATCACGACTTGAGTGTGCCTGCCCTATACGTTCTTACATACATTCAGTAGTTTCTATTAAGGCTCTCGTATGCATGCTTTTGAGTTTTGATTTGCGCTCTTAGCCAAACGAGAGTCCCCCAATACCTTTTACTATTCAAGCTAATAAGAGACTCTGACCAAAACAAGGTTGCTACTCGGTTTGTCTTCCCCGCTTTCCGCCTGTTCATTATTCCAGATAGATTAGTTGAATAGTTCCTCTTCTCTTGAAAAACGCGACACACTAGATTAGCCGCAGCTGCCTACGGTCCTAAATTATGTCCCCATTCCGTTTCTTATCTCTACTGCTGTATTGAATCCAAAACTAGCACCCCAGTCGCTCTCCTTTTCTCTAATAAATACAAACTTTCGTTCGTCTCTCCTTGTGTCATTTGCTGTCGGTGTACCCCCATCCCTCTCTTTCTCTCTCTTTGACACTAGCTACGCGCACCTCACCACTACCCATTCTCCTTCCCCTCTGATAGGGAAGAGGGATGAACACGTGCATCAAAACGCTGCTAAGGGAAGCAGTTTCTTCGCTTACGAAGAACTATCATCTTGTCGAAATTTTAGCCTAACGCGGCATTCTAGATTGACTATTCGTCATCAGTTCAAGTTTCTCTCTTCCTTTCAACTTCCGTCTTCTTTGAATCCCTCAGCCTGCATTCCGTCTTCACATGAAGAGGGTTTGATTCTACTACCGCTTCTAAGTACCTGCTATACAGACAGATTACCGCAAACTTTAGCTAGACTTTGGGGAAACCGCCAACACCACGTGTTTCCGATAACGTACACAAACTCGCTCAATAACTATTTTTAGGGCGCAAATTGCATTAAACAGTTCTTTACTCACATCTTTACCGTGTCAAATTTCTGTGGTTTACAATTCTATGACTCAATAAAAAAATCATCTCTTTTTGCAGCCTGCCATTGCCAAAGAGGACGTTTACCTTGTGGGATACTCTTCTAACCTGACGAGTGAGACAATAAACTGCGTAAGTTCAAGCTACCGAGGCCTGGAAGACGGATGGGTGAAACGAACGCTGGACTTCAACTATATATGGGTGAGCAATGCCTGTTATATTTATTACTACGTAAATTCTTTCATCGTTGCATTGCACCTTTCCAGTCCCTATTACTAGTGGTTTCAGCGCTATTATGTGATAGAACTGCGCTTGCATTCCTCTTTCAATATGTTGCATACTAAGACTTTTATATCGTCATAAATTTTACATCCAAGAAAAATATTCGTTGTCATACAAAGAATTTTGTCCGAAATTATATTTTGGGTCACAGCTTTCACTTTTATTCCAAAGTATAGCAGTGCGAAAAAGTGATAAGTAATAAGTAGCAGGATCTACTTGTACCATTTTGTATCCTCTCACGTACTGATTGTGCAAGGAGGTTCTAATGTCACGCACCTCGTCGCAGGGCCTTTTCATTTCAAACAAACGGGCGTGCGATTTAATATCTTTTCATCGTCGTCATCATCAGCCTGGTTACGCCCACTGTGAGGCAAATACCTCTCCCATACTTCTCCAACAACCACGGTCATGTAGTAATTGTGGCCATGTCGTCCCTACAAACTTCCTAATCTCCTCCGCCCACCTAACGTTCTGCCGCCCGCTGCTACGCTTCCCTTTCCTTGGAATGCAGTCCGTAACCCTTAATGATCATCGGCTATCTTGCCTCCTCATTACATGTCCTGCCCATGCCCCCCCCCACTTCTTTGTCCTGACTTCAACTAAGATGTCATTCTCTAATATTCTCTATCTTTTCATTGCTCACCAAGTTTAACCTTATATGACTCTGTAAGCAGGCAAATTTTGTTACCGAATTCGTCATCGGGGTATTGCTCACAGGATGAAAATTATAGTTGTCCTGCGTGCCAGACGTATGTGTCTCAAACATGTCCAACAAAGACGTACGCATCGACAATGTAACATACAGGGGAAATTTTGAAGCCAGTTGCACCTTTTCCGCTGACTACGCCTTTGACGGAGTTATAGATGGTGTATTCCTGTGTTTCAGGCCACAGAGAGGTACGGGTCGTGAGCATTCGGCCAGCTTCTTTCGCATCGTCCTACATCATGAGTTGGAAACCCATCTACACACGCCGTTTGATGCATCCCTAAAAAGGACTCGATTGAGGGCGGTTTCATGCACGCCATTGCAATAAGCGCAGCACTTCATGCAGTTCATTCACTCAATAGTCCTGTTGAATTATCCCGTGAGCCCTATTGCCCTGTATTCACAAACCTATATGAAACCGCGTGTTCCTCTATACACGCAATTATTATATATTTGAGGTACGCGGCGTAAGGCTTTTTCACGATGAGCTTTGTGGAATATGAACATAATAGGAACAGAATAGGAATAGGGCCCCTCCTAGACCCACGGTTTAAGTCTTCTTGGTGTTCAGCTGCAACAGCCGAGAAGATGTGTTCTGCTGTGTTTGGGAGCGGATTGCTCTTGTCAGGGCAGGATATAGCGTCAGCACCGTCACAAATGCAGACTCTGAAACAGGACCAAGCCAATTTATGTTTAAAAACACCAGGCAAAATAAACATGCCCACCAACACAATAAGCCTGGATCGATTGCAGGAGAAATTGCTCTTTACCTTAGAAAGGGAACTTGCCCAGGCACGCTTAAGGCTCTCATCTATTGGAAAGTGAGTGCTGGCCGCTTTCCCTTGTTTTCCCACCTAGAAAGGGCAGTTCTGACTGTGAATGCGACGTCAGCTGATGTGAAATGCGTATTTTCTACGGCATGCCTGCTAATTACAGCGAAGCGAAATCGGCTGTCAAGCACCCCTTTCAAGCAGGTCATGTTTGTGAAGCGCAACACATATTTAGGTAGAAGCCAATTGTTTTATCCCACTTTGTTTTTTAGAAGTATCCGTTAAAGCAGCGCTCACTTACACTCCGTCTTTTTAAAACTAAACGGTGAAGTTATCATTTATGTTGACACTTTTTTGCAAAATTTTGATGAATAAAGCGATAATAAAGCTTCGTGTGGCACGTTGCACTGCTTGCGGCCTTTATCGTAGCATTTAAAGATCACGAGTACACCTCAGCAAAATACGCTATGTCGTCAGTTAAGCCTTAACACATTTAAGCTTAATCAATATTAAAGCATCCGAGGCCGCTAAAACATGCAGGCCATGCAAATACTATAGATAGGCGGACACCTGTCTCTATGGAAATAATAATAATAATAATAATAATAATAATAATAATAATAATAATAATAATAATAATAATAATAATAATAATAATAATAATAATAATAATAATGTTCATTGCCACACAATATACAAAAACAACACAAGCAGGCCTGTCTAAGCCTTAGTTGGCTTGTAGGACCGTGCCAATGAATATGATAGACAAGGCAAAAATATATACATAAATTGATGAGACCGTGAAGAAAAAACATAAAAAATATAACGAATGGCAAAAATGGAAAAGAACAAGATAAAGTTTGGTTATCTACATATAACAAAAGTTGAAGAGGTAAACATTGCAATGCAAAAAAAAAATATACAAGAGGTTAATCTTACTGTAGCTGCTTTAAGAAGCGTTTGAGCGTGCCTTTTTGATGTCGCGTTAAAAGTTTCTTCTGGCAATTTGTTAAATATGTCAGGCACATAAGCACAGCGTCTGGCAGCGCCATAACTTGTGGCTGAACGCGGAACTACATAACGGACATGTTTTCTAAGCTCCCTTGTGGCTGCACTTTTTTGTTTGAAAGCGGAATTCCAGAAATGTTTAACGACAACTGTTTCTATAAGTAATGAATGGAAGGTCGGTAGGCCAAGTTCATGGAAGATATTTGCAGATGTTACTATTGGGGAATTGTATGCAACATTTTTAAGAATGTTTTTTTTTTATAATCCCGTCTACCCTGGCATCCCCAACGATCAGAACAAAAGCCAAAAACTGTAATGCCGCGCCTCAACACACTGTAACCTAGTGCATGTGCTATAATCTTTTTTT
Source organism: Dermacentor variabilis (assembly GCF_050947875.1). Classification (NCBI taxonomy): domain Eukaryota; kingdom Metazoa; phylum Arthropoda; class Arachnida; order Ixodida; family Ixodidae; genus Dermacentor; species Dermacentor variabilis. Next base: position 69,564,706 of record NC_134575.1, on the reverse strand, counting down.
ACAGACACTGGTGCAATACTTTTGATATTAAACAACAGCCACGCTACTGACCTCACCTTAGAACAAATAAGTGATAAGTGATATTGCAAAGATAAATTACGATCGAAATAGATTCCGAGATATTTCACACAATCCACGTATGAAATAGGCGCACCTTTACAATGAACACAGTCTGACTCATGCAAGTAGAGAGGCATGTTAATAACAGTAGTCTTAAGTGGGGAGCGAAAACAAACAAGTTTTGTTTTTTGGGCATTTACAACAATTCCATTATTAGAGAACCGAAGCATTGCGTTGTAAACATCATTTTGCAACATTTCAGTGGACGTTTTATAAGAAAGGTGTTTCGCTAATAATACAGTGTCGTCAGCATACTAGAATACTGAACATTTCGAAATTGCCAAAGGGAAGTCTTTAACGAAAATATTAAACAACAATGAATCAAGGGAAAATGAGACATCCACCCGTTCGTAGCAATTGCTACAAAGGAAACGGGTGGATGTCTCATTTTCCCTTTATTCATTGCTTCTTTCCACCTTGCGGGTTTCCGCAGAACTACTACGTCAAAATATTAAACAACAATGGCGGTAAAATGGACCCCTGAGGAACTCCAGCTTTTACCGACAGCTTAGAACTAAATACGCCCTTATCATCGGTAGACACCACCTGAAATCTGTTGCTCAAGTAATTTTCGAGAACTTTGTAAAAAGGCCCACGAAATCCCAAAAAATGCAGTTCACTTAACAAGATTTGACGATTTAGGGTGTCAAACGCTTTCGCTGCATCTAATAATAATAATAATAATAATAATAATAATAATAATAATAATAATAATAATAATAATAATAATAATAATAATAATAATAATAATAATAATAATAATAATAATAATCAGCCTATATATGTCCTCGCCAACCGATTCCAAATAGCACCCACAATCTTCCAAATTGCATAGCGCTACCTAGTCTTCTGCCATCCTCTACTGCGTTTCCCTTCACTTGGTACCCATTCTGTCACCCTAATGGTCCAACGGTTATCAAATCTGACCTGCCCATGTTATGACCTGCCCAGCGCCATTTTTTTCTCTTGATGTCTATTAGAATATTGTTACGCGTGAAGAAAACGAAGACCGGTAAACTATACCCGTTGTCTATACCCGTTTGCTCTCTGATCCAAAGAGCTATCTTTCTATCCCTTAAATGTATGCCTAGCATTTTTCGTTCCATCGCTCTTTGCGCGGCCCTTAACTTGTTCTCAAGCTTCTTCGTCAGTCTCCAAGTCTCTGCACCATATGTCAGCACCAGTAAGATGCACTGATTGTATACTTTTCTTTTCAATGATAACGGTAAGCTACAAGTCAGGAGCTCCCAATGTCTGTCGTATGCGATTTCACCAATTTTATGCTTCTATGAATCTCTTTCTCATGGTCAGGATTCCCTCTAATTGGTTCACCTAGGTAAACGTACCCTTCACAGACTCTAGAGGCTGACTTGCGATTTTTAACTCTTGTTCCCTTGCTCGGTTATTTATCATTATGTTTGTCTTCAGCATATTAATCTTCAGCCCCACTCTTACACTCTCCCTGTAAGGGTCCTCAATAATTTGTTGTAGCTCGTCCGCAGTGTTGGTGAGTAGAACAATATAATCGGCAAACCGAAGGTTGCTGAGGTATTCGCCATCGATCCTTACTCCTAAAGCTTCCCAGTTTAATTTCCTGTATACATCTTCCAAGCACGCAGTGAATAGCATTGGAGAGATTGTCTCTCCTTGTCAGACCCCTTTCTTTATAGGTATCTTCCTACTTTTCTTGTGTAGAATTAAGGTGGTTGTGGAATCTCTGTGGACATTTTACACGGTATTTACGTAAGCGGTCTGTACTCCTGCATTACGCAATGCCTCTATGATGGCTGGTATCTTTACTGAATCAAATGCTTTTTTCGTATTCTATGAAAGCAATATAGAAAGGCTTATGCTATTCTGCGGATTTCTCGATAACCTGAATAACGACATGGATGTGACATTGTAGAGTATCCTTTCCTGAAGCCAGCCTGTTCCCTTGGTTGCCGAAAGTCCAATTATGTTAAATATTTTACATAATACTGGGAGTAAGCTAATGGGCCTATAATTTTTCAGCTCTTTACCGTGGCCCTTTTTGTAGATTAGTATAATGTTTGCATTCTTGCAGTTTTCTGGGACCCTTGCAGTCGATAGACACTTCGTATAGAGAGCCGCCAGTTTTCCTAGCATTATGTCTCTTCCATATCTGATTAAATAGACTGTTATTACATCCTATCCTGCCGCTTTTCCCCGTTTCATGCCTTGCAAGGCCCTTCTGACCACTTCTCTAGTTATAGGAGGAGTTTCTGTATACAGTTCATTATTGCTTCGAATAGAGTACTCCTGAGTCCTCTGGGTGTTGTACAGGTCCGTATAGAAATCTTCCGCTGCTTTTATTATACCTTTGAGATTGCTGATGATATATACCCTTCTTATCTTTCAGTGCATACATCTCGATTTTTCTTATGCCAAATTTCCTTCACACTGATTTCAGGCTGCGTCCATTTTTACGGCTTCTTCAGCCTTTCTCATGATATAATTTATAGTATCACTTATTTTCGCATTATTGATCAGTTTTGACAGTTCCGCGAATTCTATCTTATCTCTTGAGTTGGACACTTTCATTCTTTGTAGTAGTAGTGGTTGTGCTGCAAGAGATATGTCACCAAGCTACTATCTCTCAACAATGTTAACGTGTTTTTCTTTCTTGTGCGATTCTTAACGCGTCTGATGACAAAAGCGTTATGGTGAGTTCACCGATAACTCGCTAAAACTACCTAGATGGCTTTCCTACGTTGAGTAATTACAAGAATGAAATTGAACTGCACGGCCACTCCCGGAGTACTTATGGGCCTTGTTTTTTTATTACGAGGAACTGCAAGGAATTGGATCGCGGCAAGTTCTAATTCTCTGGAATGGAATTGGAATAGAATGGTGGTGCCCATTCCGCAACACTGCTATTCATTACGAAGTTTCTAACTAAATGTCTTCGGCCAGCACAAGCTGGCAGCCAGCAAGCGTCATTTGCTGGTTTAGAGCAGGAACATAGGACGAGGAAGAAGAGGTTTGTCAAGCGGCTGGCTTTTTTGAAAACATGTAGCGAGGAGACAGACTGACGCAATATATCTGGTTAAAGCGGTGCCACACTTATGACGTCAAGCAAATTAACTGTGCACCTATAGATCGCATATAAGGGAACTGGTCTTTAAAGCTTGTCAAAAAAAGCCATGGGTGACTTCTTGCCATAATTAAACAGCTCACCAAAATTCTCTTTCGTTAAATATGCTTATTTTAGGTGTGTTCGGTACACTTAGTTGAAAAGCAACACGTTTCTCCTATTTCCATGTGCTGTCTTTAGTAGGTTACCATTCGTGTATTCTCAATATAATAATATACATGATCTTTTCTAGGGTGGTGGACGTTGGCAACGAATGTATGTATTTTGCGTTTTTCATTTATACTTCAGGAATGAGCGTTGAATTTCATAAGAGACAGCTTACGATTGTGTTATATCACCATGAAAATTTTGTGCATCTTTTAATTTCTGCCAGTGTTGATGTGTTTGTCTTGAACTTTAGAAAAGGGCATTGAAAGCAAAGCAGCACCATGACTCCATTGCTTTGCCATGTTAAGGTTGCCTAAGATCCGGTAGTTTGTACCACTAACGCAGTGGTTTCGTTCAGTTGCTCAGCTAAATTGCTTTTCTGTATACCATATGCAAGAAGAAAATGTGCACACAGGAGGGCCAATATTTAGTCAAGGGAATGTTAAGATGGCATGCAATGAAACCAAAGGAACGCATAAAGATTTCGTTGAAATGATGTTTACCTGTTATTGTTTATGCGTGCCTATGTTTTTGCATTAAACTTTGCAATGTAATAGATCCGATATGGTATATGAGTTACTATTGGGGTATTGATCCTGAGCCGGCGCGACTACATCGCCCAAAGGAACAAGAGACACTCAGTGATCTTATCTCACAGCTACACAAGACTACGGATTTAAGCGGATTTCAGCGAGGAACACACACTACCACCGTCCTTCACCATGGCGTTGGGCCTAACCAATGTGCTTTTCGACAACATTATTGAGACACACTTAGCTAGCATAAACAGTTCAATAAACACTCAGTAATGGGTCACTCGAGTGGCAAGTTAGGTAAATATAATTTTCATAGCCTTCAAGAAAGCCTATTTACAAAACAAAAAAAATATTACGCGTGTGGTCAAGTGTCATACTCCAACCACATGCGCCGAACTTCCTTCTTCCGCGTCAGTCAGACAATAGTACTGAAATGCATCCGCTTGACGCTTTACAGCATGTAGATCGTTTAGGCAGAAGCTCAAGAAACACAGCTATTGCTTGTATTTTGGTTCTTACCATTCACAAAGATCTCCACTTTCTATTTCGCACATTGATACTCTCATGTTGTGTGTATTTCCTCTTGTGACGGTGTGGCTTTTCTCATGCTTATTTTCCCACGACCCTTTCCGCCACTCTTCAATTAAATTCCCGATTGCATCGTTACACCCACTACCTCATTTTGCTTTGAATTACACGGAATACTTTCTTTCTCTGAAGCTATTTTCCGCACCATTATATGGTCACGTTTGTTTTCGATGTCTGTCTTTTAAGGTTTATCTTCAATTCCTGCACACTAGCTTGTAAGTTAGCTATTTGTTGATCAATAGAACGTACAAGGGGACTTTTCTCTCGTAGATTTACAGCGAAGCCGTCTATGACTAGCATCTGGCGGATTGTGTTGCGCGTAGATCAAAAATAAGTCATACATGGGCCGATCCCAAAAAATAGTGCAATACCGGGCTGACCAGTGGCAGAGGTGAAGTAACCATTAAGTACTCCCCATACGCGGGCCGATCACAAAGATAATGCGATGCCAGGCCGACCAGCAGTGGAGGTGAAGCAGGCGTTAAGTACTCCCCATACTTGGACCCATTCTGAAGGTAGTACAATACTTAAGTGGCCCACATACACCGCTTCGCTGGTCATTCTTCTTTACAGAGCGGAGTGGCACTGATTTTCTTTGTTGCTGCTATTTTTCTAATGTAGAAATTAAGAACTTTCTGGTCGATGCTTAAGCTTGAAGTTCTTTCTACACATTTATCGTACTGTTACGCGTGCATTGCTTTACTTTTTTGCCACGTACAGCTATACAAAACATTGTGAGGGTTGTCAAGTAATCGCTCGCGCCAGTGTGCGCCTCCTGAATCTGAAAATCATTATATGGTGTCACTGTTTCCATAGCGAAAGGTTTCTATGTAACGAAAATGCGCTGCGCGGGATGGGAACACTGTTCTTCATTCTCGAAAGCAAAAGCGCGTGACCTGAAGCGATGACTTCGGAATATTTGGTAATGCATGTATAAATGTCACAGGGTAGAGATGAGTTTCCATTCAATGGCTGACGAGTGTGCTCGTCGCTGTCATCATGATTCAAGGGTTGCTTGTCTTTTAGGGCACGCGTACACCCATTGCGTTAATTATACTTAGTAACCTTCGGAATTATTTATTGCTTGACTTTCAACATTATTTGCCTGCATGAACGAAAGTGCTGTAGATATTGTGTCACATGGTTTTCTGAGTAATAAAGAATGCATGTTTCGTCACTGTCACCTTATGTTGTCATTACGGTTAGGAATGCCATTTTGAATATCCTGGCCCTGCTGCTCAGTAACGTAAACAAATGAATTGTCGTCATGGTTCACGTGTTCATGCAAGTATTTCATACGTGTATCGATATTATACAGTGGAAATACTTATTTCGTTTCTTTTCAGGGCTGTATTTGCATATGTGAAATGGCCAAATAATTCTATTGATGTTGAAGTGAGGAAAACAGGTAAGTTTGATTACTTCATTACATTTGACCTCAAATGTCCCAAGTTCATGTCGATGTGTCTTAGAATAGTGTTGCATTTTATATGTTCCGGTAATTATTATTTTCAAAGAACGTGTAGGGTTTCTGCGAGAAAATGTGTTAGATGATTTGGATGCTATGTTGTTAAGTTGAGCCGAAGGAATAATGTGAAATTTAGGTAAAATTAGTCATGGCGAAATGTGGCAGCGCACTTCCAAGCAAGAACGTAACAAAGAATGAATAAAGACGTTATTCTGTGTTACATCGTTGTTTGGAAATATGCTGTCATATTCCTATTTGTGGTGTTTTCGGCACTCAGTCCCCGCAGTCATTTATTTAAGTAATACTGCGTCAAATAACTGAAAAGTTAGCTCTACTGGATTTATTTTCTGATTAGTTTTACTTTAGCGTAAATGGGGCTGAAAATCTGGTGACTTCATGGGGGAAATATTGGGGTGCAGTGACGACAATTACTTTAAGTGGATATAGAAGAAAATTGCTCCAGAACCCGTCTCATGATGTCTGGCAATAATAATGCATGAACAATAAATAAAAAAAGCGGCACAACGTATTGCCACCGCTGAAACGAGGTATTTATAAGGCGTGCATTACAGCGCGGCTCCTCTTTTTCATGTCCTTAAGAAGACTCGGCGCCATGTAGAGCCACTGCTGTTAAATGTGCACATGGCGGCCGATATGCATGGCGCACCGGTGCGTGCGACACTGAGAAACGCGCCTATTTACTTATTTATTTATTTATTTATTTATTTATTTTTTCATTCATTTATTTATTTATTTATCTCATTCTCCGCCACAATCCCCGCCAAACGCCTTAGAGATGGAAGTGGTTATACCACTTGTATAACACGTGAAATATTACGTAACTACAATACTCTAAAAATAGATGCATGTATTAGATATATCCTTAAAAGATGTAGCTCAGTTGCCGTCATGCGGCAGCGGGGTTGTTCCCTCGCAACTATTTCTGGAGGCGCTGCGCTATCTAGTGATTTCGTGTCTAACATAACAAAGTCAGCAAACAAACGCCGTGGATGACGAGTAACATTTTGCAACTAAAGCACCAACTAAAAAGAAACAAGAAGGCACGTGCTCCGCTACAACTTAGCGCAATAAAAAAGTAAATTGGAACCAGTGGTTCATAGTTCGAAGTATGACTACTTTAAAATGGTATTTCCTGGTTTCATAAAGTAACACGCCGGAAAATTTTGGGGGGTACTTAAGTGATAATAAGGGGCCTGTAAATGAAATAATGTTGCGGAGCTAGTATCGAAGACTGGAATGAAATCCTTGACCACTTTCAGCACTTTAATAGTGTTTCTTTTTTCCGGGTCAAACTTGGGTAACTTGTGTGAACGTACTGTACTTGAACCATACCAAAGTGAGCTTCATTTCATAAAATTGTAATGTGTCAATGCTCTTAAACTTGAAGACAGAGAAATTGTTTTGGGCAGATGAACTCCAAAATGTATTTCTTAAGCATTATCCGAGGTTTCTGGTGGATTTATTTTTATACTATTTAGAATTCCTTTCTTATCTGCTCAAGTGCCGAACAACTCTAGAACAGCTATAGTTCATTCATTTAAATAAGTTTATTGAGTGTCGTGTGATTTCGTGGGGTGGTCCTGGACACCGCCTAGCTTTCGGCCTAGGGTTGTTGGCCTTTGGCGGCTTCCTTGGCTAGCTGGACGGCTCAGCATCAGTGCTGCAGGTCCGAGCTGAGCAACGCCGGCTCCCAGCGCGCACGGAAGCTGTCGCTGTTTCAGGCGACATCGCTGTTACCCTGTATTATAGCCGCACACTCCCATAGGATATGCTCCAGGGTGGCTCTATATTTATAATGTCTACAGTTGTCAGTCGTGTATAAATCTGGGTGTATTAGGTGCGTGATAGCTGGACTCGGATAGGATCTGGTCTGTAACTGCCGCCATTCGACAGACTGATTTTTGCTTAATTTTTGTTACGGTGGCGGGAATGTGCATCTCTGCAATCTATGGTGTTGTGTAATTTCGTGGAAGCTGGTCATTGGATCTTCCCACTCCCACTCAACGGCAATCGATGAGGTGCGGCTAACCGAGGCTCGGCCCGTAAGGTCTCGAGCCATGCGGTGCGCCGCCTCATTGCTACCCTCTGGAAGTGTGGGAGCGGATGTCCAGAGGAGATCGACACTTTTGTCGTGGTTATTTAGTTATTTAATTATTTAATTTTAGGAGTCGTAGTGCCTCTGGACAGATTCGACCGTTGGTGAAGTTTCGTATGGCCACCTAGGAATCACTGATGATTATGCCCCCTCGTGTTTGTGCTATGGCAAGCGCGATATCTTTTTCCTTTGCAGTTTCTGCGTGTAGCGTGTTGACCCAAGCGCCAACTTAAGACTCAAGCGGGTAGCAAATTATCGTCATGCTGCACTTCGTCATGCTGCAAACTAATCGAGAATATTATCGCCAACCATACTACCAAAGTTGTAGAAAAAATTTCTTTATTCGCAGATTGCCAGCATGACTTTAGGAAATGCTATTCAGCTACGACACAACTGTTCAATGTAAATCCCACATTCATGAAAGCTTTACATAGGAAAGGTACAAACTGCGGCTATTTTTATTGATTGTAGTAAGAAATACGACAGAGCAGTTAACTATAAGCTGATTGAAAAAAATTGAGAAAATAATCTTCCTAACATTATAGTTTCTTCGATATCAGCTTATCTTTCGGATCGCGTACAGTTTGTCTCAATTGAAGGTAACAACTCCAGCTATCTTCCTGCAATATTCGGTGTACCCAAGGTAGCGTCCTAGAGCGATTGCTGTTTATACTCTGCCTATATAACATTGTCGCCGTTGTTACACTAGGTAAATAAATCACATTGCTTGCGGACGTCTGCCTCTTATTTCGGAAAATGTCTTCAGTAATTGTCGAGACCGAACTTGATCTAAGCTTACACAATGTACAAGAATGGTGTGATAGGTTGAGCACAACCTTCAACAAAGACAAAACAGTCTGCCTTCGTTATACTCGCAAGAAAATTATTTTAAAATATGTATACAAACCGGGCGCTTCACTGTTAAAGGAAGTTGAAACTTATAAATACCTACCCGTAACATTTTTATTAACCTTTTCTGGAACTTACATGTTAGCGATATTTGTTCTACCTTCCGTAAACTTTGCTTCTTAAGAACAGAAATGGAGAAACTCACCTGCTAGCATTAAATTAAATTGTTTGTCTTTCATCAGACATACGCGTGTATTACATATAATGCCCACACTGAACATAACATTATAATCATGGGGAGAAATCAGATAAAGGTTGTTCGTTGTATAAGTTTAACCGCAACAGTTCTCTCACGCAGCTAATGTAGCAAACGGCATTCCGCTACTCAAACCACGGAGGCAGGTGCTTGGAATAAATTTCCTAGAGCAACTTAGCAATCGTCAATTGCCTTTAGACCCCTCGGCATACGCGACCGCTTTGTTCACAAGGCGTACTCGTAACGAAAACCCTTATGCATTAACCCTTCACTTCGCCATGCAAAATGCACCCAAATTTTCTTTGTTCCACTGAACAGTGTCTGAGGAGAACTCCCAACCACCGATGTATAAGAACCCTCCTAATGGAGTGTGTTGCGCATATTCTCTTTGTTAGGCACATTTATTCCTATTTAGTGTATAGTATTTATATTTGTATATTTGCGTATTTTTGTATTGCTCGCCCTGTTCCTTATTTGCCTTGTACACGTGACTGTCCTTCCTGCAAGGACCGATTTGCGGACCCCAGAATGTTGTAAATAATAGAAATACTGATCGTAAAATCCTTCAATTCGATCTTAACACAATTAGCAATTGGTGCAAGCCCTCGTTGGTGTTTTTCTTTCGAAGAACCGGTATGGTTTTCCTTTGCTGTAATTAGCTATGGTTCAGTGGATGTTTCCTTTTTCCTTTATTCGTTACTTCTTTCCACCTTGCGGGTTTCCGCAGAACTAGTACGTCTAACTCTAGCCCTTGCTTTAAGCCGTTGATAAATTCAACTTCGCCCTGCCCTCTGCTAGCCGCCTGGTTAGCTCGAACGGTAGAGCGGCTGCTGCGGAAAGATGCTGGTCCCGCCTTCGAGTCCGGCACCACGACGAATTTTTCTTTAACTGCGATGCTTTTCATTCAAGGAACCAGTATGGGTTTCCTCTGTAGCAATTAGCTACTATTCGGTGGACGTCTCATTTTTCCTTTACTAACTCATGGAAGACAACGCTCAGTGAATCTAAAGCGTAGTTAGTGTCCTTTCTCCATTGTAATGACCACCTGATAATTACGTATATTTTAAGTAACATTAATATCGAACTTTGTACTATGTACAAATGTCCTGTAATCCAATTTCAATCTCAGATAACTTAGTATTATCACATTGATGTTACCACTGCCTCATCTCAGCACTCGGTCGGCACACATGCAGGAATGTTCTTCCGCCTACGCCATCGCTTTATCTCCCGTCATCGTTGTTCACAGGCACAACTGTACTACACACAGATAAATATGTGTTACCTTTATATATAGGACATTATTGGTGTTTTCTTCCAAGATCACGTATACAGCTGTATAAACTACGCACATCTTGGAGAAAACAGACATTGGCTTCTCGATAATAAGTATTTAAGCTGGTGTGGCTTACTGGAAATGCAGTTGGAAGGCATGAGTCTCAGTGAGCGTGAGTTATTCCGGTTTTATTTTCATGAGCATGAGTGAGGTTGGATGAATAAGATTTGGTTAAGTGCCAGCGTGAGCTATGATTGTAAAATATATTTTCGGTGGTGTAGGTGAGCTCTACAGACAATGCAGACCTCTGATTAAAAAAACAGATGCATAATTCACTGCGCGACCTTACGAACAAATTTTTGCTTAAGAAACATTATTTAAAAAATTGACCTCCCTTCCACTACTGGGACGAGGGATGCAAGCGATGCTCTGGTTTTGCGGCTCTTCGTTGTCGTAACGCCTGGGTTTCGCGCTCCCTCACGGCGAGGTCGGCATGTCGACGACGAGCCCTTTCTCGAGCGAGTTCCCCGCGGCGTTCATCAAACGCTGCCTGTTCTTCGGCCGAACGCACGACGGCCCAACCGTTCCCACTGCAATTCCTTCAACGCAGCCTGCTCTTCGGCGGAACGAACCAAACGCGGCTTCGCCATCTGACTGGCCGGTCTGAACTGGCGGGAAACGGCGGGCGCCCCCGAGGCGAGCCAACACGCGATCACCTCCTTTTCCTTCTCCGGAGAGAGGAGACGCCTGTTTTTGGCTCGCGCCTTGCTCTACGTCTACTTCTTCATGCGCATAAAACCCCACCTAAAAGGGCGCGTATGCTGAACCGACAGCGGCCCACAACTCCTTACCGTTCTCTGTGTACGGGCGCATCATAACTTGCTCCGATGAAGGTGTTCCGCCGGCCGCATTTGGTGCCGGTGTGAAGCGTTGCAGCCCGCCTCCGGCCTACACGTTTTTTCTTCCTACGTTGCCATCAGGTGAAGGAATGAAGGCATGTGTTTTCCTGCATTGTGACGTGGGAGAAAGACCGTACCCGATCGAGGATCGCCGTTCACCGCCTGAAGAACTGGGTGTCATGAAATCGGTGAGCGACATCGGGTCCTACCAAATGTGTCATGTTTGGATGATCAAGCTGCGCACTCCACAAGCGAAAAAATCAGTTCGCGAGCAGCCAAGGAATTCGGGTAAAATGGTGATACTCCGCCAATACAGATCCTGTGAAGCATCAGCTTACTGTAAAGCTACACTGGGTTGTATTTGGCGTACCGAACGAGGCTGTACGAAATGTGCTTAGCGAGTTTGGCGATGTGAAGGACGTCAAGCTAGAGGCGAGGAGCGTGCCAGGATTTTAACAGGCCGATTCGAACATGCACGTCACTCGTATGATCCTTCGTGACGGCATCACCGTGGATGAGTTGTCAGATCTGTTTAAGTTTCAAAGAGCCGCAGTTTTGGTGGTGATGCTAGGCAAAGCACCTACTTGCATGCGTTATTAAATGGAGGGGCACATCCCCGGCGACTGCCGAACGCCGCGTTGCACTAAATGTCGGGCTTTCGTCCAAGAACGACAAGACTGCGTGCGCTCTCATGTCACAGTGATTGGCGCAACTACAAAGCGCCAGGAATCTTTTGATTTAGGGATAAAACAGAGGTAGGAGAGGCAGTGTCACCTACAGGGAAACGAAATATTGCAGAAAACCTGGACACCAACGACACCGCAACGGAACGCTATCAGCGCAGCAGCAAATAGAAGTACAATGCCCTGGAAAGGATTTCTATATATGTAAGACAATTACACCCTATGAAGAGTCCACGACTACGCGTCAGAAAACGGCGTGTTTTGAAGCGTCAGTAGATGATGGCAAAAACAGTCAGATGGGCGGCAGTGCGTCTACTGGAGTAGCCAGAAATAAGAGCTGCAAATGTGGAGGAATCCTGCATTGAGAGTAACTCGGGAGCTTTGGTGAAGGTGGACGTGGACCTACCACTCACGAAGTAATGCCGAGAGGAGGACGACGTGGTGATGGAACGCGACAAGAAAATGGCAACCGAAAAGAAGGGGAAGTACGCTCCCCAAGCCCGAGCGGCGTCGCAACCCCGCGGCCACCATGCCGCGGCAGCCGCGCTGACCAGTGAACGCCACGCGCCGGACCAGTGACGGCACGCGCCGATACGCGCCAGGCTCCCGGCGTCCTCTCGCTACCATTTTGCGCCCCTTCGGGTGGCTGCTCAGAATGTCCACAGATTAGGCACCAAGCGCAAGCATTTTGAACTGAAACATCTGGCACATGAATTCCACTTTGATGTGCTCGCAATTGAAAAAACGGAAGTGGAGAGTTGGTCATACCGACGACATGCTTGCAGCCTTTAGAATATAATGTGTGTGTAAGCCATGTGGTTGGTGCCTCCGAAGGATGTTGCCTACTGCTGCAGAATTCAATCGGCATTGTTCCAGAAAATGCGGCGTCCTGTTGTCGGGAAGATTTGTGAGCTGGGACTTCAAGTATGGTGAATGTGCTCTCCTTGTGGTGTTTGTTTATGCCCCGATGAAGCCAAAAGACAGGCTACACTTCTTTCAAAATATCTCAGATTTGTTGGAGTGTTCTAGATCAGCGATACTGCTTCGTGATTTCAATTGTGTTTGTGAAACGTAATCACCGCTCTGGTGAAGTACAAGTCAGTACAATTCATCGTTTACCGCCGGTGGTTAAGGGTAGCGGTCCATAAAAGTCGATACCAACGACTGCGAAAGGAGCTCCAGGACACGGGACAGGTTAGAGCAGTCCAGCCGGAGGCGAGGTCCGTCGTTTGCGGTGTTATCAGAGCAAACAGGAGGCCACGTATTTCGCTATGCTGGTTGCAAGTCCAGGCCAATAGAAGCGGCTGCGAATTCGCTCATAGCTTTTATGGAAACCAAAGTGACCGGCAGTGGGATCGTCGTGAAAGGTCTCCAATATCTGGGCCCCGAAATGATCGGGGAACGACAGGAACCCAACGGTGTCCTTCGGTAAAAAACACGTACTGGTATAATATCGAATTTTCGATCTCGAAGTTCCGCAACTGCCGAAGGAGCCGAGCGTAAGGTGGGCGAGATGAACCGCGAATACGTTCCATAACGGAGTGGCAGTAGGAGCCATTACGTTGGCTAGAGGCAAACGTATGAGAATGGCTGGAAGGGAGCCGGTCGAGAGCTGCGAGCGACGGGAATGCTGGCGACGCGCCCTGCGGCTTCCTCACGAATGGTAGTAAGCAAGCAGCGTTTGAAGATGGTGGTAGGGGACAACGAGAGAGAGCATCAGCATCCTGGTGTTTCTTTCCAGACTTGTAGGTGACGTCGAAGTCGTATTCTTGTAAACGAAGTATTCAATGGCCAAGACATCCCGTTAAATTCTCTAGCGTCGCCAACCAGCACAAGGCGTCAGTTTCAGTAACGACCGTAAAGTGGCGGCCGTGCAGATAAGGCTGAAATTTTTGGAGGGACCAAACAACAGCGAGACACTCTTGCTCGGTAATCGTATAATTTTCCTCCGCAGCTGTTGGCGTGCGACTTGCGTATGCACCCACACGTTCTTCAGAATTTTTCTGACGTTGCAGAATAACAGCGCCGATACCATGTCCGCTGGCGTCAGTATGTAGGAGAGTGGGTGCGGTGTTGCCGAAATGACAAAGCACAGGTGCGGACGTGAGGGCACGCTTGGGGGCGTCAAAAGCAGTTTGACATTCGTCCGACCATACGTAGGGAGCCCTATAAGGAAGGAGTTGATGGTTTGTGCCGCAATGGTGGTAAAGTCACGTATGAAGCGTCGGAAATACGAAGCTAGGCCAAGGAACCTACGCAAGTCGTTGGTGCGTCAAGGCCTGTAGAAGCTAAGGACAGCAGCAATCTTGTCGGGGTTGGGTCGAAAGCCCTCCTTGCTGACAAGGTATCCGAGCACTTTAATGGTTTTGCTGGTGAAGTGGCACTTTTTTGTATTCAGCTGAAGGCCAGCAGCTGAGAGGCATGTAAGGACTTCGTCGAGGCGCTGCAAGTGCTGATGGAAAGTCGACGAAAATATGATGATGTCGTCAAGGCAGCATAAGCACAAGTCTTCCACTTTAGGCCCCGTAGTACGCTGTCAATCATCCGCACAAACGTGGCGGGAGCATTACACAGGACGAAAGGCATTACGCTAAATTTGTAAAGTCCATCGCGTCTGGCAAAGGCGGTTTTCTCCTTGTCTGCTTCGTGCATGGGGATCTGCCAGTATCCGGAGCGTAGATCAAAGCTGGAGAAATACTCCGTGCTTTGTAATGAATCTAACGCATCATCGATTCGGGGCAGTGGATACACATCTTTGCGGGTTACTTTGTTCAAGGCACGGAAGTCTAGGCAAAATCGCACTGAGCCGTCTTTCTTACGCACCAAAACGACAGGTGACGACCAAGGGCTTGAGGATGGGCGGATTATGCTACGTTTCAGCATGTCGGCAACGTGGGTACCGATTTTGTGGCGTTCAGCGGAAGAAACGCAATATGGCCACCGGCACACAATGGAAGTTCCATCTGTGTGTATGCGATGAGCCGTCGCAGAAGTCTGTCCCAGAAGAGGAGAGTGGACGTCGAAGGATTCTTTATGCTTGGATAATAACGGCAGTAACTCCCCCTTCTGCTGTTGCGTTAGGTCGGAGCTGATGGTACTAGCGAGAACAGAAGCAGGGACCGGATCCATAGTTGTGGGTCGTTGTGAAACAGCAGTCGTCGAGGTAAGCACAGAGACAGACTGAGTGTCCAGGACGCGCATGAGAACGGCGCCTTTAGAAAGCAGGATTGGCTCATTGGTTGTGTTGAGTACAGCCAAAGTAGCAGTGCCGTTGGCCAACCGAACAAGGCTGGCTGCCAGAGCAATCCCTTTGGATAAGCACCGGTCTGACGGTACAACTAAAACGTCACGATCTGTGATGTCAGAGATAACTACACGGAGTTGTTCGGGGCCAGGGGGCACCATACAATCGTCAGCAGTTCGTAAGCGAAGGCGCGGTTCGTGCACGTCGGCGGAATTGTCAATCTCTGTCAAGTCAACGAGGCGTTGACGGCACGAAATGAAAGCAGACGCCGAAGAGAGAAAGTCCCACCCTAGTATAAGCATGTGAACACAGGAAGTCAACACTGCGTGCTGGATATGGTGGCGTATCCCGTTAATCGAAACTCTAACGGTGCATTGCGGCAACGGTCCAATCACAACATAATTTGCACCACGAAGAAGAGCTCCACTGTAAGATGTAGTAACTTACGTAGATGAGAGCACAAGCCAACGTGAATAATAGAAATAGCTGCTCCCGTATCACTCAATGCTAGGGCTGGTACACCTTCTGCACACACGAATAGAGTATTGGCCCGGCACGCTGAAGGAATTGCAGACTGTGCGAACCATGCAGCCTTCCCTCCAAAAACTGCGCCATCTAGTTTTCCGATCGGTAGTCGGGAGTGCGGGTGGCCGGTTGCAAGGGTGATGTCGAGCGTCGGAGAGGGGAGGGCGAGCGGCGGCGCCCTAGACGATAGTTGCGAGGCGCTTCGGGAGGTGGAGAAAGTGAGCGTGGGGATAGCCGGCGCTGGTAAGGGCTCGGAGGAAGCAACGGGTCTCTCTCATAAATATCGTAGCCACGGCGTTCGTCCTGTTGTCCTCTTCGGCAAAAACGCGATATGTGCGAACGAATACCACAATAGTAACATATTGGGTGGGGCGTAGGCCGGGTAGTGTAAGATGCTGTGGCAGGATGACGGGATGGTAAAGTCGCCATATGGTTGGGGGCAGTAGCAGCAGCAGGAGGCGCTGTCCGAACCAGCGCTAGTTTCATAACCGCAACCTGAGCGTACGAGGGGAATGGCGAAGGAGGGCCACAGCTTGCCGCGCAGGTCATGGAGGACAGCTCCTCTTTGATGATGTCGTGCAGGCCAGGAACCTAATGCTGAGGCTGGAGAACTGGAGGACTCAGCAGGCAGCACGCTCGCGTATGAGAGTCCGAATCAGCATACGCAGGTCGGTATCCGACGAAGGAGGCGCGCCACCGGTGACAGGTTGTAAACGGATGACCTACAGTGCGTGTAGGCGTTGGCAAGTCGCGATCACATCGTTAATTGTATTTGGATTCTTGATAGTGAGTTGAACGCGTCCTGGGCAATGCCCTTTAGGATATGACGGGCACGATAAGATTCCGTCATGGTGGCGTCAACACGGCGACAAAGGGCGAGGACGTCCTCGATATAAGAGGTGTATGTTTCCCCGGGACGTTGTGTGCGTCCATCAAGCTTTTTCTTGGCGACCTCAGAGTGGACGTTGGGAGCGCCAAAAAGCTGGTGTTTGAATGCCGTCCAGTCAGGCAAGGTGCTCTCGTGGTTGAGAAACCAAGTCCTGGCAACGTCAGTGAAGTAGAATGCGACGTTGGAAAGCTTGTGCATATCATCCCACCAGTTAGACTCACTCACGCGGTCATAATTGTCCAGCCAGTCATCAACGTCACCATACGAAGGCCATTGAACATGGTGGGATTGCGCGGCCGCGTGCTGACGGTCCATGAAGGAGCGGCTGGTGGGGCAGAGACGGTGACGCCGGAGGCTCCTGGAAGATTTTCTTCGGGCATCCTGGCAGAAAGGCGGAGCAAGTGGCGGCCTGAACGAAGCTCGAAGGCCTAGAGGACCAAGGGATCGTAAGCAGCCTCCACCACCTACGAGACAGCTGTTAGGCCTGAACGGTTTATTTCGCAGGTCGCTTGCTAAGGACGATGATGCTGGCCATGATGTTGAACATGTACAGATGAAGAAGATGAAGGGATAAAATAATGCTCAGAATATATATATATATATATATATATATATATATATATATATATATATATATATATATATTGATCGATAGCATGGCATGTTCTTATTCGTATAACTGCGATTGTAAACTGTAGTGTTCTACACAGATGTCTGTATTGGCTTTCCTGCTGTGCGCTTCCGCGCTCACGGACATAGACATAGACATAGCAAGCTTTGCTTTAAAAACGCGAAGACACTGCTTTAATGACGCCGCTAAGTTTTTGATTTGCATGCACAAAGCCAGTAACCGACAACAGGCTGCTGGAAGACCAGACTAGAAAGAAAAGCGAAAGCAGACGAATGCCATCGTTGTCTTATGATTCGCTGAAGATGCTTATTCTAAGTCGGAGACTAACATCAGTCCTGGGCGCAATGACGTCACTCACGTCTTTGAGTCGCTTTGTGCGATATTCGTTCTATAGTTCGCTCCTCTCTATTAAGGGACCCTTCATAGGCGTCTGTGAATTCAGCGCAAGAATTTTCTTCCAGCCAGCGATGCTCTTATGGTGTTCCGCGCCTGCTGAGCAGTAGTCAGTTCAACATGACGGCAGAAAAAGAAGTCGGTATTAGTGACCTATCGCAAACTGAACAATGTCAAGCGTGCAAGACTTTAAGCGTGGCCACTAAAACGCGGCGTAAAGCAAGATAACCAGTTAAGTTTCTCGAACTATGCTGCATTGTGTGCTTACCCGCCAGAGCACAGTTTGATAACCCAATTCAATGTATTTGCATGGAGCTACGGCATTTGTTTCTCATTAGCGCTGTAAGTGCATATTGTATATTGCACTGAAGGAATGGACGAACGTCTCATCAAGGCTATGCATGGTGCTTGCAGCATATACGGCCGACACTCTATTAATTTGTTTATGTGTAATTACAATAGTTACGTCCAGCCACAGCGCATGCATATGCAACTTCTCACGCTTCGACTTTGCCTCAGTGATAGTTCCGGCTTCCTATCTTTGAATTACCCGGAAAAAAGTGGAAAATAGTTCTCGACAGAACAGCTAGTCAAGGAGACACAATCTCTCCATTTGAATTCATTGCATGCTTGGAAGTATTGAAGCCTTAAGGACGGGAAGGATTAAGAGCGACGATCAACAGTGAATATCTGAACAAGATTCAGCTTGTCGATCACATTGTACTGTTTAGGAACGCTGGGGACACATTCCAGCAGTTCAATGAGGACGTTATTCGAGAAGGTGTAAAAGTAGGTTGAAGAATGATATGCAGGAGGCAAAGGTAATGTTCAATAATCTGTCAAGCGAACAGGAATTCATGATCGGCAGTCAGCCTCTAGCTTGTGCATATGAGTAAGATTATCTAGGTCAATTACTCACACAGAACCTGATCATAAGACGGGAATTTTAGCAGTATGAAATTAGGTCGGAGCGCACACGGCCGGTATTAGCAAATCGTGACCGCTAGCTCACCTATGTCATTGAAACAAAAATTCCAATGGTTCCATATTTCAAGTACTATGGTATGGGACAGAAAATTTGAGGTTAATAGTGAGGCTTGATAATAAGTTAATGACTGCACATACAAACGATGGAATGCTAACAGGTCCCTTCTGCAGAGCGGAAAAGACTTGTTTGCTCTCAGACGGTATGCTCCCTGATCAACACAGGTCTCTTCTGCAGCGTGGAAGAGGCCTGTGCGGATCAGAGAACAAACGGGCGTAGTGGCAGTTGAAATTAACAGAAAACTAGGAGCTGGACAGGCCACGTAATTTATATGGAAGATAATCGTTCGTCAATTACAGATGCAGAGTTGGTGATAGGGCAAGTAAATCACTTTCGCGAACGGCGGAAAATTAGCCGCGGCCACGAAATGAGGAAATTTGCAGGCATAACTTCAAATCACTTTCTGCACGTCAAAAGTAATTAGAGATAGTCGGGAGAGGCCTTAGTCCTGCCGTGAGCATAAAAGTATGTTGATGGCGCTCTACAACATCCAAAATTCGTGAGAAATTTCATCGCACTGTTGCTCTTGAGCCGCATTTCGCTTCGTGCTGCGACGTCGCATTCTCATGTTTCCAGAACGGTGTCGAGCGCCGCTTGGATGCCACCACTTCAACATTGAAATAGTACTATATGTGTAGTGACTGCTCTGTCGCAAGATCGAGGACTTGAACCGACTGGATCAGAAACCGCCTAGAATGTGTGTCGTGTACGGTGCTGCGCAGTACTTTGACGTGTACTTCCGCGTGTGTTTTTAAGCGGGTGGTAAATTTATGGCAACGTTGGTGCTCAATATCGTGGTGACGTTGACTGATTAGACTTGAGTTCTATAGGGTGCCACTTGGCTATGACCGACAGCGTAGTTAGAGGCTCCAGGCCCTGACATCACCAACCAATCACTTATTAGCGGTCTCCAAAAGAGATGTGTACGCGCAATTGCGCATTTCGCCTCTGTCAGAGTGCGGCCGCAGAAACCGGCAAAAAGAAACTCTCGACCTCAATGAAGCTCAATGAAGCCAAGAAGAAGGAATTATAGCTGATACGATGTCAAATTGTGATAGGCAGCGAAGCTTGTGGATGTAGATGTGAGGTAATGAAGTTGCCTGTCACAATTTTAGAGTTTCGGTAGCCATGATTATTTTAGGATTGCTTTCGTAGCTCTCCACGCCCTCGACAGTGGTGCTATGCCAAGGAAGCGAGCATTTTGTCGTCCGTTGACAGTCGACGACATCGTTAATCAGCACGTTAGAGGGTAGCGGTTGCCGAGGGAGCTGACCTTGAGCTTATTCGAGGCATTAGATAGAACTGCACCCGCAACCGTGAGCAGCATACATACTATACCGCTGAACGTATTGATATATTATGGAGCGTTTGTTTCATTTCCGTAATAGCATAACAATAAATACATTTAGCCACTTTGTGATACGGTAGTGGTGGTGGGGGTGATCTATACAGGCGTTAGTCAGTGGTTATAGGCGTTATACAGTGCTTAGTCTGGCAGATCCGGCCGCCAATTACACCGCCTGAGCGTCTCTTTCTGCGCCAAATATACCAGCATGTGCCCATCCGTCCGATGTCATGCAGAAATGGGAGTAGAATACGTAATAGGTTAGCACTTCCACTGCAATTCTTTCGACGGCAATGCGGTGAACCGGCGAGCGCGGTTGCGCTGCAGCAGACGCCCGGAAAAGTAAGCTGTCTAATAGGAGGATGCAGTCATTTGCCGTAAAAACATAGCCTCGAGTACATATTCATGACGTGCGATCGTGCCATCAGTGGACGGCATTTCATTAATGACTTGTCGTTTCATAAAACGTTTGCTTCCTCCTTGCTCTCATGCCACCCCGTAAGTTATATGCGCTGCCAGTTTGGTTCCAACCTTATCTCAGCGTAAGAACTTTTCGGCTAAGAAATTGCGTAAATGACAGTGCAGCTTAAAAACGTTTCGGCCAAGAAAACGCTTAAAGACAGCGCAGCTTAAGAGGTTTTCGGTCAAGAAATTGCGCAAGGACAGCGCAGCTTAGTGAATTCCGCTCCAGCTTCGTCAGCATAAATATTTTATTATTAGATAGTATTACTTCGGCAGTACACATAAATATAAATATATGAAGCATAACAAATCTCCACAAATAAGGGCTTTCATTCTTCATGAAAGAACAAAAAATCCACAACACATTGTACACTAACATATTTAAATTAATATCTGGACTTTGTTCAGTTGTATGCGCATTTTAAAGCTATATAATTTTCTGCTTTGACATCACTAAATTTTCTTTGCCAAACGAAATCTTTTTTAACATAGAAAAGTGTTCTGTTTAAGATTCATTACATCTTAATTGGAAGTTATGCGAACGTTAAACCTTGCAAAACCAGCACTGAAACCTGCATTTATTATTTTCAGGTGCTCTGCTTAGTATGACACATGCGGAGCCGAAGTACCAAATACGGTATTACAATAACAATTCCTTGGTTCTGTCACACCCAATACGGAAAACATGGGGTGAGGTAATTTTTATTTCAAAAATATTTTTCGAACAGACCACTCTCAATGCTAAGGTTTGCCACGTAACAATTGTGGAGTCTCTCCCGATGATGCTCCGAAGTATTGTGAATTTCTCCGTTAAAGGGACACTAACGGCAAAAATTAAGTCAAGCTAAAATGATATATTAGTGCTTGAGAATCTCTAAGGCGTCAATACTATCGCGAACAGAGCCTTAATAATCGAGAAACTGAGCAAACCGCAGGATATGATTAGAAACTTCGACAGAACATTCAAGCACTTCCCCGATGACGAAAACACTCGTAAGTTATATTCTGCCATAGTACTCAAGCATTCGTCGCAAAAAACATCATTGCATTTTTATGAGACGAAAAAATATGGAACTTATCCTGTTATAACTAATTTCAGAAAAACGAACCCATTACCCTTGACAACCACGCGGGCGGTGGAAAGGCTTCCTTTTGGTCTGAATCCCCGCCGACACGCTTTCGTGTTTCGCTTCGTGTTTCGAAACATGCTTTCGTGTTCTGCAGTTCGTTAAGGCGTAGTGATGCGCTGGTTTTGCTGGTTCCCGAAACTCGCACAAACTGCAAGTAGCAGAGAAATCAACTTCCATGTTATGTCGCGGGACACCCGAACGTATGTATTCGTCAAACAGTATTTAAAAGAAATAAAGCGCATGAAGGCCAGCTTGCTAGACATAGTGCACTATCTCATGTATATGTAAATATTAGAAAGTGCAGTTAGTGTAGCAAGCTGGGCTTCATGCGCTTTATATATAGTGTTTCAGATACAAGGGCGAATATGTGTGGTTCAATGTGGAGCCAAGATGTTAGACTTATATTCGAAACAGAGCCGGATTGCTTGACGGCTGCTTCACATCCACCTCGGGTCGGGTGACGGACGCAAGTCGGCCAGGGAACGCCCCGAGAACGCGTGCCCGCTATTGTACTATCTTCGCGATCGGCGCACACATTCCTGTCGCCTACACGGAGGTCAGCCAGCCAGGCTACACCCTCCTCCCACTAGGAACGCACGCGGGAGATGCATACATGACTACAGGTAAACAACTTCGCTGTGAAAAAGACTCAGTGCCGTTCCACTCTTTCATAAAGGCAGACTAGCGAAGCTGTGTACGGGGCCCCTTAATGACGAAATGGACCTATACCGCGGATCGACCCGGTATTGCACTATCTTCGGTATCGGCCCAGGTATCGGAAGTGCTTAACGCTTCCTTCACCTCCGCTGCGGGTCGGCCCTGCATTGTACCAGCTTCGGGATCGGCTCACGTATGGGGAGTGCTTAACGCATGCTTCACTTCGGCCGTGGGTCGGCCCGGCATTGCACTATCTGCCGGGTCGGCCCACGTATGGGGAGTGCTTAACGCCTCCTGCTCCGCCTCCGCCGCGGGTCGAGCCAGTCTTGCACTATTTTCGGGATTGGCCCACGCATGGGGCATGCTTAATGCCTGATTCACCTGCGCCGCTGGCCGGCCCGGCATTGCAGTATCTGCGTGGTAGGCCCACGTATGGCAGGTTTCTTGCTTACGACACAAAAATTTCCTTGGACGGTAAAAGTATAGAGCTGCGCTGTAAAAACTCTGCGGACACGTGGAGCAGCAATAGCTAGTGGTGCCAACCGCGCATAGCGTTGGTGACATGTGGCGACGCGTCGCATACGGCATCGCGTTGCCGCATTTTATCCGTCTAGGCGCGCTGGAGATCTGACGTCGCAGCGATGCCCTATACCCTCACACTATGTGTGCCGTAATAAACGAGCAACAGGTGTTCCTGTTCGGCCGCTCTCCTCTATCGAGGCGCGATCGTGACGTGGCGTTGTAGCCAATTGGAATGCAGGTCATGTGGCGCTGCTACAGACGCCACCACTTTTTCGCTCATGTAGGTGATTTCGCGTCAATATAAGCTCAATCACACAGCCAATGCATGCTAACCTATTATTTCAATGGGCGGACACTCATGAGACCAGTAAGTCAAAACGGAAAGCTCGACGCGTTCTGAAGGAACGCGTGGGCATCAATGTACAGGCCAAATAACAAGTTGGTAAGCAATACGAAGTATGCAAAGGAAATTTTGGTAATGACGGGGCACATTGTCTCCCGTGACCCACGTACGTGCAGCTGTCGAAACGTCACAATCGTCGCATTCCTATATGGTTTCGCATAGTTAGACAGTGGTGCCAAATTCTGGCACTATCTTTCGGACGTTCAATATCGGCGTCTCCAGGCACATTGAAATGGCGCACATAATTTATGTATATTAATAGTTTTTATGTGTTCTGATACTTGCGTATATTGATATGTGCGGCAATAGTATTCAGGAGCCCGGCACCGTTTGGAAATGTTAGGAACCTCTTTGGAACAGTGAATGTAGTCACAAAAAGATTTACAAGTCCAAGGCATTATAATGTGTTTTACTCATGAAAGAAAATGGACGTTTGCTGCATTTCGAAACGAGGCACGATGTACATTTCTTCGAATAACCAGCGGCCTATGCGCCATACTAGCTAGCGCAGGACGGCGACAGCGCGAGAGGTGGCCATAGCATCTTAACGTTCACACTTCCTGAACCTCTCGCGCTAGAGCGCGTGCCTTTGAAAGATAATAATTGGCATCCAATAATGAACATTTTAGCAGAACTTCTTTGTGTGAGGACACCTGCCCTTAGCTGATAAAGTCCGAGGAAGAATACACCACGATATAGCCAAACAAGACCGTGGGTAGACGAATTGATAATTTTGTACGCTGTTATCCACACTTCTGTGCAAGAGGCACACATGTGGCGACAGAAATGATGGAGTCGGCCGTGTCTCCTCCTTTCTTGTGCCACGTGTGTGAGTCAAGCGCTGCACTGCACAAGACAAAAAGTATGGTCACCTTCAAATAGGAGAATAATTCAATGAACTCGACTCGTCCTAATAAAAGAATCATGGGCTGAGCAGCCTACAATTCAAGCAGGGCTATGAAAGACAGCGTTTAACGTTTCGCGGCATAATTCCTCAGAACGGAGAGCCGGTGTACCGCGCATCAGAAGTTTTATTAGAAAGAAGCATGCTTATACGCCGACAGGTTTATGAGGGCTGTACTATGTTGACCTATGGGGGTCAGTTACAGACATTCTTCTACAACGGTAGTCTACGGGAGACCTCGGGAAAAGTTGCTTCCTCAATTAACAAATATTCTACGCGGAGTGAAGGCAGGTCAATCCAAGCCCGTCACATGGCGAGCAACTTTTTTGGTGCTCTAAACTAGGCCTTCATGCCTTATTACTGATAAGCATTCTCACGAAAGAAAGAAAGATGACGCCTCAGGTTTTGTTCCCTGTATAGGTGACAATTAAAAAACCGTACACACCTGTAACGTCGGAAGCAGATTCGTAACTGCCTGTCTGGAAAGAAGCAGGCAGACATTGCACAGCGAAACGCTGTCTTGGGACTATAATTGGAATGCTCATAAACTCGCTTCTGATGAATATGCTTCAGGACTCCGTTGCGCAAAACAGCACTTTTTGGAAAGCACTCTCCCACATATGTTCGATACCGACACTAGAAATTTCTGGCATGTCATAAATCTAAGAGACGATAATGCTATAAGCCTTGTGGATAACGCGGGAGACCACATACCTTCTGAACATTGCGCATCAATCCTTAACGCTGTTTTGCTTCTAACTTTTCATCAGTGACAAGTGTTTCGCCACCGCTGTTACAATGCCAATATTCGACTTCAATGTGTCAGATTGCAGTAGACACATGTGGCGTAGAACATCTAATTAATAAATGGAGACTTTCTCCTTCCCTTGGTTGCGACGCGACCAGTCCGAAGTTTTTGAAAAGTATCAGCGAGTATTGCTCCATTATACTAACCAAAAATTTTCAAGTCATTTGACACCGGTTCTCTCCCTGCGAAATGGGAGATATGAAAGGTGATTCCACTTCATGAAACAAGTAGTAGGCACTCTCCACATTACTAATGTCCCATTTCACTCACTACTATCCAATGCAAACTTCTTGAGCATATCTTATTTTCTGACCTTGCTTACCCTCTCGAATGTAATTCTTTTTCACGCGCTCGCAGCACTGCTTTCACAAAACGAATTCATGCGAAACACAGCTGATATCGTTTACACATAAGCCACACGCCATTCCTGGTCGTTCTTCTTTTGCGGATTGTATATCTCTAGATTTTTCGAAAGCGTTTCATAAAGTATGTCATAATCTACTAATGTATGAATTGCATAACCCTTAATCTTCATCCCCATTTACTTCTTTGGCTTCAGTGTTACCTATCGAGTCATTGTCAGTTCCTTTCTGCTAACAGCATTGACTCTCCTTCTAATCTGGTTTTCACGGGCGTGCCACAAGGCTCTCTTCTTCTTCTTCTTCATCATCATCATCATCAGCAGCAGCAGCAGCAGCAGCAGCAGCAGTAGCAGCAGCAGCAGTCTGGTTACGCCCACTGCAGGGCAAAGGCCCCTCCCATACTTCTCCAACTACCCCGGTCATGTACTAATTGTGGCCATGTTGTCCCTGCAAACTTCTTAATCTCATCCGCCCACCTAACATTCAGCCGCCCTATGCTACGCTTCCCTTTATTTGGAATTCATTCCGTAACTATTAATGACCATCGGTTATCTTCCCTCCTCATTACGTGTCCTGCCCACGGCCCATATCTTTTTCTTGATTTCATTTAAGACATCATTAACTCGCGTTTGTTCCCTCACCCAATCTGCCCTTTTCTTATCCCTTAACGTTACACCAATCATTCGTCTTTCCATAGCTCGTTGCGTCGTCCTCAATTTAAGTAGAACCCTTTTCGTAAGCCACCAGGTTTCTGCCCCGTACGTGACTACTGGTAAGACACAGCTGTTATAAACTTTTCTCTTGAAGGATAATGGCAATCTACTGTTCATGATCTGAGAATGCCTGCCAAACGCACCCCAGCCCATTCATATTCTTCTGATTATTTCAGTCTCAAGATCCGGATCCGCAGTCACAACCTGTCCTAAGTAGATGTACTCCCTCACCACTTCCAGTGCCTCACTACCTATCGTATACTGCTGTTCTTTTCCGAGACTGTTAAACATTACTTTAGTTTTCTGCGGATTAATTTTTAGACCCACCCTTTGGCTTTGCCGCTCCAGGTCAGTGAGAATGCATTGCAGTTGGTCCCCTGAGTTACTAAGCAAGGCAATATCATCAGCGAATCGCAAGTTACTAAGGTATTCTCCATTAACTCTTATCCCCAATTCTTCCCAATCCAGGTCTCTGAATACCTCCTGTAAACTCGCTGAGAATAGCATTGGAGAGATCGTATCTCCCTGCCTGACGCCTTTCTTTATTAGGATTTTGTTGCTTTCTTTATGGAGGACTGCGGTGGCTGTGGAGCCGCTATATATTTATCTTTCAGTAATTTTAAATATGGCTCGTCTACACCCTGATTCCGCAATGCCTCCATGACTGCTGAGGTTTCGACTGAATCAAACGCTTTCTCGTAATCCATGAAAGCTATATATAAAGGTTGAAGCATAACTGCGAGTCGGCCTAGTTGGAACATATTCATATTTATACTTTTTGTGCGCAAACAAACAGGGACGAAGAATAGGGGCAACACAAGGACGAGCGCTTTCTAACAACTGGTTTCATTTTTGAAGAACTACTTACTTAAATACCCACAGAACTGCGCGATCTAGAGAAACAGAGCACGCCTACAGCGCATATGATACCCGCTGATCTTGACTTGATCGCGCAGATCAGCGGGTATCATATGCGCTGTAGGCGTGCTCTGTTTCTCTAGATCGCGCAGTTCTGTGGGTATTTAAGTAAGTAGTTCTTCAAAAATGAAACCACTTGTTAGAAAGCGCTCGTCCTTGTGTTGCCCCTATTCTTCGTCCCTGTTTGTTTGCGCACAAAAAGTATAAATATGTATAAAGGTTGGTTATATTCCGCACATTTTTCTATGACCTGATTGATAGCGTAAACATGGTCTATTGTTAAGTAGCCTTTACGGAATCCTGCCTGGTCCTTTGGTTGACGGAAGTCTAAGGTGTTCCTGATTCTATTTGCAATTACCTTAGTAAATACTTTGTAGGCAACGGACAGTAAGCTGATCGGTCGCCAACAAAGTACTTAGTATGGTAATTGCTCTCTCCTTGGACCGCTGCTATTCCTAATTCGTATTAATGACTTACTTTCTTCTACAAAATATCATATTCCTCTCTTTGCTGATGACTGCGCAATATTTCCAGAAGTAACTACTGATACAGCCACTCTTCAATCTGATCTTGATGCTACCACTGCATGGTGCAAAACATGGCGCATGGAATCAAACATAAGCAAATGTAAGTCAATGCGACTGTCCAGATGAAGTAACACTCCACCAGCCTATTACATCGACAACATCCCACTCGATTGCATTTCATTCCATAAATACCTCGGTGTTCACGTCTCATCTGACCTTACTTGAAAGACAAACATTGCACACGTAATAAGCAAGGCTATTAAATCATTAGGTTACCTCCAACGCAATTCATGTGCGCCACAGTCTCTAAAATTGATGCTCTATAAAACACTTATCTGGCCTAAACTCGAATGCAGCGCCTCAATTTGGGATCCAAGTCGAAATAATGTAATTTATTGAAATGAATGGGTGCAGAACAGTTCCACACAGTACATATTATTACGATATCATCGAGCGATGCTCAAGCGACGAGCCGCCATGAGAACGACGAAGAAGTGGGTCTGTGCCCTTGGCGCGAACGAGTGTCGGCCTGGCGGTATGGCTCCAGTGTAAATAGCCTGTAAATAGTATGTTTCATCTTTGTCTTTCCACACGTAACATTCTGGTGGAGGTCAGCAACCCCCCTCCTCACCACGGAACTCCGGAGTTGTCGCTTCATCGAGCTTGTCACTAAGCCTCCCAGTGACGAGACCGCTTGTGCAACGGCTTCGGCGTGTCCCACTGCTCCAATCATCATGGTTGCCCAACATTGCGACCATGGTATTTTCACTGGTCTGGCGGGAGAGGACAGACAGACAAAGAACTTTATTAATGGGCCTGAGGAACCGGCGTTAGGGTACCTCCTTTTTTAGGGAGTCCCCGTAGCGGTCGCGGGCCGCACCCACGTCGGGGTCGGAATATCGTGGTCCTCCGCCCTGTCGCAGGCCCTCTGGACAGCCCGTAGTTGCTCTGAGAAGTCACCGCTCTTAAGGGCTGCCTCCCAGTCTGTTAGAGTGGTTAGCGATGAGCTGCGTAACGCAACGCATTGCCAGAGCATATGGGATAAGGAGCAGTACGCCTACCCGCAGTCTGGACTGGGGGGTTCTACATTAGGCGCGAAGTGACTGAATTGGCCCCTGGAGGGAAATGACCCCGTTTGAAGCATGCGAAACGCCGACGATTGTGGTCTATTAAGTTTAGGGCGTGGTAGCGGAAAGGCCCGCCGAGCAAGTTGATAATGTGTCAAGATTTCACGGAAGGCGAGAAGCGAATCCCTGTACAGTCCTAAGTCGCAGCCCGTGAGTCCACCTGAACCGTCGCGGTGTGTAAGACCTCGCGCACAGTCATGGGCCAACTCATTGGCGTTAACAACCTCAGAGTGCACATTGATTCCCATATGGGTCGGGAACCATTTGATGCTATGAAAACCAGCAGCCCCCTCGCTGCCGAGGATGGCCGCCGCCTCCTTTGAGAGCGAGTCGGAGGCGAACGCTCGGGCTGCAGACCTGGAGTCTGTAAAGATATTGGGATGTAGAGGGTCCTTCAGTGCTATAGCTATAGCAACCTCCTCGGCTACTGTTGAAGAAACCTTCCGCACGGATGCTGAGTTAATGAGAGTGTCATTGGAGTCAACCGAAACTGCGGCATAGTGATCAGAGCACTCGTACTGGGCGGCGTCAACGAAACATGCCAGATTCGGAGTGGCAGCAGCCGCTTTCAACAGGGAACGAGCCCTGGCTACCCGGCGCCCTACATTGTATTGAGGGTGGACGTTACGTGGCATGGGATCTACCTTGAACGTATCTCGGACCATGGGTGATAGGGTCACGTTGCGCTCCGTGATTTCCCGGTGACCGCATCCAACGGATTCGAGGATGCGTCTCCCCGCTCGCGATGATGAGAGTCGTATTATTTGGGCCACTCGTTGGGCCTCGATCACCTCTGATAGGGTGTTGTGCATGCCTAGTTGCATGAGACGCGTGGTGCTGGTAGTGAGTGGTAAACCCAGCACGCGCTTGATGCTTTTGCGCATGAGGGCGTCGATTTTGGCCTCATCCCGTTTAGACCAGAGCAACGCGGAGGCCACATTGTTAGCGTGGCTCATCAGAAACGCGTGGTAGAGTCTGAGTAGATTGCTCTCGCTTAAACCCCCTCTGCGGTTGGAGACCCTGAAAATAAGCCGAAGCATATTCTCCGTCTTGGAAGTAATGCGGGCTATAGTCTGCGAGTTGCCCCCGCGAGATTCCAGCAACAGTCCGAGGACCCTGATGGTATCCACTCTGTGAATTTGTTGTCCGTCCCTCGTATAGAGGGATATGGGAACTTGATCTAAGGGTGTGGAGCACCTAACCCCCCGTCGGGTGGGCCAATGCAATAGAGGTTCGGAATTGGTTGGTGAGAGACTCAGGCCCGTGTCTAGGAGGAAGTGTTCTGTGATGTCGAGTGCCTCTTGGAGCGCACTCTCAACTGCAGCGTCAGACCCTCCCATGCACCACACGGTAATATCATCCACGTAAAGGGCGTGACCCGTTCCTCTTACTGTGGCCAGTCTGTCCGAGAGGCCCTTCATGGCGATGTTAAACAGTAGGGGAGAAATGACCACCCCTTGCGGGGTGCCTCTCGCTCCGAATGTAAATTCCTTCGATTTGATTTGCCCTATTTTGACAGTGGCCTTGCGATCCCTGAGGAAGGAGCTAACGTACGCATGGAATCATGGCCCCAGGCCCAGATCCGAGATGGCGTCTAGTACAAACCGGTGCGAGATGTTATCAAAAGCCTTGGACAAGTCTAGAGCAAGGATGCCCCGAGTGTCTCTAGTGTCGACATCAATGATTTGCCTCTTTATAAGTAACATGACGTCCTGTGTGGAGAGTGCCGGCCGAAAGCCGACCATGTTGTGAGGGAATAACTGATTATTTCCTATATGCCTAGATATACGGTTGTGAATGACATGTTCCGCCACCTTACCCACGCAGGACGTGAGCGAGATGGGCCGCATGTTCTCCAGCGCAAGAGGTTTGCCTGGTTTCGGGATTACGAGAAAGCGTTTGATTCAGTCGAAACCTCAGCAGTCATGGAGGCATTACGGAATCAGGGTGTAGATGAGCCATATGTAAAAATACTGGAAGATATCTATAGCGGCTCCACAGCCACCGTAGTCCTCCATAAAGCAGGCAACAAAATCTCAATAAAGAAAGGCGTCAGGCAGGGAGATACGATATCTCCAATGCAATTCACAGCGTGTTTACAGGAGGTATTCAGAGACCTGGACTGGGAAGAATTGGGGATAAAAGTTAATGGAGAATACCTTAGTAACTTGCGATTCGCTGATGATATTGCCTTGCTTAGTAACTCAGGGGACCAATTGCAATACATGCTCACTGACCTGGAGAGGCAAAGCAGAAGAGTGGGTCTAAAAATTAATATGCAGAAAACTAAAGTAATGCTTAACAGTCTCGGGAGAGAACAGCAATTTACAATAGGCAGCGAGGCACTGGAAGTCGTAAGGGAATACATCTACTTAGGGCAGGTAGTGACGGCGGATCCGGATCATGAGACGTAAATAATCAGAAGAATAAGAATGGGCTGGAGTGCGTTTGGCAGGCATTCCCAAATCATGAACAGCAGGTTGCCGTTATCCCTCAAGAGAAAAGTATATAATAGCTGTGTCTTACCCGTACTCACCTACGGGGCAGAAACCTGGAGGCTTACGAAAAGGGTTCTACTCAAATTGAGGACGACACAACGAGCTATGGAAAGAAGAATGATAGGTGTAACGTTAAGGGATAAGAAAAGAGCAGATTGGGTGAGGGAACAAACGCGAGTTAATGATATCTTAGTTGAAATCAAGAAAAAGAAATGGGCATGGGCAGGACATGTAATGAGGAGGGAAGATAACCGATGGTCATTAAGGGTTACGGACTGGATCCCAAGGGAATGGAAGCGTAGCAGGGGGCGGCAGAAAGTTAGGTGGGCGGATGAGATTAAGAAGTTTGCAGGGACGGCATGGTCACAATTAGTACATGACCGGGGTTGTTGGAGAAGTATGGGAGAGGACTTTGCCCTGCAGTGGGCGTAACCAGGCTGATGATGATGATGATGATGGGATGAGCACCACTGAGGCTGTCTTCCAGGAGTCGGGGACCAGGCCCGTTTCCCAAATTTTATTGACCTCCCCGGTGAGCAGCGCAACCGATTGTTCGTCCCAGTTGCGGAGGAGCTTATTGGAGATGCCCTCTAGGCCCGGTACAGAGCGACCGTTGAGCGTTTGGAGCACCTCCCAGATTTCGGATTCCGTGAAGGGGGCGTCGAGCTCCTCCACCGCTCCCCCGTCATAACAAGGATAATCCCCGTCACCGGAGTGGCCCAGCGGAAGATACTTTTCGGCCAACTCTTGCAGGAGGACGTGTTCAAATACGCCCGCCGCCTTTTCATTATGAACTATGCGATCAATGGCTAGTCTCTGATTGCTTTTCGTTTGCGAATCGTTGAGTAAGTGTTTGAGCAGGTTCCATTTTCCCCCCGTTCTCATCTGCCCATCAACCGAGGAGCACACTTCATTCCATTGCTGTTTGGACAGTTCGATGGAATGAGTTTCTATTGAACGATTGGGCTCCGCAATTTTCTTACGAAGCCGGCGGTGGAGTCTGTGCGTTCTCCAGCGGCGCAGGATGGAGTTTTTGGCTGCTAGAAGGTGCGCAAGGCGCGCGTCCATACGATCTACATTTAGGTCTGCCTTAACCACCTTGGTCGCAGCTTGTACGTCCTTCTGTAGTCTTGTGAACAGACCATCGATATTATCGTAGTCGGTCTGGTCTGCCTTCCGTATTTTCAGGAAGGCATCCCAATCCGTCACTTTAGATACCTTGGTAGGGGCTGTGCTAATCGTTAGGGTAATCTCCACAATGAAGTGGTCGCTGCCTAGGTTCTCTTGCAAATTTTGCCATACTGCTCCGAGGGCGTTCTTGACGGTCCGGAGTGCTGTCTCGGACTACCGACGTGCCGGTTCGCGTCGGGTATTGAGCATCCGTAATCAATTCCAGTGAGCAGTAAGCAACTGCCTGGACAAGGAGATTGCCCTTGGTGGATTCGCGAAGGTATCCCCAGGCATTTTGAGGGGCATTGAAGTCACCCGCTATCACTATGGGGGCCCCCTTGCTCAGGGCCACCGCCTTTGTCATGATCGTGGCGAATGCCTGCCGGTGATCCGACGGCAAGCTGTATATGTTTAAAAGGAAGACACTGCTCTTAAGCCAATTGTTAGGGATAATTTCGACCATAATGATTTCCGCCCTAGTTTTGCCAATTGGTAATTTGTGTACTTGAAAGGAGCACTTCCATGTGACCAAGGTTGCTAAACCCCGCTTTCCTTCCTCCCGTATCGGTACAACCCGGTATCCCGGGAAGGTGGGCGCGTCATCGAGAGTTTCTTGTAAAAAAATTACGTGCGGTTTGACCGCCTGTGCCGAAACGAATTGCTGCAGCGGAGCTTTGCGCCGTTGGAAACTGGCACAGTTCCACTGCCACACAACCAATTTATTGGGATTGACCGCCATGGTGATTGCCTTGGATTGGCCATTCCACCGTCTTGTTGACAGCGACGGCACTTGCGGGTAAAGGTGCCTTACGGGGCTCCCTCGAAGGCTGCCTAGCCGTAGCTAACGCGGCCTGTGCACTTTCCAGGGACGCCATCCTTTTAAGGAGGACAGTCACGCTTTGAGCGAGCTGCTGAATTGCCCGCTGCATGCTTTCTAAGTCTTTGTTATTGGACTTGGTCTCCATAGAGTCAGCGTCCCCCTCTGGGGGCGCGGCCCTACGTTTGCCCGAGCGCGCCTGTGGTTGCCCTGAGGGGGGCACCTGTTGCTTCTCGACTTGCGAGGGGTACGACTTACGGAAAGACTCAAAGTTGGCCGTCATCTGCTGCATTTCTGCTTTGAGCCGAGCGTTCTCTTGCATGAGTTGAGCGACTCTGGGATCAACTTTATGCTCCGGCAATGCTACCTGCGTTACCTTTGAAGCCGGCGTCTTCTGCTTCGACTTGACACGAGCGGCCCAGGTTGGCGGTTCCTGGATCCGAACCCGGGGGTTAGAGCGCCCTCAGGAACGAGAGCACCCTCTGGAGAGGCTGCGTTGTCGACCAGAGGGCGTGACGGAGCGCTCCCTCCTGGGGGCTCCCGCCGCGCTGGAGCCACGTGGCCCGTGTTCCTTGGCCAGCTGTTGCTGCTGGTGCTTGTTCTTGGTGCGCTTACGGCGCCGTCGGCGTCTGCGTACGACGTATGGGACTTGAAAGCGCTGCTTACACGTTTTGTCCGCCGTAAGCTGCGGGCCTCCGCAAAGGGCGCACTTCGGCGAACACTGGTGGTCATCGGGTGGTGAGCTAAGTCCGCAGCCCCGGCAATCCTCATTGGTGGGGTTGGGGCAGACGTCCGCGCGATGTCCCAAGCCGCCACACGCGTAGCACACCTCGGTTTGGCGTTTGTAGAGCGTGAAGCGCAGAAGGCTGACGCCGCACATGACATAGTTAGGCACTTTCATGCCGTCGAAGAGGACGACCACTGTGGTGGTGTTCTTAATTCGTTTGACTTCCAGAGCCTTCGGGTTACGATGGTTGACGATCATGCTCTGGAGTTGGGCCTCGCTGATGTCTGCGTCGACCCCACGTATGACACATTTGCAGGTGTTGTCTGGGGCCGCTATGTATGCGGCCACTTTGTATAGTCCTTCGCTTATGCGGAGTTGCTGGATTCCTGCATAAGCGGCGGCGTTCTTCTTCTCTAGGGTGGAGACGACGAGAACGTTTTGAGTGAAATTAGGGCAGATTACGTCGCCCTCAGTTTCTGCGGGGGCTAGTGCAGCCGCCATGGCCAAGGCTTGAGCCAGCTTGATTTTGCTTATCTTCTTGACGTCCAGCCCGCCCCTTGGGTGGACAATAATTCGTATGTGCTCCCTAGGTAGTCTGGGGAGCATCGACGAGGCTGCGAGACGTTGCAACACGCCTTGCTGGGCAGCCGTGCGGCAGCCACCCTTCGAGCCCACGTGGGTTTTCTTGCTCGTTGAAACTGGTGTTTCTTGCCGGGCTTTCTTGTTCTTGCCCAACGCTGTCGTCCAGCCTGGGCTGTTGGTTTCTTCGGAGGAGATTTGCTCTCCTACCACCATTTCTACTTCGGGCATAATGCCCCTCTTCGTCGGGTTAGGCCTAAGCCTACCCGCGCCTAGGGTCGCCGCGGCGTGGTCTACACAAAAAGTTCCACAGTTTCCGCGCAAGGGTCACTCACCGAAGGAAGTCCTCAGAAGAAACCGTGTCGAATGGCGTGCATTTCCACTGTAGGTGACACAAAAAGCAGACCGAAAATATTTACGAAAGCGGGAGCCGATCTTTCCACGTCCGCACTAGTCGGCGCCTTCTTCTTCTTTTCCTGCGAAGGAGCGCGGGAGAGGACATTGACGAATGGTTCAAGCTCTGTGAATACGCCAGTGTTACCAGGTGGGACCCAACAATCATGCTCGCCAATGTAATCTTATAGCGTGGCGGCGCCCCAAGAGCGCGGCACCTAACGCATGACAACGAGAAAGCCCAGGAAACTGTTCGGCGACACCATTGGGCGCAAGGCTGCCACGAGAAATCTCTTGCGTCTCGTGTTCAGACATCTACAGAGCCGTACGTTTCATACATCCTCGACTTCTAGGCTTCATGCTGCAAAGCTGAAGATACTATGTCTGAAGCAGATAAAGTGACGCATGTGCTAAAAGGCATCGCCGACGATGTTTTTAATTTGCTTGTTTTCGGCCACGTCTCAACTATCGACGCCATCATCAAAGAATGCCGTTGCCTTGAACAAGCTAAGGGCCGCCGCATCAAGCATCATATTACGCGGCTACCCAACAATACTACAACGTCGACATGTGAGGGTCAACCGCTTCAGACCACCCCCTGTGACGATGTAACCCGTGTTGTTCACCGCGAGCTTGAGGCGGCCTGTTCACCAACTTTCTCCGCGACACCTCCCGATCCACCAGCAACCACGATTGCGATACTTCCGGCCGTCGTCAGAGAAGAAATTGAGAACATGGGTCTCAACTGCGTGTGTTCATCGTCTGCACCCACGGTTCCCCAGTTCTCTAGCAGCCCTCCTCATCCCTTTTTTGCCACATCTCGCCGCAACCTGACCGAATGGCGTACCCCTGATGACAGGCCGATCTGCGTCCACTGCTGTCGCATCGGGCACGTCGCTCGTCACTGCCGTAACCCATGGCCACCACCTCCTCGGGCACACACCGCCGCTTATTGCCGCCCCTTTGGTCCTTCTGTCCCCTATGCCACCCGCCATGGACCCACTGCCACTGATGCTCCTGCCCCGAACCTTCGCTACAGCACTCGCCCTCACCTCGACGCCATCACTCTCGCTCGCCCCAACCATGTCGCTTCTCTCCGCCGCCAATCGCCTCCCGGATCCAGCCAGAAAACTAGGCACTGCAGCTTCTGGAGGTGAAGCTTCGTTGCCCACCCTGTCCTCAAATCCTCTGCCCACGTTACCTACGAATTAAAACGTCTTGATGTTGACGTGGATGGCTATCCTGTCACGACATTCATCGATACAGGAGCACATCTTTCTATTAGGAGTGCTGCCTTCCGACGATTACTGAATAAGCTCCTCACCCCAGCGTCGGCACGCGTCGTCCGTGTTACGGATGGCGGTACTGTGCCTATCATCGGCATGTGTACGGCACGTGTTAGCATCGCCGGCCGCTACAGTCCTGTCCTCTTCACCGTCATGGCTCATTGCCCCCACGACCTCATTCTCGGCCTCGATTTTCTCTCCGCGCATTCTGCCCTTATTGACTGCTCTGCCAGCACCCTTCGCCTTTAGTTGCCGATTCTCGCAGAACATTCTGACGCACCCCAGTGCCACCTACGCCCATAGGTGGCACTGGGGTGCGTCAAAGTCAATAGCCTATATTGAACTGTTGTCTTCCCCACCAGTCCCTGATGGTGAGAACCTCGTCACTCCTCTGCCCGACGTTCCACTACAGTGTAACGCTATCGTGCCTCACAGTATACTTACTATTACTGCGAACCGGACTCGCATACATATCTATAACTTTGGATTGGCAAAGCAAATCCTGCCGCGAGGTGTTTCCTTTGCCAACGTTGATTGTCTCGGCGACCATCACGTGACAACTTTATCGACCGATGCTTCTTGAGAGCTTAGCAGGCCCATCGTGCCAGCCTCAGCCGCCGATCCCAAGATACAGACAACGGTTGCGACGGACCTGTCTTTTGTGCAGGCTGAAGACGTTTACAAAGTATTATCGTCCTACCGAGATATTTTCGACTTCGACGATCGCCCTTTAGGCCAGACTCTCGCGGTCAAGCACCGGATTCTTATGGCGTTGCTACTCCTATTCACCGACGACCGTATCGAGTTACTGCGTCGGAACGACGACTCATTGAAAGTGAAGTGAACAAAATGCTAGATAAAGACATCATTGAGCCTTCTTCGAGTCCCTGGGCGTCACCTGTAGTGTCGGTTAAGAAGAAGCATGGCACGTGGCGCTTCTGTGTAGACTACCGTCATCTGAACAACATTAATAAGACGGACGTCTACCCGCTCCCACGTATGGACGACGCCCTTGACTGTCTCCACGGTTCCAGCTATTTCTCTTCAATTGATCTTCGTTTTGGATACTGGCAGATTGCTGTTGACCATATGGACAGAGAAAAAACCGCGTTCATCAGACCTGATGGCCTATACCAATTTAAAGTAATGCCGTTTGGATTATCCAACGTTACTGCCACCTTTGAGCGTTTGATGGACTCCTTGCTCCGGGGTTTTAAATGGTCCACATGTATTTGCCAACTCGACGACATCATCGTCTTCTCGCCCACGTTCGACACTCACCTTTAACGTCTAACAGCTATAGCTGATGCATTTCGCAAGGTGAACCTGCCAGTTACGTCCAAATGTCGTTTCAGCCGACGCCAAATTACTGTTCTGGGCCACCTCGTTGAAGCTTCCGGAGCACAGCCTGATCCCGGCAAAAATCGCGCTGTTCGAGACTTTCCGGTTCCGAAGACAGTCGCAGACATACGAAGTTTTGTAGGGGTATGCTCGTACTTTCATCGTTTTCTTCAAGATTTTGCGGCAATTGCTACACCTTTCATTAATCTTTTCAAGAGAGGCGTACAATTCTCTTTGGGTACTGCAGAACTCGCCGCCTTCTCTCGTTTCGTCACTCTTCTCTCCTCACCACACATTCTCACCCACTTCGACCCTGATGCCCCTACAGAATTGCGTACAGATGCCAGCGGTCATGGCGTAGGTGCCGTCTCAGCCTAGCGTCAGCGTGGGCAGGATCGCGTTATTGCTTATGGGAGTCGCCTTCTCGCTCCATCGGAGCACAACTATTTCATTACGGAACGAGAGTGCCTTGCTGTCGTCTGGGCGGTTGCGAAGTTCTGTCCTTGCCTTTACGGTCGCCCTTTGTTCGTAGTCAATGACCATCATGCTCTCTGCTGGCTCTCATAGCTAAAAGATCATGCAAGCCGGCTTGCTCGATGGGCTTTGAGGCTGCAGGAATTTTCATATTTCGTGGTCTACAAGTCTGGCCGCCTGCACCAAGACGCTGAAAGCTTGTCACGTTACCCTGTTGACGACACTGACTCCTCCAATATTACCAGTGCTACTTACATATTCTCTGTATAGCAGCTGCTTCATTGCGCCGACGAGCAACGTCGTGACGCCTACATCAGAGCACTCATCGACCGTTTTGAACACTCTCTGGCCGATGCCACTATATGCCTCTTCGTTCTCGGCGATGGTACTCTGTACCGTCATAACCTTCATCCAGACGGCTCTGAGTTCCTACTTGTAATACCTAAACACCTCCGCTCAGCCGTTCTAGATAAGCTTCACGACGCACCAACGGCAGGACACCTTGGCCTATCTCGAACCTATGACCATGTACGTCGCCGTTTTTTCTGGCCGAGCCTTGCCCGTTCCGCACGACGTTACGTCGCCGCTTGTGAACTTTGCCAACGACGCAAGAAACCTTCGCAGCTCCCCGCTGGTTACCTGCAGCCACTCGACATCCCTGCCGAGCCCTTCCATAATGTCGGCTTAGAGCTTCTCGGCCCATTTCCTGAATCTACATCAGGAAACAAGTGGGCTGCAGCCACAGCGGATTACGCGACCCGTTACGCCGTAACCCGCGCTCTTCCGACCAGCTGCGCAACTGATGTTGCGGACTTCCTCCTGCATGATATCATTTTGATTCATGGTGCTCCGCGTCAATTGCTTACAGACCGTGGCCGTACGTTCTTAGCCAAAGTCAGTGACGACGTCATACATGCCTGCTCAATACAGCATAAATTTACCATCTCCTACAACCCTCAAACGAACGGCCTCACTGAGCGTTTGAACCGCACCGAACCGACGTCATACATGCCTGCTCAATACAGCATAAATTTACCATCTCCTACAACCCTCAAACGAACGGCCTCACTGAGCGTTTGAAGCGCACCCTTACAGACATGCTATCCAAATACGTTTCAGACGACCACCGTGACTGGGACCAGGCTCTACCTTACATTACCTTTGTGTACAGCACTTCCCGTCTCGAAACTGCTCGCTTTTCGCCTTTTTTTCTCTTGTATGGCCGTGAACCGACGCTACCACTGGACGCTGTGCTTCTGTTCACCAAAGCTTCAACTAGCGATTATGCCCGTGATGCTATCGCCCATGCTGACCATGCTCGCCAACTGGCGCGCGCTCGTCTACAAGTCTCTCAAGGCAAACAAAAGCAACGCTACGACCTCCGTCACCGTGATGTCCATTTTGTGTCGGGCACCCTCGTGTTGCTTTGGTCACCATCGCGTAAAGTTGGCCTTTATTAAAAACTGCTTTCGTGCAACACAGGCCCGGATCGCGTGCTCTACCAAGTGACCGATGTCACATATGAAATCGTTCTAGCCAGGCCCACTACCTCCTCCGCTGTGACAACCAGTTACATTGTCCACGTCGCCCGACTCAAATCATACAACTCTCCACACGCATCGGATATTTAACAGCACCGTGACGGTGCTTTATGCCGCTGGGGAGGGGGGTAGTATTACGATATCATCGAGCGATGCTTAAGAGACGAGCCGCCGTGGGAACGAC
This sequence comes from Dermacentor variabilis, assembly GCF_050947875.1. Lineage (NCBI taxonomy): Eukaryota > Metazoa > Arthropoda > Arachnida > Ixodida > Ixodidae > Dermacentor > Dermacentor variabilis. The sequence goes on along the minus strand of NC_134575.1, from coordinate 69,525,038 downwards.
GACGAAGTGGGTCTGTGCCCTTGGCGCGAGCGAGTGTTGGCCTGGTGGTCTGGCCACTCTAGTAAAAATAGCCACTAAATAGTCTCTTTCATCTTTGTCTTTCAATACGTAACAATACTATTCAACTATAACAGGCTAGCCAACCCTGCCACAATGAAGCCTAACCAACCGTTATCACCCTTAGCATTGTGGCCTAAGGACTTGAAGCTCTCTCTCTTTTACAAGATATATCATCATGCTGTACTACGAAACGAGCTTCTTTCCGCACCACATTACATATCATCTCGGCTTAATAAACAACACAAAGTTGGCCTGCCATCTTGTAGATCCTCCTCCTTCTTACACTCATTTCTCCCGCAGACAGTTCATGAGTGGCATCAACTTCTTGTACCTTTTCCCTCCATAAGTGCTGATAACCGTCTTAAAGAAATCTTACGCGACATTTCATTTTGACTATTCTTCTTTTCCCTGTTTCTGTAGCTATATCTTGAATATTCTTCTCATATTGAATTGTGCACTCTTCTTATTAACGTCCCTTATGCAATTTGGTTTTTGTAATCTGTGTACGTTGAGATATGCGGTTTGAATAATTAGAAATAATATTTATCTATTTTGGCTATCCGCTAATATTGTATAATTATACTAGTATATTTTTGTTGTTTGCTGATGATGTGCATACTTATGTAAAACTTATTCCCCAATTCCCTCTGTAATGCCATTGGCCTTGAGGGCATAATAAATAAATAAATGAATGAATGAATGAATGAATAAATATCGGGGCATGGCGTTTATCTGTGGGAAAGCTAGAGGTGAAATGCTTAGGAAGAAAGTAATGTGACATGCACTTGCTAAAGCGGTATTAACGCGACACAAGTTGGAAAAAAGAAATGTGATGCCCATTTTCCCCTCAACATGTTTCGATCAAAAGGCCAAGTATTTTGCATGCCGTGAATGTTTTAGTCTTCCGCTAAGTGCCGTGAATGAAAAGTGCGTGTGAACATTGCAGTTTTCTATCAAAGCAAGTGTAAATTTTAGGTTCCTGCCGCATATTTCCCTCGTGCATTTCATTACCAGTTTCATTTCCTTGAATGGCGTACTCGTAAATACCCTAACCAGTACAATTACCCGAGAATGCCTAATCCCCTACATGGCATGTAACTACCTCAGTACTACCCTTACTCTGCCTGCAAATTGCATTGGCGTGTCCATGAAGCATTGCTGACTTCATTGAGCTAGGTGTAATTGTCTCCTATATATCTTTTTTTGCCACTTTGATTGGTCGTAAGGAGCACACGTATTGTAAAACGTGTCCCGAATGAAAGATAGTGTCAAGCATTTCGGGTAACATTTGTGAGATTTTCCCCTTACTTCATTATTTATTGATCCTGTTCTGCAGAATTAGAAACATGCTCCCTCTGGGTGACAAGAAGACACATAAGAAATATCTCACTTATGGCAAATGAGACATTCAGCAAGCTCTGCGTGAATCCAGTGTACGTTACCCGTGCGCATTCCTGTCATTGGTCTAATGGACTTTGACAAGAAAAATAAAATATTCATCGTTCAAAACAACAATTGCACTCTCATCGTGTCATTTCTTTCTCGCGGAATCGGCTCTGCGAAAACATTTCACACTTTTTGCAGATCTTTCATACGTCAACTGAAACGCTCTCCCAGTTGCCCGAAATTCTTCCTCCTCTCCAATGCGTTGTGCTATGGTGCACTTCCTTTCGAGATTATTTTTACACGAGCTAACATCGCAAAAGTAAAGAGGCCACGATGCCGACAGTATCTAGCTGCGTAAATGCACGTGAAGCTTGCTGTTTTCTGGTGCTTCGTACTAATGGAATCAAAATAGTGTATAAGAAAATGTTGTTTTACAAGAAAACAATATAGCACTAACATGGGGAAAGTTTTGTAGTGTTTTAGTGCAGTTTGTTAGCTAATGCCCTAAGCTAGTTGGACTCCACTTCAAGAATAACATCAACGTTGCCGCATGCATCTACTGGTTGCAGAAGTGGCATTGGCCTGGCAAACACATCGGTGGCCAAAATCAAAACATGCCTTTCTTTTTTGCACTCTGGGATCATACTTAGCGAGCGCGAACTTGCTGCTCAACGATCGAGTGTGCTGGCGTGGAGCACAGTAGCGACATGCAACAGTTTCTGTTATCAGAACATGAGTGGAACCGAAAAGAGTTTGGTTACGATTACGGGGAAAGCCTAAAGTTCTATGCGGAAAACCTAAAGCTCTGTAAGAAAAGGCGTCTACTTGTCTATATATTTTATGATTACAGATATCTAAACATTGTGTTCTTTTTGCAAAAGTTTTTCAAATTCTTATTGTAACGAAGCGGCATAAATGAATGTCTCAGACATAATTCTTAAATCCAAAACCCGGAAGACCATGAAAATGTCAGTCCTTTAAACCAAAAAGAGTACCTGCTCGCGATAGCTTGGACGGTAAATTGTGCCTCTGCAGTATTATGCTCAAAGACATAAGAATGAATAGGTGTCATTTACAGGTGCAATGCTCTCATATGAAGTACCTTTTATATTGCCAACGTTGGCCGTAACAAGTGCCTCGATGGTGTGACCTTTAACGCAAGGAATCTGCGTTAACCCTCACACACACAGTGCAAACTGTGAACCCTCACAGTGCAAACACTGTGAGGGTTCCAATCTGCGTGCGGCTAGGGCTGAAGGTGCGTTCCCGATCTAACCCCACACAGTGGCCCCGCGGTACTCCCCTACCGTAGCGCGGGAATGGCGGCTGCATCATGTTCATACCGATAAGGTAACCAGTGGCGTCAACTGTAACATGATTCCTACAAGCAATAGGGAACGCTGGCAGAGGGAAATACTCTCTGTAAGAAGTAATAATAGGCCCGCGATAATAGGCACGTTGCCCGGGATAATCAGGCAAACGAGGTCCCTCACGGGTTGCGGCAGGTACTCGAGTCCGGCAGGTAACGGGTCCGGCGTCAGAGACAGGGGGTCTTCTTCGGTTGCGCTGTTTCATACCGTTTTACGTTTGCGTGGGGAATGTCCTCTTCGCCTATCTGACACCTTCCCGCAAGTCGAGGAGGAAGGCTGCGCACGTCATGAGAGCGACGGAGAACCGGGAGAGTGCGTAGTGCACCGCTCCCGTGTCTACGCTGGCTCTCGACTCGACGGCGACGACGCGGGGAAAGATGGGGGCTTGTGCTCCCCACAACACCAAAAGTGCCCAGGGATCATCGACGGTGACTTCATATATAAGCGGATTGCGCAATGTTTCTAGAAACCTATTCGCCTTTAGGAAGGGATGACGCGCTTGGGGGCGTGTGCGTGTTGCAGAGGGGATATTTGGGCGGCTCTTGTTGTTTCGTTTTGTAATTCTGTACAGAACCGACGTGTTAACGAAGAAATCTGTAGCAGTAGTATATAGGTGGCTACAGGCTTCACAATATGCGTGTTATCTCAAGCGGAGCGAGCTGCAGTGTGTAAGGAGGAAGACCTGTTACTTCTCACTGCCTGAACGCTCTGCAAAAGCTATCATTCCAGTCCTTTTATTGGCTTTTGGAGGGAACAGGTGACGGCGAAGAGTAAGCTGTTCTACCAAAGATTTTCACCACAGCTTGTAAACGTTGTAATGGCAAAAAGCATTCGCGCGACAGCACATTCAACTCAGACTGTAAGAGTCATCATTCAGCCGACAAGGCGTGTCTCGATATACCACACCCATTGCATCGGCGCCTTCTTACAAGCGGCAAACGTCTGACCAACAACCGCTATTTACCAACCACCACGATATTGGTTAAATTTGCAATGAACTTGAAAACGTGAAACTTGCAGTGAAATAGCATACCATATTTCTTAAGATACTGTATTAGATGCGGCCGCTGTGTGACCACACGGACACAGAAACTAGTCACAAGTACGGCTACATCTGTAGGCGTTGAAATGCGCATTGCTGTCGAAAATTTGGCCGTTCAGTTAGCCTTCTGGATGTTTGATGGAAGCTTAGCACACTCGGAGAGCATAGACCAGAAGGAATGAAAATAGCGACGGGAAAACTCGACACAGCGCTATCACCGACCAGAGCTCCTAAACGTTCGCGCACCACAGCTCTCGTATTGCAGCATGAAGGCCTCTGAGGGTCGGTTCGCCTTCGATGACGAAAACACCCGCTACAGTGGGAAACTATGGAAATAAAAAAGCAAACGTATTCATTGGGAAGTGGAAGAACGAGAGAAAAAATAGTACCGGCTACCGGCACATTGTGCTACAGGTGGCTATACGTTTGTGAAGAGTCGATGTACGTTTGCTAATATATATCCAGCCATGCTGGGCAATTACATCATTTCCTTGAAACAGAAGCGTGTGCAATGCCTAGAAAATAAATTGAAAACAAGAAACCTTAAATGTTAAGCTTTTCTGGCGAGCGGTATCGATCAGCGCCACACGGGTTTTTCAGCACGACAGCCACACGCTTTAAATCGATGCGCCACGAACATTGTTTTACAGCGAAGCTGTATACTTGTACCATACAATGGCGTTGTCGTGTCCAAGCGCAAAAATGAGGGATGATCCCGGAGGTCGTTGAATGGGTGCAATACCTATCCGACCCGCGGCCGAGCTGAAGCAGTCGTCGAGCACTCTGCCCCTAATAATGATAATCAAAGGTGTTTATTAAGGTGCTGGGACAGAACCTCAAGAGTTTTGGTGCTGGCGCAGTCGGCAAAACAATGCACAGGATGAATATTGCAAGTGCGTACACACATACAAACGCGTGCACACACTAAAACGAATAATAATTTCGCGAATACTGATTTTAAGAGAGCTTAAAATGTGTACACGAAGAGAATACAAAGTAAAAGTGGAGTTGCAGAAAGAAAGCATTACAGAAAGACGGGACACGTACATAACACATGTGAGAGTTTTCGTTGAGTAATTTAAATGCTACTGCAACTGCTTTCAGGAAAATATTACAATTGCGTATGAAGATATCCAGGCACTCTGCATGGGCGGTCCATGTCGCCTGCACTATACAGAGTATGTCCTGAAAGTAATGTCAGTAAGGGCACTAAACATCAGTAATTGAATAATTTATCTGTACAAGTGTTCAAAAATCTTCAAAATGATCTCCTACTGCGTCGACACAACGACTCCAGCGAGACATCCAGCTCTCAAAAGCGTTGCGGTAATCCTTCATCGGAATGGCCTTTATTGCGCTGGTGCAAGCTGCTTTGAACCCGTCCACTGTCCCAACATGCTTGTCTTTCAGGGGTGTTTTGAGGCCTGGAAACAGAAATAAGTCGGGGGGCGCCAAATCAGGGATTTGCGGGGGCTGCAGGATCATTCGCACCCATGATTTAACCAGGTAGTCGGTGACGATGAAGGCACTCTCGGCCGGCGCATTATCGTGGTGCAACTTCCAGTTGTCTGCGATGTCCGGCCAGATGCGCTGAACCCTGTGTTTGAGCCCTTTGAGGACTTCAATATAAAATTTGTAGTTGACAGTGGTTCAAAGTTCTACAAACTCATGACGAACCAGTCCGTGGTTGTCAAAAAAGAACGATGAGCATGATTTTGATATTTGATTTGCTCATCCTGGCTTTCTTCTTGCGAGCAGACAAGTGCGTGTGCCACTCCAATGACTGCATTGTGGTCTCCGGGTCATATTCAAATGCTCAAGTCTCGTCGCCTGTAATGACGCTGACCAAAAATTTTCGATCACGTTTGCACATGTTTGCACCTTTGGTCGTCAGTGAGGACATTTCGAACTATTTTTGCGCACACGTTCCGCATGCAAATATTGTTTGCAACAATTTCGTGAACTTGAGTTTTCGGAATGTTTAAGATATCGGCCATTAAACAAACACTTATTCGTCGGTCTGAGTTCAACGGTTCCCTCACTCGCGTCACATTGTCAGCCGTGGTGGTCATGGATAGCCGTCCCGCGCGGCCCTCGTCTTGAGCATAGTATCAGTTTCCGCAGCGGTCTTGCCAAGTTTCACGCAAAACTTGATCACAAATCTTTGTTCTAACGAGCGCTGCATTTTCACTTGCACAAGAATAAAAAAGCAACTGTCACGGAGAAACCCGCCCTACACTCTCCGATGCTCGGAGCACACTGAGCGATGTATCGCTGCTTAGCTGGGTTCTCTCACTACCAGTTTCGACCGGTTACACCGCGCTCCTACGTAGAGTCGCGTCACAATAAATTGACTGACATTACTTTCAGGACAGATACTGTAGGTAGATCGTCACAAGAATGCGAAGGCTGCAAGGTTCGCTGTTTCCTTGTGCCTTTATGAGGAGTGTAAAAGCGCACATTAGAAAGCAAGCGCGAGGGGCACATTGTTCCATGTATTAATTTCCGAAAAAGATGGACATCCTATTTATGGCGTCTGCAGGTGAAGGTAGGTAACCTGAGTGCATGTGTTAGCTCTATGTAGATGGAAGGCGTATGACAGAATGGATGTTTAATTAAAACGTGCACTTTTTGCACATTTTCGAGAAGATCACAATTTGACCTACAATTTGACCTACATGCAGGCGCGCTCAAGAACAGGAAGGCCTACGCTCCTATATAAAGTTACAAATTGCCCAGGTTGTTTGAAGTCTCTCGTCACCCGACATAGTAAGCCGAGCACTCGAAGTGCATGCCGCCTCGACTTGCAAGCTTACAAGCTTACATGCTTATAATTACATGCTTATACAAGTTTACAAGCTTACATGCATATAAGCTTATAAGTTTACAAGCTTACAAGCTTACAAGTTTCGTTTTTACGCAGTTAAATCAAGCTTGTTTTTAGCGCGCCATCACGCGAAATCTAGAATGTCCTTCTTAAGACCGGCGCAATCATTGACATTTTTTACCGCTTTGAAACGTTTCGCGTAATCAGCATATAACAAAATTGAAGACTTTTGAATGACGCTCAAAACGTCATTCACAAATATTTACATCGCTTAACAAAGGGAAAGTTGCCACAGGACACATTCAGAGCTTTTGCCTTATTAAGCTAGTACATTGCCGCAGGAGTTGAGAATATTGTTAAGTTGGCGCAGAGGAGTAGAAGATATAAGAACAAGAAGCGAGTTGCACTTGGCAGGTAAGTAAAAAAAATTGGCGGAAATTTCACCGCTTTGCCAGGAAATGCCACGCGTATTAAAATCGTCAATTATGAGTATTGTACGGTTAGAATATAATGAATATAAAATTCTTATTTTATTATTGAAAATATAAATAAAATAAATCAGAATAGATTGTTTCAAGATGATGGATACATTGGAATTGTTTGTGACCAGAACATGGACTCACGGGTGGGAGGCGTTGCCGTACATATATTCGCAAAGGAGAAAATGTGCGTGCCACCATACACCCTTGACTCGCTAGACGTAGATGCCGTGGACATGGGGGAGGGGGGTTGCGTTTACCCTACAAATGAACGAGGTTTTGTTATCAACAGACAAGAGGTTGTACAAGGGAATATTATACAGTAGGAGGTCCCGAGGTCGCCGACTAATGGGACCTCCTGTACTGCCGTATACGTAAATATATAAACAATAGTTGGAACAAATCTTGTACAGAATAAAAAAATAGCAAACATAGTGTTGGTTTATGCTTACAAGAACCAATACGATTCAGCTACAGACATGCTAGTAAAAAGTACAATAATAATTATTACATTCGACTATCTGCAGAAGTAGAAGTAAATAGTACGCCATTATTGTGGATAGATAATGAGGCATAACCAACCAAACTTTTATTTATGTACCGCAAGTACTAACAAAAAGTGCATTTGGAAGGGTGAAAACGAAAAAAAAGTTATAAGTAAGTAGTTGCAGATGATAAAATATGGTCTTTTACTTCTCGTTTAAATTGCAATTATTTTCATGACATAATGATAGGAGGTAATGTATTGCAGAAGGAAGAGGACAAAAAATGGATACTCTGCGTACCATAATTTGTGCCTACCTTGGGAAGACTGCAATTATTGCTTAGTGCAAATCGCGTAAGATTAGTACTCGATACAGATTATTAAGATAGCAGACTGTTTTGGTGAGCGTTATCTAGTTCTCGTTATAAAACATACCAAGAATAAAATTAATAGGTTCGTCAACTTAAAGAATGCTGCAGTTATGTAATAACTGGTTTGGAATGAAATGGATAGGACTAAATGCAATTATTCTAAGAGGCTGGTTTTCTCATATTTGTAATAATTGTGAGTGGGTAGAAAACGTATTGCACCAGCATGCAATGCAATAATTTAAATGTGAATGAGCCCTAAAAGATAGTAATGTTTTTTGGTGAAATACATCGCGAGCTTTTAAATGTGCCCTTATTCCATAGGTTGTTTTCTGCCTAATGTTGGCAATGTGTTAATGGAAATTATGGTTAGAATCGAGTTCTACACCGAGACATCTAGAGGAAGCACTAAGCGCGGTAAGATAATTACCAAAGTAGATGGGAGGAATTAATGCCAATGAGCATTAGTGTGATGTGAATAAAACGAATTTAGTTTTAGACGAGCTTATATTGAGCTGGGTAATATTTCATCAATATAACACGTTGTTTCACTCGGTATTAAGCTTCGAAACTAGGTTCCTTAGGAAATTGTCAGAGTTAAAGATAGTTAAGTCATCTGCATCAAGAAATAAAAGAGAGCTGTCAATTAGGGAGGTTGTTAACATATAATAAATAGCAGAGTGGGCAAAAGAAGCATCCTTGTAGTACGCGAATGTTTGTTATCATTCATTTACAAGGAACACCGTATGTCCTTACGCTTTGTGTTCTATTCTAGGTAATTTTGTTCTAAAGTAAAGAAGGATGTTTTATTCCGATAGATTCAAGCTTAAAGGACAAAATGCGCTGGCTAGTTTTATCAAAGGCTTTAGCTCGATCCACGAAAACTGATCCAGCATACACGCCTTTATCGATTGCATATTTATTTGTTCACTTAGGGCGATGACAACAAGTGCGGTTGAATAGCCCTTGTGGAAGCCGAATTGGAATGTTTGCAATTGAAATTATTTAGGCACTTTTCTACCAGCTGTTCAATAACTTTCGTGAAGAAGGGTATAATGCATATTGGTCTATAATTAGAAATCAAGGCACGATCAGCCTTTTTAAACCATCATCATCCGCCTGGTTACGCCCACTGTAGGGCAAAGGCCTCTCCCATACTTCAACCACCCCAGTCATGTGCTAATTGTGGCCATGCTGACCCTACAAACTTCTTAATCTCATCCGCCCACCTAACTTTCTGCCGCCCCCTGCTACGCTTTCCTATCCTTGGAATCCAATCCGGAACCCTCAAAGACCATCGGTTATCTTCCTTCCTCATTACATGTCCTGCCCATTTCCCCCCCCCAAATATTTTTCTTGATTTCAACTAAGATGTCATTAACTTCCGTTTGTTCCGTTACCGAATCTGCTCTTTTCTTATCCCTTAACGTTACAAACATCATTCTCCTTTCCATAGCTCGTTGCATCGTCCGCAATTTAAGTAGAACCCTTTTCGTAAGCCTCCAGGTTTCTGCCCCGTTCGTGAGTACCGGTAAGACACAGCTGTTGTGCACTTTTCTCTTCAGAGATAATGGCAACCTGCTATTCATGATCTGAGAATGCCTGCCAAACGCACCACATCCTATTTTTATTCTTCTGATTATTTCAGTCTCATGATCCGGATTCGGGGTCACTACCTGCCCTAAGTAGACGTATTCCCTTACCACTTACAGTGCGTCGCTACCTATCGTAAAAAGCAGTTCTTTTCCGAGACTGTTAAACATTACTTTAGTTTTCTGCAGATTAATTTTTAGACCCACCCTTCTGCTTTGCCTCTCCAGGTAAGTGAGCATGTATTGCAATTGAATCCCTCAGTTACTAAGCAAGGAAATGTCATCAGCGAATCGCAAGTTACTAAGGCATTCTTCATTAACTCTTATCCCCAATTCTTCCCAATCCAGGTCTCTGAATACCTCCTGTAAACACGCTGTGAATAGCATTGGAGAGATCGTATCTCCCTGCCTGACGCCTTTATTGGGATTTTGCTGCTTTCTTTATGGAGGACTACGGTGGCTATGGAGCCGCTATAGATATCTTTCAGTAATTTTACATATGGCTCGTCTACACCCTGATTCCGCAATGCCTCCATGACTGCTGAGGTTTGGACTGAATCAAACGCTTTCTCGTAATCAATGAGAGCTATATATAAAGGTTGGTTATATTCCGCACATTTCTCTATCACCTGATTGATAGAGTGTATATGGTCTGTTGTTGAGTAGCCTTTACGATATCCTGCCTGGTCCTTTGGTTGACAGAACGCTAAGAGGTTCCTGATTCTATTTGCGATTACCATAGTAAATACTTTGTAGGCAGTGGACAGTAAGGTGTTTTGTCTATAATTTTTCATGTCTTTTGCGTGCCTTTCTCATGGATTAGGATATTCTTGGCATTATTCCGGTATTCTCGAGGTCATGACGCATTGGTATACAGGGTGACCAGTTTCTCTAGATCCGTCTGCCCACCATCCTTTAACAAATATACTGTTACCTGATCTTCCCCAACTGCCTTCCCCGATTGCATAGCTCTCAAGGCTTTCTTTACTTCTTCCGGCGTTACATGTGGGATGCCAAATTCCTCTAGTCTAGTCTATCTTTCCTTATCGTCGTGGATGCCACTGATACTGTATAAATCTCCATAGAACTCCTCAGCGACATGAACTATCTCATCTATATTAGTAATGATATTGCCGGCTTTGTCTCTTAACGCATACATCTGATTCTTGCCTATTCCTAGTTTCTTCTTCGCGGCTTTTAGGCTTCCTCCGTTCCTGAGAGCATGTTCAATGCTATCCATATTATACTTCCTTATGTCAGCTGTCTTACGCTTGTTGATTAACTTTGAAAATTCTGGCAGTTCTATTCTAGCTGTAGGGTTAGAGGCTTTCATACATTGGCGTTTCTTGACGAGATCTTTCGTCTCCTGCGATAGCTCACTGTTATCCTGCCTCAAGAACTTACCACATACTTCTATTGCACGCTCCTTTTTAAATACTGAAGCAATTCTACTGCTTGTGGAAAGGTTCCAATCTTAATCATTAGCTAAATAATAATTGCGAGAACATCTGAGATTAGGTGTGCTAGCTTGACGCGATTGGAATGCAAGTTGTCCATGATTGCTTATCAAGGGCGGTTGCTTTTAAGCTCGTTTTAGGTGTTCTATTTCTCGTGGTGGTGGATGGAAACAAAAAGAAAGTGAGGTAGGGGTTGCAATGAATGTTTTTTCTGGCTATATGCGAATCGCTAGTAAAGAAAAACTCTGCACAGGCATCTGAAATATCTTATGAGGTGGTGTACGCTCTGTCGTTATAAGAAATCTCCTTTAAAATACCGGGATTCCTTCGCCAATTTAAAAAGTATTTACTACCTTCCATTTCTGGGCTAACGTTTTTTTCCGCATACCAGTATTTTTTTGCATAATAATGTTTTTTAGCTTTGTTTAGTTCGATAGAAGGAAAGTTCGAAAATCATTATGCCTCCTAGCCAAACTGCCGTTAAATGGCAATAGTTTCGATTTTTTATGCAGATAATTTTTTTTGCGCATCAGGGATAGAATCTAATCTGACCGCCAATGATTTTGTGGGGGCGTGAACTTCTTTTGCAGTTGACTTTGCGGGCGTGGAAGTCGAAATGGGGTTTTAGTACAGTATATAGAACGAAACGGCCGTTTGTGGATGTTCCATATCTAATAAAGAAGACCAATCAGCTTCTCTCGGTGAATAAATGGAAGCTCCTTTGTCAAGTGTTAGTTTTGTGTAATTGGCTTTGACAGAGTTTTCATTATTCGGAAAGTGTAAGAATATTGGGTAGTGATCAGTCACATTTTGTAACAGGGCGCCTGCGTCTAGTGGAGACAGCACATTTGAAAGCGCATGATCGATTATTAAACCATATTCACAGTTAGTGCACTACTTGGGCCGTTTTATTAGGCATTTGTAACCGACCCTTTTAAACCATTTGAATACTGTAAGGCGTAGGCAGACGAGCTGTTTGTGAGGTTAATATTAATATCGCCTGTAATTACAACGTTTTTATTCTCGCCTGCAAGGATACTCAGCAGGTTCTGAAGCGCAGCTTAGAAATTATTCATAGACGATGAAGGCGAGCGATACACACAACATATTTTTAGATTTTTGTTGCCCACAATAATAAAGTCACTTTAAGTTCGACCCATACCGATTCATACCTACGCTGAGAAGAAGGTCGTGCCTTATTTTGTACGTAAGAGTACTTAATATATAAATTGCAGCACCACCATGGCAGTTGCACTGACAATTTGAGTATTCTGCTTCATAGTTAGGAAAGCCAAACGGGTTCTTGTGATGTTCACTTAACCAAGTTTCAGAGACCCCAATGATTCAGCATGTGAAATGTCGCAATCAGGTTTGAAAAGTCATCATAGTGTCTGCGTTAGTTCGTGCGTTAAGATGAACGATAGATTTGTAATTATTGGACGCATAATTATTTAGATCTTTAGTTGTTGAATGTGATAACATTGATTGACATTGACATTGACATTGATTGACATGATTTGTCAAAGGCGAAGGCAGCTAACTGATCACAGAAAGGTCTGCCTCCGTGACGATCCGAAAAACGCGGCAACCAGTTGTTTTCCGAGCCTTGGTATAAGTTGTCAGTCCATTAGAATTGTCACTACTTAGACTTCATTAGCGGTAAGGTCTTAGATAAGAGGGGCTTATTTTAAGGCGTTAGGTGGTCATTTACGTACAGCGGCGTTTCTTTAAATATTGATATGCCAATTTAACCTAGAGTTCGCTGCACTTTGTTTGCTTTTGTCACGAAGTGAGACATTTTCGTTCGCGAGATAAAACGGGCAATTATGTTTTTGTTGTCAATTTTGGTAGGCACACTGCGAACAACGTCGATATTATCTGGCGATACTGGGCAGTCAATTTTGTCGTCAATGGTTTGCATCATCGCCATGCAGTCTTCTCCTTATCCATTTGTCTATACGTTTCAACAACGTCTTTTCTTGAAGTGCTAATTTTAGTAAGAATTTGCCATATATGTCATCAACAAACTCGGAACCTAAATTTTCAAGCTTTGATTCAAGTTGCTCCACTCGTTTTTCGAGTTCTGCGTTTGGAGGCATTGCGCTCTGGACAGCAGACTAAGGTATAGGCAGCACAAGAGAAAAAATTACACTAAAATTCTAAAACTAAATTCAGTGGATTCTTGCGCAGAAAAATACGGTCCGCAGATTTCTGACTGCAAATGCGGTGACACCGGCCATATTATTAAGATATAATAAGCTTATGACAAACTTGCAGATGCAAAGTAGCTTAATTATTGCGTGTGCTTGCTGTCGCAACCGCTTCCAGAAAGAGCACCCGCACTCGCAGTGGTTGGTTATGTACTCCTCGTGTACGCTAGGCGCAGGCGCAGCAGTCCCTCCGGTGGGCCAGATAAGATGACTTGACCCCAGTATTGGCTCAGATTTGCTGACGTGTTTCTTGGGGTGTTCTCCAGCAAAGCGTCAAGGCACGTTGTACTTGACTGCAAGAAACTGGAACTACTGGAACCCAAACGGGCGACCGATGCTCCTAGCCTGTAGAAACAAAGTAGCCAGATTATTGCGTGTGCTTGTGTGTGATTCGTTCGACCTTGGCAACAAGCTTATCGCACATGGTGCTTCCTGTAACTACTTGGGGGTAGTACTCGATTCTAACCGTAAATCTTATCGACACATAGGCAACATTAGGCAGAAGGGAAGCTATGGAATACGGAGAGTTTTAAAACCTCCCCATGTATATCACCATAAAACACTATTCTCTTTATAATACTAATTTATCCATTCCCATATAAACTACTGCATTGAATGCTGGGCCAATATGTATGCTACCCCCTTACAATCACTACAAGTATAAGAAAACCAGGCTGTTAGAATAATTACATTTAGTCTTAACCAGTTCAATCCAAAACCGTTATTACATAACTACGGCATTCTTACTGTTGACGAACCTATTAATTTTAATCTTGGTGTGTTTTATACCGACAACTAGATAATGCGCTCCAAAACACTCTGATATCTCAATAATCTCTATCGAATACTAATCTTACGCGATTTGCTCTGAACAATAACTTCAGCCTTCCCAAGGTAGGCACAAATTATGGTACGCAGAGTATCCATTTTCTGTCCTTTTCCTTCTGGAATACATTAGCTCCTATCATTAAGTCATGAAGATCATTTCAATTTAAACGAGAAGTAAAAGATCATATTTTATCATCTGCAACTACTTAGTTATGTCGTTCTTTTTTCGTTTTCACCCTTCCAAATGTATTTTTTGTTAGTACTTGCGCAACACAAATAAAGGTTTGGTTGGTTATGTCTCATAATACATCTACAACAATGGCGTACTATTTACCTCTCCTTCTGCAGATAGTCGAATGTAATAATAATTATTATACTTCTTTACTAGCATGTCGGTAGCTGATTTGCATTGGTATTTCTAAGCATAAACCAACACTATGTTTGTTATTTTTTATTCCTTACAAGATTTGTTACAACTGTTGCTTATATTTTTACGTATACGGCAGTACAGGATGTCCCATTGGTCTTTTACCTCGGGACCTCCAAATGTATAATGTTCCCTTGTACAGCATCTTGTCTATTAATAATAAAACTTCCTTCATCTGTACGGTAAAAGCACGACTACCCCCCCCCCCCCGTCTACGGCATCTACGTCTTGCGAGTCAAGAGTGTATGGTTGCACACACATTTTCTCCTTTGCGAGTATATATACGGCAATGCCTCCCACCTGAGAGTCCATGTTCTGGTCACAAATAATTCCATTGTATCCATCATCTTGAAACAATGTATTCTGATTTATTTCATGTAAAAGTATCAATATTAAAAAGAGTAGTTTAATATGCGTAATATCCTAACCATTTAATACTCATAATTGGCGATGTCAATAGGCGTGCTTTTCCTGCAAAGCGGTGAAATTTCCGTGAATTGGTTTTACTTATCGGCGCAGCTTCGTGCTTCGTGTCGGCTCCTCTATTTTCCTATGTTTTTGGCGGATTATCGAGCTTCTCGTGGTAATTCATACCAGCGATTGGCGGACTCTTCAGGACTCCCTCGACAAGAAGTTTCGCCAGGTGGGCCCATCTTCTGGCCGATAAGCAGCGCCTTTTGTCCCGCCACGCAGGTGGGGCAAGCTAAGCATATCTCCACGTAGGCCACTATTGCCCGGCCACCGCGGCGGCGGGGCGTGCCAAGCCTGCCGTGCCGCCGGACCTCATTGGAGCTCCCATACTACGACGGCAAAGTGCCAGGCCTTTCCTGACGTTAAATGGAAATTATCCAGGTAGAAGGAACAGATATTAGGCCAGAAGATTTCGGCGAGGGAGCGGGGTGCTGCGATGTAAAGAGGAAGAAACAGGCCGACGGTGCGACCGAGTAGGCGCATTACAAGCATGTGCACATGCAGCGACGGACGGTAGCCACATCGACTACGGGAGTCACCACAGCGCAGTACAAAAGGAAGTACGCCCGTCAAGTGCAGCAAGTTGCCGTGGCAAGCCGAAGGCCAGAGTTACCGCCGGACGATTACAAAATCGTCGTACGCCCGCGAGGCGGCTTCAACGTGCACAATTTCGGGATGGATCGCATTTACTGCTGCCTACGTAACGCGGCGGGTGTAGGCAGAGAAGCGGCCGGGGAAGATAGCATCTGCCTCAGCGTTAAACAGAACGTGGTGATGCTCAGCACGCCGTCTGAAGACAGAACCAAACGCTACGGAGCCATTAGCAAGCTTTGCATCGGAGACCGAGAGTTCGAGGCGAATACCTATCAAGCCGCCCCGGAGAACACTTCCAAGGGCCTTATTAGGAACATTTCCAAGAGCGAGAGCCCGGCAGACATCATCGCTAATCTAGTGACGCAGCGCAACTCCGGAGTGCTGCACGCTAAACGCATGAGCAACACGGACAACATAATCGTTTTGTTCGACGGATTCCACGTACTGATATACGTATATTACAGACCTATGCTCTTCAGATGCTGCCTCTACAAGAAGCAGATTGACGTGTCCTACGGGTGCGGAAGGCTGGGACACCGCGCCGCCGTGTGCCCCAATCCCAACGACAAGATTTGCCGTGGATGCGGACGCAACAATCCGTCGCCTGACCATCAATGCGAGCCGCGGTGTCGACTGTGCGGCAAGGGACACTTCACGGGAGACCGCAGGTGCAAGGCGAGATACAAGACCCCATACATAGTCAAGCGTCGCCAACTAGAGCGAAAAAGACAAGAAGAGGAAGAAGCAGCCACAGCGTACGGCAGCGGTTACAACAGAAGCAGCGACTGTAATCGCAACGCCGGCTACTACCTCAATTTTCCAAAGATAGACCGTCCTTCAGTCACCGACAACCGAAGAGGACGCTCGACTAGCCGCGGCCGGAAGGGCGGTGCGGGAAAATCCCGATCTCGATCCCGCTCTCGCAACCGGGCACAGAGGCCGAGAAGCACGTCGATGACGCGCGGTGGCGGCGGTCCGGGCACCGCAGCTGTGGGCCACATCAACCAAGAAAGTCAGCAGCAGCAGCCGTGACAGCAGCAAGGTCACAGGAGCACTGGG
Source organism: Dermacentor variabilis (assembly GCF_050947875.1). Lineage (NCBI taxonomy): Eukaryota > Metazoa > Arthropoda > Arachnida > Ixodida > Ixodidae > Dermacentor > Dermacentor variabilis. Next base: position 69,508,384 of record NC_134575.1, on the reverse strand, counting down.
CAACAAGTGAGCTGGGCGGCTCTCGCCGCTTCTCCCGGCGGCGGAGGCGCTTCGGAGGGCTGCTCTGGCGGGCCCACCGTCGGCGGCGGCGGTGGGAACGAGCTCGAGCTAGCGATAGAGCGAGTCCTAAAACAACGTTTAGAGCTATTAGAATCAATAATTGCCCAGCTTAAACGCGAAAATGCGATCCTTAGAGAGGAGAATATCAAATTGAAAGGCGAGGCTCGACAGCCGCAGCAACCATCGCAACGTCAAACGACGATGCGGCCGTCCTCGGCGCCTCGATCACCGACTCCATCACGGCATGAGCCGGCCGGAATGGACACGGACAACGAGGGCAGCTCGAGGAAGACGGCGGAAGAACGCGATGACCGTCCAGTGACCGCGAAAAGGATCGCACTAGATTCCGCAAGACCCGACAGCAAACAGGGATGCGGCCGTTATGAGAAACTACAGAACCGTGTAGACAACATCGAGAAGAGCCTCTAGGAACGTTTTACAAGACAGACGGCTCATATGAACGAAATGTTCAATAACGCGCTAGCTAAGCTCTCTGAAGAAATAACGCAAATGTTGGCCGCGCACTTGGCGCGCATAGAAGACATAGAAACGAAGCTGTCGCCAGCTGCAGGCAGACCAATCAGAACAATGAGCAAGCCGTACGCTAGACAGCAACAACACAATGAGCAGCAGCAAAACACGCTCACAGACAGAGACGCAATCGCAGCTGCAACCGCAGCAGCAACCAAGTCGCCTCGATGGTGACGGGTTAAATTAAACACAGGCATCACCATGGCTACACATGCAACGAAGCACACTAACACTGGCAAACAACAATACACAATTTGGCAGTGAAACTGCCGGGGCTAAAGGAGGAAGCGGGGTAATCTCCAGCAATTCATACGCAGCCGCGAGACGAAACTGGAAGTGATCCTTTTAGAGGAGACAAACCATCCGGTTAAACTAGCTGGCTGCAGAGCCATAGACGCGACCGCGACGGAGAACAGGCAAAGAAGGAAACGGGCTACACCCCGCGTGGCGGGTGGCGCTGGGCTGGGGGCGATGGTGCCGCGCCGGCCGTCTCCCCCGCCACGCCCGTTGCCGGTCGCCGCCGTGCTCGTTCGACGTAATGTCACTGTGGCGCAGCGAGAACTTGCCTGCGTAAATATAACTCACGTGTTCGTAGAATTAATTCCTAAGAGCGGCCGAGGACTCTTCGTCCTTAACGTGTATAGTAAACCCACGCTGCAGCCCAGATTCGGGGACCTACTGCGGGGCGCGCGCGCAGCTTCCGGCGGCGAGCCTCTACTTCTTGCGGGCGACTTTAACGCGCCCCACGGAGCCTGGGGCTACACCCGAGAAACACCCAAGGGCAAACACCTTTCGGAAGACTCGCAAGACCAAAGGCTTGCACTGATCGCGAATCCCGCCGATCCTACACGCAGAGGGAACAGCGTGAGCGCCGATACGTTACCAGACCTTGCGTTTGTTTCAAATGTAACAACAGCGCACTGGAAAATAGGCAGGAAGATTTGGGGAGCGACCATGCGCTGATCGAGATCACGATAGGCACGGGCCCTAGCGGTCGTGGTACTAACCCTGAGGGCAAAGGTCGTAAGCTCAAACTCGTGAAGTGGGACACGTTCCGCAAGAAGCGAAATGAAGCGAGGCGAGGCGATAAGCCGATTACGGACATAGTCGACCAGACCGAGACGCTCAGAAGGGACGTAGGCGCAGCAACGAGCGACGTTCCGCCCGAGGCGAACCTCGAAATAATTGACAGCAGGCTCTTACACATGTGGAAAGCAAAGCGAGCCCTCCTAAAGAGATGGAAATGCCAAAGACATAATAAGGCGTTGCGCAAACGCATAGCACAGTTAGACAGAGGCATCGAAGAACACGCACTCCAGGTATGCAGGGCACAATGGGAAGACACGTGCAACGGCCTCGAGAGGCAGATGACCGGGGCGAGCGCTTGGCGCCTTTTTAGACAGCTGTTAGATCCGGAGGAGACTCCGGCCGCTCAAGGCCACAAGACTCGTAGACTCGTAAGAGATTATAAAGGCGATAACTTCCTCGACGCAATACGTGACCGTTACTTTAAGAAAGCCGAAAGCATCCAGCACGACGAGTACGTCGGTGTCACAAATGAGAAACTGGACGCGGAATTTAGCGAATCGGAAATTCGGTTAGTCTTGTTCGAACTCAACACTCGATCGGCGCCCGGCCCGGACCGGGTTGCCAACAAGACTCTCCGAAACCTAGACGACGAGTCAATCTCCCGACTCGCGGCCTACGTCAATGAGTGCTGGCGAGAGGGTTCCCTTCCCGAAGCGTGGAAAAGGGCCCGCGTTATCATGATTCCTAAACCTGGCAAGCAAGTTACGCTCGATAATCTAAGACCGATTTCGCTTACGTCTTGAGTCGGCAAAGTCATGGAACACGCAGTTCTCACCCGCGTGACCGACTTTCTCGAAGATCATGACGCGTTCCCGCACACCATGCTAGGATTCCGCCGCAACCTCTCCGCACATGACGTATTGCTTCAGCTTAAACACCAGATCGTAGACGACACTACCAGCTCCACAAAGGCAATTCTAGGCTTAGATATTAAAAAGGCCTTTGACAATGTTAAGCACGAAGCGATCTTAAAAACAATTAAAACATTAGGACTAGGCCAAAGAATGTATAATTACGTTAGAGATTTCCTCACGGGCAGGCGCGCATGCTTCGTCGTCGGCGACGAGGAATCACCGGAATTTGAGATGGGTCTGTGCGGCACGCCGCAAGGATCCGTCATATCACCATTGCTTTTTAATTTAGTTCTCCTTCGTCTACCCGAGAAATTAACACAAATAGAAGGATTACATCACAGTCTACGCGGATGACATCACCCTCTGGATTCCCGGAGGAGGATGTGACGGTCACGTCGAGCGAACGCTACAGGCAGGAATAGATGCGGTTCAGAATTACTTGCGTGGAACGGGCCTCGAATGCTCGGCTACCAAGTCCGAACTCTTACTCTACAAACCCACAAGGAGAGGTCGTAAAACCCTGCGCGAAGAGGAACGGGAATATTCCAAAATAGGCATTACATTGGCAGATGGTACTCCCGTACCGCACGTAGAGAAAATTAGAATCCTAGGGTTACACCTGCAGGCAAACGGCCATAACGGAGAGACGGTGCGAATACTTCGTCGTTCGGTAGATGACACGATCCGACTCTTGCGTCGCATCACGAATAGACGCAATGGTATGCGCGAAGAGTGCGCGATCCGTCTCGTGCAGGCGTACGCGATAAGCTGCATAACGTATGTTGCCCCCTACCTGAGGTGGATCGGGTCCGAAAAAAACAAAGTCGAATGCATGATCCGAAAGGCTTTCAAGAGGGCGGTCGGCGTTCCACTCAACGCGAGCACCGAAAAATTTCTAGAGCTCGGAGTTCACAACTCCCTCAACGAGCTAATCGAGGCGCACGACATTGCGCAATACTAACGATTATCGAGGTCAAAGGCAGGTCGATGCATCCTCGAGTCGCTCAGCATCGCGTACCACACTCAGCAGCATGGAGAAAAGTCGGCAGTTCCCGCCTCTGTTCGCGACCGCCTGATCATCCCGCCGCTTCCCAAGAACATGCAGCCGACGCACCACGCCGGGAGACGCAACAAACGAGCAAGCGACCTTCAGAAGAAGTTTGGTAACAGCAACTAGGCGGTATACGTAGACGCGGCGCGATATGGAGGAGAGAGAAGCGCGCACGTGATAGCGGTCGTAGACCGCTCGGGTAAGTGCCTCGCGAGCGTCATGGTGACCACGGCACACACGGAGGCGGCCGAAGAAGCCGCGATAGCCCTAGCACTCGTCGCGGTGCCGAACGCTGCGATCGTGATCAGCGACTCGCAGGCGGCAATACGCGGCTTCGCGCGCGGTCGTGTTTCGCGGCAAGCGACCCGCATACTTCAAATTTCTGACGACGGCGACTCGTCATCGCTCTCGCAACCCCAAAATTCTACGGTCTTCCTCCTCTGCACCCCGGCACACACCGATGTTCCGCTCGCGGGAAACGAGGCGGCCCACGCCGCGGCTCGAGGTCTCACACGCCGAGCCGCCGCTGATTATGTGGCCGCCTCCAGCCCCGAGAGTGGGGCATCGGATCTGCCGGATCGGGACACTACAACAGAAACACAGCAACAAGAAACACACTGGGCGTGGGGCGGTCGCCTAACCACGTTCAGAGACCTCACCTAACACTACAGACTCGAAAGACGCACATTCCCGCCGCCGCACGATAAATTGAACAGGAACGAGGCCGTAACTTTACGATTGCTCCAGACAGACACCTACCCTAGCCCCGCTATCTTACAAAACTGCTATCCGCGTTTGTATCCAACAGACGCGTGTAAAACATGCGGACACAGAGCAACGCTGCGACACGTGCTCTGGGAGTGTGCCGGCAACAACGGTACTCAAAGCAGCTCCGTTGGCCACCCGTCCATAATCGCGGCTGTTGCCAGAGTAGGACAAAGCTCGAGCTCCGTTCTTCCCGACACCGCCCCGGATGCGAGAGCCGCCGGGGACCTTCTCCGTAGGCGTCGCCGCCGCTGGGAGGCGGCTATCAGAAGTTCAGAGCTGGCAGACCAGCTCTGGGCCGTCCGGCAAGCCGAAGATGCCACTCGAGTCCAAGAACTTCGAGCCGTCACCTGAGGCCACCACATCAAGAACTGCCGGACTATTCTTTACTAAAGTTTCTTCTTCTTCTTCTACACCTCTGCACCAACTTAACATTATTCTCCATTCGTCTGTCGACGTAATAAACCTACGCCTTTGTAATGCAAATGCTGTGAATGGGGTCCTCTGACGAGTTTTCCTTTGTTAAGCGAGGTAAATATAATCCCACGCTTGATATTTTGTTACAACTTGCGATACCTAGTAGCAGGAGATGTAAGGATACAGTGACCACCTCGATCTTTAATTTCCCAAGCGGAATTTATGTGGCTTTTTGCTGCTATCCTAATATTGCGGAGAGGTCTTCAGCAGTAAAACTAAGAGATGTTATTGACCAAGTCACGGCATTCACGAATATTATTCACAATGGAATGAATAAATTTATACCACTAAAAGGTGCTAGACGCTCTAAGTTTCCCCAATGATTTTTGTGGAACTTAAAACATATTTGAACTTAAAAGATTGTGCTCAAAGGAAGGCACAGCCTACAAATCAGAAACACAGGCATATAGATTTTCAAATGTCCGGGGCACTCTCTAAAGGTCTCTCCAAGCCTGATCATAACATCTGTATAGCACATGAGGAACCTCGTACTTCTAAAAATAAGTCTTTTTGGTGATACGTTCTTGAACAGTCATCCAAGAATACGAAACACGATATCTCTCTACTTAGTGGTGACGGCAACCTGTCCCAGATATCGCGGGCGCCTTCGCCTTGCACTTCGCGTCTGTGTGCGGCGAAGGGTACAATGACAGAGTCAGTGAGCTTTCGAATCACCCTTCTCTGAATTCAAATCTATCAGTCTCAGAGGAACTTGTCTTGAAGAGCATGAAACACCTAAAAGTATCCTTCAGAGTGGTGCTGATGACATTCCACCTGCTTGGATTAAGTTGCGCGGGTCGTTGCTTAGTGCAGTGCTTGGTTGTATATTTAAGCCTCCTTTAGAAACGAACACACTCCGAAAGGCTTGGAAAACAGGTCGGCTCGTTCCCGTCTTCAAATCAGGTGTAAAAACTGCTGCAAGTAACTACAGGCTTATTTCCGTCCTGTGCACAGCATGTAAATTATTCGAGTCGACTCCGCACTCAATAATTTCATCCTCTTTTACGAATAATATCACTCCTCAGCAGCATGGATTCATATTGGCACGCTTCACAATTACCAACTTCGTTAGCATCAGGATGCATGCCTCTGACGCACTGTAAAAGAAAGGACAGCTGGATGTCGTTTATTTTGACGTTAGTAAGGCATTCGAAGTTGCATGCCACAAAATACTCCTTGAATAGTTGACACAACTTGGACTGCACCACTCTGTCACAGAACCGATAAGAAGCTACCTACACGACTGGTACTGCTACGTTAGCGTAAATGGTCAGTCATCAGAACTTTATGCGGTTACGAGTGGAGTTCCTCAAGGGTCAGTCCACACCCTATTTCTTTCTCGCTCTTTATTACCGCCGTTTTTACATTACGTCAAAAGTCTTCAATTTTGTTATAAGCTGATGACATAAAACTTTCAAACAAACAAAAAATGTTAATAATTGCACTGGTCTTTACAAGCACATTGGAAATTTGCGTCATGGTGCGCTGAAAACAAGCTTGCTATAAAAGTTTCAAAAACGAAAGTTATAAGCTTCACACGGAAGTCTAACAGGACTTTATTTCCCTATAGCGTTAAAGATGTTCTCCATCCAAGAGCTCAGGGAACAAAGGACTTTGCAGTGTAATTCTTGTAAATATGTGCTAAATATACTTCTGACTACTTTTAATGCCATAACCATATATATATATAAATATATATATATATATATATATATATATATATATATATATATATATATATATATATATATATATATATATATATATATATATATATATATAGCAGCTGCCGCATTTTAAAGGTGCTAAGGTCTGTTAAAGTAAAGGATGCTTTCTCGCCAGGCAATTCACTAGACATAGCGCAATTTCTACGGCGCAATCAATCCATAGGCAATACCCTTTTCTGTAGATGCTAAGAATGTGTTTTCTAAATTCCACATCTTGTACTTTTTGTTGCGCTAAAAATGTGCATGGAAGAAAACGGCATCATATCTTTTCAAAATGAAGCCAATGTTACGCTTGAGAATTTTTAACGCTATTGGCAGCCTATCCTATAACTACCTTTATTTGCATTGACAAACGGCTTTTCTTGCAAAAACGCGGCATTTGCATTGATTCGTGTATTGCGCCGCTCCTGTGCAACACATTCCTATCTAGTGTTGATCGGCTGCTCGATGAGACTTTTAAACGCGACAGTACTTCAAATTTAGATCGTTTTTGACAGGCAACGCTCATTGATACGCTGCGACGCTATTTTAAACATTTTTATGAACAACGGCAAAGGGCTTTCGTTTACGCATGAAGTGTCACAGCGTAACACCCTGCAATTTTACATTTAAGATTAACCTTTCATGACAGGCAAGCTTGCTGGCAATATTTCCCACGTGGCAAAAAAAAAGGCTGCTGCCATATGATTCTTCTCATTCCAACGCTGTCAAGCGTTGATTTCCTATGCTCTGCTTGGAGTCCGCCCTCAGGAAATCGTGTACACGCGTGATGCAAGCCTCATTCGATAAATAGATCAAGCAACTTCAGCGGCACGGTTCCCTGACTCGTCGTAGACATCAGTCACCGAAATGCTTTTACGGAAGAATAAAAGTACAGCGGATGGAACCATCGATAACGTTCCAGAAACTTCCGATACATGCAGGCGCGTCCTGCGCTGTAAGATAATATTTGTTAGGGGGCGTCAAGCGGTCACCCGGAAAGGATAAACAAGTACACGTGTGAGTATTTAATATTCGGAGCCCATTCCTTTTCGCAAATTCTACCGACATCTATCTATCCTCTAGTATTCCTATTATAGATGCCGCAGCTTACAGTAGCTTGTTGACCAGCCTGCTTTTTCCGCATTTTACATTGAAATCGCCCACGACGACATTATACTGACTTTGCACTTTTCTCATCACTAGTTCAAAATGATCATACAACTGTTCGATTTCGTCAAAATTTCTTCATGCAATTTCCCTCGTGTTGTCCTTGGTGTCTTTGTTTGTTGGCTCCTTAAGATATAATTAATCAAATTTGGCAAAATGGTTTGACCAAAAGGCTTCACAAAACGATGACTGACATGCAACCTATGTACTTAGACGTGTCGCATGAGACGTTGGACGAGGTACTACCGTACTCATGTTTGCTACCATGCCGCTACGCTAGAGACCACACGCTTCACGCCGTTTTCTCTTGTTTACGGTCGTGAAATTGAGATGTTATTAGAAAACACGTTATCGTGTGAAAATTCTGACAGTCTTGATGAAGACTCTGAGTGCTTGTTGCAGCGTGCCGAGGAAGCAGGCCAATTGGCTCGCTTGCACATAAGAAACAACAGTGGATTGACACGCGACACTACAACATCTGCCACCGAGAAATTGGCTACCAACCGGGCGACCAGGTATTAGTTTGGACACCCGTCTGTCGCAAAGATCTTTCGGAAAAACTTCTTAGTCGGTACTACCGCCCTTGCAAAATGCTTCGGCGAGTGAGTGACCCTAATTATGAAGTTATTCCGGATGGCACCTAGCCAGCACGGCGCCGACAACCGCGGCCCGAAATTGTGCATTTCGTGCGCTTAAGACCATATCGCAGATAATAATAGGCATGGTTTTCGGACCATTTTGTTTGTCCTGAGACAGCTCTTTCGGCCCATTAACGTTTTCTTTAGCATCCAGTCGATGATCATCTGGAACGAATAATAATACCACACATTTATGCCACGCGCTTGGGCCATTTGCTCACAGAACAAGAGGAGGATGGGCCAGGGGTGCTATGCAGGATGCGCCGAGTTTCTCGTTCACCCGAGTTTTACCCGAGTTTGCTCGACGGCAGTCAGTGAACGGAGATAGCGCGGAACGCTCAAAAGCTACAGGCAACAAATTATGTAGACAAAAAGCCGCGTATGACAACATGAGCGCACCCTGCGCGGCACGCTGCTTCCACGTTTCAAGCGCAGAAGGCTGCACAACGAAGCGCGCCAGCGCCGCGTATTGTTATCAACGGATTATCGCAACTTAGCAATACTGTGACTGTGCCGCTGTCTGTCTGCACACTTGCCGTGAGCCGCTTGCCACGCCTTTCCCGGGCGCGTCAAGGGCGTGCCTCCTCTTTCGGCGATTATCTTTCTATCCTCGATCGAATGCGAACAGGGTACATGCGGCGCATTCTTGCACCTACGCTTTCGCTCAAACGAATACGTTAAAATACAACATATAAAATAACGAACATTTTTATTTCTTTAAGTGTCTGTTTTTCGTTTTGAATGCTAGAAATTTGTGATGACAAACGGAGATCGAGCAAATTATTAAATTTTGCACTTCTTGCCGCGAGTGGCGACAGTGAGGCGAAAGCTTAGAAGCGGATACATTGAAGCGGGCCGCACGCACGAGGCAGTTCATACGGTGAGAAGTCGCCTAGGGGCGCTACAGTGCTATTCTCAATAATGTCAGTGATCACCGCTCTTTCTCTATTAGGGAAATAGAAACGCAGCGCCGTGGTACGGCTGTTCATCGCAGGCGCCTTAAGGCCTCCACTTTACCAACTAAAAACGACATACTAGTCATAAATGCGGGAGCAACGGCTGTCGATGCAAAATGGCGTTCCGTAGTGCCCGTTGTGACGCAGTTTAGTGAAAATGTACCAGTTTATCTTTGTGCGCGAAGCCTCGGCGATGCATTGCGAAGAAGTGCGTGCTTCCCATCGACACAATTCATCGCTTGTCATCGCTTGCCCAGTGAAAGTGCCTCTGAGCGCATGTACGCAGTAGTTGAGTGTTTTGTGCGCACCAAGGTGCTTGCGGATTACTTATGCTGGAGCCAGCAGCGATCGCAGAAGGATATCGTAACGACACCGCAGCAATCGCATTTTGGCAGGTGAGGGCTCTTGTGTGCGGTTATGAAATGAGACTTCGAACTGAGGAAGGTGTTGGAACTGTTGAGTGCGCAGTGCTTCTGATGAAGAAATGCCATTGCACTGGGTCTAGAAGAGCGAGCGATTCTCGGACGCTGATCGTGTTTACGACGTTGTGACTCCGATACATCACCGATGACAGAGCAGCCATCTCAAACGTCTGCTGCGATACGCACTCCTCAGCATCGTCGTCACCCTCGGCACATCGACGCCTTGCAAGCAGCTACAGTGACGTGCCGATAATTGGTTACTGTGCGCTACGTCGCCACAATGCAGGCAATGAAACCGTGCTGTGGGGCCCTCTCAGCCCGAGAAGATATATGCATGAGCCAGCGACAGTCAACGCTTTGTTTTTGATAGTAGTGCGCAGTACATCACCGATGACAGTGTGTTGTGCGTGTTTTATGTCGGTGGTGAATATTGTTGATGCCTCTCAGCTCGGCACCGCGTCGCTGTTGCTGAAAGATAAGTTGGGCGTGGCCCAACCGTGGTGGGTGCGCGCACAAGAGTTACGTGCCTCGCGCGGGGCGTGACCTCTGGCTTTGATTGACAGGCGAACTCGCGCTAAACTCGTACATCGCGAAACCCCCTCCGAGTTCAACTCGGGAACATGGCGGCGGCAGCAGCAGCCTGTTATTGCAGCCAGCGGCAGCAAGCGTCAGTATGACCGTCTGGACCCGTTCGCGTACATGACCGCCGTGTAGTTTCAGCGTCATTTCGGCCTGTCGAAGACATCAGTGTGCTGGCTGTGTGAAGAGCTAGGCGAAGACCCTCGTCTGTGGAGACAGCGTGGCGGGCTTCATTCGCTCACCGTTGAAGAGCAAGCCCTCTGCGCCCTCCGTTTCTACGGGACTGGTAGTTTTCAGGGAAGCGTCGGCGCCGAGCGTTACATTGGACGTCATCAAACTACTGTGAGCCTCTGTGTCAGCGATGTCTGATGCGCTTATTGATGCGGCAGTGCTGAAGCGGTGGCTGGCTTTCCCGAAGACTGCGGCTGAGCGGGCATTTATAAAAGAACGCTTCTTACTTCGCGGAAACATTACGAACGTAGTCGGGTATGTCGACGGAACGTACGTAGGAATTAAGGTGCCTTCAATGTCAGCATTACTGTGATTAGCATTGAAGCAATGTCTAGACGCACCATATTGCCAAATTTGTCACTTCTGTGTAGCCGACTTAAATTTTGTGTTACCGACGTCACACATGCGGCAGCCTATGATACTGACTTTTTCGCTGGTTGCTGACATTTTACCGATTGTTCTACTTGTCTATCAGGGTGCCTTCCATATGGCTCACTTTTTGGGGAAGGAGGTTAATGAAGTATAAATAGATAAATGGATATCACAAATTGTGTGAAGTACCCTGTGAATGCTAATCTCACAAAGAACTTGGGTTTTTTTATGAGATTACTTAGTACGTAGTACAAATTACTTAGTATGCATAATTCTGAATTTTGGTCATGCGTCATGTATCGGCCGCACTATGAAACAGCAAGGCATTGCACAATTCGTTGCAGTGCGAGATGTGGATGTCGCGCCAAGCCTGTTGTGCCTATGCATTTATGGCAAAATGAAAATGCATTGAGAATCTTAGTGTGCTGGCTTGCATGAAAAAAATACTTAAGAGTGTTTGCTGTGTTCACTGTTGGTGCATGTGCCAGTGGTTCAGTGTATTTTCTTTTGGGGGGGGGGGGGGTCAGCGTTATTCTGTATGGACAAATCATATATTTCCGTCTCATAATGGGGCTCTAATTCTTCAGCAGTAGAACAATGCAGATCCAATGCTCTGCAGAACTCAGTGTGCGTGAAGATGTCGTGAACCACCAAGGCAAAATTACATATCGGGAGAAATGTGGTGCAGATGCCAATGAAAAGTGGGTCTTTAACCCACCATGATAAAAATAAAGATTGCAGAGCGAATAGACCTTTTGTACAGCTTTAGAGCAATGATTACACAAACTGTGACATGCTCAAACGTGTAAAAGCTTGCCGCAATGCCAAAGTAGGATGAGCGATATGCAGCATATTTTGGCATTGAACATGTCTTGTAAATGCTATTTTTATTGTAAGCCTCAAGCCTCGCTATCACGCCTTTCCCTCCGGCACTCCCTTTACTGAAACGCAGCACTGTCTTTCTATTGGTGTCATGATGATGATGGTAACGGCAGCAGTAAGGCTGGTTAATGCTTGCCCCTTTGATTCTTGCGAGTTTAGTGGTACAGAATATGGCACGTGCATACACCTGTGCAGCAAAACTTATGCTTGTGGTGGTTTGTTGGAGAGTTAATTCGTGTTGGGACATATCAAAGATGTGCGCCATTGTGGCTTAATAACTAGATCATTGGTGAGATTGAAGACTCGTTGTATCGGTATAGAAGCTTGAAGCTGAATTGCACCACAATTCGACGGGACACAAAGAAGAGAAATACACACAGCAGAACACTCTGCTGTGTGTGTTGTTGCTGAATTGTTGCGCGATCCAACTTCAAATAGAGCATTGGGCCTCTTTGGTGCAGGACCGAGGAAAGGAAATACACACAGCAGAACGCTCTGCTGTGTGTGTTACTCTTCTTTGTGTGCCGTCGAATTGTTGCGCGATCCAACTTCAAATAGAGCATTGGGCCTCTTTGGTGCAGGACCGAGAAAGTGTGAGCTATTCGACACCATGCCAGTGCCTTGCCACACAATTATAGAAGTCTGAAGGTTTGCAAACAAAGCTTTGCTTTCAAATCCACCTGCTCATGTAATACAAGCGCTAATTGATAGAACCAACATACAAAAATAATGGTGAAATGAATGGCCTTTGAAAATTTGTATGTTGACACTAATGACATAATAGGTGCTACAGCGAACTCGACAATTGTACTGGACAGAGCACTTTGTTTCCTATGTGAAGCACATGCTTTCATTACATCCTGTGCAGATAACCAAGCTCAGTTTGTTTTAATGAGGTACACAACATTCACTGTAATCTGTTTTTGATTCTAAAGTGCCAAACACCACCTCTTTTTCAAGGATGTCATGGGAATATTTGGCGAGAACTGTTTACAGCCCCTCATAATGGAAGTGTGGCCAGCCAGCTTTACTTGGGTGCCTTTATAGATTTCTGTTCCTGATCATTGTGTGCTATCAAGTTGCTAAAGTCTATGCAACCAGTGCAAGGCATTACGTGATTCTATAGTCGGATACAACTTTAGGAGGCCGCAGAATCTGCACTTCAACGGCAGGTGAACACAAGCCTGCACCAATGGGCACACACTCTACACTGACGTCGTGCCCTGGACGCACTAATACCCGCTCATTGGAGAGGGACTATTTCTTTAGACGTGGAGGCAATCGGCTGCTGCGCTTTGGTCATCTGGGCGGGGCCTCTCCTATCTTGTGAAGTTGTATCCGACTAGAGGATGCCGCTTTTCATACAACACAAAAGGACAAAGTGTACATATTTGGCCTATGAAATGGATGCATCACAAGTGAGCTATGCATGAGCTTAAGCTGTGTGAAATATATGACACTGTTAAAGAATATGTGGTATCGAACATGCATGTAATGGCACGTTTAAATCGGGGAGAGTTGCATTCATGTGCACAGTCTATAGGTGATAGCACTATTAAGGTCACGCCGTTTCCTGTCGTTTCATTGCGAAATACACACACCGTTCATCTTGTGGCTAATCAACACCCACTGTATTCTTGCACATAGAAAGAACAAACAGCACAATGACGTATATGCTGCATTAGTGTCTTTTTCATTTACACGGTCCAGGTTTTTACGTGTTTGCCCATTTTGAAGAGACATCAAGTGCATGTTGCAAGTGTCCCAATATGCACAGCACAATCTTTACTGCAATAATTTTATTCATGTTCTTGAATAATAAACAAAATAATAAACTGAAAGCTCCTTTATAAGGTGTGTTCTGGGGGCTCGACTGGAAAGCAGTGAGTGCACTGATCCTACTGTTGCAGAGCAGCCCTCTGGACCTTGCCACACTCAAGAGCATGTGCCTGGCGCTCGCCTACTGCCGCCAGGCGGTTGAGTGCCTCCAGCAACAGAATGTTTTGCTGCAAAAAAAGTGGATTGTTGGAATGAATCAACCGCATATAAATTATTATTTACAAATAAAAATGCTCATTGCACTATGGGTACTAACTGCCCTTAACTGTGGAGGCCTTTAGTGTATGCATAATAAAACAATTTGTCGGGACAACATTGCTTTATTTTTCATAACGGGTTGTTTTTTTCAGAGCCAATTGTAATGTTTATTAGTGTGCCAACAGCTGAGGTGTCCTTGAACCTTCACGAGTCTCTACTGTCAGCACCACACAACCTATTTTTGTTCGCTGCAAAATCAATGGTGCTCCCTACAATCCCGTCTTATGCAAGCTGATTACATCCTATGCATACAAACATCATATTTTTGTCCCATTACGTAATTTTCTACCATCCTCGGCTGCAGTTGTCTCTCCTTGACATCCATTCTGTCACGCTTATGTAATCACCTGTTATAAATTGGCAACAAGTGATTGAAGACGTGCATGGCCTGCTCACCGATTCCATTTTTTTTTCTTAATCTCAACTAGCATATCAGTTGCCATGGTTTACTACGCCACTGTCTTCCTGCCTTAATGCTATCTCCAACAATTTTTGTTACTTCGCTTTCTGCACAGTCCTCGACTTCTCAAGTTTCTTTGTTAACCTCGAGGTTTATGTCCCATATTGCATAACCGGTAGAATGCAACGATTCTAAACATTTTTCAAGGATATCAGTAACGTGGCGATCACGATGCGGGAATGCCTCCCATGTGCTGTTCAACCCATGAAATTTTTGTATAAGTTTCCTGCTTTATATCCGTACCTGCTATTGATATTTTACCTGGATAAAATACTCTTCCATAGATTCTGCGGGCTGAATGTCACTGATGAATTTCTGTTATATCGCTAAGTTAGTGAAGGTTACCTTTATCTTTTCCATATTTTCGCGGGCCCACGTACATGTAAAAGCACAAACACTCTTATGCTCTCAATGCCTTTTTTAAACTGCTGGACATTTAGTTCGTTACTACGAAAGTGACTTAATCCGTGCACTATTATTATGCTAAATATGAAACAGTAGAAATATACTTATCCGCAGTTTGTCGATGCCTCCGTCACTGTGTTGGTTGCGAGATCCATCGTCGGCACCACCTCCTTGTCGCATCGTAGCTATATCGGCTGTCTTCCTTTTGCACACACTATGCAATATTCGTGACGCTCGCAGTCACGCAGAGTGGAGGAACTCAGCGCACTCACAGAAGCAGCAACGGATAAGTTGTTGGTTCAGGATTGTGCCGTGAACAGTAGGTACGCGTTGCGATCTGTAAAATCGCCTAAGCTATTCGCAGTCTTTCGGGGTGCACGGAAAGATTGCTCACGGAAGAACAGAACTATCCAAGAAATAGTGGTCATTGTCGAGCCTGATCACTACGTCGCGCACTGCAAGCTCGTTATTCGAGTTTGTTTACACTGGGCCTCTTCGATGTTTAGCCGCCATGCTCGCCCGATGAATGTATGAGATGACGCCACCACAGCGTTCCCTCGTGGTATAATGCGAAGCGTAGTAAATTACAAATTAGTCGAATACACACTCAGTGTACATCTTGTAAGCTTTAAAATGCTTTTAAACCACGTCAAACTAACTAATAATATTGTATTAAATGCATTTGTTTTATAACTCGCTTGTGCGTGTAATGCACTCCGTGGAACGACAAACAAGTGAAAGAAGGCGCGACCATGCACCGACGGTATGATCACGTGAGCCCCAGTTTGTCGACCGCCCAGAAGGCAACGCCCAAGGAATGATAGCCACCCAGAGTGAATCTAGATAAACCAATGAAACTGGAGGCTTGTCGAAAGATAAACTGTGTCTCGGTACCATTTGTGCTTTCATCTTGGGGTGTCGCCAGAGCTCGTGAAGATCCCGAGTTTCACCAAACTCGGCGCATCCTGCATAGCACCCCAGCTCACGAGCTGTGCGTTGGCCCTTTGTCGGGGCTGCGCTCCCCCTTCGACGACTGGGACTTCAACGGCCACTCTTAGAAGTCATCTGTCTACTAATTGTGCCAATATATATTTATACATATATATATATATATATATATATATATATATATATATATATATATATATATATATATATATATATATATCTTGAAATACCACGGTTGAGACGACGCTTTATTCCAAGAAGGAAAAATGGCGCCGACGCAAAAACGAACACGCGCCGATGATTGATGATGACTTTGTACAGATGAAGATGAAGTCCGCATAAATGCTTACACTAATTTCCCCCGTGGACGGAACCGGCCAGCCTGGCCGCACATTAGAAAGTGGAACGGATATGAAAGGGCTTCAGGCGAGAAACGTGCACGATCTCTGTTCCGCGGCAGCGTCGGTCGGTTGGGGCCTCAACAGGTGTAACGCGATAGTTCACCGGCGAGGTCTGCTCGATGACTTTGTAGGGGCCAAGATATCGAGACTCAAGCTTCTCACATAAATCGGGTGTTCGTGCAGGGGTCCATAGGAGCACATCGTCACCAGGGCGGTAGGAAACGGCGCGATGAGAGGCATCGTACCGATGTTTGCGATCGTCTTGGCTGGCTGCAGTGTTCATACGGGCGCGACGACGACATTGGGCAAGACGAGACACAAACTGGTCGCAAATGAATGGTGAAGCGTTGTCGAGGCCAGAGAAGAAAGAAACGTCGAGTGATGAGGTTGGATGGCGGCCGTATACTAAGAAAAACGGAGAGTATCCGGTGGTCCGTTGAACAGACGTGCTGTACGCAAATGTTACAAATGGGAGAATCGCATCCCAGTTACGATGATCAGGTTGAATATACATGGATAGCATGTCACACAGCGTGCGATGAAAGCGCTCTGTTAGGCCGTTGGTTTGAGGGTGGTAGCTAGACGTTGTCTTGTGCACGCTGTATGCGCTCGTGTGTGTTGTTGTAACCCAAGTGGCCTGACGTCGGGTCATCGTGTGAGGCCTGCAGAACGGCAGCGCGAAGAGAGCGCGGTAGAACGGGAACCCATCGATGGCCTTCTGGGTGAAAAATGTACTGGTAGAGCACGTCGTCTTCAAACTTGAACAGTGAGTTGTTTCCGTAGCCTGGCATTGGGCGGAGATGAAACACCGCTAAGGCGATTGATGATAATATGGCAATAGGAATCGGCGCGCTGGTGAGTGGAAAGCACTGAAAGGCGGTTTGGTGAAGTCAAGGAAGAAATCGGTGTAAGAGACGAAGCGTCCTCCGTGCGGCCAATTTGACAAGGTGATGTGATGTGCTCCGATGATGGTGGTAATGGGCATCGCGAAAGAGCATCGGCATCTTGGTGCTTCCGTGCGGACTTATATATGACATTGAAATCATATGCTTGCCATCAGAGAATCCAGCGGCCAAGGCACCCGGACAAGTTTTTGATCGTCGACAACCAACATAGGGCATGGTGGTCGGTCACAACCGTGAAATGTCGACCATGGAGGTATGGACGAAATTTCTGAATGGACCAAACAACAGCCAAACACTCTTGTTCGGTTATCGAGTACTTCGTTTCCGCGGAAGTGAGAGTGCGGCTTGCATATGCGACAACCTTTTCGCAAAATTCGTGGTCGCGCTGCAGCAGTACGGCACGAATGCCGTGACCGCTGGCGTCAGTATGCACTAATGTGGGCGCCTTGCCATCAAAATGACAAAGAACAGGTGGGGATGTTAGTGAGCGCTTGAGTTCTTGGAACGCGGCTTCACACTGATCGTTCCAATCGAAGGAACTGGAACTAGCAAGGAGCTTGTGGAGGGGCGAGGCAATGCTGGCAAAGTTCCGGATAAAACGTCGAAAGTATGAGGCGAGTCCAATGAAGCTGCGCAGTTCTTTTGCACGAAGTGGACGTGGAAAGTTGAGCACCGCGGAAATTTTATCCGGATCGGGCTGAATGCCGTCTTTGCTAACGAGATGACCCAGGACTTTAATCGTTGTGCTAGCGAAACGGCACTTCCTCGTGTTTAGTTGAAGTCCGGCATTAGAAAGGCATGTGAGCACTTCATCTAAGCGTTGCAGATGGTCAGTGAAAGTCGAGGAAAACACTACGATGTCGCCGAGGTAACATAGACAAGTTTTCCACTTGGGCCGCGAAGAACCGTGTCGATCATTCCTTCAAATGTGGCGGGAGCATTGCATAGACCGAAAGGCATTACATTAAACTCATAAAGACCATCCGGAGTAGAAAAGGCGGTCTTTTCTTTGTCCGCTTCGTGCATTGGGATTTGCCAATATCCGGAGCGAAGATCAAGGCTGGAGAAATATTGCGCGCCTTGCAACGAATCAAGGGCGTCATCGATACGGGGCATCGGATATACATCCTTACGGGTGATCTTGTTTAGCGCACGGTAGTCAACGCAAAATCGTACCGATCCATCCTTCCTCTGCACCAAAACGACGGGTGATGACCAAGCACTGGCGGAGGGACGTATGACGTTTCTTTTCAGCATATCGGCGACGTTCTCCTCGATGATTTTGCGTTCGGCCAAAGAGACTCGGTAGGGACGACGGCGTACAATAGTCTGGCCATCGGTGTCGATACGATGGTAGGCAACGGAAGTCTGTCCGAGTGACGAAGTATCCATATCGAAGGAGGCCTGGTGCTTCGTGAGAAATTTTAGCAACGCTTCATGTTGAGCAGCAGTAAGGTCAGGGCTTATCACGGAAGTAAGGGCAGATGAAGCAGATTTGTCCTGTTGAGGAAGAGCTGGCGAGGCGGCAAGAGGAAGCAGGGATACTGGTTGGGTATCCACATAACAGGTCACTGCGGAGCCTTGAGGTAGGAGGATTGTCTCAGTGGTCGCATTTAAAGCGATGATTAACGCAGAGCTTTCTTTGAACCGCACCAGGCAGGAAGCGAAGACAATCCCACGGGCAAGGCAGCGACCGAAAGGAGTGATGAACACGTCGCCATTGGTGATGTCCGTAGAAGAGAGACTTATGACTTGCTCGTGGCCGGGAGGCAGTACAGAATATATATATAGGGTTTCCCTATGACTTGAGCCAGGAATTACACATGAAAGGCGTCTTGGAAATCAATTGAACCGAACGCATACTATTCGCAAACGTATATAGTAACTCGGACAATATTATTTTCCGCATAGCTCACTAATTAGGTTTAATTACCCCAATTTTAATTATTGGATGAGGACTCCAAGTGTGATGCGCAGATTTCTAGAGGACCTTAAGAAATAATCGATCGACTTGTTTCATTTACGATACGTCTCACGTAGTCCTTTTTTACGGGTTGCAAGGAAAGCCCATGAAATATGAAAAAAAAATCCATGTGACAGAGCGTTTGCGCAGTGGCATTGTGCTGCTCTCAAGCGTGCGTTCGGTGAACAAGGTCGGCTGCATCGTGACTGTCGACGAGGAAGTGGCAGATATATATAATTGTTATTTTCCACTGTGCACATTATACATAGAGGATACCGGAAAGAAAGCTGCCAGTAGGCGGCTTGACGAGTCCGCAGTCCCACGTAATGAGCGCCGTTTGGGCATCAGCAATGAAAAACGGTAAATAAACAAATTTAAACAATGATCAGTGCAGAACAAAAGTAAAACACAATGATTCCAAAAAATTCAAATTAATAAATAAATAAGTAAATGCCAGAATAAGTAAATCAGTTTTGTTCTTCTACAAACATTGACCTAAGTTTAGCAGTCGAACAAATGAATAAGTAATAATTAGCAGCTTGATCTTGGTTTAACAGTGAAGACAAAGAATAACATAGTGTTCCATGCCAGAGGTCGAGTGGGGTGCAATAACGTTTCAATATTCTGCATGTCCGTAGCATAATAGTGCTCATTTTTTTATAATTCTGCGTTTACATAGGTTACATATGTTATATCTCACTTCATATTTAAATCTAGTACTCAAACGATAGTGGTACAGATTATGAGCCGTGATAACATGCGCTCCATGGAAAAAAAACTGCAGTTGTTGCATTAAAATCCACATTGTACACGTGGCCTAGGTATTGTTTCTGCATAACGTAATTATTTTGTAGGTTCGAGAATGTAGTTTCACTCCAGACAAGTTGACCGTAGCTAACATGTGAACAGAAAAAAAAAATTATAAAAGTATTTTATGTTTTGAAGAAAGAATGTATCTGAGACGAAGCAATTATTCGAGTTAATCGAGCAAGATTTATTACTAGTAAGTTCACATGGGATTCCAAGGACATGTGTGCAGTAAATGTCACGCCGAGGCATTTAAAATGGCCAACAATATCTAGAGAATGAGAGTTTAAAATAATATCGGCATGAGGAAGGACTGGCTTACTTTTGGCCCGGAAGATCACTGTTTTTGTTTCATCTTCGTTAATCTTCATACAGTTATATATGAGGACCTATGTTGTGGCTGAACTATAGTATCATTACAATTAGAGATAACGTGATCGATGTTACCACCACAAAAAGTATGGCAATGTCCATCAGCATATATAATAAATTTCGCATTCTGATTAATATCAGCAATGTCATTTATATATAGGGTATATAGCAAAGGCCCCGATATTCTGCCTTGTGGCACACCACGAAGCAGTGGAAGTACTTGTGATCGGGAGTTATTTATATGGAAATTGTCGCTTGTCGGATTAGTATGACCGCAATAACTCCAACCCACATCCACCTATACCATAAATATACGACCTATCCAGCAAAACTTCATGATTCACCAAGTCAGAAGCCTTGAAGAAGTCGACAACTAAGCCAATTGCTAATTTCTTGCTTTCAAATTGTGTAAAAATATATTCTGTTGGTGACGCAAGGCAAATTCGGCTGACATGGTCGTCCAGAGCCCAAATTGGTGAGGGGTTAATCCATTACAGCTTTCAACAAAGTTATATATATATATATATATATATATATATATATATATATATATATATATATATATATATATATACCAACGAGAAGAAAGGGAACCGAGGGGTCAGAGTTTTATTAACCATGTCATAGGAAGCTACCAAAGACGCCAAGGAAATGATATATTACCGAAAATGAAAATGATGAAAAAACAACTTGCCGCCGATAGGGAAAGATTACACGTCTTCGCAATACGCGTGCGATGCTTTAACTAATGGGGTTACCACAACGCCCTTTTCGCATCGACTTTCTGGGGTGTTTATGTTTTACTAGCAGAGCTAACCGTAGGAGGAGTAGGAGCCACAAACCTTGGCTGCGGATTTGGAACATCCTTTCTGCCACAGGCATCATGAGTACATGATCTATTTGGGTGATAGCAACGGTCAATAAAGCCGCGCATGCAAGCTGAAGGCATCGATGTTGCCGTCTTTGAGACCCCTATACTGTAAAGAGCTAGAAGAAAAGAGAGCGAGGGCAAGAATTTTTAATAATCGTATTATAGGAAGCCAACAAAGACACAATGGGGAACGTAGGAGAAATCACTTGTACTTACTAATTGAAATAGCTGAGTGAGGAGTGATATGAAAATGAAATTGGGTGAAAAATAAACTGCCCTCAAGTGGGATGCGAACCCACGTCTTCGCATTGCGCGTTCGATGCTGTTGCTAGCTAAGCTACCACGGCGCCGTTTCTCATACACTATCTGTGTGATTTATGTTTTTACTACTAAAATTCAGCTTTGGAATTTAGCCAGTGTCACCATTCACAAAGCATCACCCTAAGATATTACGTATCCGTGACGCCTGCGGCAGAAAAGATGTCCCACATCCGCCGCGAAGGTTTGTGAGTGGTGGCGCTAGCTAACACTCCTAGGGTTAGTCCTAGTACCAATCTTCAGTAAATTTTCAATAAAATGTAGGTATATTTATCATCGTCATCATCATCAGCCTATTTTATGTCTAGTGCAGGAAGGAGGCCTCTCCTTGCGATGTCCAATTACCACAGTCCTGTGCCAACCGATTCTAACTTGCGCCCGCCAATTTTCTAATATCATAGCACCACCTAGTCTTCTGGCGTCCTCTACTGCGCTTCCCTTCTCTTAGTATCCATTGTGTCACCTTAATGGTCCAACGGTTATCTATTCTGCGCATTACATGACCTGCCCAGCCCTATCTTTTTCTCCTAATGTCAATTAGAATATCGTCTATACCCGTTTGCTCTCTGATACAAACCGCTCTCTTTCTGTTTCTTAAAGTTATGCCCAGCAGTCTTCGTTCCATTGCTATTTGCGTGGTCGTTAACTTATTCTCAAGCTTCTTTGTCTGTCTCCAAGTCTCTGCCCCATATGGCAGCACCGGTAAAATTTCACTGATTGTATACCTACCTTTTCATTGACAACAGTAAGCTTCCAGTTCCAGCTCACTATGTCAGCCGTATGCGTACCAACCCATTTTTATTCTGTTAATTTTCTTCTCGTGATCCGGGTTCCCTGTGATTGATTGACCTAGGTAAACGTACTCGCTCACAGACTCTAAAGGCTGACTGGCGATCCTGAACTCTTCTTCCCTTGCACGAATATTCATCATTAACTTTGTCTTCTGCATATTAATCTTGAATCCCACTCTTACACTCATTTTTAAGGTCCTCAATCACTTGTTGTAACTCGTCTGCAGTGCTGCTCATTCGCACAAGGTCATCGGCAAACCGAACGTTGCTGAGGTATTCGCCGTCGAACCTTACTCCTGAGCCTTCCCAGTTTAATAGCTTGAATAGATCTTGGAAGCACGCAATTATTAGCATTGCAGATATTTTGTTTCCTTGTCTGACCGCTTTCTTTATAGGTATCTTCCTATTTTCCTTGTGTAGAATTAAGGTGGCTGTGTCATCTCTGTATACATTTTCCAAGTTACATGAGCGGTCTGTACTCCTTGATTACGCAATGCCTCTATGAATGCTGGTATCTCAATTGAATCCAATGCCTTTTCGCTATATATATATATATATATATATATATATATATATATATATATATATATATATATATATTTGAAATATTTGTGCATTTCTTCAATGACGTCTGCCCTTGATCCATCTATCGGGATCCGTATCCACATGACCTGGAGACGGTGGAGTCTGAACCTCCAACCTCCGCATCACACAAGTCTTTCATTATCCTTTGTGCTACGGTGACGGTTACCAATATGTATGTATGTATATATATATATATATATATATATATATATATATATACATACATATTGGTAACCGTATATATATATATATATCAGGTACAGCGCAGGATGAAAGGATTGCGGCGTTTGATGAGGCATAAAAAAGAAGAAGCACGTAAGGAAAAAAACGCAGTTTTGCCGGAAACGCTGAGCATTCATTGATAATAATAATAATAATAATAATAATAATAATAATAATAATAATAATAATAATAATAATAACAATAACAATAATAATAATAATAATAATAATAATAATAATAATAATCTTTATTCAGTTTAGTTAAAACAGTATACAAAACGGAAGCGCCGAAGCCACAAGAGGGCTTGTGCGGCGACAACCGGCAGCCGCAGCAATCTACGCGCCACACAGAACTCCATCAGAAGCTTGTTGTGCATTTGGCACAACCATCACACATTATCAAAGATGCACTGATAACATCAGTACATATTAAAGGTTCTCTAACGCTTGAACAGCAACTCTCAGTGTTTTGCGGGTGGACAAAGAAAATACATCGTCCGGCAGTTCATTGAAGATAGCAGGAACATAATAGCGTCTTGTTGCTTTACCGTAGTGAGTGAGCACTCTCGGTTTAAGATAACGAGGAACATGTCTCAACGGTACCGGTTTCGTATTTATGTGCCTGTGTGCACTGCTCCAAAAATATTTAAGTACTACGATTGTAGAGGACGCTTGTAGCGATGTTTTTCAAAATCCTATTAACTCGACATTTCAATGTGAAAGAGCAGTTAAAAAAACAACACATACCGTATCTTAAAACACTATACCCCAGAGCCTGGGCGATTAGTTTTGTAATAGAAAAAGGCATCATGGTTTTTAAATTAAACAACAAACATGCAACACTTCTAAGTTTCTTACAAATGTGGGTCAAATGAGTATTCCACGTCAGATCACTGTCTATGTGCACACCAAGATACTTAACCGACTGGACGCTAGCTATAGGTTGACAAGAGCACAAAGAGCAATATGAAGGGTGTAAATATATGGAAGCGACGCTTGGTACATCTTTGTGCGGGTTACGAAAACAGGCAAGTCTGGATTTGGTGCTATTTATTTGTATTAAGTTTGAGGCAAACCAATCACTAACTTTAATAGCGTCCTCTTGAAGGTTAGCCAGGGCACATGAAAACTCAGGGTTGCTTGACACTAGTAAAGTGTCATCGGCATAAAGGAATACGGTGGATGCTTTCACGTGGTCACATATATCATTCACATATAAGTTGAACAACAAAGGAGATAAGATAGACCCTTGCGGGACACCGCACACCAGACTTACTGCGTCACTGCAGATAGGCCCAAACATGACTACTTGTGAGCGATTGTGAAGATAGTTCTTAATTAATGACAAAAAAAGGACCCCTAAATCCATATGAATACAGTTTAGAGATTAAAATTTGGTGATTTACTGTGTTGAAAGCTTTTTTTACGTCCAAAAAAAAGCCCAAATGCCACCTCATTGTTTTCCAGGCTTTGGTGCAGTAAATCAGAGAGATTTTCTAATAGCACCTGTGTTCTAGACCCACTTACAAATCCGTACTGATTCACACTCATTAGGTCATGTTTAGCAACAAATGCATTCATCACAGAAAGTACGTGTTTTTCTAAAATCTGGGATATGCAGGAAAGAACAGAAATAGGGCGGTAGTTGGCAATATCATTCTTTTTCCCACTTTTGTACAGAGGAACAACGCGAGCACTCTTCAGTGAATCTGGCCATGTACCAGTTGCAATTATGCCGTCTAAAATAAATAGCAGAACATGTTTCAGAGCTGTAATGTTTCTTATCAGATCAGCTATGAAAATGTTGTCAAGTCCGGTGGATTTATTACGTTTCAGACTAGACAAGATGCTGAAAAGATCAGATTCTGTCATAAGAGGAAGGAAGGCTGATGGCGATACACTGTTTTTAATCTTTGTCGAGCTCAAAGTTTGGACTGCGACCCGTTGCTCAGCCGAAAATACGTTATTGAACTCATTAGCCAAAATAGGCGACACTACACCGAAATTATGCTCCACTGCTTCTTGGACGGACAAGCGTATGTTACCACGTAACTGGTTTATCAGGGACCAAGTGTTCCTTACGTCGCGACGAGTGTTGTGAAACTGCTGTGCAAAGAACTTCCTCTTTGATAAGCGGATAAGCGCAGTTACCTTATTTCTGATGCAACGATATTCTGCTCGAAGTTTGTCATTTTTTGGCGCCCTGCGGCATCGAGACCAGAAAGTGTCCTTTTCTTTGATAGCAGCCAGGATCTCCGCAGTCAGCCACTGGCAGTCAATTTTACGTTTCTTCACAACCAAAGTTTTTTTGCACACTTTCTTTATTTCGCCTTATATCCTGACCAAGCTATCGTACGCAATGTCGTTAGTGTTATGGTGAGTAAATGAATCCCAATCATATTCAGTGACATGATTATCGAACTTTTTTTGGTCTAGAATGGTCACAACACACTTGGTAGAGTTAGCGTGCTGCATAGAGTCTGTTTTCATAAGGCGACACGCAATGTAATAGTGATCTGCCAGTTTCTGTCTGATTACAGCTCCGGACACTGAAGAAACGTCCGACGCACGGACGTTAGCGTGGTCAATGCAAGTAGTTGTAATGCGATTATTAAGAAATTCTTCTCTAGTAGGATCGGCGACATGTGGTTCAATGCCAAATTCTGCGAGTACTGTTAAGTAACTTTCAGTGCCATGGCGATCACCCTTCATCAAATCGATATTGATGTCCCCTATCATGCACACATTTTTAGCAACAAAGTTGGTTTTGAGTGTAGTTTGTAATTCTTCATTAAATCCCAACACATTTTGACTAGGAGGTCGGTACATAGCAAGAAGATAAAATGAAATACCACGACAGGATACTTCAAAGGCCACGACCTCCGCTGTGCCGAAGGAAAGGGTAACCTCGGAGATCATCAATGATTCCTTGAAGTATACCGCAATGCCACCACCACTGCTGTTGTTGCGTGTAATGAAATAGGCATGGTAACCGGGAAGCCTAAATACATCGGTTAGAGTGTCGGTAATGTTAATTTCTGTTAATAGAAACACGTCAACAAAGTCACTGAGAGCACAGGCCGTAACCGCAAATTGATCCCAGTGTTTCCTGATCCGATATAGGAAATTACTATACAGCTATAACATGTAAGGCTGGCAGTTTTATAGGCCGTATAAATGGGTTACCAAGAATGGTGTCGCCCATACAGCAAAAACGAACGCATCTTAATACATGATCATGAAAACACGCTGAAGGAACACAAATTAAGTGGTACAGAAAAAAGTTACTCACCATCCCGACCCTGCGAAAATGGATGGCCAGCGAAGCTGCTAAAATACCACTGAAATGCCGTCGATGGATATATGAAATGCTTTATTGTTCTGCCTAGTCTTATCACGACACCGTTGCTGAGCATTACGATTTTGCATTCTTCGACGCGCATCTTATTCGCGCTGCTCTTCGTAATTTTTAACTCTCTGTAGTCTACTAACAGCGGTCTCGCAATGAACTGATTCAGCTGCTAGGAAAGTCCCCCTCTTATATATGAAGTTTGGCGTCCTCACTCACTGATTCGCATGCTGATGTTGCATCTTTACCGAGAAACAGACGCAGGGAGAAGGAACGTGCCTCGTATTGTTCTCTGGCGCCTTGTCATCCTTGACGCTACTTTTGTGCTTTTCTTTATTGAAACGAATACTGAGCTGTGTGCTGTATGCCTGATTCGAAAGCAAATATGCACTTTTTTCTGTTCAATTTTCTCCTTTTTGCTGACGAACAAGAAACATCCCTACCAACAAGGGGCTAACAGCGAAGCTCTATAAGAAACAATGTAAATTTTCCCTATTTTACGAGCGGGCAGCTTCAGGCTCAGATGGCTAATGACCCAGTATGCTATGCCAGGATTCTTAGTCGAATAGGTTGGTGACCGTCATGTGCAGTGTCTGTGGGAAATGCATGCATTCGTACGAGACAACCTGCTTTCATGTTTCGCTGGTGCCAGACTAACCGATTAGTAGAAATTAAAATAATCATCAAAACATTGAATAGTTAAAATCGAACCACACTACGTACTACTGGTAATGAAATACCCTCCAGCGCTTGTCTAATGGGCGCCATGGTGGTACAGTTTACCTGCGGATGGGGGCCTGAGCACCTCCTTAAAGAAAATCGAGGAGGGGGGCTGGGCCACCCAGCGTCTCTCTTCTCTTGCTTTAAGCATTGATGCCAAATGACTAAAGTGGTAAAACTTTCACTGACGATTGCAATACTCCCTAATGCAAAATTTGAATGCAGCTTTATACGTGTTTTCATTTCGTGATATCTTGGCAGGCGCGGGCAATCTTTCTCACGCAGTATGTTGCGAACGGCGTGAAGTGTGGCGCCACAGCCTCAAAAATCTGAAAATCGCGGCAGCCAGCGCGTTGGTTACGCGTTTATGCGTGGGAGTTATAGAAATCGCCGCCGACAGACTTTCCAGACAACGCACCCCACTCTGGTGCCGTCTCGTAGCCTCCGTGACCGCAATACGCTCCTAGTCTCACCCCTTCGCCATACCCTCCTCCTGCACTTTCCGCCTTATGATTTCGATGCATCTTCTCCTCCCCCATTCATCCTCGCATGTTTTATCCCTCGCATCGCTCCGCGTTCGCTTTCATATATCGCTGTGCTGGTTCGGTCGGTTACGAGGGGCAGCGCCGATACTTCCTGCAGGAAAGGAGGCCTAAGAGCTGCGCTATAAAATGTTAATTAAAGAGGGACCTACGCCTAGTGGCACATTCCGGTGACCTAAATTGACATTAAACTGGTTCAGTGAAGTGCAGCATGGGCAGAGTTTGTACGGCCAGTGATACAACTTGGGGTTAAAAAGTGAATTGAACAGAGTGGCACATGAGCAGTTTCCCACGCCCACTAATACAAGATGGCGTAAGGAAGTGTACCAAGGAAGGCCCGATTATTACTTTCGAACCGGGTTCTCCATTCGCCGCCGTCTGAGTTTCTTACCGCTAGAGCAAAGACACCCCAGGGGCTTTGGTTGACGGGAAAACGGTTAGATACAGACACAGGCAAATGAAGGGCCCTCGGAAAGTACCTAAAATGCCTCAAGGATGCTAATTACATTAAAGTAATCTCGCTTTCGGACTCAACATATAACCAAAGGCTTTCCATGGCGCGCGCTCTACTGTCGGAGCTAACAAAAACCCTAGAATATCGCAGAGCGAGGGCGAAATAATCAACAACTCAAACAACAGGAGCACGGAATCGGCCAATCAGCTCTTCTGGAATCCGCAAGGTAGGTGAAGTTTCTTGACGGAATGTATACCTTCACAGCTCCCAGTTTGGGATGTTCTCTGGTTCATGCTAGATTAATCCTTTTTACAGTGAAGCTGTATGTGGCTAGCCGATTAGTCCATCCGCCCTTCGCCAGTACGCCGAAAACTCCTGCCGCGCAACCTCACGGGCATGCGCAGAAAAAGAGAAAGACGCATGATTGGCTGCGCCAGTAGTGACGCCGTTGGTCACGGTCGTAGCCGAGTGCGTGCTCAGAAATTTCTCTCCGGCTCCAAAATTGGTAGGTCGCACATCGTTGCCGGCTCTGCCTGCTCCTCAGGAGCAGACAGAACCGCAAACGAGCTCGTCTACGCCGTGCCGATGCGGCAGCAAGGGCACAAGAACAGGCTCCGCAGCCGAGCCCAAGCAGCAACTGCGTACCGAGGATCCTTCAATCCACAAAACCGTCGTTTAATGAACCGTCGAGATTGTCCCCGTGATAAATACCGGAGTTACACATTTCAGCTTTGCTGGTTAACCATCTATACGGAGTGCTTGGGCAGTAATTTTCTTGGGAGTAACTATGTTTAGCACACTTCAACAGAATGGAATCTGCATTTTTAGACGTTTTGATGAAATGTAAAATTATATTTGCATCTTCGACTGTATATAAAAGACGCCAAGCATCTCGATAGCTTCTGTTGCACATTCAGTACCACGGCTCTGTAGTTAGACGCGGTAGTTACAAACAGCAATGGTGCTCGTAATGTAACGTTTAACGTCAACCCGCTACTGTCATGTTGGACTATACAATACATAAATTAGACATTCGCTCCTGCATTAACGTGCTAATTATCGTCAGTCGAAGCAATCAGCACACAAACCTTCGCTTTCATCGATTCCAACAGAGCGTGAGATCCACAAAATGTTTTTCAACTTTCATTATATTTTATTTTTTCATTTACTGGCGTCATGTAAAACAACTAATCTTATTTGTGCTTACTTCGCTTCTTTGTCAGTTTCGCAATGTTGTTCCGAGGTCAGAGTAGGCCCGAATCTTGTACACAGCCTGAAGCAACACGACACTGACCCTTCGCCGACATAAAAAATAGTGCAGTACTACCCGTCCCAGTGGAACTCCGTCCTAAACCAAGTTATGTTGTGGCACGGAGGGCCACCAGGCATGACTACAAATGAGGGTCATGAAAGGCATCCACCTTTTTTTTTGAAACGGCAAGGAAACCGGCTTGGCAGGCTTCACCGAGTACGTGATATCTAAATGATGTAGCATTATGCGCGGACCTCAATAACACGTCATATGCTCTTCTAAAAGGGCATCGCCACGAGATGGCGTCCATAGGAGCACGAGAAAACTAGATAAAACTTGATGTACCGATGATGCCCGACGGCGCGAGATCGTTTCTTAGCATGGAATCATGCGCTGTGGATGCGTTCAATTTGAGAAACATGGGCAGTCAGGAAAGCTGTATGGCAATGGGACGTATGCTGTTCGAAGAACAGAATCTGGCAGGACACATCTCCCGATGACTGTTGACGGTAACACGTTAGCATTGAACAAATATAGCAACATAACTTATTGCCACCGTGAAAAAGAGATTGGTGTGAGACGTGTACTGCAGTGGGACTCCCCTTTCCAACTTCTCTAAGGAAACGCGGCGACATCTAGCGCCCCCGCCAGGAAACTTGCGCGTAGCACCTGGATGGATGGATGGATGTTATGAGCATCCCCTTTGTAACGGGGCGGTGGGTTGCGCCACCAAGCTCTTGCTATTATACTGTCTAATGGCCTACCTAGGTTAAACAATAAAAAAAACATTAGGAACTACTACACCCAAATTTTCTGGTCCCCTATCTTGAACTGTGCTTTTGTACGTCTTCGTTTTTGGTCGTTTCCCTACCTTTATTCCACCAATCCTCCAATCGGCTCTTACTAATGCCTATTGCAGACATGTTTACTTTCCCGCTGCTCTCGCTGAACCCAAGGGCTTCAAGGAGGCCAGTTTTGCCTCAACCGACTTCTGGGTGGACGTCTTCACATTCTAATAAAACATGCTCCATAGCCTCCCTGGCTTTACCGCAGCAATCACCTGAAATAGACGTGCTGTGCCATCTAGTGAAACTGTGGAGAAGTACGCACAAGGCCTCCAAAAAGAGAAGCGTACCGCACAGGAGCTTGCGAACGCTGAGAAATGTCGCATTGCTTGCCGCACGCTCATTGACATATATTCAGTGACCCACGTTTCCGAAAGGTTTATTGAAGAGCAGTACTTACCACATGCGTTATTGTCTCAGCTTTCTAAAGCTTTGACATGAAAGACGCTCACAACATACCAACAGTTACTGTGGTACAGTGTCTTAATGTGTCGAGTTGCGGTCCTTAAGGAGCTCTTGTGACATGGGTACGATTCCACTCAGCATCCAATAAATTTTGGAATATGTTTCGTCCTTGTAAAGCGGCACATCGCCAGTGGCACACAACTAGTTATATAAGTTGGCGTGAAAGATGGTAATTGAAGAGAAACACCAATTGGCGTATACGCAGTCACCCAAGTTGGCTAAAAGACGTTGATTGAAGACCAGCACAGAATGAGTGACACATACCGAGTGTTCATAGTTAGTGTGAAAGAGCTTCTTCAAACAGCAGTGCCCAGGCAGTCAAGTATAAACAGTGAGTCACTTTGGCATGAAAAAGATTCATTGAAAAGCAGCACGTATGTAGACATTATCTCACAATCAGTGAACCCAGTTGCTTCAATGGTTGATTTACAACGCTGTTACCTAAGCACACCCACCCGATGCGCAAACCACTTAGCCAAAGACTACCCAGTGAATCAAAGTACGTGGGAAAACCGTTATAAATAAGTATGCCCCCAAAAGTGCGTGAAATACCCTAGGAATGCCAATGCAATAAAACAGGATGACAACCGCATTGTAAGTAAAAGGGAGAGAATCGGAAGATCTTACGGCGGAACGAACTGTAGAGAAAAGTAATGCAGGCGTGAACCATCTTTCAGTCGTGATGCTCTACAGAGACGTACCGCTCGATGTTCTCTTGAACCCATAGCAAAGGCTATTTTGGGGTGCTAAACAATGGCGACTTGCTGTGCAGTAGAGCATGACAGTATGATATCAGTGAAGTTTCGCGACAAGAATCAGGGACCGCGATTGATCACGAGCTGGCGAGAAACGCAGTAGTGCTGTAAAATATTATCCAGTAAGAATCTTGCGACCTTCATGAGACAGCAAGTGGACAGGGCAGTAGCAATAGAATAGTCGATGGTATACTTGTTCGTAGTCGAGGCACATTTCTTGCTGGTCGTTGACGATGTGAAACTGTTATATACGAAGACGTATCAAAATGTTCCTTGAGTGCTTTCGTTTTAAAGTTTCGTTTATTTATGTGAATTTAAGCTTCCCCACCTTCTATACAGTCCATTTGTTCCGCCATGCAGTGCTCCTAGCGTTACTGTCAATTTGCCAAAATGTTCTGGCCCTCTTCCCTTCGAAGAACTCGAGAACGCTTCTGCAAAGTAGGTTCGAAGAATAAACGACCTTTCGTGACCTTACTGCCAGCTTCATATAACATAATTCGCAACATTTAAGCCTAGCCCCCTGATCAATTATTCTGTCGCTCCCTCTGAAGAAATGTCACACATAATTGAACGCAGCAATCGATTTACAAGCGACGCCAGATTCCCTGCCACAATGTCGAGACGTGCTAGCTGACGTTTAAACAACAGCGCGCCACTAAACGCTGCAGCTTCGGCAAACTCTGCCTGAATCCTTCAATACCTTTTAGTGTTGTCTTCGTTATTGTTATTGGAGTATGGTATGTAGTTTTGGGTTTCATATTGCTGCGGTGGAGAAAGAGGACAAGGTCGTCGACGGTAAAGACGGCGAAGTGGCTGCGGCCTCTTGGGATTCTTGGCTGCTGTTTATGCCCGCCTTGTAAATACATACAAGTAGTTTTATACCCGTGAGATTTGGTGGAGGAGCCGGGTAGGTGTCTTTGCCACGGAGCTCCGCAGTGTACGTCTAACCCAGCCTGGGACCTTGCTTCCAGTGGAAGGCACCGCGTCTGCCGCTGCAATGCCGACTACGCATACCTAGTACGCATACCAAGTAAGACACCGGCAAGTTCACTGGCCACAGCGGTATTGACGCAGAAGAATGGCTGAAGATGTATGAGGCGCGTCAGCAAGATGAGCAGGTGGAATCCGACCATATTGCTGGCCAATGTGGTGTTCTACCTCGACGGAACACCGCGAACATGGTTTTACATACGCGAGGAAGAGCAAAACAGCTGGGACTTGGTCAAAGAAAAGCTGTCCGGCGTATTTGACAATCCGACCGGTCGACAACTAGCCGCCAAGCAAGAATTCGCCACGCGTGCCCAACTTCCTACCGAGTCGTATGCTTCCTACATTCAGGACCGTCCTAGCCCTCTCTCATAAAATAGACACATACATGCCAGAGGCAGACAATGTTGGCCATATCAAAGGCATCACGGACGACGCATTAGACCTTCTGGTCTTTAGAAACTTATCCACTGTCGACGCTATCATGAATGAATGCTGCCGTTTAGAGAAGGCGAAGAGTGGCCGTATGTACGACCAGTTTACACAGCTTCCAAATCTTGCAACGACCTCTTCCTGTACCTACCCCACCGAGCAATCTAGCTCGCCACCACCAAGCGAAAACGTGACCCGCATTGTACGCCGCAACCTCGAAGC
Source organism: Dermacentor variabilis (assembly GCF_050947875.1). Lineage (NCBI taxonomy): Eukaryota > Metazoa > Arthropoda > Arachnida > Ixodida > Ixodidae > Dermacentor > Dermacentor variabilis. The sequence goes on along the minus strand of NC_134575.1, from coordinate 69,475,433 downwards.
AGCGTTTCCTGCCGGGTACTTACAACCGATTGACATTCCACCTGAGCCATTTTTTAGTGGTTTTAGATCTCCTTCACCCTTTCCTGGAGTCCAGCTCGCGCAACAGGTGGAACACTGACTCTACTGATTACGCGATGCGCTATGCCATCGCTCGGGACTTCCCACGAGCATGGCAGCGGACGTCGCAGATTTCCTACTCCGGGATATCATTTTAGTACGTGGCGCCCCGCGACAGCTCCTTACTGACAACGGCCGCACTTTCCTCTCCCATGTCATCGCAGACATCATACGCTCATGTTCTACCAAGCACCAACTTGCTACCTCCTATCATCCTATTTTGGCAATCTCCTATCATCCCCAAACCTGCGGCCTTACTGTACGACTTAATCGCACCATTACGGACATGATATCGAAATACGTTACACCCGACCACAAGGACTGGGATGTGGCACTCCCGTATGTCACGTTCGCCTATAGTTCATCACGCCACGATACTGCGATACTCCCTTTTACTTATTCTTCGGTCGTGACCATGTATTACCATTCGACACTTCATTTGTCTTGATACAGGATTCGAGGGCCGAGTCTGCCCACGACGCCATCATTCACGCTGACCTTGCACGCCAGTTTGCCCGAATCGCTCCCCATCATATCAGATGGGGAGCAATCGCAAGGGGGGGGGGGAAGGTTCAAAAAAGTGTTTGACCAATCGCGGAGGGGTGCTTACAGAATTGGAATAGAAAGGTTTGGGATAGCTTTAGGTTACAGCGGCCTTGGCATCGCAGGAATCTCAACCGCACGCTGACAATCGCCGCCATCGTGGCCCATATCTTTCACCAGGCTCACCGTGCAACTTTGGTCCCCTTGCCGCCGAATGGGGCTCTCCGAGAAACTCCTTCCACGCTACAAAGGCCCTTACTGTGTTACTAATACCCGTGACCTCCGTCATGCCACCCGGTTCCACATCACCTGACGTCGCACACGCATCTCGGCTTAAGCCTTACTCTGCCATTACCGACGGCCCTGTCTGAAGCACTGGGACGGTGTTTCTTCTGCTGGGAGTCATGTTACGGTGGGAAAAGCGAACGTGGTCGTAGACGGTGAAGACGAAGTGGTAACGTCCTCTCGGGATTATCGGTTGCTGTTTATGTACGCCTTGCAAATACATCGTGTAAATAGTTTTCTACCCGTTACAATATCAAAACTATATCTGGGGCCCCTCTTACGTAAAAAAATTCAAATATTTTTTTTTCCAATCTCCCGACGTCATATCTGCGTAACCGCCGACGCAAGCATAGGGAGGTCATCCGCAGGGTTGTCTGGACAGACCAATCAAACGCTCTCCTCGTTCATAGGAGGCCGCTTTTCTTCAATTGAAAAACGAATAACATTGCCTGCACAGAGCGGCTTGTCTTATCTAATTAGCTCAGAGGGGGCGAGGAACCCGCTCAAGTGGAGAGGGATTCGATGTGGCCCAGCCACTGCACTGAAAGCGGATAACCGGATGAAAAGGGTGGTGCCGGCGTCTGCGATTGGTCCGCTTTTAGTTACTTAGCTTGCTGTAGCTGGTCGAAAATCGCAGCGGCATGCAACGCAAGCTTAAGAATGACGCTAAAATGTATCTTGAGCAAGGAGGAGTTGGCAGAAGGAGGTCGTAAAGGTGCCGAAAGCCTCGAAAACTGTACAACGCCACGCAAAAAGTTTTATTATATGCAAAGAAACCTATGCTCTGCCGCAGGTGCGAGAAGCCACTGCCTGAGAAATCGCCGGCAGCCATCGTTTATTCATTTTGGAACGGGGCTGCCTGCAGCTATTCAGAAGGAAATTTAGTTTTGTTCGGCATATTAATGCATCTTTAACGCGTACACGTCCCTTTGATGCGGTAAACTTTTGCGGTTTTGTGACATCGCATAACGGCAGGTGAAGTAGGTGCATCCCGAAAGCTTTTGACCAATAACCGAGGACTAATGGCGAAAAGGCATCGACTCAGAACTATTTTTATTTTGTTCGGTAAAATCATGCATAATCCTTGTGGACACGTCATATTAGATGGGGAGCAATCGCGCTTTTCGTGGCGCCACATGACAGACAGGCGCAAGGGGGGGGGGGGGGTGTTCAAAAAAGTGTTTGACCAATCGCGGAGGGGTGCTTACAGAATTGGAATAGAAAGGTTTGGGATAGTTTAACGTTATAGCGACCTTGGTTTACATATCACTGTTATTCTAATACATTTATTTATCTGATGCATGTGTAAATAGGACTACTTCGATAGTCTTTTCTTTGTGGTGAAAGTTCATATATGACGAATTCTTGCCAGACACCAGTCCAAGAAGCATGGCCAGTGGCCATGATCACTATCTTCAGTAATAGGTCACTTACTTCGCGGAAACAATGATTATGCAAAGTTGCTGGGAGTACCAAATTGTGACTCTGTGAAAGTATTTACTTACGTTGCTCAAGGTCGCGCAACATGAAGTTTGTAAAGCACCGTGTGGCAGAAAAAGAAATCATTCAGTCGAAATTCACAAGCATCAAGCTTACGGAACCTATAGTAAAGTGGCAGGTTATATGTTCAATCAAAAATGGGGAACTGAGTGTGCGAGATTTCTTTGCGTACACTTAACGCTCAATTTTACGATAAAATACAAGCTTCACTGGCCTATTTATCGCGCTTTCCGACAATCGCTTGGTTACAGTGTTAAGACAACACCAAGGGGATAAATAACTGAGCCTCTGATTGACAGGCCATGTCGTTCAGTGCCATAGTTAAATGCTCGAAGCTAAATTCATAGACCACAACGTAGTGACACAGCTGTGCATGAGAAATTCAGCTTCACTGTAGTGGATATGGAAACAAAGCTGCAATGGTAAGCCAGGTGGCTCATATATTGGCCAATAGATCGCCTCTAGTTTCCATTACTAATTTTAGCGATGATTTAAAATGTCTAGTACAGTTGATATTCACCAAGTCAAAGACTCTATAGTCATTCAAAGCTTCCTGTCTGGTTATAGTTTTGAACTCAATATGTTTAACAAAGAGCTTAACGTCAAATCGCTTTGCCACTTGGCAGAATGTGCCAATAACTTGACTTATACTTGTGTATCATGAATTATGTGAAGCTAGAAATGAGAAGCACGAGAAAACAGCGGAGCAGAAACTAGGCTATATAAAAGGAAAGGTGTTATAACAAAAGTAATTAGAGACGGGCAAAGATGAATTTTCGCAAGAGAGTACGATGCCAGGGAGCACTTTCGCGCGATGAGAAAACACAAAAGAGGCTATGCCACGAATTAGCGTGCCATAGTGAATTTCAAGGGTGTACATGCGAATCTATATAATATTTGAGATAAAATGCGGGTGGTGCCACCGAGTGTTGCGAAATCACCGAGTTACGCGCCTTGCTAACCGCGTATGTTTTGTTTTCCACCATTTTGCGCGCATCAAACCTTTTTTTTACCTTTCCGTTCGACCTCATCGAGTGCTTCGCGTAAACGGCTTAGCCTAGGCGTTCTTTGAATTGACGGAAAACGCAGATTCCATGGCACTCTAGGTCTTACTTTACTGGGATAGAACATTCAAAATAATGTAATAGCTTGATATTTCATCTTTTTCCACTTCATTAGCTGATTGATTTACGAAAGATTTAAAATCAGTAAAGCAAGCAGATGCCTGCATATATCTGCCGTGTCGTTCCAGTATGTTTACAGCCGGCATGCATACGTTATCGGAAACATAAACGACAATAATGAGCAAAGTTTCTTGTCACTACAGAAGTAGCTAGTTATGTCAAAAAGCTATTTTTGCTTTTAGAGAGAACAGATTGAAAGGGGAGCGCTTCGTTGTGAAGTAAGCGACGCTTTGCCACAAGCTCGGACTAACGCTTTGTCGGTGGATAAGTTCTGCGAAATACTTTCTTTGATAATAACCAAAACTTCAGCAGCATCAGGTAGACGGGGAGTAAACAATGCAACACGGTGGTTTTATATGAAGGAGCTCCCTTTAATATGTGGCTATAACAGTTAAGTAGATGAGCAGATATAATTTTTAAAATAAGGAGAGGAATGAGAAGTAAATTATTTGACCAGCTCACACTGCCAATGACAAGAGCAGCCACACTTTATTGTTTTCAGTCAGTCATTTATATCCGTCCACTTATGTCAGCTAATGGTCCATGTAGCTCTTTTGATCGTTGCTTTTGGTGCGTCGTGGCTTCACGTTTTGTTACTGACATCATTTTAGGATTCAAATAGAGCTGGGAGACACCCCAGCTGGAACGCTCCATTCATTCTGTAGCGTCACCATGATCAAATTGAGCGATGCCGTGAAAATGTAATGCAGGGAGCAGAAAAAAAAAACATTGCTGATGCAACTTCAAGCGTTTCCCCCAATGATCAATTGGCGCACAGTGCCTTCAGTAGCAGACATGGTGCCTTTAAGCACTCAGCTGAAAGACTTTGCAACTGCACCGGGACTGGCAATGAATTTCAGTGTCACTTGTGATCTCATTAAACGTATAATGTGGCTTTTTCAGTGTATATACCTGATGTAAGAGGGGCGTTCAGAAACTTAATGTCCATATTAGGGGTCAAAATGAGTGGACTTCTTTCCAGTTTGACCAGAACACAGATATTATAACATAGGTCATATAGCAGTGCACAGTTAGGGGTATCAAACCAAAACAAGAGCACCCATTAAGAAATCTGGTGGAAGAACGAGAACAAATCGGGGCTTTCTGCCTTTCAAGTACCAAATTCCAAAAAGATCGAAGCCGAGCTGGACGGTGTACAGTGCCGGTCACCACATACTGCAACCAGCGCAGTATTAATGTTTAAGGTGCAGAAAATGCATCACTGCTCATAAAACAATAGGAAATTGGAAGCTTGAGGGGAGGTGGCCGGGCTCCCCTCTGGAGCAGCCAGTTCATGCCCTCCGCTATACTGACAATCCTAGCTTAATTAGAACCAGTGATGCATGTTTTCCTAATGCACAACCAAGAGCATCCTTTGTTTTGTGTTAAGGGGACACCAATGACACCCTATATCAATTTAAAATAAAAAGGCATCGCTTTATATATCTACTTCTTGGTAGTTGGCTGATTAATAGAGAAAATAAAGCTCGAGGTTCAATTGTCTGAGTATCGCCCCAAAATCTTCGTGCTGACACCTCATTATTTTTACAAACTTCGGTCATTTTGGTTGGGCACGAGTTCCTGACGCTTCTTAACGTGGGTGTTTGGTTTGTTAAAATACGATAACTTACACCTGAGCGGACACCATCAAAACCCATGATGCCACAACAAATTGGTGTGGCGACTTCAAGGCAGCAGTGTCACCAATCTTTCCTCTTGCGCCTTTTACAGTTTACTCGGCCCCTTGTCAGGGTACGAGTCAATGTCATAAGTTGTAAGAAGGTGATTTACAGATACATCTGAAAATATTTTTCTCCTTAGTGATTTTATGCTATGGTTTCTTAATGGCATTGGTACAGCGCCGCTAAGCATGAGGTCACAGGATCAAACAACCGCATTTTGATGCAGGAGAAGTGCAAAACTACCCGTGTACCGTGCAGCCCGAGGGGGTCAAAATTAATCCGGAGTTCCACACTATTGTGAGCCTCAAGATCAGATTGTTGTTAGGGCGCGTAAAACGCCATAATGTAATGTAATTTAGTCTTCCTTTAGTGCTCCTTTAAGCTGTAGCATTTATTTTGTAGGCATTATACGTAATGACTATTTCTGAAACGGTGGTACTAACGAGACAGACAGAAATTTAATACAGTGTGTGAGGGCACGATGACGCGCATCGAGGAAGTGATCGAGTCTCCCTAGAGATCCCTGACGCGGGCATCAACTGAGTGTCCATTAACTTCTCAGTTCCCTCCGTGATCTTGTGCAGCCAATGCTTTGCGAGTCGACTAGTTTAATTCACAAGGTGGTGGTTGGCACACACAGTCTTTGTGGCTTACATATATTTCGTACAGCAGAGTGAAATCTCGCATTTTATTTCTGGAGTACAGCAAGCGAACATAATGTGTAGTGGTAACCTTAGCAACGATTGACTGTCATGTCCCTCTTCGACCTCCTCATGCTGCTTGCCAACACAAGCAGCAGCAGTTGCCCAAGATGACGTGAAAGAGGTTTATGGAAAGTGGCACATACCCAGTGGCCCAAACTGTTCCGACAGTTGATTATGAACCCACCTCTTTCAACATAGCAACCCGATCTCATCCCATTAGACCATGGGCTACCTATTGAAGAGAATTGGTGAGAAAATAGAGACAAACACCCGAAAATATGAAGTATCCTAAGAATGCTAATAACAATAATTAATACTAGATGTTTTGGATACTTTGGTTTACTTTTTATTATTCTTGTTTGTGCTGAATAAATCCTTGGTTTTTGAAACACATGGCACCCAGACGTAATAGGAAGCTTGTAAGAAGGGTATCTTGTAATTTATTTGCAGTAGGGCTGTTGTATAAATGTGCTTAAAAGGCTTAAAACTGCTATGCTAACGTTTACTTAAACATGCAGGTTCAGATAAGTTGTAGGAGTGCATATTAAGAAGATTATCCTGGCATAGCTTACTGTGGCCTCCCATGGTGGACCAGGGAAGTTTTCAAGGGTCTTGCTTCACCATATGTTCACAGAGGAGGAGCTCATGAGCCTTTTGCTCTTTGTAAATAAAACCAAGGGACACAAGAGGCTCTTGACCCCGCCAGGGTCAACGCTGTGACAGGCAAGCACCAGATATCCTCTCCAGTTGCATTTTTACATTCACATTTTTATCTAAACCTAGCAACTTGCCATTGGCATAACAAACGACTTTCATGTAGCCCGTGTCTGCATTTGTGTGCTACCATCGCCTACCATTTGCAATGCTGTTCATACGATCTTCAGTGCCTAATGCGAACCCACTCAAATGTTTCTAAAATATAAAAGTTGCCTTCATTGCCAGAAGTTTTTGGCGGCTCCACTAGATGAAATGAGCTGTATTTGATCATTAGCAGTGCTGCTTGGCTGTCATTGCAATGAATAGTTGCCTGTGAAGCACGCTCCATATCAATTGCCGTGGAAGACATGTTTAAGTAGCCTGAAATTGTTATTCTAATACATGAATTGCAGAGAAGCTATGCTCAAGTGTGATAACTGCTGAGCTCAAAGAGCAGCACGTTCACTAAATTTCAGCAATCAAAACAACTGTCAAGATTCTGTAATGTGAAACAGTAGTTTCACCCATTTTGACAGACCACATTGAATTAAATTTGCTCCTATCTTGAAGGAGGTCCATGTGATGCCATAGAGCAGTCTTCGGGAGTCTGATGCCATAGAGCATGCAGCGTACCCGACGGTACGCTACATGGGGAAGTCCGACACCTGTGGGGACCCACTCCTTCTTGTCACGTTGCCTTGTGAGACGTAGGTGGCGAATAATGTTATCCCGAAGCCAGGTAAACTGCTGCAAACAAGAGAAAATAAAGAAATAAACGCAAGAAATAAATGCACCAGCATTTAGGACTTTTGCGAAAGCGAAATTGGAATGCAGTTCTATGCGTGTTTTCATTTTGCGATATATTGGCTGGCGCAGGCAATCTGTCTCGCGCAACACCTTGCAAATGAAGCGAAGTGTGGAGCCAAATGCCATCTAATCGCAAGGTCGCGAGATACATTGCATGGTTGACGCACGCGCGCGACTCACAGCAGCCAGCACAGGCAAACCCCCCTTGTCCTGTCTTTTCTTCCTTCTTATTGTGCCGTTACTGTTGGCAGTTCATTTTAGAGCGCAGCTCTTTGGCGTCCGTTCCTGGGTTTCGCGTCGTCGTCGGCGTCGTCGTCGGCCTCGTAACCAGCTCCGCCCCCCTTTCATCCCCCCAGCGCTAGCAGCGACCGACTGATACCGCTGGATGCCGCTGACGCCGCTAGAGAGTCAAGATAACGTGACTGCATAGAACACCGTCGCCGCCATGCAGAAAGAGTATCAGTCAAAGGCATCAGTCAGTCGCTGCTATCTCTTCCCTCCTCCCTTTATCGTGTTGTCCGCTTGCTGCGCGCGCTTCTGCCCCCATCGTTTGCCGCTGGGTGTACACGCCGCCCCCCTCCGCTTCCGCTTACTGCTGGTTGCTCTCGACGGCGGCGATGAGCCTCCGCTTCGGCGGCGGGAACTGCAGGGTCTTCTCGGCGGCGGCGATGAGCTTCTGCTTCAGCCTCGCTTACTGCTGGTTGCTCTCGACGGCGGCAATGAGCCTCCGCTTCGGCGGCGCGAACGGCAGGGTCTTCTCGGCGGCGGCGCTTAGCCTCTGCTTCCCCCACGGCTGTGACAACCTCGCGAGGCACTTGTATAGATCTCGTCTTTGAGAATCAAGCATTGGTGTACCAAGCCGAACATATATCAGTCTATTTCTCCGACCACAAAGCTTTCTTCATGACTGTCAAGAACTGTTAGTGGAGTCTTTGTTAAAGGAATACGTGTGAAAAATAAAAAAAAAAATTCTGTGATAGCGCATACATGTGTTGCTCGATTTCTTTGCCTCAATCTATCCAAAAGGTGAAACAGCTTATTTGCTGCGCTCAAATTTCGCATTAGGAAGTAACGTAATCGTCGGTAATTTTTTGGACAGTGCTCATGCAGCGCTTCGCTTCCATATAGGTAATCACAGGCGTCAAGCCTGTTTTGCGGGGCACTATGCTTTTCTTCTCAGGCTTTCACCATAACCTCCGCGTCTGCTTTTGTGACATGATACCGCTGCGCCCTTCTCTTCCGCTTTCCTCCGCGCGCTCTCTTCGCTATCGCCGTCTTTCATCGGCTGCTGCTCGCCCCCTTCGCTCTTTCCTCCTTCGCTGTGCTCGTTCGCTTGGTCATGACGGACGCCGACGCTCACCGCAGGAACCGGCGCTTAGCAGCAGCGCTCCAAAATATTGCTGAATTGGTAGCCCACTAAACGACGGAGCGCAAAAATATGAAATTTCGCCTCAACGCTAACAAAACAGTCGACTTGTGATCGTTTCTGTATTTACAATATTAACCACTGACTGCCAACTCTTCTAGTTTCTGCCGTAATTTTTTGTTAATTTAGGCTTTTCGCAAACAAATTATTGGGCTATTTACATACATTCTAACCTTTCTTCTCTAATGCATCGAACCCAAGCATGCGCTGTATGTTTCATTTGAAAAGCGAGCCCTCCGCGGAAGTGTCAGTGATTACGGTCAAAGCGAACCAACTCACGCATATTCACTATTAGGCTTGCGTAGAATACCGCCTGTTTAGAATTCGCTATAGCAAGTACACGAAAGACTATCGAACTGAAAGTGTCTATGAGCGGACATGGGCGAACAAGTATTCAAACTTATGCATAAGTACGACGTCCCGCACAGCACAGTAACTTGCACTACGAATTTTAAAATTTTATTTTAGTGGTCTGCATAGCAGTATGGTTAGAACAGTCTCGCAAAGAAGACTCAAGAAAAAAGTACCTTGAGCGACGAATCGGTTCCGGCTGTTCGCGAAGAAAAACGGAATGTTACTCAAAGAGTGAACAGTGCAGCAACTGGTCCGAATATACAGGAAGTGGCTGTCATCGGTTAGTCCGAAGAAAAACTTTGTATCCGCGTTGGAAGACATCTAAAAAACAGCACCGATTTGTATTGGCTGAAGCCCACTGTCATATATCAAGTACACCAGACTTTGAATTGGTCCGCTCTTCTTTGACACGGAGCCGCATATTTGACCATTTCTAACATGTTTAACATAGGTAGTAAGCACTCTGAAAAGCACATCCAGAACAAATTAAGCAGGAGAGCAGAAATTACTTAAAAGCGAGTACACATCCGTATTTGTCGCATGTCCGCAGTATTGCTCGAATTGGCGCGATATTATTAGCGTTGGATTAACCAGCAAAATATACCCTGTCCTAGTGTGTGTACGAGAAACGCAAATTGTCAAATCGAGATATTCAGCTCTTCAATTGGTACGGATGTGCAACCAAGTGTACTAGTTCTTATACAGTGGGCGCTAGTAGGTTATGCCCGATGTATCTTCGCACGGAGCATGCAAAAAAAAAAAAATTGGTCAGGCGCACTTCCGTAAAAGCACTGCCGCGTCCCTGCAATGTGCCTGTAAAAAATGAAGAGAGATGCGAACGTGCCTTTAGCCACGATCTTTCTAATATATGCTAACTAATTAATCAATTAATGCATATAAGCTAACAAATTACTGAATCAATAAAAAGTTAACCTGGCTCGAGGCGCTTTGAGTTGGAATGGATCGTTATGCCTTCTTCTTGGTGGTGTTCAATTACAACTGCATTTAACTGCGTTACATATTATGTAAACAAGCTCAAACCTTACAGGCTATTTTTCGGCGAGCTGTGTGCATCGCACTGACGCAAAATTAGCCCAGTCTTTAAAGACTGACCCAGCCTTCGGCTATTTATCTGTGTATCTATTTATCTTACACCAAACGAAGTAAGTGCCTATATATTATGAGACGCCATATATTATTTACCAATGTAAACAAGATACCTCGCAGGACCCCTACAGTCATGGTGGGCAAGTTTCAATACTTCTGCCCACTGCTGTGAAGAAAATGAACCAATGAGATTAAAGTGACATTAAATGCAAATAATTAATATAAAGTGATATATTACACTTAAAACATGTAAGGCATCAATATTATCGGAAACAGAGTGATAAATTGAGGTAAATGCACGACACCATTTAATTAAGACTCAACGGGGCATCTTAGTAGTAATGCGATGGCGCAGCAGCTCATTATGATGACGTCAGTAGTACTCAACCACTCATAATAACGATATTCTTGCACTCTACTATAGAGCAGAAAAAAATGCTACTTCTTCAGTTCGATTCTTGGAGGGCCCCTCACTCGGTCAGGCCATCTTGAGCTGACAGGTGCCGTGTATTAAATGCGCGCTAACGATCATGCCTCCTAAGGATTCCACCGCTACGCGCCGGGGAAAGAGCTGCAATTACAAAGCGAACGACGTTTGCCCTTTTCCTCTCGGGCGCCGCGCTCCAAGCGGGGAAGTCTACGCATATCGCACAAGTGCGCCTACGTACATGGCAGCACTGGGACGTTGCTCATAGTGGCACTGACTTCGAGCATAACTCATGTAATCTTGCCAAGGTTGAGGGCTCGGCGTGTTGGTATAGCATATTAGAGGCTCGATTTCGCAACATTTGTACGAAACACAGAGAAGAGAAACACACACCGCAGAGCGCCCAAGCGCACTGCGGTGTGTGTTTCTTTTCTGTGAGTGTCGCCCAAACGTTGCGCAACTGAGCCTCTAATCATGGAATCCGTTGCTCCAAGAGACGAATTAAACTTTACGCAAGTAATGAAACACACAAAACCAAAGTACGCATTTTTTTATTATAATTCGCATGGCAGCAAGAGAGATGTACTGCCGTTTCATCTGCTTCTTCTCACGTTGTGCAGTCGCGTACGCAAACAACAAAACTATATCATTTTCACCGGTGTTGCGACACGCGATTGTGTTTTTTGGTCCGTTTGTGTCTGCCTCAGGATTCGTGCAGCACTGACGGATACAGCTGCTCAGGTGTTTTCGTGCAGAGCGCGCCAAGGCCGTACTGGAGGACGTACCGGAACACGTACCGGTACTGGAGGACGTACCGGAACACGAATGTATCTGCATTAAAGTAACCTTGTGGGGCCACTCATTCATCCTATACGCATCATATAGACCGCCTGACTCACCTCTTGAATACTTACTAAAATTAAAGGTACATATGTCTAAATACCAGTACAACAAAGTTCTTTTGATTGGCGATTTTAATCTGCCTGGAATAGACTGGGAACGTTTTGATACCTTTTCAACCAATACCAATCATGCATATACTGTGTTTGACATAATGGTCGCACATAATTTGATACAATTAGTTCATGAACCAACGCATTATCAAGGCGCCTCTAAATCTGCTTTAGATTTGGTGTTTATTCCTCGTGATTTCGGTACATCCACCGTTGTAATTGATCAAGGGCTGTCTGATCACTGCCTTGTTTCAGTTTCTATTGCCCTGGTGCCGCTTTCGCAGACTGCAAAACCGTCCTTTCATTATGTGAAAGACTATACACGTGCGCGGGATGCACGCATTATCAACCACCTAGAAACTTGTCTTACAGATTTTGTTAATACGGATGTTTGCAGTTTGTGGGACCAATTTAAACGCATATGCTTCTACTGCATTGAAAACTTTATACCGTTTAAACGTAAGAAGGTGCATAAACATACACCATGGATGACGAGAAGCATCATTCACCTCAAGCGTAAAGCAATAAGATTAAAGAAAAAGCATGCTGATCCCCAACTTATATCCGACACTCTAAATAAACTTGCACGTGCGGTGCTTACTTCGAAAGACTACTACTTCAATACGTCGCTCCCAAGCTTCATAAAAAATGACCCAAGGAAGTTTTGGAACAATATCAGCGAAAAAAAGAAACCCATATCACAGGTTCTTGTCGATGGTTCATTGGTATCTGATCAGACCGCCATTGCTCAACACTTCAATGACTATTTCCATAGTGCATTTTCTGCCGATACTGATTCTCTACCCACCAGAAACATGGACCATGCTGTAAATGTAAACTTCATTTCTTATCCTGCTGTCCTTGCTATGTTGCTTGACTCTTAAGACTAAAACTTCTTGTGGTTCCGACAATATACCGAACATATTTCTTCATCGCTTTGCCGAGTCTGTTGCTAAATACTTAGTTATTATTTTTCGTGTCTCTCTGCTATGAGCAGAATTGCCAGATGTCTGGAAGTCAGCCCGAGTTTTCCCTACATTCAAGAAAGGCGACCGTCTATTAGTACAAAATTATCGCCCGATCTCCTTAACATCGTCGTGTTGTAAGCTTATCGAACACATAATAGCTCACAAATTACACGAATTCTTAGAAGAAAACTCAGTTTTATCAAATCATCAACATGGATTTCGAAAAGGATTTTCTACCACAACACAATTAGTTACTATAGTATAGTTTGCAGCTTGTCTAGACACGAACAGTCAAATTGACGTAATATTCCTAGATTACAGGAAAGCATTCGATACAGTCCCACACGATAAACTAATTACTAAGCTTCGGATGATTGGCATAGCAGAATTATTCATTTCCTGGATTTCAGCCTATCTGCACAACCGCAACCAATACGTTCAGGTGGGAGAACAAGTCTCCGGCTGCCTTCCGGTAACTTCTGGCGTTCCGCAGGGGAGCGTACTTGGCCCTCTACTTTTTTTACTATATAATAATGATATTGTCAATGTCGTTAACACTCCAGTTCAGATTCGTCTATTTGCTGATGACTGTGTTTTGTTCAGAGAAGTGACCTGCATTACTGACCAATATGACCTTAACTCTAACTTTGACAACATGTTGAAATGGTGTGAGCAATGGGGAATGCTTCTTAATGCAACTAAGTGTGTCTATCTCCCCATAATGCACAAAAAAGTCCCCTTAGACTACACTTACAATTTAGCTGCATCACCTTTACTGAAAGTAACATGCTATAAATATTTAGGCTTAACATTAACGAGTGACTTATCATGGAACGTCCACATAAATAGCATCTGCTCTGCCGCTTTCCGGAAACTATGCCTTCTGCGCCACAAACTCAAGTCTGCTCCGTCTAGTGTTAAACTACTCTCTTACTTTCCCTTAATTAGGCCAAAACTTGAGTATGCCTCCGTAGTTTGGGACCCTCACACCAAAATTAACATTAAGAACCTAGAAAGAATTCAAAGAAAAGCAATACGATTTATTTGCAGTAAATTTACGGCTACTGACTCCCCCACTGCATTACTAACCGATAACAGTATTGAACTACTGCAAATTCGAAGAAAGAAAAGTCGGCTAGAGTTTCTTTCAAACTTAATTAATCATAGGATTGCCTTAGACACCGCAAAATACGTATCCCCCTTGACAAGCAGACCCACTCGGCACCACTACCCTCATTCTCTAACACCTATTTTCGCAAGGACTCACACTTTTCGGTACTCTTTTTTTTCCACAAACAATAGATGACTGGAATAAACTAACTGAAGCATACCCCCAGCGCCCGTGAGCTGTATATAATTTGTGTAAATCTTGTTATTTCGTGTATTATTATAGTTGTATTGTACTTAAGTTAAACTATTTCTTAATCGTCTACCTTGCGACCAAACAATTTGTGTGAAAAACGTGTTACACACTTGTTTCATCTTGTTCTTCTGTGTATATCATCTTTGTTTTTTGCTCACCCTGCTTGGACTTCTTGTCCGCAGTATTGTATAAATAAATAAAAAAAAAAATCGTACGCGACCCTAAATGAAACAAAGCCAACAGCTAGCGCGCGATGCCGCCAGCGGAAGTGAGCCGCGCACCAATAAAGCGAGGGAAAAGATGAAAGCGGGGACCGCGTGACGTTAGCGTCACGTAATGTTCGAGCTTCACTGTGGGAGAACGCAGGCAACAACTTTCGCTTGCGGAGGCTAGACGGGGACAGTGGAGAGAGTGTCTTTCATGGCAGTGGCGCTCGCATCCTGGAATCATGGGTTGACAGCACTGAAATATTTCTATCTCGACTATTAATGAACTAATATAAATACCCTGCGGCAGGACGCTCTCTAGAGGGCACCTAACGACTTCCGGCGTACAACCGAAATTTCCTATGTCGTCTGTAAAGCGGCCCTTTAAGGCCCCCTTATAGTTTGGTGCAGCGTGCCCTACAGCCTGCGGCATGGTGGTTTGACACAAGGTTCGTCACGCTACGGCGGCATGAAAACCGACCCAATATTGACCCTTTTCGGGGAACAGTTTCTTGTAGAAAAACTAGATGACGCTTTAGTGAGCGTGCAGCACACGGTCTCAGCGACAGCGCACCATTCCTCCACCATTCACGCTTCTACCTTGCTCCTGTGCCATCGGCTGTCGGAAATGCAACTGAGTTTTCACTAATGAACTCTTCCCCATTCACGCTGCGAATTGTGAGCGGCGAATTAATGACGTGTGCAGCAGTTGGCTGCAAAAATAAGGACTGGCATACTCAGGAATGGAACGAATCTGCGTGAACAAGCTCACGAACCGCTGTTCCTTACGGACAGCCTGTGGTGCCGGCCCTTCATTATGCCCGACTTTCCCGAGACTAACATACTTCACTCACCCACCAGAGTTCCATCGCTAACCTCAAAACAAAAGACTGAACACCGAAACATTGGCAACAGTGAGTACCGCTCGTTAAACACTAAAAACATTAGTAGCGCCGCTTCCTGTCATAATAAGTTTCGCACTCGTTATTACGCACATCTACCCCAACTAACGCGCAATCTCGCTCACGCCCACTCTGTCGCTAAGGTATCGGGAGTAACTGAATGGGCGCACACTTTAGTACCGCATGTGTCAGCGAACACTTTCAGCGAACACTTTCAATTTCAAGAAGTTGTGACCGAAGCTTCTTGTCGTCCACCCTGTCGACAAACCTGTGTTTTGGGATGTATCGTAGATATCTCCGAAAACGGAGGTTTTCTAAGTCACACCGGCGTCATACACATCCACTGTAAACACTGAGACAAGGGAGGCAGCTGAGGCAGCCATTGGTGGAGTTAACACGCGATCAAACATGGCAGTGCCCACGAGTTTGCCGCGAAAATGTCAATACGCCAGCGCGGTCGCCGTGCCTTGCCGTCGAGGCGCATGCGCATTTTAGACGAAACTAGAAGCTTCGGGGTGATAGGAAACTGCGAGCTCGCTGCAATGTACAAGGGGGACGCGTCGTCATCGGCTGTGAGACGCTGACGCGATGCATCCTGGCTGCATCCAGGCCGGCGCGGAATGCAGCATGTGGCATCTCGCACCGACGAACGACGCATACGTCCACCGGACCTCGCACAAGTGCTACGCTTTCGCTTGCGTGCCGTCGCCGTGCCGGGCGCACACGTGCGTAAACGCTACGACGGTCTTTAAAGCGGCATTTAGAAAAAAAAATCTTTGACGTTGCCCTTGACAACGACGACGGGCTCATTGAAAAGGTTTGCTTCTCGCTCTATCACGCGCTGTCCATGCTTTTACGATTTGCTGGTTTGTTCATCGCGTTGTCTAACGGTCATTTTTCTGTGTAGCGAAGCACCGTCTAGACTGAGCCAAATACACACGATATTAAAAAAAAAATAACGCGAAGTTGAAACTAGTCCCACCTAATTACCCTATGGCATATATTGAAATCTACAAATTCTAGCGGGTGAGACTGCAAGGCATATCCACCTGAAAATAATTGTGTGGATGTCACCATTTACGAGATATGCGCCGTCAAACTTGCGGTAAAAATGCAGCGTCGTTCCACTTACTTTCTTAACAAAACGTCGTATGACATTCTACGCAATGAAGCACAAAACTACGTGAAACGCTAATACATATCTCCTCAAAGTTCAGATTATCTCGAAACTGCTTCCATCCTGAGGATGCCTTCCATGTTGCAGCGATTCACCAACTGCACGGCTAGAATTTGTAAACTGCCATATGTGCCATACGGTAATTAGTCAAAAACATAATTCGTTGTCTGTTAATTATTAGAATATGCATTTCATCTTTTTCTGCACGTGATGTCCGCCTGTCCAAGCAGACCAGCTCATGAACTAGAATTCTCTTATCTGCCACAGAATTTAAAAAAAAAATTGAAAGTGTTCGCTGAAACACCCAGTATTCAACTGTAAGCCCATTCAGTTACTCCTGATACTATTGCGACAAAACGGCCCTGAGCAAGTTTGCGTCTTAGGGTAAATGTGCGAAATAACGAGCGCGAAACTAAGACAGAAAGCGGCGCTAGTTACTTTTTCATTGTTTAATGAGTGGTACTCACTGTTGCCGATGTTCAGGTGTTGAAGTCCTTTATTTCGAGGTTAGCGATAGAACTCTGGCGAATGGGTGAAGTCCTTTACTCTCGACGAAAAAGGCAACGTGAAGGGCCGGCAACACAGGCTGCCCGTATGGAGCAGTTTTTCGTGAGCTTTGTCACACAGATTCGTTCCACGCCTGAATAGGCCAGTCCCTATTTTTGCAGTCAACTGCTGCACACGTGTTGAATTGGCCGCCCCACAATTTGCAGTGCGATTGGGGCACGGTGCATTAGTGAAAACTCAGTTGCATTTCCGACAGCCGATGGCGCAGAAGCAAGGTAGAAGCCTGAATGGCTGAGGAATGGTGCGCTGTTGCTAAGCCATGTGTGGCACGCTCGCGAAAGCGCGATCTCATTTCTCTAGAAGAAACTGCTCCCCGAAAAGGGTCAATGTTGGGGTCGTTTTTCACGCCGCCGTAGCGCGACTAACCTTGTTTCAAACCACCACTGCCGCAAGCTGAAGGGCACGCAGCACCAAACTATAAAGTGACCGTACAGGGCCGCTCAACAGGCCACATGCCAAAAATCGGTTATACGCCGGAAGTTGTTACGTGCGCTCTAGAGAACGTTCTGCCGCAGGATACATATACATATATACATATATATATATATATATATATATATATATATATATATATATATATATATATATATATATATATACATCAGTTCAGTAATAACAGAGTAGACATTTTCAGTGCTGTCAACCCATGATTCCAGGATGCGAGCGCCACTGCCATGAGAGGCGCTCTATTCACTGTCCCCGTCTAGCTTCCGCAAGCGAAGGTCGTTCCCTGCGTTCTCCTACACTGAAGCTCGAGGATCGCGTAACATTACGTCACCCGTTCCCCGCTTTAATTTTTTCCCTCTCTTTTTTGCTGCGCGGCTCACTTCCGCTAGCGGCGTCGCGCGCAAGCTTTTGCGTTTTGTTTAGAGCCGCGTACGATTTGGCGCGCTCAGCACGAAAACACCTGACTAGCTGTATCCGTAAGTGTTGCAGGAATACTGAGGCAGACACAAACGGACCAAAGAACACGATGCCGTGCCGGAACACCGGTGAAAATGACATAGTTTTATTGTTTGCGTACGCGACTGCACAACGTGAGAACAAGCAGATGAAATGGCAGCACATATCTCTTGCTGCCATGCGAACTATAAAGAAAAAGAAATGGGCACTTTGGGTTTGCGTGTTATGTTATTTGCGTGAACTTTAATTCGTCTCTTGAAGCAACAGATTACATGACTTATTCTCGAAGTCAGTGCCACTATGAGCAATGTTCATTGGTTCAGTTTCAGCAATGTACGCAGGCGCACTTGTGCGATATGCTTAGACTATCCGGCTGTGAGCACGAAGCCAGAGAGGAAAAGGGCAAACGTCGTTCTCTTTATAATTTCACCTCTTTTCGCAGCGCGTAGCGATGGAATCCTTAGGAGACCCGATCGTTAGCGCGCATTGTATTCACGGCGCTTGTCAGCTCCAGATGGCCTGACCGAGTGAGGGGCCCTCTAATAATAGAACTGAAGAAGTGGCATTTTTTCTGCCGTATAGTAGAGTGCACGAATCTTTTTATTATGAGTGGTTGAGTACTACTGACGGCATGATAATGAGCTGCTACGTCGTCGGCCTAGTACTTAGATGCCCCGTTGTGTCTTAATTAAATGGTGTCGTACATTTACCTCAATTTATCACTCTGTTTTCTATAATAGTGTTGCCTTAGACGTGTCTCAGTATAATTTAGCACTTCAAACTAAATATTTGCGTTTAAATTCACTTTAATGTCGTTGGTGTGGTTTCTTGACAGCGGTTACCAGAAGTATTGAAACTTGCACTCCATAACTGAGGGGATCATGCGAGGCATTTTGTTTACATTGGGAAAGAATATATGGCGTTTCATAATATATAGGCGCTTGCTTAGGTTGGCTTGGGGGTGCGTTAACAGATAAATAGCCGAAGGCCAAGATGGTGTTTAAACACAGGGCTAATTTTGCGTGAATGCATGCACGCTGTTTGCCGAAAAATAGCCTGTAAAATGTGAACTTCTTTTCATCATATGTAGCCCAGTTAAAGACAGTTTTAGTTAAAGACCACCAAGAAGACAGCGTAACGTTCCATTCCAACAAAAAGTTCCTGGAGCTAGGTTCACTTTTTCTTGACACATTAATTTGTTAGTCTCGCATATGCACGCTTCGTATATATTGGAAAGAGTGTGGATAAAGGCCTGTTCCCATCTCTCTGTATTTTTTACAGGCACTTTGGAGGGACGCGGCAGTGCTCTTACAGAATTGCGTCTTACCAAGTTCTTGTTTTGTTTTGTTTAACATGCTTCGTGCGAAGATAGATCGGGCATAACCTACTAGCGACCACTGTACATCAATTAGTACACTTGGTTGCACATACCTACCTTTTGAAGAGCTGAATAATTCGTTGTTACAACTTGCGTTTATTGTACACACACTAGCATAGGGTATAATTTACTGGTTAATCCAATGCTAATAATTTCGCGCCATCTTGAGCAATACTGCGGATTTGTGACAAATGCGGATGTGTATTCGTTTTCAACTAATTTCTGCTCCCCTGCCTTTTTTGTTCTGGTTGTGCTTTTCAGAGTGCTTACGACATATGTTTAATATGTTAGAAACGGTAGAATATGCGGCTTCCTGTCAAAGAACACGAAGCGCAAAATTCAGCAAATTTTTGGGGAGCTGCACTGTTTAGCGTACGTTCCTGCGGTGAGCGTCGGCGTCCCTCGTAACCGAGCGAACGAGCACCGCGAAGGAGGAAAGAGCGAAGGCGTCGAGAAGCAGCAGAATAAAGACGGCGATAGCGAAGAGAGCGCGCGGAGGAAAGCGGAAGAGCAGGGCGCAGCGGTACCATGTGACAGAAAGCAGACGGCGAGGCTATGGCGAAAGCGTGAGCAGAAAAGCGTAGTGCCCCGCAAAACAGGCTTGACGCCAGTGATAACCTATATGGAAACGAATCGCTGTATGCGCGCTGGTTTTTCTGTGCCGGCTGCCGTGAGTCGCGCGAACGCGTCACCCATGCACTGTATCTCGCGACCTCCCGATTAGATGGGCAGTCGCTCCACACTTCGGTTCATTTGTAAGGTGCTGCGCGAGACAGCTTGCCCGCGTGAGCCAATAATCACGAAATGATAAATAAAATAAATTATGGGGTTTTACGTGCCAAAACCACTTTCTGATTATGAGGCACGCCGTAGTTGAGGACTCCGGAAACTTCGACCACCTGGGGTTCTTTAACCCAGGTG
Organism: Dermacentor variabilis; assembly: GCF_050947875.1. NCBI lineage: Eukaryota > Metazoa > Arthropoda > Arachnida > Ixodida > Ixodidae > Dermacentor > Dermacentor variabilis. The sequence goes on along the minus strand of NC_134575.1, from coordinate 69,455,263 downwards.
GTCGGGATTTGATCCGCGACCTCTTGCTCAGCAGCCTAACACCATAGCCACTGAGCAACCGCGGCGGGTATCACGAAATGAGAACACCTATAGATCTACATTCCAATTTAACTTTCGCGAAAGTCCTTAACGCTGGTGTGTTTATTTTTCTTAAACTTATTTATTTATTCTTTTTGCAGCAGTTTATTTGGCTTCGCGATAACATCATTCGCCACCTACGTCTTACAAGGCAACGCGACAGGAAGCAGTAGGTCCCAACAGGTGCCGGATTTCCACATGCAGCGTACCATCAGGAAATGCGTGTAAGGAAGTTTACTGCTCCTTTCTTACATCCTCTACGGAGCATACAGTCTACAATGTTGTGTGTAAACAGCCCAATAGGCATAGGAATGAGGTGGCGGCGCAATACATCTGGATGTTCAGCTATCAGGAACCGCTCCTTGCTGTCTTTTGCCGTTTCCGGCCCGAACGGCGAAAAAGATTTTGCTATGCCGGAAAAACTGCCACTAAAAAGCAAAAGAAAGGACCAGCAAAAAAAAAAATGAAAAGTTTGTACCACCCGCACTGCAACGTGGCGATTAAAAATGTTACTACTAGGAGACCGCGAAAGCTTGCCAAACTACTTTTTAGTTCATACCTAACCCTGCCAAAATATTGTTCGCCCTATGTTGTATATACTTTGTTAATTTTGACTTCCAGCTTAGCAATCCCAATAAGTTCATGTGCCAGTTACTTAAACATTCTTGTCTTCAATTACGTGCAGCGGTGTAGACCGTCCTATCGCCCGCCTGTTTATTCTCTTGCCTCAAATTACAGAGAAGGGTTTATTACGAAGTTGACTAAAAAGGATAGGTAAATTTCAGCTTGTCAATGATTGTTTTTATGAGACGACAGAAAATCGATATTTTTCCGGTGGAGCAGCAGAATATTATTAACAAGTTATCATCTGCTTCACCGAATGGTATTTCGCTTTTCTGACCGGCCAAATGCGGGAAGTGTAGGTATACGTCGTTGCATGTGTCAGCAGTCACCTTAAACACAACAAAAATCTCAAAAAAGTCCTATGGGCTTTGCTAAATCAGCTCCACAGAATCAGTTCCTTCACGTTGAAGGCCAACGGCCTTGAAATTTCACTTGAACTCAACTTAATATAAACGCCTAGCCTATTCTCTCAAAGTAATCATGGCAAAGCCGCTGGGCCTGTCATTGCCTGTTTTATCAGCAGCTAATAAATGGCACCTATGTAGGTGACGCGTGCACCTGGCGGTAAAGCGGCAGCGATATGGATATGACGAAGATTGAAGAACTGTACGCAACTTATGGTCTAGTTGGGCTTAGGCATCCATGCGCGTTTCTAACTCATCATTTGTGAGTTCACGGACGTTTCTCTGGGCGTGTGTTCTCCTTATCGCGCCCGTGATTTGAGCAGTTGAGAGAATGCAGAAGCGTTGCGTGGTTGCGTGGCCATTGGGTGTTCATATACGTGCTCGAACACAAGTGATGGCTGTGCAACACACAACCATGACTAGCGGAATGCCGAAAGCATCTTTCCTGTCATATTTTACAGAGCGCATGTTTTCACCGCGGCGCAACAGGGAAGTGAGCTGCCGACCAGCCAACGCGCACACAGCATGTAAGCTGATTGTAAGCATGGAGCTGTAAGAAATGATTATTTCGCTTTCCTTTGGTCTAATGCTGTATAATCAGTGAGCACATATCACATTAAATTATGCGTTTCCGCGGTTTCTGTGACGTCGCGTGATAGACGGGCGAGGTGGGGGTAGCCCGGAAATTGTTTGGCCAGTTGCAATGGGTGATTGGAGAATTGGAATAGCTTTCCGTTAAAGCTCCCCTGGTATGTATATTGTTTGCTTTGTGTGTAAAATTTAACACCAATATTGCGTAAAAATTACCGTATGGAAGGCTGTAGTGCTTAGAGCAACAAAACTGTAACGTTGCTTGTGACAGAACAGGTCCTTGTGGGATGTATAACGCAGGGGCAATGATAGTTCCTCGCTGTAGAACTGGGTCATTATGCCTAATGTCCCAACTAATGTTTGAAAACATAATTATATGGTCGTCATGCCCTCCTTGGTGCCCATATCCTTTAGTGCTTAGGACTTGCCCAAAATGTACGGCGCCACAGGACTGTTGTACGAATAATTTTATTGTAGATGAGACAATCAGGACGTTAGCTGAAAAATGCGGCGCTCTTCCGTCGACAGCGTCACTGCCAAGGATGTCCGTGATTTCCTTGCGTGTTGGAGGCTACTTGCAAGAAAGCTGGGTATAATCCTCAATGGCAGGTTTGGTTTTCCCCTGTCAGTTATACCCATATCATTTGTTTACGTCTTGATGCTGTCGCCTACGTGGTACTCTCGCTTTAGCACCAACGATCAGCTACTATTATATTGATCGAATATGTAACTTGAATGACTCTTACAATGACCCTTCACAGGTTTGCGCACTGAAAACAAACAAGCGCGGCGCATAGGCCGCGTGGCGTTGCTCCTGTATGCGAAGAGGCTGCTGCGTGGCGCGAAAAGAGGTGAACTTTCAAACAGAACGCCGCATGCCCTGAATACAAACCTCATTCTAGTAGTCGAAAGCGTGCGCTGTACATGCTGCACCATCCAGCAGAAAGCGGGCGCTGAAGCAACTCCTCGTACGTAGGCAGTCAGGCTAGGGACGCCGCCGGCACATGGCGGAAAACGAGAACATAGAAAGGTTCGATTCAAAACCTGACATAAAAGGCGCGATGTGGTATCGACGCCGGTTATCCCAGTGTAGCAACGCATAATGGTACCGCAACGCTGGGAGTGAAATACTGTCAGGTGGTTTTTTACATTCACCATTGCCAGTTTACTGCAATTATTAAAAGTTCCTGGCGCATGATTTCAATTGATTTGGTGTTTCCGAAGGCCAACTGTAGTGCACTTTACGTACATTCTACTGTAACCCTTCACTTAAAATATACTTAAAGTCTACAGCACCTTTCGAATGCCCCTATCATCAGACTAGGGAGCTCTCATTTGCACTGGTAGGGATTACCATCTTTTAATACAATCCCATCGAGCACATCTGAAAACTGGAATGTATGACTGTGTAATGGAGAGCTCGGTAAGTATCCTAACCAATGTATTAAAACTACCTGTTTCTATATATGCGGGATGCAACCTTGTGGAAGTTTCTCCTGATGAGTAGGTCGTATCTTTAACCCACACTCAACATTATACGCCGGACGTTCAGTCGCGTCCAATGTGAGCTGAAACACGATGCACCTGTTCTAAATGGTCCCAAGACTACGTGGCGACAGCACGCCACAAAAAAAAAAAAATGGTACAATAAAAATCAGTGACTTGCACGGTGTTATCGAATTATTCGTATGTCACCGGCCGCTTACAGTATTGGGGCCCTCCCGAACCTGAGTACCGTGTTGCAGCTCATATTGCCCGCGGCGGTACATTGATTGAGCCACTTCTATAAATATTACAGGAGGATACACCGAACATATTTCTCGATGCATGTAGCATTTTACTAACCCAGTCATCACGCGTACGCATTGTTTGGCTCGGCTGTGATTTCGTTCTTGCTTAGTTTCGCCTACTTGCTTTCCCTAGCTAAGGCACGTGTAATGATGGGTTGCCGAAGCAAAAGGATGCTTAGGGTTTGGTAAAGAAGTGTGCCATTTTCTCGCCGCATCCGGCCCTTTCGTTGCAATGGTACGAATTGAGTGGAAACACCGGGCACGAGCTCATTCGATGGAGCAGAGAGGTTGAAGGAGAGAACCAGCTGCCTCAGTAGCGTGTGAGGTGTTCTATGACGGGAAAGTGCATGGCCGCGATGCCATGACCCCCTCGCTGTCGCTCTCACAAGCCTGTGCTTTGCGCGCCTTCCTCGCTCATGCAAGCTCTTGTCTGCGTTCTAGCTGTGCCTCAGTAAGGCCCAATGAAAACGAGCCAAGCGTCTCCAGGCACTTGTTTGCCCGCGACGTGTTCATAACTGTAAGGAAGCTCAGCAGCGTTAGATTGGACTTTGGGTCGTCCCAAAATCTCTTACTCGCCCACATTCAACTTTGAAGCTGGCCAATCACTAAATTTAAGCTGGTTCGCCCCTAAATTTCAAGTTTGACCAACCCAGCATTTCACGTGTGCGAACCCAAATTAGAAGTAGGCGCACCCCGATAATAAAGTTCGCCCACTCCCAAATGTAAGTTGGGGCAGTCTCAAATTTCTGTTGATCCCCCCTCCCCCCCACGTTTCAGTTGTCCAACGCCTAGGTTTGTACTTAGCCCATCCACAAATTTACGTTGTCCCACTTCCAAATTAAAGTTACCGGGGCCCCAAAGTTAACTGGGCCACCACCAGATTTGCAGTTGGCATACTCCCAAATTTCAGTTGGGCCACCGTCACATTTCACCTTGGCACACCCCCGTATGTAAGTTGGCCCACCCCAAATTTTGTTTGGCCCAGATCCAAATGATTAGTTGGCCTACACCGTAATTTTAGTTGGGCCATCCCACATTCCAAGTTGGCCTACCCCCAAATTTCTTGTTGAATCACCTCAAATTTGAAGTTTCTCATCCACAAATTTCAGTTGGCCTATTTTCAAATTTTATTTTGACCCAACCCCAAATTTCTCTTTGACCCACCCCTGATATTCAGTTCGCCAGCCCACGCAATATGGATTACCCATGCGTTCTCTTCTGATTTTATTTCGTTACTTTAAATTGTTCCTTATTGCTAAACAGCTACCAATCATCTGCGTTTACATTATCAACATAGTTAAATGCCTTAACTTTGTAAGTAGAGCATTTTTGTGCAAATGCACGGCGTTGCACTTTTCCCGTGAAAGGGCTGGGGAGCTCACCAATGAATTCTAATGCAGTAAGAACAGGCGTTTGCAGCCCCTAATGCCATTTACTAGTTCAGCATCATGCCTTCTGGCCGCTTCCATGTTTCCGCAACTTTTGAGCGTATGAATGATACCATTCTGTGTAGCCTGGAGCCGAAGACTTGCTTGTGCTATCTGTATGGTAGTTATATCATCATCGACATATGTAGAGCATTTGCAACGTCTGGACGAGGTATTAACGTGCCTCGCCAGCTCTGTTCTTAAGCTCAGCATCAAAAGGTGTCATCCTGCAAGCTAGAAAATCAAGTTGATAGGTAGGTCATATGATGAGCAGGGATTGCACAATTTGTGGGAGATAGTCGTTGGGAGAAAATTCGTGCGAGATAGTCGTTGCATATTCCAGCCGCGTACTCATACCTGCTGAAACAAACAAAACCATTGCCTAGCAGAAGTGCCTAGTTGTCCTTTTGTCCGTACCAAAGTTTAGCGCTTATCTACCCGGCTGTTGCCATTTTACAATCGTTATGCACCATCATGCAATACACTGAACTTGTGAGGAGGTCTTGCTCCCTGGATTTCTTGCTGGAAAAGATAACACTCAGATTTTCTACAGGTCTAGTAAAAAAGCATCACGGCGCAGATGCTCTTTCTCGCTTCCCGCTTTATACAGTCACTCTCAGTAATGGTTTCGCGACCTTCTCAAGTGAGGTACTCATTGACATCTCTTCTACGGGGGTTTTAACCTTCGTCACACTTTATCACTTGATTTCGGACAACCATGAAGCATTTTCGTATCAAAAGTTTGCCTAACGCCCGGATTCGTCGACAGCTGAAACAATTCACACTGAAAAACTACGTGCTATACCGCCAGATCCATCATCCTGAAGGTCAACGCCGGGTGCCAGTTCTGCCTCGCTGCTGATTTTGCGCTCGTCTCTTTCAGGACTTTCACAGTGATTCGACTGCTGGCGACCTTGGTACCCAGAAAACTTACTAGCATATAAGAAGACTTTTCTACTGGCCAAGCCTGTATACCAGCGTGGCATGATACGTCGCTTCGGGCATCATTTGTCAGTGTCCAAAGCGGCCAACATCAGCTCCTACCGGCAAACTTCTACCAGACTCTTGTACTGTGGAGCCGTTTGATGTTGACATCGATATATATGAACCACTTCCAATGACTTCCGCTGGTAGTCGATGGATAGTGATAGACGTCGACGACCTCATGCGCTATTCCGTGATGCACTGTGATCGCTGATGTACTAATACAAGTTTGTCATACCTGCCTTTATCGACAATAGCACTGCAGCACCCTTGGTGACTGCTCACTGTATGAACTCCTTCTTGCGTGCAACCCTCTAGAATGTATCCGCTTGTAAGCTTTCACCTCAATGGCGCCACTCGCAGCAAAAAGTGCTAAATTTAATCATTCGCTAGATCTCCTTTTGTTGTGAGAAATTTATAGTATTCAAAACAAAAGATGCCTTATGAAACGAAGTGTCTGTTATTTTTTTAGTTGCATTTTGACGCATTCATTGAAGGAAACTGCAGGCGCCGCAATGCACCGCATATGCCCTGTTCGCATTCGATAGAGTATAGCAAGATAAGGCCCGAAAGAGGCTGCACAGTTTGGAAGCGCCCGAAAAGGCGTGGCAGGCGGCTCACGGCAAGTGCGCAGACAGGCAGCCGGACAGTCATGGTATTGCTACGTTGGGATAATACATTGATAATAATACGCGACATTGGCGCGTTTCGTTATGTAGCCTTATGTGCTTGAAACGCGTAAACTGTGCTTGAAACGCACAGTTTGAAACGTATGTGCTTGAAACGCCGCGCTTGCTGCATTCGCAGTCATATTCTGCCTTTTCTCGACATCTTTCTTCGCCTGCTGTTCTTGCGCGTTCCATGCTATCTCCGTTCACTGATTGCCATCGAGCAAACTCGATCAAAGTTCGTGTGAACGAGAAAATCCGCGCATCCTGCATAGCGCCCCTGGACACCAGCTTGCCCTCCTGGGTTGCGTGAGAAGTTAAAGTTCTGTCTTGTTTTGGTGTAGCGCAAGCTGAACAAGGCCAACGGAAAGGCGCATCTGACGCACACGCAGCACTAACTTTCAACAACGGATTTATTTTCCGTTCTCATTGCTATATGTACAGCCTCCAAACGTCATACCGTACGTGCAATATTTCTGGAAAATGAACAAAGACGTAAACTGGGAATCACACGTTATGAATTTTTCGACTCGCATATTTACATCCATACACATCTCCAGCGTGAAAAAACATAATTGGGCATAATTGGCGATGCACCAACCCAACAAGCTACGCCGGATTTCATTCAATGGCCACCGACGATCTGCGCGAGATCATCCGGGCAGTCGTCCGAGAGGAGCTTCAAAGAATATTCCCTTCATCGCAACCTCAAGTCGCCTCAATCGCGAAAATTGTCAAAGAAGAAGTCCACTGATCGCGCGGAGTTCCCGGGGTACAACCACAATCATCGCAGCCCCAGCCAGAAGCGATGACCTATGCCGCCGTCGCCCGCCGTCAAGTTCCCCCTCCATGACCACGCCAGGGCCCTGTAACGCCGCAATTCCGCCGACCACCGCCGCCGCCGCCAGCACGCCCACCCGTCATCCAGCTCAGCTACCATTGCGGGGAACCCAGCCATGTGTACCGCCGATGCCCATACCGCGACCTGGGATTGCGAGGGTTCGCCCTCAACGCACCGCACCCTCGGGAAGGTGAACGACCTCGTGACATGGCCGACTACCTCGCCGCTACTCAGTGGAGCCCTCGACGGCCGTCCCAGTCGCCGTCACCAGGCCGCTACCTGTCGCCGCAGCGCCATCCATACACGAGCCCAGCACGGGGCCGCTGTGCGAGCCCATATCCGGAAAACTAAATGCACCAACCGATGAAGGTGCGGTTGCTGTTCATTGAACTGACGAAGATCCTCCGCCGCCGTCGAAGACGACGAAGAGACCATCCCGACGACATCTTAAGGACACGCCGCCGTCCCCACGAAGTCAGGAAACCAAGACTACATCGACGAAAGACGACTTCACGACGCGACGTTCCAACTTCTATTCAACACGTCGCTGCCGTGATCCGACGCCAAGACCTAACTGCAACGCGAGACAAAGAACCACCGACCTCGACGTGCTTCTCGACGGCCACGCAGTTACCGCCTTAGTGGATACAGGGGCTCATTACTCCGTAATGAGTGAACACATGGTCGCCCAGTTGAAGAAAGTTAAGACCGCATGGGAAGGCCCTCAAATTCCGACCGCTGGAGGACACCTCATCACGCCGACTGGAATTTGCACAGCAAGGATAACCATTCATAACCGGACTTACCCCGCCACCTTCGTTATCCTCCAACAGTGTTCACGAGACCTCATTCCGGTATGGACTTACTGAACCAAGACGGCGCAATCATCGACCTAAAATCGAAGTCAGTAATGCTGTCGGAAGATAAAGCAATACCGCCGGAGACCCCTCGATGTCACGACGCCTTGAGTGTGCTCGAAGATCAAGTAAGCATCCCGCCTCGCTCCAGCATTGTTATTTCGGTCGGCACCGAAACACCCGCTGACGTAGAAGGCGTCATGGAAGGCGACCAACAGCTACTGCTCGACCGTGAAACTTGCGCCGCAACAGGGATCACTCGACTGCATGGAGGGAAAACTGAAGTGTTGCTGACAAACCTCAGCCAGGAGTTCAAGCTCATCAACAAGGGCACGACGATCGCGTACATCGAAGAAATTATGGAAAACAGTAATGCGTTTGTCCTCTCGGATTCTGCCGCATCTACCCCGACGACCATGGTTCCCGAACCAGACTACAGCAACAGCAGCTCAGAAGTCTGCTCCGACGATACAAAGGCTGCTTTTCGACGTCATTGAGGATTCGACTAATACCAGTCGCCAAGCATCGCATAATCACCGAGGAGTGCGCTCGACACTCCGCGAGAGTCCTTACCGAGTTACGCCGCGAGAACTTGAAGCTATAAGATAACAAGTCGACGAAAGGCTGAGCGACGACATCATCCAGCCGTCGAAAAGCCCGTGGGCATCCGCCGTTGTCTTGGTGAAGAAAAAGGACGCAACCCTACGTTTCTATGTCGATTATCATCTCTGAGCAAGATCACGAAGAAGGACGTATACCCCCGCCCACGGACACAAGACGCATTGGATCGGCTCTGCAACGCTAAATACTTCTCGTCGATGGACCTCAAGTCTGGCTATTGGCAAATAGAAGACGACGAAAGAGATCGGAGAAAGACCGCCTTCATCACTCTAGGCGGCCTCTACGAGTTCAAGGTTATGCCATTTTGACGGTGCTCAGCGCGTGCAACGTTCCAGTGTGTGATGGACACGGTTTTAGCAGGATTGAAGTGGCAGACCTGACTCGTTTACTTGGATGACGTCGTTGTTTTCGTCAGAAATTTTGACGATCACCTTAGGCGGCTTGCAACAGAACTAGAGGCCATCAAGTATTCAGGGCTCACTTTGAAGCCAGAAAAGTGTCGCTTCGCTTACGATGAGCTTCTGATCCTAGGTCACACCATCAGCAAGTCTGGAGTCCGCCGCGACCCGCAGAAGAAAGCTGCCGTCGCAAAGTTCCCTCAGCCCGTCGACAAGAAGGCAGTGCGTAGATTTCTTTGTATGTGTGCCTACTACACGCGATTTGTCAAGGACTTTTCATGCATCACTGAACCGCTGTCACAGCTAACTAAATGTGACGTCGAGTTCACGTGGCAAACAGCTTTTACAGCAAACATCACGCAAGCCATTCTGCAATATAGCAAGAAAAGTCACAGGAGGACAACTGCCTACCATCCGCAGACGAATCGTCTCACGGAGTGCTTGAACAAGACCCTCGCCGACATGCTAGCAATGTACGTCGACGTCGAGCACAAGACGTGGGATGCGTTCCTGCCGTACGTCACCTTCGCTTACAACACGGCGGTGCAAGAAACGACACAAATAACGCCATTTAAGCTGGTTTATGGCAGGAACCCGACGACGACCCTCAACGCCATGTTGCCGCACGTCACGGACGAGGAAAATCTTGACGTCGCTACCTATCTCCAGTGCGCCGAAGAAGCCCTACAGCTCGCCCGCCTGCGGATCAAGAACCAGCAGACGACCGACAGCCGACACTGCAACCTCTGACGATGCTTGGTCGAGTGCCAGCCCGCCGACCATGTTTGGGTCGCCGGGAAACTACTGCGACGCTATTTCGGACCCTACAAGGTCATCCGACGTATTGGCACACGGGACTATGAGGTCGTGCCAGATGGCATTCCCTAATCAAAGCGGCGCCACGCACGATCTGAAGTGGTCCATGTGGTGCGCCTTAAACTCTTTTACGGACGCTGACGAACTTCCTCATTTTTTTGTTTTCTTTGCTACGAGTGATTTTCTCCAATACTTTCGTTTGTTTGCAGCATCGGGTCGATGCTTTTAAAGAGGTCGATGCTTTTAAGATGCTTTTAAGGTTTACTTATCTTTATCTGGCGACCATGTTTCGCCGCCTAACAAATGTTATCGCAAAGCGCGGGATGCGCCTGCATGTATCCGAAGTTTTTGAAAAGACATCGATGCTTCTATCGGCTGTCTGTTGTCGCCGAACCTTATGGTATCTGACTTGATCGCCTAACGCGAATGGTGTAGAACTTTGTGGAAGGCACGCGGGTCCGAAATATTAGTCTGGAACGTTCGACGATTGATGTATAAAAGTCGACGTGCTTGACCCGTTGATCAAGTTTTCGACGATCGCCGACTGTGTTCGCCGCTGTCGCCATTCTTTGAGTGTAGCCTGTTTTCGAGGGCACAAGTTCGCCCAATGAAACATTAATTTCGTCTTCCACAGTTGGGCTGCTTTCTTCACCGTCACTACCACGTGACAGCATAATATATTAGGTTATAGGGGCAATGCACGTTTGACGCCTGCAGCCTTACGCGTTAAGTGCTGCAACGGCCCCAAGTTGGGCTCTGTGGTGGCCACCATTGCTGCCCAAAAGAAACCGAAGTTCTATGGGCACAACCGCATTTCCCCGCATACTTGATCCATCGCCCTCAAAAGAGCGGAAGCATCAATAAGCTAAGCACATGCTTCAACCGAACAAAAGAAACGTATCTGAAATTCCATGTTGTGCACATTGAGAAATCTGAAAAACAGGCCAGATTCATTTCGCCATTCATAGTTGCAAAATCTTTGACCGAATCCATAGGGTCATGTTATAATGTGACTAAATGGCTAGCGGAAACCTTACTGCAATCCCTCAGAAACACCAGTAGGAGAAGCTAGGCAGTCTTGTGACATTTGGTAACATTGCACTTTCTATTACATCACACCGATCAACGAATAGCTCAGGCAGAGTCGTGTCAGCGGCAGACCTCCAAGATTTGAAAAAAGCTGAAGTTCTGGAAGGATGTAAAGATTAAGATGTAATCAATGTAAAGCGTAACATTTTAGATGGTACAACAAAGAAATCTCCACCAAACACCTTGCCCTAACATTTGCATCTAGCGTTCCGCTGGAAACCATTGAAACAGGATACATTAGGCTAACTCTCCAACCATATATCCCCAACCCCAGAAGGTGTTTCCTGTGCCAAAGGTTCGGCCGCGACCCTCAGAGCTGTCGTGGTCAAATAACTTGTGCAAAGTGTGGAGTCCAGGGCCATCCCTCCGACAACTGTAGTGGCACACCTCACTGTGTGAACTGCAGTGGTCACTATCAAGCCTACGTACGCTCCTGCCCGAACTGGGAGAAAGAAAAAGATATAATCACCCTCACAGTCAAAGAAAATATTTTGTTTATGGAAGCCCCTAAGATGTGCTCACCTTTCCAAAGCACACCTTATGCTGATGCGGCGCGTCAGGGGGCAGCGTCGCAGCGGCCAATGCAAAGTGCTCAGCTTGCGTGCAGCGAGCAGGTACCTCTGGCTCCTGCCCCCAGGGTGGGAGTAGGTAAGCCTACTCCACCCTACCATCAAAGAGGCCAGGCTACTCTGGGGCTGCCGGCCCCACAAATGTTATCTGCGGCAACCTGCGCTACACGCAGCGATCCCGCAGTAGCGATAGTGGCCCCGAAGGTGGGCGCAATCAAGGCTGCATCAACTTCCCCGGCCCGTTCCAGCACTGGCAGCAGCCAGCGCAGCTCAGACCCAAAGGCAGCCGCATCAGCTGGTGCGGTGGACTCAGGGTTCTTACCCTCCGAGGCAGGACTCTCACGGGTAACTGCTCGCTCGCAAGAGCGCGTGTCCAGCGCCTCACAAGAGGCCATGGACACTACACCCATCCTCACGGCACACCAAGCGCATAAGGAGCGGCGAGGCTCCCTCGAACGCCCCAGAAAGGACAGAGCCCGAGTTACAGGCCGGTCAAAGTGCTCTGTAATTTAAGGCACTACTTCTGTTTCTGTGCACACCGCACCTATTTACTTTCAATATGTAATATTGTGGAATAGTGGAATATGTATAGTTGAAAGAATATAGTGGAAAGAATAATACATGAAAACATTGAAAACAGCATCATTTATACTGACTCACTAAGCATTCTTACATCACTTCAGCCTAGGAATGCAGTTGTGCCAATAATCGGCGACATCCTCCACACCATAACAGGAGCCACGAGAAGGGGACAAAACATCAAATCTTGTTGGGTGCCGAGCCACCTAGGAATCTGTGGAAATGAGAAAGCAGACGAGAGTGAAGCGAAAGCTCGAAATAAGGAAATCAAAAACATAAGAATTCCTTACAGAGATTGCATGAAATTAGTATGTCATAAGCTGAAAGAAAAATGACAGTCCGCATGGAACAATCAAACGAACAATAAGCTACGCTTTGTAAAATCCATCATAGGAGAGTTGAATTCATGTTCACACCAAGAACGTATTATTGAAGTTGTCTTATGTCGCCTCCGCATCGGACAGACACACCTTACCCATAATTACTTGCTGACAAAAATTACAAACCTGTTTGTGACAAATGCGGAGACGAACTTACAGTTCTCCACATTTTGGTCTCCCGCGGACAACTTGAGACATTGAGAAAAAAATATTTTACGCCATTTTTCAGAGAACGCATTCTTTCTAATCCTTCAGTGATTTTAAGTGAAGGTGCACTGGTTGGGACAATTCGTGTATTTAGCTTTTTAAAAGAAACCGGTTTTCTTGAACAATTGTAAAGCCTGACCTTGTTCTCTTTCACATCCAGTGACAGACATCTTCCACCTCCTCATGTCTGAGAGGAATGCTGAGGTGTTTATTTAATTTGTTGGAATCGTCGGGGTCCTCTTTCAGAAAAGGACCTTTTGAGGTTACCCAGCTTTTTCCTACATTATACCTTGCGATTGGCGCATGATGGCCTTAGTTGCTTATGGGCCAATAAACTCAACATCAACATCAACTTTCAATATGGGTACACAATTACTCAGTGGAACACCAGAGGTCTTATTAGAAGCATTGACGATGTGCAAGAACATATCCACGAACACATCAAAAGTGCTGTCTTAGAGGAAACACACTTAAAATCGAAACACACAAACTTTCTCCGACAGTATATTACGCTTAGCAAAGATCGAGACGATGCTGTCGCATCATCGGGCGGTGTTGCAATTGTAATACACAAAAGCATAGTGAGTCAACGTTTACAGCTACAAACCCCCTTCAAGTAGTGGCGGTTCGAGTTGTTCCTAAACAAACTCATCAGCACTTGCTCGCTTCACATGCCCCCTCATTACCAAATAAACACACGTGAGCTTCAGTCCTTTCAAGATGAATTACCAGAAGCCTATGTAGTTCTTGGCGATTTCAATGCACACAGCTGCCCGCGGGGCGACTCTCGTATAGATGCGCGAGGTCTTGCTTAACAGTTCCTTTTTTCTTCCGCTGCGTGCATGCTGAATACGGCGGAACCCACATAGTACTGTCCTGCAAACGGAATTTTTGCTTCAAATGATCTTAGCCTAGTTTCTCCGTCTATACTGCCTGAACTTGAATGTGAACTTACCTGCAATCCTTACGGGAGCGACCACTTCCTCATACTGCTAAGAACGTCTAAACAAAATTAATGTCCGCCACTGGCCCCTAGGTAGAAGGTTGATACAGCCGATTGGCAGAAATTCCGCACTGTTACTAGAAATTTGCTAGAAATTGATGCGGCTGTGGAGTAATTTACAGCCTTCATAAAAGGTGCGGCATCTAAATTTATACCTGAATTAAGTGGTTGGGCATGCAAGCGGCGTGCACCGTGCTGGAACGACGAATGCAGGATCGCTCGTAGAAAACGGAATAAAGCGTGGGGTTGTTACGAGCTTCTCCCACTGCAAAGAATCTTATTAACTTAAGGAAAGTAAACTATCAAGGGAGGAGAACGCACTGACAGGCCGGAAGAGAGAGTTGGCAGAACTTTTTATCGGGTATCAACTCTTATACATATGAGGCCAATTTCTGGAAGAGGGTTGATAGGATAAGAGGACGATACTCCCTTTGGTAAACACATAGGGCGATACCCTGCAAGATGAACCACACGCACTTAGGGAGCACATTGATAGCGTGTCAAGTGCAACCCATTATTCAGAATCCTTTCTCAAATATGAACAAATAGAACAATGTAAGCTTTCATAAAAATGTCGACAAAAGGAGCCGTAGAGCCGTACTTTTAGTATTGCTGAGTTGAGAGCTGCCTGGAGCGCATGCGAGAGCTCTGCACCAGGATCGGGCAAAACGATATATGAAATGACCAGAAACTTACACAATGACATGCAAGTTACACTACTCGCACTTTTCAACACTATTTGGGCTGTAGGATACCTTCAAACCGCATGGAAAGAAGCTATTGTGGTTCCTGTTTTGAAACAAGGCAAAGACCCTTCCCTGTGACAAGTTACTGCCCGATTTTCCTCAAAAGTTGCCTTTGTAAGGTATTTGAAAAAGATGATTAATCTTGGACTCATTCCATTTTTTGAACTCAGCAAAATGCTTGATCCCTGTCAGTGCGGCTTCAGAGAAGGGCGCTCCACAACCGATCATCTTGTTCGTAATGAAGGAAATATCCGTGACGCATTTGACACAAACAGTTTTTCTGTTTCACATTCCTCGATATGGAGAAGGCGTACGACACAACGTGGCGCTACGGAATCTTGAGAGACTTGTCAGAACTGGGCATTTATGAAAATATGTGAAACCTAATAGAAAGCTATTTATCCAATCGTACCTTCCGGGTAAAAGTCGCCAGTGTACTGTCGCGTCCTTTTACGCAAGAAACTGGTGTACGCCAGGGAGGCGTGCTCAGCTGCACGCTCTTTACTTTTAAGAAGAAAACACGTCGTTCTTCATTACCACCGGTCATTTTGCATTCTGTCAACGTGGACAACATCCAAATAGGATTCAAATCCTGTAACCTCGCAGTGTGCGAGACAAAGACACAGCAGGCTTGAACAAAGTGTCAAAGTGGGCAGAGAAAAATGGTTCTAAAATCAATCCTCACAAAATTGTTTGTGTTCTTTTTACAAGAAAGAGAGGCCAGGTCCCGTATCCTTGACTAGAACTGTGTCAACAACAAATACCTTTCAACAAAAAGCACAAATTTCTAGGTATTATACTTCACTATATACTCAGTTTCATTCCATGCATTAAATATATTAAAGAAAAATGTCTCAAAACTATGAACTTATTGAAACTTCTATCGCAGACTACATGGGGTAGTGACAGGTGTTTAATGAGTCTTTACAAGAGCCTAATTGAGCCACGATTGGATTATGGTGTCGTAGTATGCAACTCGGCCGCCCCGAGAGCACTAAAGATGCTAGATCCTGTCCACCATCTAGGTATCCGCATAGCCACTGGCGCTTTCAGAACAAGCCCGATTGAAAGCTTATATGCCGAATCAAATGAGTGGTCACTCCACTTACAGACAACATACATCAGCCTCAAAAGTTTTCATAGGATACACTCTACTGATGAGCATCCATGTTTTAATACCATTAACAATATGACATATGCTACTCTTTCGTAATCACCCCTCTGTAGGACAGCACTTTTCGCTGCGCGTGAGGAAGCGTAGCATTGAATTGAATGTCCCACTCCTCGAGAATCGCTTAATGCATCCAACTAAGCTGTAACCCCCTTGGGAGTCTCAGGTGGTCGAAGGTGACGTGTGCTTTCTAAAAGTTACAAAGCGCGCTCCGGACGCCGAAATTTGAAGGCATTTCCTAGAACTTCAGTATACGCACTCTTGCACAAAGTTCTACACAGGTAGCTTCCAAGTCACATGCCGGAGTATACTACGCAGCCGTCGGTCCATCCTTCTCCGAATCCAATTTGCTGCATCCGGAAACAAGTATCGTTACGGACGAAGCATACGCAATAGTATCGGCTGTGATATATATCGGGAAATCAAAACTACAAAAAAGCAGTGATATATACATACTTCCTAAGCGTCGTGAAGGCTCTGATGTCACTCTATAAGCACAAACATCGAGTCCTCACTGAACTGTATTCCTACCTGTGTAAAGCTTATCTAATCAGCATATCATATCATATGCTGGGTGCCTGGCTATAGGGGCATCGAGGGCAATGTTCTGGCGTATGAGATGGCCACGTCAATTGCATTGCATGCTGTTAATCCTCCCGCTGCTGTCCCTGTCACAGATCTGAAGCCTTTCTTACAGTACTTCGTAACCACTGGCAACACATGTGGGACGCAGAGACAAATAAGCTGCACATGACAAAGCTACAGTGAGATTTTTGGCTCTCCCCAACAAATTCGCGATGACCAGATGTCCTATTCTGTCGTCTGAGAATAGGACACACATTTGGCAGTCATAATTTTCAACTCTCTGCAAATTAACGCCCAACCTGCGACACATGTGGTGAAAGGCTGACCGTCCTTCATGTCCTCTCGGAGTGTCGAGAGGCCGAAGGCGAAAGAAACATTTTCATTTTGTATACCGATATCAGGCCGCCACCAGGCCCTTGTGTTTCAAGAGATTTAACGATGCATGGTGCTCTAGCTAATTCAAGCATCTGACACATTTTTACGTTATATCATTCTTTTGCAACGGATTTTATTTCTCATAGTACATGTCATTGTCATCGGGAATCTCATTACAGGCACGTTTTACGCTTTATAGAGCGACTATTTTTAAAGACCCTGTACAGCCACGTCACATCAACTTCATAGAAATCATAACTACACTGCGAACTTATCACCATGGACCTGGCGCTCTTTGGTCATGCCTGGCCCTTGCGCCAATAAACACCGCAATTCAATCATTACCAGGCTGATTTCTAATACAATAGGGGCAACATTTGACCTTAGTCAAGCAAGAGAACAGGCTAGCTTCGGGACGGCATACTCCACATTGGACCATATATGTGTCACTAATCAGGCAATCGAGAAATCCGCAAAGTGCAATCAGCCTGGCTGATTGGTGTTCATTGGCTTCCATAGATTACAAAACGGTATTTTATTCAGTAGAGACCCCATCACTCGTAGAGGTATTACGTAACGGAGGAGTGCAGGAGGCTTACGTGAATATCTTGGAAAATACCTACAGATACTACACAGCTACCTTAATTTTCTATAAGAAAAGTATAAAGATACCTATAAAGAAAGTGGTCATACAAGGATACACAATCTCTTCAATGCTAAGCAATGCATGCTTGGAAGAAGTATTCAAGCTATTAGACGGGGAAGGCTAGGAGTAAAGATCAATGGCGAATATTTCAGCAGCCTTAGGTTTGCAGCTGAGATTTTCCTGTTCAGCAACACGGGGCTCGTTAGAACAAATGACTGAGGACCTTAACTGGGCGAGTGTAAGAGTGTGGTGGAATATTATTATTCAAAGAGAGAAATAAAACATTATTGTGTGCTTGATGGGGTCGAGGCGTGGCGGCGGTCGGCCGACTAACCCCCCAGTCCCCCCCTTCCTGAGACGAGGGCCGGTCCTTGCTTTCTGGCGGCGTCTTCGGCCATCCGGACGGCCCAGAGCTGCTCATCTGGGTCCAAACTGAGCAGCAATGTCTCCCACTGCGCGGGCGTAGTGATAATGCGTGTGTTCGATAGGTAGGTGTTGGTGGGTGAGGCACTTGGGCATTGCCAGGTAATGCGATGGAGTTGAGCACGGGTCTCACGCGCTTTGCAGAGTGGGGAGTTTGTGTTGGGATACATGTGGTTATATAGAACGGGGTTCCGGAAAGTTCGCGTCTAAAGGAGTCGCCAAGTGATGGATTGAGATTTATTCAGTTTTTTGTGCGCTGGGGGAAGCGTAACCGCTCTCTGCAGCAGTGGAGGAGAATTGCTCTGAACGTGACCGTTTGGTCCCGTGCGTGACTGTGATGCAGAACAGTGGGCTGGTCAGGATCAGAAGACTCAAGAGAAAGATGACGCGCCCGGTGTGGGAGAGCTCGGGTGGCATCATGGGCGGCTTCGTTTCCAGCCAGACCCGAGTGTACAGGGGCCCAGATGATCTGGATGCGGCGTTGCCTTGAGGGAGGAGTGCTAGAGAGTATCTTCTGCGCTTAGGGCGCTATCAGTCCTCTTGTGTAGTTGCGAATGGCCGTTTTTGAATGGCTGATGACGCATTGTGCATTGGCAGCCGCGCAGGCCATAGCGATGGCCGTTTCTTCTCCTTCATCGGGTTGCGTAGTGACTATTCACACAGCCGCAGCAAGGTGGTACTGCGAGCACGCGACTGCGACGACCTCCATGACATTTTGGTTGGGGTATTCCACTGTGTCTACCTAGGCTACATCACGGTTTGGCCGTAGCGCTTTTGTAGCTGTTTAGCTTTTTCTGATCGTCACTCAGGATTGTGTTCAGGGTACATATTGCGAGGTATGGGTGGGATAGCTAGCTGAGCGCGAATGTTTGGAGGGATGGGCACTTTTGATCCGAATTGGGTGGTGTAGGTTATGCCTAGGGCGCCTAGAACGTGCCTGCCCGTGGTGGAATTGGCGAGGCATTCGTATTGGCTAATACGCTGCGCTACAATGAGCTCGTCTATTGTGTTGTGAATACCGAGGGCGGTCAGTTTCTCGTTAGATGTGGAGATGGGAATATATAGGGCTTGTTTATAGACCCTCTTGATCACGGTATTGAGTTTGAGCTTGTCAGTTGCATTGAAGCTAAGGTACGGGGCGACATAGGTGATCCTGCTCAGGGCGTAGGTGGTTACCAGGAGTATAAGGTTGTTTTCTTTCATGCCAGCATGTCGATTTGCAATGCGTACAATGAGGCGAGTGGTTAGGTGTATATGAGTGTATAATTGCTTGAGTATCTCCATGTTCCTGCCATTTTGTTGGATGCGTAAGCCAGCGATAGGGATTCTAGGTACATTATGTACGCGTTGCTGGCGCACGTGGAGTTTTATCTCGGCTGGGTGCCGGTCTGGACGTGGAGCTCCTCAATTAGGCTTGTAAAGACGGAGATCCGATTTCTGTGGGGAGCACGCTAGACTGCGCGGTTCCGCTTATGCAACGACCTGGATGATGGCTTGCTGCAGCGTTCATTGGATAACCCCGTCGCTGCTCCCGGTGATCCACAGGGTGATATCGTCTGTGTAGAGGCTGTGCTTGAGGTTAGGGATGCTAGCTAATGCAGCCGGTAGTCCGAGCAAGACCACGTTAAACAAAAAGGGGAGAGAACCGATCCTTGCGGCGTGCCTTTGCTGCCGAAGTGAATAATTTTTATGTATTTATATTGACACGTGTACTTGCCTATCTTTATTGGGCGACCACGTTTCACCGCATAATAAATGTTATCGCACAGCGCGGGACGCGCCTGCATGTATCGGAAGTTTCTGGAATGTTATCAATGCTTCTATCTGTCTGTTGTCGCTGAAACTTGCGTAATCTGATTGCATGTATGCGGGACGCGGATGGTGTAGAACTTTGTGAAGGGCACGCGGGTCCCAGCGATTACTCTGGAACATTCGACGACTGACGCATAAAAGCCGACGCACTTGACCCCTGATCAGATTTTCGACGATGGCCGATTGTGTTCGCCGCTATCTTTGTTCTTTATGTGTAGCCTGCTTTTGAGGGCACAAGTTCGCCCAATAAAGGCTACTTTTTATAATCACAGTTTTGCTGTCTACTTTATCGTCACTACTACGTGGTAGAGGTGCTTTACGTTCGTGTACCGGACGCCCCCGACAAGCCGTAATCCAAGCCTGGACCGCAAAGACAACCCCCAACGTCGTCCCGGAACATCGAGCAAGCCACTGGCTACAGCAGCTAACCCCGGAACGCAAAATTCTACCAGAGAAGACCAAGAAGATCGTCCAGAGACTACCAAGAAGACAGCCCCAATGGCAGCCGCAGCAGGCCAGGAAGCCACCGACGTTCCGCGGTTCCACATTTGAGGACCCGGAAAGCTGGCTGCACACGTATGGGAGGCTCGCTACGTTTAAGAGTTGGGACAGCGACGATAAGCTGCGACATGTCTATTTCGCATTGGAAGACGCCGCCAAGGCCTGGTTCGAAAATCGAGAAGCCACGTTAACGACACGGGACCTGTTCCGAAGTGGCTTCTTGCAAACATTTACAAGCATCGGGCGAAAATAGGGAGCCCAAGCTCTACTAGAAACCAGAGCGCAGCTGCCAAATGAGACGATCGCTACCCTGACGGAGGAGATGCCCGTCTTTTCCGGCACGCCGACACGGAAATGTCGGAGGAGAAAAATGTCAGCCTACTGATGCGTGGTGTAAAGGAGGAACTTTTCG
Organism: Dermacentor variabilis; assembly: GCF_050947875.1. NCBI lineage: Eukaryota > Metazoa > Arthropoda > Arachnida > Ixodida > Ixodidae > Dermacentor > Dermacentor variabilis. The sequence continues at coordinate 69,434,666 of NC_134575.1, read as the reverse complement.
CTGGAATGCTAAAAAGCCTACCGAAGACCGTCGACGAGTTTCTTCCCGAAGTGACGAGCATCTAGAAGACACGAATTGCGGAACCGGCAATTCGACCACCGCACCAAGTCAGCAAACTACGTCGGAGTTGAATAACTGGCCACCGACGACTTGCGCGAGACTATCAGGGCAGTCGTACGAGAGGAACTTCAGAAGATTTCCCCTCATCGCAACCTCAAGTGACCTCAATAGCCGAAATCACCAAAGAAGAAGTGCAGCGATCTTTTGGAGTTCCTAAAGCGCAACCACAATCGCCGCAGCCACAGCCGCAAGCTTTGACCTCTGCTGCCGTCACCCGCTCTCAGGATCCCCCTCCGCGACAGCGCCAGGGCCCTGTAACGCCGCAATTCCGTCATCCGCCGCCACCAGCATGCCGACCCGTCGCCCAGAGCACCTGCGCGAGGAAGTCGGACATTTGGCGCACCCCCGACCACCACCCGCTGTGCTAAAAATTCGGTGAAGCCGACCATGTGTACCGCCAATGCCCATACCGTGACTTAGGACTGAGAGGGTTCGCCATCAACGCGCCCCGTCCACAGGTTGGGGTGCGCCCACGTGACATCGCCGGTTACCTAGCCGCCACTCAGTGGAATTCTCGAAGAGCGTCCCATTCGCCATCACCACGCCGCTACCTCTCGCCGCAACGACGACCATACGCTGGCCCAGCCCGGGGCCGGTCCGTCAGCCCATATTCGGAAAACTGAAAGCAGCAGCCGATGGAGGTGCGGTTGCTGTTAGTTGAACTGACGAAGATTCTCTGCCGCCGACGAAGACGCCGAAAATACTACCTCAACGACATAACAACGACAACACACCACCGTCCCGACGAAGTCTGGCAGCAAAGAACACGCTGATGAAAGACGACCTGATGAAGCGACGTTCCAGCTAAAGGTCAACGCGACGCAGCCGTGATCCGAAGCCAAAACTAACTGTAACGCAAGAAAAAGAACCACTAACCTCGACGTGCTTCTCGACGGCTACGCAGTGAACGCCTTAGTAGACACAGGGACTGATTACTCCGTCATGAGTGTACACGTCGCTGCCCAGATGAGGAAGGTTAAGACTGCATGGGAGGGCCCTCAAATTCGCACCGCAGGAGGCCACCTCATTACGCCGACTGGAATCTTCATGGCAAGAGTTACCGTTCATGACGTGACTTACCCTGCCACCTTCGTTATCCTCCAACAGTGTTCACGAGACGTCATTCTCGGCATGGACTTCCTGAACCAACACGGCGCAATCATCGACCTGAAGTCGAAATCAATAACGCTAGCGCAAGATCAAGCGATACCACCGGAGAGCTCTTGTGGTCACCACACCTTGAGAGTGCTCGAAGATCAAGTGAGCATCCCACCGCGCTCCAGCATTATTATTTCGGTCGGCACCGAAACACAAGCTGACGTAGAGGGCGTAATCGAGGGCGGCCAACATCTACTGCTCGACCGTGAAACTTGCGCCACAACAAGGATCGCTCAACTCCATGGAGAGAAAGCGGAGGTGATGCTAACCAACTTCAGCCAAGAATTCAAGTACATCAGCAAGGGCTCGACAATCGCGTACATCGAGGAAATTGTGGAAACGAGCAATGCCTTTGTCCTCTCCGATACTGCCGCAATTACCCTGCCAACCATGATCCCCAAACCAGACTTCGACGTAAATCCATGTCTCCCAATGAGCAAGCAGCAACAGCCCGGAAGTCTTCTCCGATGATACAAAGACTGCTTTACGACGTCATTGATAATAATAATAATAATATTTGGGGTTTTACGTGCCAAAACCACTTTCTGATTATGAGGCACGCCGTAGTGGAGGACTCCGCAAATTTTGACCACCGGGGGCTCTTTAACGTGCACCTAAATCTAAGGACACGGGTGTTTTCGCATTTCGCCGCCATCGAAATGCGGCCGCCGTGCCCGGCATCCGATCCCGCGACCTCGTGCTCAGCAGCCCAACACCATAGCCACTGAGCAACCACGGCGGGTACAACGTCATTAAGGATTCGACAATCACCAGGTGCAAAGCATCGCATAATAACCGAAGAGCGCGCTCAACCACTCCATCAGAGCCCTTACCAAGTTTCGACGCGAGAACGTCAAGCTATTAGGCAACAAGTCGACGAAATTCTCCACGACGACTTCATCCAGCCGTCGAAAAGCCCGTGGGCATCTGCTGTTGTCCTGGTGAAGGAAAAGTACTGAACCCTACGTTTCTGCGTTGCTTATCGTCGACTGAACAAGATCACGTAGCCCCTTCCACGGATAGACGATGCATTGGATCGGTTCTGCAGCGCTAAATACTTCTCATCGATGGATCTCAAGTCTGGGTACTGGCAAATAGAAGCCGACGAGAGAGATCGCGAGAAGACCGCCTTCATGACACCAGACGGCCTCTACGAGTTCAAGGTAATGCCATTCGGACTGTTCTCGGCGCCTGCAACGTTTCAGCGAGTCATGCTTACGGTGTTAGCAGGATTGAAATGGCAGACGTGCCTTGTTTACTTTGATGACGTCGTTGTCTTCGCCGGAAATTTCGAGGATCACCTTAGGCGGCTAGCGACAGTATTAGAGGTCATCAAATTATCATGGCTCAATCGAAAGCCGGAGAAGTACCTCTTCGCTGATGATGAGCTTCTGTTCTTAGGCCACGTCATCAGCAAATCCCGAGTACGCCCCAACCCGCAGAAAACAGCTGTCATCGCAAAGTTCCCGCAGCCTATCGACAAGAAGGCCGTGCGTATATTCCTTTGCAGGTGTGCCTACTACAGGCGCTTTGTCAAGGAATTTTCACGCATCGCTGAGCCGCTAACACATCTAACCCAATCTGATGTCGAGTACAAGTGGGAAACGCCGCAGGCTGACGTATTTCAAGAACTAATACGCCGCATGCAATCGCCGCCGGTACTTGCACATTTCGACAAAGACGGCGATACCGAAATCCACACTAACGCGAGTAGCCTAGGCCTCGGTGCCGTCCTAGTCCAGAAGAAAGACGGACACGAACGGGTGATATCTTATGCTAGCCGGCCGCTGTCAAAAGGGGAAGGCAAATATTGTACAATTGAAGAGGAATTCGTCGCCATCATTTGAAAAGCAGCAAAATTCCACCCTTACCTCTATGGCAGGCAATTAAAAGTCGTCAGCGACCACCACCCGCTGTGTTGGCTTTTCAGAAAGGGCCCTTCAGAACGGCTGGCGAGGTGGAGCCTGACACTGCAAGAACAGGATGTCACGGCAATGTAAAAATCCGGATGAAAACACTTTGACGCTGACTGCCTATCACACGCCCCCTTCTACCCCTGCCTCAAGACGACGAAGACGACGACGCCTTCCTCTGAATAATAAGCGTGGAAGACTTCACTAAACAGCAACGAGCAGACCCGGAGCTAAAAGGCTTTGTCGAGTATTTGTAAGGGAACACCGACATTTTCCCTAGGGTACTTTAAGCGCAGTTTGTCTCGGTTCACGCTACAAAACAACCTGCTCGTGAAGAAATTCTTTACCAGTCCGCGCCAACTACCTTCTTGTTGTTCTTTCAGCACTGCCGCTAGAAGTACTGCACGCCCTACATGACGATCCAACCGCTGGGCACCTCGGATTCTCCCGAATGCTGTCGACGCTACAGGAAAGATGTTACTGGCTGCGTCTGACCGCCAACGGCGCCCATTGCTTCAAGAAATTCCGAGATTGTCAGCGACGCAAGACACCGCTGACAAGGCCGGCAGGATTGCTACAGCCGATCAAATCCCCTTGCCAACAATTCAAGCAGATTGGGATGTATTTGTTGGGACCGTTTCCGTCGTCAACATCCGGAAATAAGTGGATCGTCGTGGCGAAGTATTATCTCACCAGCTTCCCTGAAACTAAAGCTCTACCGAAAGGCTGCGCAGCCGAAGTGGTAAAATATTTCGTCGAGAACATCCTGCAGCGACTTGGTGCCCCAGAATTCCTCATCACCGACAGAGGAACAGCCTTTACAGCAGAGCTCACCTAAGGCATTCTGCAATACAGCCATACAAGCCATAGGATGACAACTGCCTATCACCCGCAGACGAATGGTCTCACGGAGCGCCTGAACAAGACCCTCGCCGACATGCTAGGAATGTATGTCGACGTGGTGCAGAAGACGTGGGACGCAGTCCTGCCGTACGTAACCTTTGCTTACAACACGGTGGTACAAGAAACAACACAGATCATGCCGTTCACACCGTACGGCTCGAACCCGACGACGACTGTGGACGCCATGATGCCGCATGTCACCAACGAAGAGAATCTTGAGGTCGCCACCTATCTCCAGTGCGCCAAAGCCCGACAGTTCGCCCGGCTACGGATCAAGAACGAGCAGCATACCGACAGCCGACACTAAAACCTCCGACGACGCTTCGTCGAGTACAGGCATGGCGACCGTGTTCGGGTGTGGACCCCGATACCCCGACGAGGACTGAGTGAGAAACTATTGCGACGCTATTTCGGACCCTACAAAGTCATTCGACGTATTGGCGCACTGGACTATGAGGTCGTGCGAGACGGCATTTCGCATTCACAGCGGCGCCGCGCACGACCTGAAGTTGTCCACGTGGTGCGTCTTAAATCCTCTTACGCACGCTGACGAACTTCCTTGTTCTGTTGTTTCTTTGCTACGGTCGTTTTTCTTCATTACTTTCCTTTGTTTCACCCGCCGTGGTTGCTCAGTGGCTATGGTGTTGGGCTGCTGAGCACGAGGTCGCGGGATCGAATCCCGGCCACGGCGGCCGCATTTCGATGGGGGCGAAATGCGAAAACACCCGTGTGCTTAGATTTAGGTGCACGTTAAAGAACCCCAGGTGGTCAAAATTTCCGGAGTCCTCCACTACGGCGTGCCTCATAATCAGAAAGTGGTTTTGGCACGTAAAACCCCAAATATTATTATTTCCTTTGTTTGGAGCATCGGGTCGATTCTTTCTTTTAAGAGGGGGGTATTGACACGTATACGTACAGTCGCGGTCAAAAATACGCGGCCCACGGCTCCAGTCGGCGGAGCGGCCGCGAGCCGCACCGCGGCGCTCGCGTCGGCGCTGCGAGAGTTTGCGCTCTGACGACAGGTATCTCCCTACGTATCGTCCGTATCCGTTACGTATCCGCCCGTTACGTATCGTCCGTTACGTATCCGCCCGAGAGCGAGGGAGATACCTGTCGTCAGAGCGCAAACTCTCGCAGCGCCGACGCGAGCGCCGTGGTGCGGCTCGCGGCCGCTCCGCCGACTGGAGCCGTGGGCCGCGTATTTTTGACCGCGACTGTACCTATGTTGGTCGGGCGACCAGGTTTCGCCACCTAACAAATGTTATCGCACAGCGCGTGATGCGCCTGCATGTATCAGATGTTTCTGGAATGTTATCGATGCTTCTATCCACTGTCTGTTGTCGCTGAACCTTGCGTAATCTGGTTGCATGTATGCGCGACGCGAATGGTGCAGAACTTTATGGAAGGCAGGCGGGTCCCAGCGATTACTCTGGAACATTCGACGACTGATGTATGAAAGCCGACGCGCTTGACCCGCTGATCAGATTTTCAACGATCGCCAAGTGTGTTCGCCGCTATAGTTGTTCTTCGAGTGTAGCTTGCTTTTGAGGGCACAAGTTCGCCCAATAAACGCTAGTTTCTATAATCACAGTTTTGCTGCCTTCTTTGCCGTGTCACTACTACATGACAATATGTTTTATGTCTAACCTGGAGTTCTAGTTGGTTCAGTATGGCCTCATGCGTGAATGCGTGACGTTGTCGAAGGCCTTGGTGAGGCCTAGCCCCAAGATGGCTCTGGTGTCCAGCGTGGAGCTTTTATCGCCATCGATAATTTAGTGCTTGAGCTGAATCATAATATCTTGAGCAGAAACCAACCATGGTGTTGGGGAAGAGGTCGTTGTTTTTCATATGTCTGTGTAAGCATGTGAGGATGACGTGTTCGAGGATCTTTCCGACACATGAAGTAAGGGAGCCGGGGCGGAGGTTTTCGAAGGACAAAGATTAATGGCCTGGAAAGAGAAGGAGAGTTCAGGATCGCCAGTCAGCCTCTAGAGTCTGTGAAAGAGTACGTTTACGTAGGTCAAATACTCACAGGGGACCCTGCTCATGAGGAGGAAGTTGACAGAAGAATAAGAGTGGGCTGGAACGCATACGACAGCTTTTGTCAGGTTCTGACTGGAACCTTAACATTACCATTGAAAAGAAAGGTGTATAATCAGTGTATTTTACCGGTGCGAATATATGGTGCTGAAACTTCGAGACTTACAAAGAGCTCGAAAAGAAATTAAGGACCGCGCAAAGAACGACGGAAGGAAGAACGTTATCCATAATGTTAAGAAACAGGAAAGCGATGTTAAGAGACACGAAAGGGAATGCATCAGAAAGTGAAAGGGATTGCCGATATTCTATTTGACATTAGGGAAAAAATATAGAGCTGGGCAAGTGATGTAATGCCTAAAATAACCGGTGAAACATGCAATTAGGAGATTCGAGGGCGCTAGTTGGAATCCGTTGGTGCAAGACAAGGGTAATTGGAGATCGCAGAGAGGGGCCTTCGTCATGCGGAGGACATATTAGGTTGATAGTTATGATGCTGATGAATCTAAGCACACGGCGTTTTTTCCATTTCGCCTAATCGAAATACGGCCGCCTTGGCCTGGATTAGATCCCACAACCTGGTGCTCAGTCTCGCAATATAGAATAAGCAGCCGGTCTACATCTCACTGCAAATAAAATTATTTGTTGGTATAAAATTCTGCCTTTTGTACTTGTACTTTTGTACTTGTACGTCGAAAACCGCACTTCAGATGCAGAAGCAAATCGTTTGTGAGCCACAAACACCTAGAATCCCTCAGTTTACGCAGGTATCATTAGGTGTTGAGTCTGCGTAGTTTATTCCGCTCCTTTTCTATACAATTTGCAACGTTATTTTTCCTAATAGCAAGTTATCGCATCTCTTTACAGCCTGCCAACAACACCGCTGATCTCTTCCTTGTGGGGTACACTTCTGAACTTAAACACAAGACAATCAGCTGCATCAAATCAAAATATGTAGCAAGGGTTGGCGAATGGGTTAAAAGGACATTTCACTTCACGTACAATGGGGTGAGTAACAGCTCTATTAAATGTTCCTTCTTTAATAGTCTCATCGATTCAGTGTAGATATCCTGGATTTATTACAAGTATCTCCACGACTCTTATGGCGCAGAACACCGAGAGTGGTTTTCTTTTAATGCATCGATTAACAGCGCACGATATTGTCACACACTGAAGTTTTTAATAGGAATATTAGAGTTTCATAATAGGGACCCCACAAATTTGTAGCCCCAAAGAGCTTGGCGGCTGTTAGCGTTGGGCCGCGGAAGAGTGGAGTTTACAGTAGGTCTTTACGCATAGCGTCTTCAGCTTGCAGCGCCACTACAGGCGTGAAAGAAACGCTATTGTAAATATTGAAATAAAACACCATTTATGATAAGAGGAGCAATTTTCACTTTCGTGTTCTCGCGTTTAATTACAATTTAGAGGTTATTCTATTAGCAGCAAGCACTTTGTTGGGCTTAGTTTTGGGCAACAATTTTACGTGCCTTCACCAGCCAAGTGAAGACGTCTTAGGCCAAAGAGCCATAAAATTTACAATTGAATTCGGAATCAGCGGCATGTAATGAATAAATCTTCATTACACAGCTTATTCCAGAGAAAGCGATAACCGCAGTCCCTTCTCCTAGCTGACGAACTTCACGCGTTACCACGAATCGAGTTCAGTTTAGTGCTAGGTTTGAGCCATCGCTTCGACGGGTGTCGCCATGCTTGCGGAAGAGAATATATTGGGGCAGCTGTTAGAACTCCCACTAAATCAGTAAAGTAGCCTGCCCCACGCAAAACCCTAACTGCGTATCCCGCAAGCGCTATGGATTCGATATTATTTCTTTCAGCCCCAAAACGTTTGGGTTCCCTATTTTAATGATCTCTATTACCACCCACCTGTTGAATACTCTGAGAAATGTTGTGTTGGTGTATGTATTTATGTGTTATGTTTATGTGTTGTTCCATTCCAGAAATTGGCAGTTGCAAAAAATTAGGAGGGCCAATAAACCGTCAGCGCATTCATTACAGTTTGTATCCTCTCATCTAGTAACCACGTGAAGCAGCTCTAATGTCATGCATGTGATCCAACGACGTAGGGTCTCAGAAATATGAACGTACGATTATTACCATTACGGAATGCGAGCCATTATTGTTCACTTAAATTTCTCTTTTCCCTGCTCACGCATTCGTGGCCTTTCATGGCTTTGCAAGGATGGTAATTACAGCGAAGCTGTATACCTCTACAGTCCAAGAAACTTTTCGTGTAGTTGTGGTAAGCAAAACACTCCCCATACGTTGGCCGATCCCGCAGATAGTGCAATACTGGCCCGACCCGCACCGGGGCTGAAGCAGTGGTTAAGCACTCCCCATACGTCGGCCGATCCCAAAGATAGTGCAGTGCCAGGCCGACCAGCGGCGTAGGTGAAGCAGCTGTTAAGCACTCCCCATTCGTGGGCCGTCCGCGAAGATAGTGCAATACTTGCCCGACCCGCAGCGGAGGTGAAGCAGGGGTTAAGCACGCCCCATACGTGGGCCTATCCTGAAGATTGTGTCACGCCGGGCCGATCCGCGGCGGAGTGAAGCAGGTACTAAGCCCTCCCCATCCGTCGGCCGACGCCGAAGATAGTGCAATGTTGGGCCGACCCGCGGTGTAGGTGAAGCAGACGTTAAGCACTCCACATACATGGGCCAAACCCGAAGATAGCGCAATACTGGGCCACCCGCAGTGGAGGTGAAGCAGGCGTAGGCCGAGCCCAAAGATAGTGCAATGTCAGGGTGAATATTAAGTTTATAAAAGCGGTTATCCCTCAGGAGCGGTCTAGTAATGTGAGTTCATTTTGGCTTAAAGCTAACGGGAAGCCATGCTCACGCAAACATTCACCCCTTTGTAAGTAGCGCCTGGTTCGACTATCAGACGCGCTTAAAGGGAAGCTGAAATGTTTTCCAGAAAAAATGAGTGAACATGTGTACATAATGGTTTTCAACCCTCCAAATACGAATATTGTATCGAAATTGAGCGAAAGAAAGCGCAAATATACTTTATTTCGACGAAAAGTGCAGCAGCGGACACGCCCAGCTCGCGCGTCTCGTTTCCGCCTGTGATTGGTCGGGCGCCTCGTGACGTCAGTTCTAGCGACCAACCGTGACAGGTAGTTTGGTGCTGTAATGGAAAATTAAGAGGTAATGGAAAATTTAGAGAGACTGCGTTTTACTGAGGAGTTCGGCGTTACTCCCTACATGTACAAGCCGATTGCGAAGAGCCGGCCTCTCGAAGAAGCAAACGATGCTAGTGCGAGCAGTGCTTTCGATGCGAACGAAAGCGAAGTCTAGGGATCTCCTCGTGCTGGAAATGCTCTTTGGTGAGTATGTTTTTTGCAAAGCGATCTAGTGATATCGCCGATCTTTCGCCGATCTAGTGAGCTCGTTTCCGGTCAAACAGCTGTAGTGTTGTGTTCCTGCATGCCTCCTCGTGGAACGTAAGAGGGCATGCGATCGTCGGCATTTGTGCGCTGTACAAAGCTGTCGGCAATCTACAAAGACGGTTTAAACGCGTGAAAGCTTCCCGGTTCATGCAGTACGTGTAGTTACCTTCATCTGTGCGCCATCCGCACACTACTCGTTACCGAAGTCGTAAAGGCGGCGAATTCCGTCGGCTACGTGAGATGGTCGGTTTCTCGCTGTGCGCGAGAGAAGGGGGGAGCGTAGCGTCCTGGCGTGCGCCGGCTTTCCAGCACATGCAAACTGGCCTTGACAAAAGCTGAAAGCTGGCCTTGACAGCGGTGACGAGCTCCTTGTGTACGCGAACACTGACGGCACTGCGCCGGACCTTAGACGAGCCGACTTGTCTGGCAAACCCAACGCACGTTTTATGATAAATTCTCGTGATAATCGTCGTCACGGTAATGGTTGGAGCACGGCACTGTTGTTCTGGAGGGCTTGAAATTCTTTTGCTTCACAGCAGCCTCCCACTTCGTTAAAAGCTTCTTGTCTTGTGGGAAGCAATGGAAGACAACATCGTCGCGGCCGCTGGTGCTCGTGCAACCGTAGGCTGCACAGAAAGCAGGCATGATCGGCCCACCACTTCAGTTGATGCTGCGCACGTTGACTACCACTCTACATACACGCAGACGCACCAACAAAGGAATGCAGGGTCGATCGAAGCAGATTACGATGGCACGCACGGAGAAACAAGCACGGTCAGGCACGGTCGCGCAGGCTGCGAAGGAACAAAACACTAGAGTTGACGTCACAACACCGCGGTTTCCGGTCTCCGCTCGCATCGTCAGCGTCAGCAGCAGCGCGCGGCATTCGACGGGGGGCGGAGCTACAGAGCAATTTTAACCGACGATTACGTCGCTCCTAATTGAAAAAAAAACCCAAATTTTACCTACATGGTTTATGAGGTTCCCGCATCCGTATATGGGCGTCTTATTGAATTCGACAGACTCTTCAGCTTCCCTTTAAGCCCCTCGGCATCCGCCGATAACACTACGCACACGGAAGGTCGGTTTGCAGCCGCATTTTTCACAAAGGAGACAACACAAAGAACAACCTTCGCTATGAAAAAGGGAGCAGTTTGGCGCTACATTGTGCAAAACCTGGCTGCAGGCGGGGACAAGCGCGCGCAGTACGTAGATAAAAACTCCGCACTTCATCAAAAGCATTACTGGTGCTAGGGGGGGTTTGAGCTGGTGGGGGGGGGGGGTAAATTATTTTCAGAACATCTGTCCAGTTTGGCATCGAGATTGTGGTTGGTGCTGAATTCCAACCTCTTGCAGCGTAATAAATAAACTAAATATTGAACGATTTCATGTGCTGCGAAAACGACTAGTTCTTTGTTCAAAATATCAATATCTTCCACGGGCGAAAACGTTGCTTACAGCCGCCAGAACACGTGCATCTGCTGCACAGAAATGTGAGAAGTGCAGAACAGAAGCTGCCCAGTTTCTAGGCATTGCTGACCCTACACAGCTGGAATATTGCTGAAACACTCGTTTTACGTGCGTGTTTAAGCACGCCACGAGCACGCGTCGTGCTTCAGCAACAAGAACTCTCGACGTGCGGACGCTTTACAACTCAAATATTTGTCATTTTCTCTATTTCCCTGCAAAATTGCAACATGGCACTATTAAGGCCAGTTACTGACCACGAAGTAAAATTTCGTCTTGTAAACTGCTTCGCCGGGCTTCAACAAAATTTTCCGCCGATCCCCTCCGGTAGCTTGTTATCAGACAAGTGCTGCGGCAGATCAGATACACGGCGCCACCGTCGAGACTGCGCCGAGCGGGTAGTGAAACAGAGGAGGAGGCAAGTGTTTGGCGCAACTTTTAAACAATGACGGGGGTTTTACACTGAATTCTGAATTTTGATGTTGTACGTTCTAGATTAACTATCAGAATTTGAGGCATGCCGTAAAAGGGGAGCTCGGAATTGGCTCTCGTAACTCCAATTGCTCGAAGTGGCATGAAAATGCTGTACGTGTTGAGCACAGTCCTGCCAACCACTTGAGTATTGCTGCGGCTATTAACCAACAATCGTATCAGAAAGTGACCAAACACACAAATCACTTATTCGAATGGCATACGATTTCAATCACAGATTTATATATGTCGGAATATCCTAATAAACATTCAATTAATTTGCATTGTTAATCCGCTTTATCAAATCAACTCAGGCTATCCGGCTACCCATCATTCAAGTCCTCAACTCAAGTTTATCCGAATACTATGGCCGGTATTCAACATCTGTGTTTTTAGAATATACGTTCACCAATCCGGTCATAAACTTTATACGTGAAAAAATATTTATACTGTTATTCTTTGCTACCTTTCCGGATGCAATAATTTGTTTGCGACAGTGCGGCACATGATATCATACTTGACACTCTTGAGGGCCCGTGAAAGAGCGGAGAGGCTGGGCCTCCCGATTCCGACAAGGGAGCATCCAGCGGAGAGCCGGGGACCCCAGCGGGTCTCTACTAGTTAGTCCTTAAGGACTTCAATGAAGTTCTTTGTCGGCCTGTCTGTCTTTGAATTGGTTGGTCTTTATGGCAGACGGCGCTGCTGGAACCGCGGGCACTCCAACATGAGGTCTTTGTGGACACCGATGACGGTGTGACCTTTTAAAGCTAGCGTCTTGGTCTCCACTCCCTCACCCCCATTATCAAACATAGAATTGTCAATTTGGTAGAAGGCATACAAAAGTTTTAACGCGATAGCGTTAAGGAGCTCGTATCGCAGAAAAGCCGGTGTCGGTGTCGGCGTCGGCGTCCGCGGCGTTGGCCGTGAGCGATAAATCACGGCAGGCACTTCATAAATAAAAAGCAACTTCCAAGACGGGCTGGGTGGGAATCGAACCAGGGTCTCCGGAGCGTGAGACGGAGACGTTACCACTGAGCCACGAGTTTTTTTTTCTTTATTTAGCACTGAGCCACGAGTTCGATGCTTCAAAGCGGTACAAGAACGCCTCTAGTGAACGCGGTGTTGCCTTAGAAACGAGCTGTTTCTAAGGCTCAGGCGTGCGTCGCTTGCTCAGGCGCACATTTCGTTGTCGCGCCGAACGCTGCGTTGCTCGACGCTCACCGCGTCCGATGCGGGGCGCGTAGTCGCTGCGCCGTAGCCCATTGTCTTACACCCCTTGGCGGGTCGACGGGAACGCTGTCGCGTTCCACTCTTGAAGGCGAAGCTTAAGCGTCCTCCAATTTTTATAGATATCAAAATGATATCTAGATGAAGTTTCTCTCTGTATATACGCCTAAGACGCCCTCAACTGCGCAAGGGATTTCCAGAAGCTGCGCATTCAAAATTTGCGCTACTTGGACAGTAAGGCCTTGTGATTTCAACAGAAAATGTTTGGCTCGTTCCCGTTTACGGCGGAAGCCAACGAATTCATTCGCCATATCCATCAATGGGCAAAACGTTTCGCGTGCCATAACGCAGACATTTTTGCCATTTAAATATTATGAACTCATTTGTTCTTTTACAAATTCGATCTACCTAAAGAAACGTTCCATGATTTTTTCACACCTATCCAAAGTTATTGGACGAAAACGTGGGGTAAGACCGTACACGTGTCTGTAAAGCCCATGTTACGGTTCTCCTCGGGTATCTATAGTGCATCTTACATGTACTGAGCAGTACTTGCAGAAAGATCGCTCGCACTATCGAAAGTGCTGAGACCCATGTGCGTGGAGTTATTGTTTGAATGACACAAGTCTCGTCAATAGTTGCGATCATTCTTATTGCTAAGTGTTACCGAGTTCGAATTCACATCAAGTTGGAAACGCTCAGACCATAAATGAGGTACCCTGTGTGCGCCTATTTCTTCAATGTAGCTTTGCCGCCACAATACCGGCTTTTTGTCTATTCTTGCCTAGAGACTGCTGTAACCTCATCTAAACGTTTGAAATTCAGTGCAATGAATTCGAATGAAAGAAGAATTCCCATTGCCAGCTATAAAGAATCTGTATCATGCTGCGCCAGCATTGCCAGGAAGGTCTTCAAAGTTGTAGCGTCTATGGAGGCTTATAGGAGATGAATTGTCTGCTCCAGCTTTGTTGATCCCCGGGCTCTTTAACGAAGCATCATTTGTTAGGAGCGCCTTCTATACAACTGTGTTGACCTCTGCACGCTTACGTCACTGAGGTGAACATGCAGGCATACAGCTTCTGCAACACTAATTTGTTCGCGCTAAACGAGTACCAAACCTCCGCGGTAGCCTAGGGGATATAGCGTTGCTAAGGGCGAAATGCAAAAACGTTCTTCTACTTTGATTTAAGCACACGATAAAGAAACACAGGCGGTCAGAGGTATTCTGGATTCACCCACTATTCGTACCGCATGAGCGTTATGTTGTTTCTACATGTAACACCTTTATAATTGATTTTCAGAAGAAGAAAAGAGTAGGAAACTGTACACTTTTCGTTACTACTCAATCGTAAAAAAACAAATTAAATCTGAACACTAAATTTTCAAACGCCAGAAGGCTGCAGAAGAAAAGTTGATACTCAAATTTCTTACCTTGGTCAAATGCTTTCTTAGCTGCGCCTTCGAGAGTTTGCCAGCCTACGCATTTTACCTATCTGATATTTCGTGTCTTCATATTCATCGTCAGTGACCAGGTTCTAGGTGATATCATAATCGAAGACGAGGCATCTGCGACCACGGGCAGTAGAAAGCGCTACGGATGCTGTCGTTCACGCAGTTCCTGCGATGTTTTCAATTTATTCGCAGAACGCTTACTGTAACAATTTTCGTGCGCTGAACTTGAAAAATGGAAGTTCAGATTTATAGAATAATACATACATGAAGAAATATTTCTCGGTGTCAGCTTTTTCTGTAACTCTCACAGCTTGCAAATGAAAAAAAAAAGAAACTCTGTCCACACAATGCATTGGCAGAAGCTTAACTTAGGAAATCCGGCAACCGCAAGCGGAGCCCACGTGTCTCCGGGCCAAAAACCTGAAACAGCGCTTACAATACAGTGGCTCACATAGTGTTGACATTCCGTTAGTCTGCTGCGAACATGGTAATAATAAAGCATTCGATATGCGCACTTATATCTTGTCCGCTATCATCGTCAGACAAATTCGCTCTTTTTTGCCTACTATGTTCCACATAGGTAGAGTAGCAGGCCAGACACGATGTTCGTCCGGATTAAGTCTTATTTCCTCAAGTAAAAAGTGTCTTTTTTTTGCTTTTCATTGCAACCGTACTTTTTACGCCAATTTTTAGACGGGAAGCTCAAAATTCACGCGTAATCATTCAGACTTGTTAAACTATTTTGTGCCTGTAGAGTGATGTTAAAACGCACTCTTTTCTTGTGTGGTCAATAAAGCGCGCTGGGGAATAGAGGTAAGGCGTCCTTGAATAACCCTGGGAAAACTTTTTTGTATAAGCTTAGCCGCGGCAGATAGATAGATAATAAATTCGGTTGGCTGTTAGATTCTTCAGCAACATTTAGTTTATTATTTAGTCGCTTTAAATTTTGTTTCCAAGATCAGGTAAGCATTGGCATTGACATAACTGTTTCGCTTACTATAATAAAAAATAGGATAACTACTTGTTGAACGACAATGCTTCTATTACAAGGCGTCGCAGGCCTATAATGCGCTCTGCCGGCTCCTCTACAACACAGAGGCTCACTCCGACAAGTAAATATATTCACTGCTGCTGCAACTATGATTCTCGTTGCGTCTGTTTGAATGGGTCCCGGATGAGAAAACACTTAAAAAATGTCGATTCATATTACAATGTTCTTTTGCCTTGAAAGGCTCTATACTTATCAATACCTGTCTAAGAAAGGCTCCCACACCTATCTTTAACACGAACGTAATCGAGTAGTTGGGGAATCCGGATTAACTGAGGACTCCCGACTGCGAACCTGAGCACTTTAACGTGGACTGAATTCGCGTTACACGGGCAGGTTTGCCACAAACCGATGTGGAAATGCGGCCGCCAAGGGCGGGAATGGATACCGCGTCGTCATGCTTAGGACGGCAACGGGAACGCGACAAAGCAACCACGGTGGGTGATGCGATATCAGTCGATTGCGGAAAAGAAGCCATGGAGGTCACGAGAAAGAGCACATGTGCAACAGCACGGCAAATTTGTGTTAGTCGACGCATCCCAATTCCCTTTTTATTTCATACAAAATACAACCTTAATCATTTGTCCGGCTCCAGCGCTTAAAAGAGGGGTCAAATGTAGTTAGGACGGTAGTTCTACGATCTGCGCTAAATGAGACCAGAAAACCTTAAGTTGACTCCAAATTCATTAACAACTCGAGTCACATTCACTCTGAACATGCGAAAGGAATTCTGCGCA
Organism: Dermacentor variabilis; assembly: GCF_050947875.1. Lineage (NCBI taxonomy): Eukaryota > Metazoa > Arthropoda > Arachnida > Ixodida > Ixodidae > Dermacentor > Dermacentor variabilis. The sequence continues at coordinate 69,418,723 of NC_134575.1, read as the reverse complement.
AACCAGCAAGCTAGAGACCGTTTTTGAAAAGATATATTGGCGACCACCTTAGGGGAATAGAAAGCGTCAATGGAAGCAGAATTTTGATCACGAAAGTAAGTAGTGAAATAATTTGGTCTCTCGAAGGTGGTCACCTTGCATACAGCGTAGAGCCCTTGCTAGAGCTTTCTGTTGTTATTCGGTGGACTAAATTTTTTTTGCGGTGATAAGAATTCTCCCGTTTCAAAGACGAGAGGCTAACGTATTGGGTACCAACTCGTTAAGAAGAACTTCACTTGTTGTCACGTCGAAAGCCCCCTTAATAGCGTTACATTATTCATTTGCTGTACGCACCCTACGCAGTTACTGTACTTCATTGAGAGAGACGAATGCTCGTCAACCGGAAAATAAGGATAGAAAACAGTAACGCAACGCGCTTCTCTAATTATTGTTTATTCATTCTCTTTTTATTTCTAGGCTGGAGGATCTAGGACGCTAATGTATGTATATTGGATGTTCCTCTTACATTTATTAATAAGTGTTTAGGTGAGAAACTCAGCAGTAATGGATCATCATTAAAATGTAGTACACAATCTCTTAACCTTGCCCAGTGCTTTAAGGGGTGACAGGATTGAATTTATTCGGCTGCTAAGCTTGACGTTTGTTTCCTAGCCATTAACTATGAAATAATGTGGGTACCCAAAGGCTCGATTTATATTAACGGGTTGAAGTACACATTCAAGCTATACACATTTTAGGTGATGTTCGCGTTTCACGCTGCTCAAGTGTTCATCTTAAATTTACGATAGACTCCGTATTCTTTATAATAATCGCGCAGATTCCACGCATCGTAGAAATTACCGTAAGCATGACCCTAGTGAGTCGAAAAAAAAGCAACAGCAACTCAATACGATGCGTTAGTGGTCTCACGCCCCCTCTGCGGCGCCGGCTTTTGGTTACCAACGCATACTGCCCCTGTCCTCAGCCATGGAGGTCGACATAAAAATGGTTATCGCCCTGGCACTTACTAATGGGGTCGCCGGACCACAACGTCAATAAACATCGTTAGGGAAGTTTGCAGTTTTGCTTACTTTTGCTTACTTGGTTTAACTAGCTCATGCTAGTCTATCTATGGCCTTACCGCGGTAAAGAATGCTTAGGCTTTAGTAGGCAACTGTCAGATGTGCTCGCAGCATGCTGCCCCTTCAATGCAATCGCACCAATTGAGCCAGAACGCCAGGCACGAGCATGCCTCGACGGAGCAGAGAGGTCAAAATGGGACACCATCTGCCGCATCAGCGTGTGAGGCGTGTGGTGAGGGACAGTGCATCGCGGCGATGTCATGTAGCCCTCACTGTTGCTCCTACAAACCTGTGGTGTGAGTGCTTTCATAGTCTACGGAAGCTCTCGCCTACCTTCTGACTACGCCTCAGTAAGGCCCAATGAAAACGCGCCAAGCATCCCAACACGCTAGCTTGCAGCGAGCGGTTCATAACTCGAACGACGTTCAGCCGTGTTCAAGTCGACATTGTGCCACCCCAAAATCTCAAGCTGGCCCACACTAGAATTTCATATTGGCATAACCCGAAAAATTTAGGTAGATCCACCCCCCACTTTCAGGTTGGCCCAACCACACATTTCAGTTGTGCAAACCGCAAGGTTCAATTAAGCCTACCCAGAAATTGAAGTTGGCCCACACTCAAACATGAGTTGGCCCTCCCTCATACTTCAGTTGGGCCATCTGCACCCCCAAACTTCAACTTGACCCACCCCCTAATTTTATTTCGCCGCTGTCCAATTGTCAAGCTGGCTCACCCCTAATTTAAGTCGGCCTGCATCGCATTTCTAGTTGGCCCACCCCAAAGTTACAAATTGGCCCTGCATAAATTTTGGTTGGCCCACCTTCAAATTTAAAGCTGAACCACATATCACTTTCAGTTTGCCCACTGCTACTCTCTAATTCCCCATGCATCTTCTAAGGCGTCCTAAGTGTTTGTATGGGTATTCTCTTGTGTTATTTTTTGTTTGAAGTTGTTCGTTATCGCTCGAAAGGTACCGATCATCTACATTCACACTATTATAATATTTGAATGCCTTAACTTTGCTAATTACGCATTTTCGTGCAGATACGGGACATTACACTATTCGCGTGACTGGGCTGGGGAGGTCGCCGAAAGACTCGTACGCATCAAAATTATTTGAAAATCAGAGTGTACGCGCGTGCTGCCAATAATATTTCCCGTTCTCATAAGTGCGTGAGCACTAATGATTGTGACTTCGGCATGTAGAGGAATAAATGTGTAACAAACAGAAAAACAGGACCTCTGGTTTGAAAGCTTTTTACCGACGCGTGTATACACCACTGTTGCAATTATTTGAGTGTTGCCTTGACCAGTAGACACAAGTAAACCCTATATCATTACAGAATTCCATTTCAGCTGTGTTTTTTTCACCCAAGCGTAATAATATTGCCAATATGCTCTGTAGATACTTTTGATAGCAGAGCCCCAATAATGAGACGGCTGCATTTTAGTTCGATTTATTTTACTCTTTCATATACAATTTATGTTCGTCGTTATATCTGGTCCTTCTACTCACTCATTTGCATGAAAAACGTTCCGTTATAGGCAGTATATTCACCCATTTCTTCAAATTTGGCCCTCATGTTGCATACTGCAAATGTTCTTTTGTTTCAGGCATACGTACGCATTCATAAAAGTAAAAAAATATCCTGTATTTCTTCATGTCCAAAATACAAGTAAGAACTTATCACTCCATTCACTCATTCAGAACATACCACCCATTCCATAGCCTTGCTATAAAGATCTAGAATGCCATACTTCTTCATATAATCCATAATGATGGTTTTTAGGGAGCCCTCCCTGGCATAATATGCTTACCAAGGCTTGTCAACTTGATAATCAACCCGATGCAAATCAAACAGCATGAAAAACTAAAAACAATTGTGTATTGAGTGATGCAGACAATTGCGGTGCTTTCTTTCTAAAGTTATTTACGTAACACATTCAAGCCTGAAATCATTGAAACGTTTCTTGCTTTCTAATAATTTTGTTTTGTTCTTATTTTACAGCGAAGCTGTTAAGAACTACTTTCTCTACTTTCTTGCCCGCGATTAGAAAAAACTCCGGAAGATAATAAATACAACGCCAGGCCGACGTGCAGCGGAGGGGCCGCACGCGTTAAGCAGTCCCCATACCTGGGCCGATCCCAAAGCTAGTGCAATACTGGACCCAACCGCGGCTGAAGTGAAGCTGTCGTTGATCACTCCTCACACGTGAGCCAATTCAAAAGATAGTGCAATGCCAAGCCTACCCGCCGCAGACGTGCAGTGTGCTATTAAGGGGCCTACGTACAGAGATTCACTAGCCAGCCTTCTTCACAGAACTGAAGGGCACTTGTTTTCTTTTGTTTACAGTTTTCAGAACATTTTAGCGCAGAATTAGGGTCAGAAAGTTGGGCTTTTAGTATAAACACATTTATACTGTTGTCGAACCAAAAGAAGAAAACGAAGAAAAGAAAAAGAGATGGCGGGAAAGGTGCTTTTTCGTTACACCTCACGTGGTAGGCAGATATAGTGATCAATTTTGCTTTAGTATTTGTCGAACTATTTCCTTGGCAATAGGGAAGCTATTATTTTTGCGACTAGTAAGCAGGTTTGTAATGGAAGTGGAGCTGCATAGCAGGGGTGGGCGCCGAATTCAGTGTCCCTTATGGGCCATAAAGTGCCAATAGTTGTTGACCGTGGTGGGTGGTGCCAATCTTTCTGTTATCTTCACCATGGAAAGCACTCTACGCACATTCTTCATGATCCGCTCCCGCCTGGGTCTAATCACGGATTACTGAGACATGAGAGGGCACTGATACAGCGCCGTCAAGGGAAATGAATTCTACCGACGCCTGTGGTCCATTTGTGGCTGCGACCTGCGACGATCTGCATTCTACCACTGTCTTGCTTCATGTTATAAACTTGGCGCTGGGTGTGGTAGCACACCAGTGTAAATAATTGCTCTTGTTCTGGTGTATATTCTAGACTCAAGGGTATCAACGCCATAGGGAATTGGCAAAACAAATAGGCTGGTCTCACACACATCTTATAATCTACGAGAAGTGAAGCATAAATAAAATGGTTAATATAACGCTTTACAGCAAAGACGATGTGTGCAATTTGGTTGCGAGAAGTGTACACGCAGAAAAGTAAGACACATATTATGCGACATTTAGGGATATTGTACCTCAGGTTTCACAGTACGATATTACCATTCTGTAGGGCTGGCCGAAATGAGTACACCGGTACTGACACAAACAGACTAAATCATATGATGCAGAAAAAATGAAATAATTCGAGTTGTGTTATTGATCATTCCATGAACAGCTCTGCACACATTAGATGTATATATAAGCCCGCGTAATATCTTCATGGCCTGTGTAGGAATCTTTCGTAGAGGGACATGCTCAGCCCGGTGCAGTGACGAAGTGCTCAGTGGGGAATGCTACTTGCTTAAATCAAGACAAATAAAGAAATTAAATAATTTGTTGTATACAATTTGGCAAGGGATTCAGAAATAGGTGTGCGTTAGAGGTGCCGGCCCCTGAACCGACATTCTATGTGCAGGTGTAATGTCAAAATATACTTGTTAATAAGAAAACAGCTGTAAATACGTGGATTGCATACAAGGCTTGCATGTTATATTTTCTTGTTTTAGGTAGGAATCGTACGGTAATCGATTATGCCCATTTTGGAGAAGTGGCCAAAAACCGGTAGCAAATAACAAGTTCGTTATTAAAACAAAAAAAAGTAAACTAAAAAATATAATATACTTAGACTTTCCATTAGCATGTCGGTGTGCTTCAGCCGACATTATATTTCCTGGTTCGAGGCACCAAGTGTTTTTTTATCAAGCAGAGAAAACATGGACATAACCGGCTAGCATATATGCTTTATATTAGCCACTTCATATAGCTTTTGTACGCATATCCGCAAAGACATCCACCGAGAAAGCGACCAGGCCGAAGGCAACCAAAAGAAATGAATGCGAAGGTTGTGGGTTTGGTTCCCACCTACGGCAGGTTGTTTTTCATCCACTTTATTTTCCATAAATCTCTGGTTTCTTTATTTTATTTATTAAGCAGAATTAATTTCCCCTATGTTGTCCTTTGTGTCAATGTTTGTTGGCTTCTTGTGATACGATTTATAAAAATCGGGCCCCTCGGTTAACTCTCTTTCTTCTCGTTTATTACATAATGAGAGTCTCGAATCCGGCAACATTGATGCCTTCAGGTAGCATGTGTGGGTTTATTGACGAGTTTCCTTCACCCAAAAAGATCACGTTCTCGTGACGCCTACGGCAGAGAGGACGTTCCACTTCCGCCACCAAAGTCTGTGGGTGGTGGCACTGGCTAACACTCCCAGGGTTCTACTAGGACACATAAATACCCAAGAAAGTTAATGGGGAAACGGCGCCCTGGTAGCTCAATTGGCAGAGCATCGCACGCGAAATGCGAAGGTTGTGCGTTCGCTTCCCACCTGCGGCAAGTTGTTTTTTCATGCGCTTTAATTTCCATTAACTTCTCGTTTATTTGTTTCACTTATTAAGCAAAAGTAATTTCCCCTGTGTTGCCCTTTGTGTCAGTGTTTGTTGGCTTCTTATGGCATGACTAATAAAAATCGGGCGCCTTGGTTAATGCTCTTTCTTCTCGTGTATCAGTTGAAAGAGTGACTTTAGTAGCATAGCAGAAATGCGTCAAGAAATTTTTAAGAAGTTAAGATGGTGACAAGGAGTCTGGGCTGCAATGCATGGGGTTACTGGAAGGCAGCGGCATGGTCTTTCAAGGGACGTTAGCCCCAGCAGCTCAACGGGGGTGTCGTTATGGCGTTACAAGGAAATGGGGATGCCCTGTGTGGCTGAGGCGCCGAAAAAGGTGTACTGGCGTATGGGACTTTGGAATGTGTTGGTGAGGGCGTTCCAAAAAATATATAATAAAAACAGACAAAAAAGGGCGGAACCGAAACCAGAATAATAAATAGGAGAATGACGTGGAGCAGAAGCGGGCGGGGGCAGGTGCCCTTCGGAAAACGGGGTCGTATAGTTGATGTAAGAGTAAAACATGAAATTGTATATTAAATTGAGTAGTAGGCAGAAAAAAAAATTTTCAAATGAAGGAATAGATGAGGTTAAGAATTAAAGTTAGCTGGTGGCATAATGTATTTTGTGCCTTGGTTGATGTTATGAGAATTTACCGCGTTTAACATTCTACATGGCCACATGCCAAATTAATTCCCATCGGGTGTAGGCAATCAAACTTGTGTATGAGGTACGATTGCGTAAATTTCCTTTCGAGAGGTGAACGGAAATGTGTTTGTCGCATATAGAGCTTGGTTTATCGAATATATCACCATGTCCAGTAAAGTGGCTGAGCACTGCTTTAGGCAAATTGTGTTTCGTATCCGGGCGGTCACCGTTGAGGCTTGTATAAGAATTTGCTGTCCAGTGTCATCTATGTTTTATTTGCGAAAAGCGGCACTTTCTAGACAGTGCACTGCATTGCATCATGTGCAGGTGAAACCCGAAGTTACCTTGTGTGCGAACTCAAAGCTGTACTTTTACTGTAGTACCAGATTTAATATGCTTGCATGTAGAGCACCTGGGGCGACCACAGCGACCGGTTCTCAACTTCGTCTTTGTCTTTAGTTTATCATGTACAAGAATATCCTTAAAATTATTATTTCCTCTGTAGGCTACTCTGGCCGGGTCAGGAAAAATGTTATTACGTTTCTGGTTGCTGGTGAGGATAGGGTAATATTTACTGAGGATGATCTTCACGTTTGGAGGTGCGTTTGAAAATTAATAGTAAGAAGAGGCGTTGTTGTTCTTGTGATCCTCGGGCGGGGCTTGAGGATCTCGGCTCGATCAAGTTTGGTTGTACTGGTGTACGGTTTTTGAAGGTCAATGTTTGGGTGGTTCCTGTTTGATATGGTTTCTTTAAGGTGATCGAGTCTATCTATGTAGTTTTGATTTTCAACGCAAATGCGACGCAGTCGTGTGGCTTGGCTTTTAAAGATGCCTTGTTTGCAATGTCTGAGATGGTGGTTCGTATATTTTATGTCCTGTTGTTTGTCGAAAGGTTTCCCATGCAGCGTCGGCTTCAGCGCCCCATTGCCAATGTATATTGTTGTGTCCAGAAAGTTTATGCGCTCAGTTGAAGATTCTGATGTGCATTTCATTGTTGGATTAATAGAGTTTAGAAATGCTACCTATAAATCTAGACTATCTTGACCACGTCCCCATATTATGAATGTGTCGTCTATGTATCGCAGGTATGTGTGGGGCTTGTCAGTGCAGCGCGATAGGAAATCTGTTTCTAGAACATCCATAAATATGTTCGCGTAGGTTGGTGCAAAAGGCGTACCATGCATGTGCCATGTATCGGTAGGTAGTAACACTCCTCAAATTCGAAGTAGTTATGTGTTAGAACTAATTCAAGGAGAGATAGGTTCACTTCAGTTGAGTGTTGTGCATTGTGTTTTGACAGCGATTGTTTCATCGAAGATAGAGCATCGGGGATTGCAGTGTTGGTGTAGAGGGCCATAACGTCTAGAGTTGCGAGAATTATGTTGTGGGGTAGTGTGCCTTTAGTATTAATGTCCTCCATAATTCTCAGCAGTTGGGGTGTATCCTGTACAAATGTCAACGTCAGACAGTTCACATGCTATAATCTTCATAACAGGAAATAGTTCTATTTAACGCAATCATGCTTCCCAGGTGCATGTGTGCAGCGCGTTGGCAAAACGGCACGACCATTAAATCTAAGACAAAGTTGCCATTTTCGTGCGCAGTCTTATACAGAGCAGTTTAGACTCTATACATATGAGACTACACTTATTTGCCCTTTTGGTAAACATGAAATGAGCAGCCCCGGAAGAATTTGAATTTGACCATTATTGCCCAGATGAGACATTGTATGAGTGGGTATAATACTGGTTGCCTAAGCTTCTGTAAGCTTGCATGAGTCTGGCTTTTCCATCGTGAGCGATGACACTAAAATATATTTTAGTATATCAAAACCCGTTTTGCAAAACAGTAGTGACCAATGGTTGATGACACATAAAGGAGATTGTTGAACATACATTACTTGCGTGATCTTGGATGATTATCAAATAGGTTCCTGACGGAACGCCCATGTATGTCACTTCTGCTCTGCAATGAAAAAAAGAAATTGTTTAACCTACATGTAGTGTAACCGTTTGAAATCACTACGAAGAGGTAATTTTGTATTACTTTGTTTATTTATATAACTAGCAAATACCATCTCCTTTTCTGCGTATAATGTAGCAAAATCTTTTAGAAAGGTGGTCAGTTATAACTTTTCACATAACGAGTACCAAATTTCTACTTCCTCGACCTGAAATGGCGCTAACTGCTGTATCTTTCAAATGTATCACAGAAATCGGGTTACTCTGTGCAGGTGCGCTGGTTGAGTGGACAAATGCGAAGCCACGGTACTTGATACGCTATTACGATAACAACTCCTTGGTTCTGTCGGATCTGATCGACAAAATATCGGGTGAGTGAAATTCGTTGCAAGTTTCGCTAATATTTTAGAAAATTTTGTATCCCCAGAACTGCCACATAATTCATACAGTGTGTCTACCAATGTTTCCTTCGCTTATCATATTATTCTTTAATAAATTCCTGTTAAAGAACTTTGCTAAAACGATGTTAATCAGCATCCAGACCTTAATTTTTGCTGTTCGAGTTTCTAAAATGTGGCATCAGGACCTGCTAATACGAATGACTTATATCTATGCTTTAGCTAATGAAAGCGCTTGAAGCATCGGTACGTTTGTCATTTCCATTACTTTATATTTTGAGCGCTACACATGCCTCACTTTCGACTTCATTATCTCTACTTATGACCATCCATTGCACATCTTCATCTGCATATATCATCACCAGCAGCACAGCTTGATCCTCGTAGTAGTAGCACGTGCTCGTTTGGAATAAAGCGGTTTATTACAAGTAGTGGACGGTGCTTTTCGCTCCCCAAGACCTCTCTCAGGTTCTCACTGAAGCTGCGCTCAAGTCGCCGCATAACAACACCAGCCAAGCTCCCTTCAGCGAATCCAGACACGCCTGAAGCCGCTGCTCCACTGCAGCCTTAGCCTTCCCTCATGATCACTAACAAGTCTTCGCTGGTCTAGGCGGGGTTGACGCAGAGGACTTGCTCCAAAACTACGACCTCGTAAGCGACTTGAACAAGTGGAACAGTTCACAGAATTTACGGAACTTCTCGTTCTGCCGGTTCGATGTCGCGAAACCTGGTTTTGGAACTATAAGCCAGATCTTCTTAACTGGGCGACGTTGACGCAACAGCTTTGGCAGGTTTTCGTTACCCCACCTGCTCGCGCTGAGACCGCGAAGAAGCTCGGTGAGCGCATCCAATTCTCTGGGGAAGCATACGCCTCATACATTGAGGATCTGCTTGCATTGCGCAAGCGTGTGAGCGCCACCGTGTTCCAGAGCGACTGGATACACCCCGTTATTAAAGGTATAAACACCGTCGCCTTCAATGCCCTTGCTACGCAAAATCCTGCTACAATCCAGGATGTGATAACTACTTGCCAGCGACTAGAGGAGCTCCAGTTCCTTCGGCTATGCCTAGATAACCCCGACATTCGTCTCCCTTCGAGTGTGGACTTGTGCACGCTTATTCGCGAAATCGTCCGGGAAGAGCTTCACGGGCGGTGGTCTGCCTGCTCTCGGAAAAGTACCGTCCTTACTAAACCGAGCAGCTTGCGGGAGATAATTCGGCCAGAGATCACGTCCGCATCGTATGCCGCATGCCGTATGCGACCAACGTATGTCGACGTTGCGGCCCTATCTCGAGCCATTACCGGCCCTTTGCCTGCACCAGGAGACCACATTCCAGTGGCTTTGTTGTCACCGCCAGTGAGTGTACAGCGTCACTACTCCACTCTCCCCCCCAACCCGCAGCTCCACCACGAGAAAAAGGGTCGAATGAACACAAGGTTTTTCCTTCCCATCCTATAATTTATTTATTTATTTATTTATTTATTTACTTATTCATTCATTCATTCATTCAAGATACCTTACTGGCCCCTTGACAGGGCATTAAGTAAGGGGGGTAATAAAAGTACAAAGTAACTAGTCAGTGTACAAACCTACGGCTGAAATTTGCAAATTAACACAAAGAAATGGAGAGGAATCAATGATAATGTAGTATGACGGCAAATATAAGGTTGGTCAGGAAAAAGGATAACACGAAGAAAAATTGGCTGGCATTCTACATATGGCAAAACTCCACAGAAGAACTATAAAGTATACCAATCACAATGGCGAGAGTAAAAATAAAAGAAACTACAACCAAAGATAGGCAGCCAAAGATGCGGATTCTAAGCGCAGGAACAGTTGGTACTGTTTCAATGACGCACAAGTTAGGGCATGATAAAAACGCAGGAACTAATCGCGTGCACAGTAAAAACATTTATCAATATAAAAATGCAGTCGGGCACAAAGTGGGATACTGAAAAAAAAACAGAAAAACACGTGCAGTGGTACGAAAAATGACTGATGTCTTTAGTCTTAAAGCTGTAAAAATAACAAATAAATAAATTCACAGGTGGTATACAGGATATGGCACAGGAAGTAAAGCAAAATTGGGAGAGCTAGTGGTAAGTTTTTATTGCAAAAAGAAAGAGTGCGGAAGTTGACGGAAACTATCGTGGTCTGGTTCGGATGCGATGTCTTGAAGACCATTCCACAAACATATGGCGCGAGGAAGAACAGATGAGTGGAAGGCATGAGTTGACCCATATAATCACGTGAAACTTAAGTGACTACGCAACCGACGTGATTTAATGGAAGGAGCATCAAGGTGAAGTGGAAATGGTATGTTGCTGTATGCGTATTTGTGAAAAAGCCATAAAAGGAAAACTTCCCGACGAGCACTAAGGGGTTCAAGTGAAAAAGTGAGCTTGATTTGCGTTATCTTGTTATGGTTGTCATAATTGCGTGAAATGAAACGGGCGGTCCTATTCTGAGCCGCTTCAAGAATGTTAATTAAATAATTATGGTAGGGGGACCAGATAGATGCAGCGAATTCAAGCTGTGGGCGAACGAAGGTCTGATAAGCTAGTTGACGAACGTGAGGGGGACAGTTATGTAAATTTTGACGGAAATACCCTAAAGATTTTGAAGTTTTTGCACGTATGGTGGTAATATGGTGAGACCAGGAGAAGCTGGGTGTGAAACGAACACCAAGGTACTTACAATAATATGCCTGCGACAGTTAATAATTGTTAATGGTGCAGCAGTAGTCTGAAATGTTTTACTTGCGTGTGAAGGAGATTATTTTGCATTTTGCTGTATTCAGCGACACGAGCCATTTTTACACCAGTTGTTAATGCGGTAAAGGTCGTTTTGCAGCGTTAAGTGGTCGTGGACATAGTTATTGGACGATATATGACGCAATCGTCAGCGAAGATTCGCATGTAGGAAGAAATGTTTTCTGGGAAGTCGTTCATGTAGATTAAAAACAATAGGAGGCCGAGGACGCAGGCCTGTGGCATGCACGAAGTTACGTGAGAAAGGGAGGATTGGAAATTGCTAATTACCATGAACTGCTTGCGGAGTGATAGGAAGTTATGGAGCCAAGATCAGGTTAGCAAGTCTAATCGAAGGCCAGCTAATTTATAAATCAGAGGGCAATGGGGGTCACACGATCAAAGGCTTTCAAGAAATTAAGAAAAATACAGTCAGTCTGGAGGTTATTGTTCATGTTGCCATGTAGTTCTGTACCTAATTCTAGTAGCTGGGTTTCGCAACAGAAACGCTTCCTGAGTCCGTGTTGGTTGCTAAAAATGAAATTGTTAGATTCTATGTTTCGGTAAACATGAGAAGCGGTTATGTGTTCAAGAAGTTTCAAGAACCGGCCTTAAACTCAGGCACTATTTTACCAATTTTCCAGTAGAAGGGAATTTGGCCTGTCGCTAAAGATTGCCTGAAAAGGTGGTATAAAATGTTAGCAGAAACGGAGACAGTGTTTTTAAGAATCTTAAAGTTAATATTATCCATTCCGGTTGAAGGGGATAGCTTAAGGTTATTAATTAGAATTATTATGCTCTTGGCAGTTGTTTCGATGAGTTCTATATATGGGAAGTCAAGATTTGGTACGTATTAAACGTCAAAATGGTCTTCCCGGGTGAAAACAGATCAAAAGAATGTGGTAAATGCAGAGGTGCAATAACTGTCTGAAAGTGGAACATGATCGTCGTCTAGCAAAGGTATCTTTTGCGGATCGTGTTCGGGGCATACAAGTTTCCAAACTTCTTAGAGTTAGATTTCAGAAGATAAGGTAAATCACTAGAAAATATTTTTCTTTAGCAGATTCTACTGTGCAACAATAAGTTATCATAACATCTTTGTATGCCTTCCACGCGGAAGGCGTGCTATGCCTGTTTTGCTGTGCGGTATAAGCTGCGTAGCGCAGCTCCTGGGTTATTCTTCCGGCAAGCAAGGCAGATAGCTGCAGTTTACGTAAATTGAATATTGTTAGAGAGCAATTGATCATTTCAAATTTGTGCAGCATTTTCTCGCAATATTGTTATACATAGCAAGTACCATATTGTGTAACGGCGTTCTGGTAACGATGGCAGGGATCACTAAAGTAGAATAATCAGGATGTAGTTCGTTTCATATGGTCGTCGTAATTACTGCTGATACTCATTCAGTTTTGCCCGCGTATACCAAGTTGAGAAGTCTGCAATGCCGTCCAAATACTTTTGCAGTAGGCGTGATCCTGTTTTCAATATATTTTCTTCATCTACTATAGGGTATGCATAGAGCACGCATGCGGGAACAGACACGCAGCAATACATTGGGCTTGCAATCTAAAGAAGCAGTTGATTATTGTCAAACATCTTGTAGAAGTATTCTGTCTTTAGCTGCTGACATAAATATTTTTTACAGAATTGACGCCATGTTCACTGTGGGTGACGAGAGAATACATAAATAAGGTCCCACTCATGGCAAATGAGACTTTCTACCATCTCTGCAAACATCCTGTATACGTTGGATTTAGCTACCCTTGCTTCTAGCTGAATCGACGAAGCTAAATAAAATTTCTTTGTTGCCAAAAGATCGTTGCTGTTAGTGAGCTTGCTGGGGGGCTTCTAAACGCAGGGAAATAGGCAGCCGGTCACACGGCATATGTGGTCGAAATAAAACTGCTGTCAGAGGTGCAGACAAGTTCAATTTCTATTCACTTTCACGTGATCCGGGGTAGCTTACAAAAGCACTGCCACTTGTTCGAGTAGTCGGGCCTCACCACCCCGCACCTTCACGCGACCTAAAAGTGCCCGTGACAACCTTTCTCGAGGAACTCACCCAACAAACGAACTGTTTTCTTTACGAGTCGCACTGTTGTAGATGTTTGGTTTTTACTCTATACTATGCCCTAACCTTTACGTCTACTCTTTTATCGCCACTCCTCCTCCACCGATGACTGTGGTTCAGATGTCAGCAGAGTGCGCGAGCCAGTTACTGCAGTCAGTAGCACTTTCTTTCCCTTCATATCTTTGTGTTGACAAGCACAAAGCTACACTTACCATTTCAAGCCTAGAACCTTCCTCTGGCGGGCCAGTACTTCGCCATGTGCTAAAAAAAGAAAAAAAATGTACACACCAAGAAACAAGCAAACTAAACTAGTTGACGATCAACATCACTCAAGGTTCCATCCCTTTCAGCCTCTTCTGCCTTTATTCTTACGCTGGACGGCGGAACCGAAGAAGAGGAGATGGAAGAACTGCGAGCGGTGTAGGGAATGCCCGACTGCCTGCGATCTCGTCACTACGGTCCCTCGATCTGCTTGCGAATAAAAACATCTCATCCGTTACAACTTTAGTGGATGGCGGTGAATAACCGCCCAGAACAACCTTTTTCTGCGCACCCTCCAACGACGCCGGCACTTGCTCGGACTACCGCCTGAAGGCACCAACATGAACCAACCTCAAGCAGCTGGCCGCAGCCATGACAGAAGCAAGCAAGATGACAGTGAGCACCCAAGGCAGGTTATCTGCTGGATCCCTCAGAATGAACCGCGCTCATTTTCCCGCAAAGCTGGTTAGGATGTTGATGACTGGTTGAAGTATTATCAAATGGTAAGTGGTCACAATGGGTGGGACGAAACGGCGCGACTTGCTAACGTCGTTTTCTTTCTCGCCGGAACCGCACTTCTATGGTTCGATAATAACGAAAGCACGATCACACCGTGGGAAAGGTTCGTTGACGAAATCAAGAGCTGCATCGGAGCCTCACTTTCGAAAAGACAGAAGGTTGAGCATAATCTTTCGCGTGGAGCGCAGTTGCCCAGAGAAACATGCACATCTTACATTGCAGAAGTATTCAAACTGTGCACAATTGGGAACATGAGCATGTTGGATGAAAATAAGGTTGGACATCTTCTAAAGGGCATTGCTGGAGATGTCGACAATTCCATTATATCAAAGGAAAACCTGCGGACTCCATCTGATCTAAGACGTCACTGCCGTGCTTTTGATGCACTGAAGACGCGTCGTGTATTGCCAAAGTTTGGTACACCTGACAACGGGACCGCGGTCGCAAGCGTGGATGTCTCCTCCTCCCACGACATCGCCTTGTTTGTACATCAACTTGTTAAAGAAGAATTGGGGCACTCTCAAGCACAAGGTGCAGGAAGAGATGCAGGGCGGGAGTACCCCCAATGCATAGGCGCCGTGGCAGACCCCTTGGCCTCTTCGACGAAATCACGTGAACGTTCATCCCGGCTTGGGTCTTCAGCTTCCGACCGCAGCCTTATTCCTCCTCCGACCAGCTATCGTCGCACGCCATCACATCGCCGTCCCTCACTTTCACCACAATCGCAGCTGGGAAACTAGCTTGTGTGACCGATGGAGGCGAGGTCGCGGGACGGTCAAGTTGTCAGTCCTCCACCTGTCACCATGCGCAAAAACAAAGAGTGCGTCAGTTTTGACGGTTTAAATACTGATGCCTTAGTATATACCGGTGCTACAGTTTCTGTAATTATTGTTCTGTTTAAGAATCGTCTGGGACACGAAGTGACGTTCACGTGGGACCAAAATACTACTTTTCGTCGAATTGGGCGTGAACAGCTGCGGCCAGTTGCAATTTTCTCTGGTATAGCGAGTGTGGGTGGACAAGATTTTCCATCGGAATTTGTTGTTTTGGTACACACCAATCGCAACATCATCCTTCGGATTGAATTTCTTGGTGATTGGCGTGCAATGTTAGATTGTGGGGCAGGTGCAATTTCTCTTCGAAGTAACGTGATAACACCAATACCAGCAGTATCTGGCGTGGACAAGCAGAGTGTATTTTTCGTCTCTCACGGTATCCGTTTACCGACTCAGAGACTGCGGCATTTGTTCCGGTGACTTCCACGCATTGCCCTCCGCATCGCTGTCATGGTTTAGTTGAGCCGTACTCCCATACTATGTTCAAGAAAAATGTAGTGGTTCCTCAATCCTTTATTGAATGTGTAGATGGTCGTGCTCACTTGTGTACGATGAACACGTCTTTGGAGCAAGTGAGCCCTCTTCTTCTTTACCGGCTTTGGAGGCGATAGCCGCGCCGCTACGGACCTATTGGTGAGACTGTAGTCCTCGTGGACGTTCACGACATCCCCTATATTTTTATTCCGTTTCTTTGCATTTTCGCTACGCCATGTGCTTTCCGTACTTCATTTCCCCTTCCACTTCCCCTTGCTCATAGCAGCAAACCAAATCCCTCCGCTTGGCTAACGTCCCTCCGCTTGGCTAACGTGAGCGCGATACCCAGAGAGGGTGGGGGGTCACCGTCGCCGTTTCTGCAGTAGGATAATGTCGGGTTTTTTGTTTACTGTGGTAATATGTTGTTGCAGCACGGCTTTCTTGTTGTTGTAACTGTGGCAGTTCCACTGCCAGACCGTAAGGTCCGGTAGCGATGCTATTATGGATTGGTTTTCAGATATAGTTGTGGCGAGGGTGGGGCTTGCGTCTGTTCTTGGAGGTATGGGTGTTTGGCGAATTCCGCTGAAAAGATGGGGCTGCGGACTATAGGCTTGAGGGTTATGTTCAATTAATTCGAGACGCTCTTGTATGGTGCGGAAGGACGTGGTGATCAATTCCTCCAGCCGTGCGAGTCGTTGGTCGGTCACGGCAGCCGTGCTGGCGTAGGTGTTGGCGAGCGCTTCAATTCTGGCTTCGAGCTGAGTTTCCAATTGGGTCAGGTCCTTGTTATGTCGTGATGAAGTCCGTGTTCGTTTCTTGGTGGTTGGGTCAGTCATCTTCTCCTCCTGGGGCGCGTCTTGGGTTTTGTCCTTTGATTCTGTGACTTGGTGCAATAGCGTGTCGGAGTTCTGCTCGGGGACAACAGTGGTTGTTGGTTCGGTGCGTGCTCGTTTCTTGGGGGTTGGATCAGTGGTCTTCTCCTCCTGGGGCTCGTCTTGGGTTGTGTCCATTGATTGTATGCCTTGGTGTGATGGCGTGTCGGTGGCGGGTGTAGGTGTCTCGGGTGACTGAGCTGGCTCTGTCCTTGGATTGGCTTGCTGTGCTTGAAGTTCTTTCTTGACCTCGTCTAGCTTATCGGCAAGCCGGCGCGTGGTTTCCACCAGGGTCACATTGGTTGCGCGGAGTTGTTAGAGTTCCTTGTAGTAGGGGCTGGTAGTCCACGCCTGCCAGCTGCTCGGAGTGCTTCGGCCACCAGTGGCGCTGTTGGAGCTTGCGCTGCGGCCTTTAACTTCACCCTTGGCTACGTCGGCCCAGCTGACTTTGTCACGGGAGTGCGATCGCTTTGCGCCGCAGCTGTTTGTGTCCGAAGAGTCACGGCCGCGGGATGCGCTGCGCGAGGCATGACTGGAAGCGTAACGTGATGCGTAGCATGAGGCATGGCGCGACGCGCTGCGGGATCCGCCACGGGAAGCGCTGCGCGAGCAGGAGCGTCCTAGGCGTGGAAAGGCGCTTGATTCGAGTGCTTGCTTTCGCTGTTCTTCGGCGTTACGGCGTTCCCATCGCCATCGCCGCACGACGTACGGAACCTTGTATTTGGCTCTGCAGAGGCGGTCTCCAGTGGGGTGTTCTTCACCACAGAGCTTGCACTTGCGGACACACTTGTGGCCCTCTCTGGGATTAGAAACACCGCATGAAAGACAAACACGTACGTTTGGTGTGGGGCACACGTCGCGCCTGTGGCCGACCTTGCCGCATACTTTCCACACTTCTATTTGCTTCCTGTAGAGACTGCACGGATAGAGCGTGGATCCATAACGCACATACTTGGGAACCTTGACACCGTTGAACACAACGATTATTGTCGTCGTGTTCCCGATACGCTTCGCTCCCACGGCGAGGGGGTTGTACTTTGTAACGATCTGCTGCATTATTTCGGCTTCGCTGTCCTCGAGCGCTATGCCCCTGATCACGCCCTTGACTGTGGCGTGGGCGGTCGTTCCGTAAGCGCTCACTTCGTATATTTTGCCTTGGACGTTGATAGCTTGTATTCGAGCATACTTGTTCGCTCGCTCCTCACACGGAGTGCTGAGCACCATAATGTTCTGATGGATATTGGGACACGCCATATCCTCAGCTCGATCTGCCTTCTCAATTCCCGCTGCCACCATGATGGCAGTAGCCACGCATGCAGCTCGCGCCTTGGAAATATTGAGCCCTCCGCGGGGCCGCACGACGATCTTAATTTCTTCCGCAGGCATTGCGGGCATGCGAGCCGCCCGAATAACTGCGGTCCTGACGTTCTTGTTGAATTTAGTCTTCTGCTGAGAGCTCGGAGTATCGGTACCAGAATTCGACTCACCCTGCGTTGCATGCAGGCGTGTTCGGCTCGTGTGC
Source organism: Dermacentor variabilis (assembly GCF_050947875.1). Taxonomy (NCBI): domain Eukaryota; kingdom Metazoa; phylum Arthropoda; class Arachnida; order Ixodida; family Ixodidae; genus Dermacentor; species Dermacentor variabilis. The sequence goes on along the minus strand of NC_134575.1, from coordinate 69,400,827 downwards.
CCACCATTGTGCAGTCATCCGGGCGTGCGATGAAATTCCTCGAGCATAATTTCTTCTCCCTCTACTTGCATGCACATTTGGGAAACCTGGGAACCATGCGTGAGTCAACTCGGCCCTGAATAATTTCATCCTCTATTAAAATACCGGTCATCCGCTTCAAGTGGCACGCGCAGGTGCCCGGCCCAAAACTCTTCAAGCATAATTTTATAATATGGCATAAAGGGACTTGAATGGCCTTCCATACGCCATCGCAGCCATCACTAGCCCATCTGCCTTTACTGAAGCTGTTGTCACCCATATCTCAAAATGAACGCCTGTTTCTAACGTTTATTTTATTAACCACCCCTTATGTAATACCCCTCCAATGGGATTGTTAAGATAGTAAAGTGAAGGGAAGTGAAGTGAATACTATCATTCCTCAGCAGCATGGACTAATACCGGGACGCTCCACAACTACCGTCCTTGTTAGATTCATGATGCATGTCCCTCAAGACGCCTATAAGAAAGTTCAGCTGGATGTCGCTTATTTTGACCATCACAAGGCGTTTGATGTCGCATGCCACAACATACTCCTTCAAAAGTCGGCACAACCTCATCTGCGCCACTCTGTCACAGCGTTGATAAGAAGCTACCTAGGCGACCGGTACTGCTACGTTAGCGCAAATAGTCAATGGTAAGATCTTTATGAGGTTACAAGTGGAGCTCCTCAAGAGTTTGTCCTGGGGCCTGTTATTTTCACACTCTTTAATATCGGCTTTTCGATAGCCATTCAAAAGTCTTCAATATTATTATATCCTGATGACGTGAAACTTTAGAAATCTGTAAAAAAATATTAGTGATTGCGCCGGTCTTCAGAAGGACATTGCAAATTTTGTGTTATGGTGCGCTGAAAACTAGCTTCTTATAAATGCGTCAAGAAAGAAAGTTGTAAGCTCGACACGGAACACCAATAGGACTTTATTTCCCTATAACGTTAAATATGTTCTACTGCCAAGACGTCAGGGAACGAAGGACCTCGGAGTGTACTTCGATAGCTCTTGGATTTCTCGCCTCACGCTGAATAGATCAAGCAGCGTGCACTTCAAACACTCGGCACAGTATGTCGGGTGACGAGAGGCTTCAAACAACCTGGGTCATTTGTAATTTATTTAGGAGCCTATGCATTCCACTTCTTCAGTGTGCCCCCGTAGTTTGGGGCGCCCCATGTTGGGCAAATTGTAAACTTTTGCAAAATGTGCGAAGAAAGTTCACATCAATATTTAATCATCGATTTTGCCAAAAACATTTCATCTCCATAGAGCTAATAAAGACACTCACGTTACCTACCCTCACTTGTAAGCGCAATAAATGGGATGTTCTTTTTCTTCACAAATTATTACATTCAAGAACCTGCTGCTGGCACTTGCTTTATAATATCCGCTTTTACATTCCACAGAAAGGCGCAAGGAAGCAGCGCGCTTTTAAGCTTTCCCATTTTTGTGGCCTTCTATCAAGAGTGCAGGCGACATATAACTACGATTCATAGGGCCTAGATATCTTCATGCGTAATTTTGATGTTTTTTTTTTGTTCTGAAAGGAGTTGCAGGGCAATTTCAATAACTGATAAGTTGTGTACGTGTCCCGTCACAACTTATCATATCAGTTGTGTACTGCGTCCCATCATTCTGTGATCCATTTTTCTCTCTTTCTCCATTGTGTTCGTGTGCACGTTTTATGCTCTGTTAAAATCTGCATTCGCGAAAATATTACTTTTTGTTTATTTGTGCGTGCGTGTGTATGCGCGTATGTGTGTGTGGACTTGCATTGTTCTTCCTGTGCATTGTATTACGAAGTGCGCTAGCCCGAAGACCCTCGAGGTTGTTCCTGGGCAGTTTACTTAACTCGTCTATGTATTATTATGAGCGGTGGAGTGCTCGAAGTGCGCTTCAGCTCCGACACGGGTTGGCCCGGTATGGCACCCATTGCACGACCTCCGGGATCAGCCCATATTTTTGCGCACGGACACGACAACTACATTGTGAGGTGCAAGTATACAGCTTCGCTCTAAAACAATATTCGTGGTGCAGCTCGCTCAAGCGTGCGGCTGTCAGTGCTGAAAACCCCGTGTGTAGCGGGTCGACTCTGCTTACTAGAAAAGTTCAGCATTCCAAATTTTTAGGTGTCAAGTTGTTTATTTTCTAGGCATCCCGCAGACTTCCGTTTCAAGATAACGATGTCATCACCCAGTTTAGCTGGGTATATATCAGCCAATATACATCGAGTAGACACAAACGTAGAGCCTTCTGTAGTATCCCTGACGATGTGCTCCTTGACGTCGCTGTGTCTAAGGAATCATCCAATGAAAGAAGAAGCATCGGATAAAGATCCTGACTGCAATAAACATACGCCTTTGGTACCATATTTCCTATAATAAACAAAACGAAGTTTTTTCTCCCGTTGTTCCACTTCCCAATTATTGTGTGTGTTTGCTCCTGTCCCTAGTTTTCTCACAATAATGGTTATTTCGTCCTCAAAGGTGAACCCACCCTTAGAGACGTCCATGCTGCAACACGAGAGCTGTGATGCTCGAACATTGAGGAGCTGTGGTGGGTGATGGCGCTTTGTCGATTTTCCCCATCGCTGTTTTCGCGCCTTCCAGTCTATGCTACGCGAATGTGTTCTGCTTTCATTAAACGAGCAGACGGAGAACTGAGGGGTCAAATTTTCGGTAGCTTTACAGATTTCAACGGCTACATATGTATTAAAACTTGTTATCGGTTAATATGTCACCGTGGTCAGACAGCGACCCCAAATTTAACAGTATCCTAGGAAATACCTTATCGTAGTTCACGGCCATTCTTTAAAATGCAAATAAGTTTCTTCGGTATTTATCAAATTTCTCGGTGGTTGCTGAATAATGGTGGTTGGTCGGACGTTTATCGCTGGTCAGAAGGCATCGATACGAAGGGCGAGGTATATCGCGCAGCGCTCAATGATGACTCATACAGTCTTTAGGTTGGGCATTATAATTCTTACAATGTGTGCTGGAAATGTTTGGTAGAACAGCTTACTCATCCGCCGCCACCTGGCCAACGCCAAATAAAAAGACTCGAACGATAATTGTCGCAGAGCGTTCAGGCAGTGACAAGGAATATATCTATCTCCTTCCACAATGGCGTCCGCTCCGCTATAGATAACACACATATGATGAAGCCAAGCAAGGGGTCAGAATCGCAAGCAAGGGGTCAGAAAACTACGCTTTGTTTTATTTTACTTTGTAATGCACCTTCATACTGGGGAGCGCCAAGCGAAGGCTTCTAACAACCGCAGGAAAGTGTGTTCATTGTGGGAATCACCGAACGATCCATGACATCTAACTAACGCTAGAAATGGTTCTTAAACTGCTCGTGGCCTAAATCCAGTTCTACCGCATCTATCTCTGGTGGGACTCCAGTAGCGGTACAGTTACTTTGTGCCCGGCACTGACATGTTGGAGCTTTACTTTTTGATAACTTTCTGTGTTTGTCTATGAGCACCCGCAATGGTGCACAATAAGTTCACGCTGTGCTTGACTGACTCCCAATGATGATTCAGGCTCGCCCCGTTAGCATCCACTAAATTTGAGATATAGTTCTACGCTGTCCATGCGTCACTAACATTAACATTGGCTGCAATAATCCGACCTAACGTCCCCATGTCTCCTCGTGCGACCTTGAAAAGTCGCAGCTCCCTTGGGGTCGCGCAGACCGCGCTGAAGGCTCATGGTCCGCGATCTGCAACGCCGCCATAATTTTGGAGGCTCGGTGGAACCTTGTCGCCTGTAATCAGCCTATTTCGATTGTACTTTCACTTTTCGCAATGAAGACGTTCGTCAATTTCCAGTATCTTACCCGGGGCCACCGAGTCGCAAAATCACCTCGTCCCTCACGGCCACATAGGCGTAGTTCTTCCAGTCGGAGATAGCGTACTACGACAGAGGAAAGAAATTGCGATATACGTGTTTTCCGCGAGTTCGCCTGTCAGTCGAAACAATTAGTCACGCCTCGGGCGAGGCATGTCACTCTTGTGCGCGCGTCCACCACGGTTCGACCACGGCCACTTTATTTTTTTGTTGGCACCAAGGACGCGGTGCTACGCTGGAGGCATTCACAATCTTTACCACCGAAATAAAACACGCACAACGCACTGCCATCGGTGATGTACTGAGCACCACTATCAAAAACAAACCGTCGACTGGCACTTCTTATGTAAACATCTTCTCGGGATGTCGTGGCCCCACAGCATGGTTTCATTGTCTGCTTTCTGATGACGTGGTCGATGCGCCATGATGGACAGCGATGCTGATGGGTGCGTAGCGTTCGTCCAATGACAATGTATCCAAGCTGTAATTTGAGATGGCTGTTCCGTCATTCTTGATGCATCGGAGCCGCAGTATCACAAACACGGTCAGCGTCGAGAATAGTTCGCTTTTCTAGAACTAGTGCGATGGTATTCCTTCTGCCTAGCACTGCTGACTAAACAGTTCAACACCTTCCTGCGTTTCAGAACTCATTTCTCAATTCATAATACCACGCAAGACCCCTCACCTGCCAAAATGCGATTACTGCGGTGTCGTTACAATATCCATCTGCTATTGCTGTGAGCTTCAGCACAGGCAACCGGCAAGGACTTTCGAATGCACAACACACACAAATACGGCGTATATGCGCATGGAGGCGCCTGCGTGGGGCAAGCGATAACAAGCAATGAATTGGGCCGCTGGGCAGCATGCTCTTCGCAATACATCGCGGAGGCTTCACGCACACAGATAAACTTTTAGATTTCACTGTGATCCGTGACCACGGACCCTGTAATACCATACCGCCATCTTACAGTGGCAGCCGCTGCTCCCGTCTCTATGGGCAGAGTGTCGTTTTTCGTTGGTAAAGCGGCCGCCTTAATGGCCTTATCGAAGCGCTGCGGTGACCAGCCATGCCACGTCGCTGCATTGCCATACTTCTAATTGACAGGGAATGGACATATAATTGTCATGACTGACTGTATTGAGAATAGCACTGCAGCGCCGCTGGCGACTGCTCACCGCATGATCTCCCTCGTGCGTGCGCACTTCTAGAATGTTTCCGCATTGAAACCTTTCGCGTCACTCTCATCATTCGCGACAAAATGTGCAAAAACTGTTAACATGCTTGATGCCCCTTCGTCATCTGATATTTAGTAGGACGTTCTGGTGGGCTAGTTGGTTGACAGCTTTAGACGGTTCTTTTGCCAGCGCGAAGAAATAACGAAACAATAATGAAACCACGAGTGCAGACTGCCAACTGTTTATTTCTGAAAAGCAAACAACACACATATATTTCATTCGGGAACCTGTGCATGTGTGCGAATTATCACTCTCACATACGCCGATAAACATAAAAACGTAAAGGTTATCTACTGGGTAACAGTGAATTCCAAGATTGTGACAAGCGATCACCAAAATAACCACGAGGCATTCTTACAGCATCATCAAAACCCAGGGAGAGATAATATAAAAAAATCACGATAACGTTACTTCCTAATGCGAAATTTGAACGCAGCTATTAGCTTGTTCGGCTTTTTAATATATTTAGGCAAAGAATTCGAGCAAGACATGTATGTACAGCTACAGACAAAATTTTATTCTTCACACATACTTTTTCTTCAAGAACAATCCACTCGCAGTTCTTGATTCTCATGACGAAAGCATTCTGCTCGGAGAAATAAATGGATATGTGCTCGACTTGCTGCACCAATGCCTGGTTCGGCGTAGCGCTCCTCTGGATTCTGGTGGCGACGGTTCTGAGCCTCTGCTTGGGCAGTCCGTTCAGCCGCAGAAGCAGACAAAGGACTTCCACTGGTTGCCTCGCTTATGGCTCAGAAAGAACTGGCTGAGAATATAATTTATATAGGCAGACCGGTTATATTATAATATAAACCGTCTGTGAGCCTCGGGCAATACGTCTCGTGCGGAACATTTCGCACCTGTAGCCCCAAACGAAGCGTAGCTTGTCACAACTGCCTCGCTTATCGGGAGGTTGCGGGAGGCAGCACGTAGGTCCATAGCAACGTTGCGCGGCGAAGAGGTAGCGACTGACTGACGCTGTTGACTCTTCTAGCGAGTAAACTAAAGGCGGCGCTGCGTTTCGGCTTATGTAGCGCACACCGTGATACGCTGATATGTCGCAGGCGCTTCGGCAACCAGAGAACAACGCGCGCTCTCGCGCGGTCGCCGCCGTGGAGGAGGGGGGAAGGGGTACATGCAGTGGCCAACGGTGGTGGGTATGCGTTTCGTCTCGGGCAGCTGCACATCATCGAGATCAGCCGCCGCCGAGCCGGCGCTCTGACTGCCAGCGCATAGGTGTGGCATTGGAGGATTGATTGAGTGATTGAAAGATTTATTACATGGGATGGCCCGTGGCCTAAGATAGGGGTAAGGGATCAGCTGAAAGAAAGGATGCGTGCCTCCTTCGCAAAGGACAGCAAAGCGTTAATTCTTTTAGTGGCATCTGCTTGTGGTACGACCCAGTCTTAGTATGATGCCACCTTTAGAGCTCGGGTGTGCTTGTCCCTGAGGGTGGCTGTGGCAGGACAGGCCCAGAACAGATGTTTGAGATCGCCATTGATCGCAGGGCAGTTGCGGTATTCGACTTGTGTTCCTTTCCACTTGCATAGAACATCCGGTGTAATAGATGCCGTAGCTCTTGCTTTGTGGGTGAGAACCTGGGCTGTTCTTGGAAGGCGAGTGTGAATGGGAGGAAGGATGCTAGGAATGGACTCCCGTAGTAGTGTCTTGCTCTCGTGTTTCAAACGGACAATCTGGTGATCTGGTACAACGACGAATGACGGGGAGCTATAGGTTTGGTCCGGCACGGACGGGCTCCCTTCACGGCTGCGATGGTGGTCTTCTCTAATTTTCTTGCCTGCAGCCTCATGGGCCGCCCTGTTCCCCGCTCCCCTCATGTTGTGACCCGGTCTCCAGTGTACGAAAACGCGTGCATGTCTATTGTCCCGCAGGTGGCGGCAAGCTTGTTTTATACTGTGAGCTATGGTAGTCGTATAGAATCGGGAGTTCAGTTGCTTGAGGGCCTCTTGACTGTCGGTGTAGACGTGAAACGTGTCTTCTGTGCGCGTCTCACAGAGTTGAATGGCTTCTTCGATGGGCAGTTGTTCTAGATCGGTGGCTGTCAAGTAAGCACAGAAACTGTGGCTCATGGTGTGTGATTGACTGTTTTCACTGTAAATAGTGGTAGCGGCACATATTTTGCCTTAATGTTCATCGTATTGTAAGGCAGCATCAGTATATATATTTGTTTCTTCATGCTTGTGTTGCGCGTCTAGTACTCTTTGTTGTCGATGTGCGATGCATTCAACTTTGGTGTTCGTAGGTAGTGGTCTGGGTTCCATAACCCTTATTTCATGCCAGGGTGTAAGCAGGTGATCCAGTTCTGGCAGGTGCAGGTTGGTGCCACGCGGTGCACTTAGCAGTCGCTGACCATTCCACGCGTTCTTCAGCCTTGTTTCATGGTTATCGTTCTGGGTTTTAACCACTGCTTCCAGCGTCGGAAGGCCGGAATATCTGTGCAGGTCTTTTGTTTTTGCGTGTATTGGTAGGCCGGTGATTGCCCTTATAGCCATGTTGTGTAGCTTGTCAAGTTGCTTGTAGTTTGCAGCCGTCAGGTCTTAATGTGGGGCTACGAAACTTATCTTGGCGTTGAGAACAGCTACCGTAAGCCGTCATGCAACCTCTGTTCCTGCCCTTCCATGTGGTGGGTTAGCCTCCTGGTAAGGTGCACCATTGGGTTACATTGCTGCTTCAAATGTTGCAGCCATGTGCTTGCCGTGCCGTCTTTGTTGTATGGGATGCCCAAAATTCTGAGGTATCCCTCTTCCGGTCGGCGAATTTCGTGGCCGTCGAAGTAAAGGGTTTCGTCGCATCTTCCATGTTTGTCATGTATCGTGATATAATACGTCTTCTCCGGCGAGGGTCTCATGTCTGTTGGCTTCAGCTCCTGATCAATTATGACCAGTGCATTTTGTAGCGTTGTTACTTGTTCAGCTGAAATGAGCCTATAGGTAGTCCACGGAATTATATCATCAGCGTACATTGTAAACCAAATGTTTTCATCTGCGTCTAACTTCCACGCGATCTTGGCCATCCAATGATTCCAATCCTTGATTAGAATCAAGAACACCTTAGACTTCTGTCAACCAAAGGACCAGGCAGGATTCCGTAAAGGCTACTCAACAATAGACCATATTCACACTATCAATCAAATGATAGAGAAATGTGCAGAATATAAGCAACCGTTGTATATAGCTTTCATTGATTACGAGAAAGCGTTTGATTCTGTCGAAACCTCAGCAGTCATGGAGGCATTACGGAATCAGGGTGCAGATGAGCCATATGTAAAAATACTGGAAGATATCTATAGCGGCTCCACAGTCACCGTAGTCCTCCATAAAGCAAGCAACAAAATCCCAATAAAGAAAGGCGTCAGGCAGGGAGATACGATATCTCCAATCCTATTCACAGCGTGTTTACAGGAGGTATTCAGAGACCTGGATTGGGAAGGATTGGGGATAAAAGTTAATGGAGAATACCTTAGTAACTTGCGATTCGCTGATGATATTGCTTTGCTTAGTAACTCAGGGGACCAATTGCAATGCATGCTCACTGACCTGGAGAGGCAAAGCAGAAGAGTGGGTCTAAAAATTAATATGCAGAAAACTAAAGTATTGCTTAACAGTCTCGGGAGAGAACAGCAATTTACAATAGGCAGCGAGGCACTGGAAGTCGTAAGGGAATACATCTACTTAGGGCAGGTAGTGATGGCGGATCCGGATCATGAGACGGAAATAATCAGAAGAATAAGAATGGGCTGGAGTGCGTTTGGCAGGCATTCCCAAATCATGAACAGCAGGTTGCCGTTATCCCTCAAGAGAAAAGTATATTAATAGCTGTGTCTTACCAGTACTCACCTACGGGGCAGAAACCTGGAGGCTTACGAAAAGGGTTCTACTCAAATTGAGGACGACACAACAAGCTATGGAAAGAAGAATGATAGGTGTAACGTTAAGGGATAAGAAAAGAGCAGATTGGGTGAGGGAACAAACGCGAGTTAATGACATCTTAGTTGAAATCAAGAAAAAGAAATGGGCATGGGCAGGACATGTAATGAGGAGGGAAGATAACCGATGGTCATTAAGGGTTACGGACTGGATCCCAAGGGAAGGGAAGCGTAGCAGGGGGCGGCAGAAAGTCAGGCGGGCGGATGAGATTAAGAAGTTTGCAGGGACGCATGGCCACAATTAGTACATGACCGGGGTTGTTGGAGAAGTATGGGAGAGGCCTTTGCCCTGCAGTGGGCGTAACCAGGCTGATGATGATGATGATGATGATTCCAATCCCAAAATGATTTCATGCCCTACTTCAACTCTACATGCTACAGCGCAGGAACTATGCCCCTCCGCATGGCTCCATCACACGTGCCGAAGCAGATTCATGGACGGAGCTACAGAAAAACCCCTGCTCGCACCGCACATTAAATGATCCCATGTGCCCCACACAATATCCGCAGCAATTTCCTGATTTCAATGCCGCGGCTATTCTCTACCACACCATTTTTTCGTGTCTGCTCATGAGCGCTTACCCTAGATTCTCATACCATATCGCACACAGGTAAGCCTCGCTGAAAACCGTCAACTCCCGGTACCAGCCGATGGATGGATGGACATTGTTAGCGTCCCCTTTGGAACGGGGCGGCGGGTTGCGCCACCAAGGTCTTGCCATTATACTGCCTAATGTCCTACCGAGGCTAAAGAAGAAAAAAAAAACACTATGAACTCCCACAACCAAATTTTCTGACCCCCTATTGCGAACGTTGCTTTTGTACGTCCCAGTTTTTGGTCATTTCCCTACTTTTCTTCAACCAATCTTGCAATCGCCTCATACTAATCACTATTGCGGACATGTTTACTGTTGTATGGCTCTCGCTGAACCCAAAGGCTTCAAGGAGGCCAGTGGTGCCTAAATCGACCGCTGGGCAGGCGTCTTCACATTCTAATAAAACATGCTCCATTGTTTCCCTTCCTTTACCGAATCTGGTCGTCAGAGAGGGCCACGCCGCCACGGCTTACCCACGCCCAGGACCTTTTGAAGGACCGTGTGGTTCTTCTTTATTTTAATAAATATTTATTCTCTGTCTTTTACCAAATATGTTACAGTATTGAGCATTAGGTACCTGCCATATTTAGCCAACGTACTTTTGGTTCTTGTGATCAGGAAATTTCATGCTAATTTGCAGTGGTGTCTTGCGCATTGAAGCAATCGTTTTGTTTATTCCTTCTTTCTCCTTTTTCATATTCATTGTAGCGTTCCATACAGGATGTCTCATAGAAAGGAAATTATCGTTAGAATTTCCTTTTCAAAGACATTCATATATTTTGTTTACGAGTTCCAACAACGGTGTTATTAAGGTTAGGATGACCATTTCATCCTATTTATTACACATTCAGGGCAGTAGGTAAAGTAGTTAATATAGCCAAACAGTGCCAATAAGAAGGAAGGAGTAAGCTATTTTGTAGACATGCCTTAGACGTGGCATTGAAACAGGCTGACTGCTGTGATAGCAAGTTATATAAGAGTGCCTGCTTCTCTAGCATATTAAAAGTGTCCATCGCAAGGTGTGCTGCTTATGTGAATATTAAATTTTGTATTGTGTCGCGGGCGGGACGCAGTTGCACAGAAAGGAAGGTGCCATCGTGATACCTTTTCATCCACGATTTCTCACTGCCCACACCTACAATCGTTTAGATTGGGATTGCACGGAAACAGGCAATTTGTAGGCACACAGTCGTTCTCAGTTATTTCCAATGTCGAATCATTCATGCGACTCGTACTACTGCGTTAGTATTCTTTGGGCACTTAACGCACTTATCGGGGGCTAAGTATGTATGTTTGTAAGCTATATGCTAAAGCTGGCATGATAAACGGCATCGGAGCCAGCTATGGAAGTTAACGAAGACGATGAACGCACGCGCCGGGGCTTGGCGCTCTTGGGTGCGGCCGGCCTGTACGGGAGCCTGCTGGCGCCCACTTCAAGACAACACGCAGCCCCCGTTGGTGACCCACTTGGTGACCCGTTTGTGACACAAATTACGAGAAATAGATTCATCGTGCGGAAAGCGGGAGACACCTGTTCGACAGCCAGCATTGTATCCTGTCCCTATGTGCTGTGTCACTATCGCCACAGGGCGAGCTGCACCTCTGGCGTTCACTGAGGACCACTTTCGTCTGCCCCTTTCCGGTCGCAGTCATTGGGCCTGGCATGCGACTCGGAAGCCTCTTGGTCCGCTGTGCGCTGCTGAGCTTCCGGCACCATCATCTCACAAGGGCACTGCGGTCGTGGTTAACATCAACGCGATGACGTCGACACCACCTCGAGGAGCTGCTGCGCGCTTCGGTGGTATAGGGTGTGGACATGCGCACACTCTGCTCGGAAGGACGTGATGAGCATTTTTCACTGTTCTGGGCAGATTATAGTTAGGTGCTACATTTTGTGGCCGGCTGCTAACGTTAGCGTCAGCAGCACTGTTCAAGTGATGATGATCATTATATTCGGTCCTCCTCACCTAAATAGCTGCTTGGTGCGGCGCAATGCGGTTTCTTTGTGGTGAAATGATAGTGAGTGGGCCCCTGAAGCTTTTGGTGACCTGCTATGTGAACTCTCTAGAACGGGTTGGGGAGGAAGACCGCACCAGACACGCGTCCAGGAATGGTTTAAGGCTTTCTGGTTTCTGCAAGACCGCTACAAATTAGAGGATGCACCATATGGTCTTCCACGTCCTCGCGATACGTGCGTCCAAGAAGCAAGCCACGTTTAGGACCTTCGAAGTTCTTGACCTTCGTAATTAGTACTCGTACGTTGCCTACTCCGCGGATCCTCCTCGTTCGGTATCGCAGTGTGCACGCAATGATTTGTGGCTGGCATGGGATGCATTCGCTGCAAGCCACTGTGGGCCAGTACCATCAGTGATTTCACAGAGAAAGGAGCAATATGGAAACGCTGAAATTATGAGCTAAGTCCGAGCTACCGATGGAAGTTGAAGACAACGAATGCATACCACTTGCACGATGCGTGGCTCGATGCGGGGCTGGGCGCTCTTGAGCGCGGTCGGCAAGGGCTGTGGCCTGCTGCCGTGAACTGCGGGATTGCGTCCGGCTCACTGTATCTGTTTTTGTGTTTAACCGTTTTATGGCCTACCTGAGTGACTCGGCGCTGCCTGTTAGAATGAATAGCGCATCGGTGACAGAGGTAACATAGTTTGAAAACAACCATCAAACATATTTGGGTCACTGAATATGCCGCAATGTCTACATACATGTCGCTATTCAAGAAAGTATTTTACGTTGAGATGAGTCATGTAGAAGCGGGACGGTGTAGTCACTGCTGTTTGAAGAAACTCTGACGCCGGTGTGGAGCACTGGGTATGTGCCATTCGTTATGTGCAGGTCTTTAAAGAACCTTTTTGATGCCAAGATCGGAAACTAGGTAACTGACATTTGAAATTTTCCTACTTAGAATGGAGAAAAAATCCCTTGAGTTTCTCAGATGCTAAGTGGAATGCAACGCACGTTACCAGGGTTTCTCAAAGAGAGCAACACTTGTAACCGCATAGAGATCTTACGACTGACTATTTGCGCTAACGTAGCAGTACCGGTCGCCTAGGTAGCTTCTTATCAGCGCTGTGACAGAGTGGCGCAGATAAGATTGTGTCTAGTTTTGAAGGAGTATTTTGTGGCATACAACATCAAACGCCTAGCGAAGATCAAAATAAGCGACATACAGCTGTACTTTCTTATACACTGCTTGAGGAACATGCATCATGAAGCTAACGAGGTTGGTAGTTGTGGAGCGTCCCGGTAGGAGTACATGCTGCTGAGGAATGATAGCATTTTTAATAGAGGATACAATTATTGAGGGCCGATTTGACTCTCATAATTTAAAATCTGCGCATTTTGGGATAAATATGCTTGTAGTTACTCGCAGTAGCTTTTACCTCTAACTTAAAGACGGGAGAATCCGTGCTGTTTTCCAAGTCTTTGGGTATGTGATCGTCTTTAAAGCAGAATTAAACATACAAATATGCACTGGAACAAGCAATTACCCATACGTCTTAATGGAAGCAGGTGAATGTCATCAGGACCATACAAAAAAGACGGTTTTAAGCGTTTGATGATCTTAGAAAAATTCCTCGGAGACCGATATACTTGAATTCCGTGAAGGTCGATTGGAAAGATCACTAACTCCGTCACTGTACCCTTCACCGTACAAAGATCCGAAGTGTAGGGCGAAGGCGCCCGCGACATCTCGGACAGGTTGACCGTCACCAATAAGTAGAGAGATATCTTGTTTCCAAAAAGACTTTTAATTTTGAGAAGTACTAAAATGATCACGATTGCAAAGACGTTTAGATGGTGCCATGTACATTCGACAATCTATATGCCAGTTTTCCTGATTCGTACGCTAAGCCGGGACTTGGCTCCCCCTGAATTTTTTTTGGTCTCCACGTCTCAAAACACCACTGTAAGCCGATCATTTTGGGACAGTGGACGGGATCAATGCAGCTTGCGCTGCAGCATTAAAGGGCATTGCGGAGTATAACTGCCGCAACGCATTCGAGAGCTGGAAATCTCGCTGGAGCCGATGCCTCAACACAAAATGAGAAAGTATTGAAGATTTTAAGCACTTGTAATGATGAATACAAAAAAACGGTTTTAATGGCCGTACTAACATTTCTTTCTGGACAGACCCTGCACATAACAATTTAGTGGCAAAGGCAATTATCTAACTAACAATATAGTGTGGAATCATATACACCGCAACCATACAGGGTGCAACCTATATTACCCCTAAATTCATGCCCAAACAATACGACGTGTACTGTTTAATAATATCTCAATATATCTTCTTAACTTGAAGAAACAACAGTGCACAGATGAAAATATTTTACTTGGAACAAATTATATGAAAAATATCATATACACTACACTATATGAGTAGAGAATTACATTTTAAATTAACAAGAAGCAAGGTCTTAGCATTGAAACATGCTGAAAGTTTGACAGATCACCGTGAGATTCAAGTACTGTAACAAGTTTAGACAGTTTGGCTTCACAGTTTGATATCTAAGCTATATTGCTATGATCTTGTAAAATTACCACTCACTTCAATTTTCAACGAATAAAAAGTCGGATTATTTCAACCCCATTAGAGACATTTTAGTGTCAAGCAAGAATATGTTTAAAATATCACGCATTGAAGAAGGCGAACAGGAGACAAAATTACACTATCACAATGTAACGTCATAGAAGCGCTTTGTGGATTCTGTCACAGATACAGGTATATCACAAAGATAATGAAAAAACATTAAGCGAAAGTGCGGGTAAGCGTGAGCGTCTATTGGCTGGAATTCACGGTAGCACCTGGCTGCAAACACATCGTACACTGCCGCATATTTCTGGCACACAACGCATTGGACACATTCAAGCTGCAGAGACGTGTTTTTTCTTTGAGGAATCTTCGTGGGTTGCAGGATAAACACAGAAGGCATGGACAACAGCTGCGCAGCCCGCGCGCATTCAACACACCAATACGAAAGCAATGCGGACGAGACGCGTGTAACCTGCGCGACATGAGCGATGAATCCTCGTAGATTTTATGCTTTCCAACTGAAATAGTTACAGCACGCACGTAAACATCGCACACTGCAGAAGTGTGTTTCCGCCACCATGGCAGCAATTCCTGAGAGCCCAGTTGAGGTTGATGACAGCAGAAAGTCATTTAAAACGAAGTGACGACCAGGTAGCACGGATAGTGGCGTAAGACATCGTCAATCGGCTTCAAAACAGCTGAGCCAACTCCAAACCGTTGAATTCACAGCCCAGCGACGGCTATCCAAGCGTAGGATTCCCAGATCTCGAAGGCCATGCTTTTGCTGCCTACATGCGCCGGAAGCTACTGGAAATGAAAAACACGTCAAGAATTCCTGTTTGCACAAAAGTGTAGCACATAATGTGGAGTGCGATGGTTGTTTTTGTATCGAAACATAGATATGTAGTTGGGCTAAGCAAGGCCCTAAACGAGAGTGTACTGCTTATCGTTTTAGGCATTACGGAGGCCAAGCATCTTCGTAGCTCTACAGGTGGCACCACACACCGCCCCGTTTCAAGGGGGTCACTCATAGCATCCATCCAGCAATCCTCTCTATGGTGCTGGTCAGCGTTGTGCCAGCTCCCTGTCGCTACGATGTTTGCCTGACAGCGCATTTGTGTTTGCTGTGGTGAAGTTCTAGTTCGCGTTAACAAAAGCGCCAGAGATAGCTTGTGTTTTAATGCAAACTCGCCGTGTACGTGGTGCCCCAGGGAAAGTGGACATACCATTTTGATGCCCTGGAGTGCGTTCCCTTCGTCCCTGGTTTTGTAAAGTTTGGTAGACGTCGCAAACAAATATTGCGTATTATTAGAGCGTCTCAGCTCGACCACTGCGCAACGGCATGTACACTGTGAGTAACCTTGTAGCACCGGCAACTGGGAGGGTGCTTTGGAACTCTTCGCTCAATTCAAAATGTGAGTTATTGTGCTTGCCTACCACACGCGTATAGTGCATGCTTCTCGTTTGTGCATACGGAGCCTTGCGAAAGTAGGATATACAACTCCCAAGACGACAGTGAAACCTGTGCTGATGTTTGCTATGTGCTGGTTGACAAAATTTGGTTGCGCCAAAGTACTGTCTGAGTGAGAAATTGAAATATTGATGAGGCTTTTCTTCCGATGAGAGAAATTAGGTTCGAGAACAATCGTGGTCATCATGTGCTCGAGCTCCAGCTTTTCTGATGGAATTGCATAAGGACGACTCATATGCTTCTTCACCGATTCTTACTGCAATTAAGTTTTTCTCCTCTGTACGCTTCGAGGTTGTAAATTATCGCCGTTAACACGGTTTTCGGATTACGAGCATGGGAAGGTTGCACAAACTAAGCAAACATTTCTTTTTAGTGTATTGTTGCTGATGGTCACTTAAAAAATTACTGTCATGATGTGGTCCCTAATATCATAACATTCATCAGTGACTTCGACCTAGTGCTCTGTTCACACCTTGCACTGGTGCAACCAGTGTTCTCGCGACTATATTTAGGTTCTGGTTGCATGCGCTCACCTTGCAACATCTTTAAAATGCCTCTGCTTTGAGACTGAGCTTATCTTCTAGTGACGAGGCCGCATTCCACAAGAATGTCCACGTCTGAGAGGAATCCGCAGAAATGCATAAACAGCATGGCTATGGCTGCAGCAACACGGCGTGCTATCGGGATGATCGGGTCAGTTATAACTGAACTGTACGTCTTCCCCAAAGTAGCATTTCGGCATCATTTGTGGATAAGATTACGGATATATTAGTTGATGCAGCTTACTAAATATGTTCAATATTTATTGAACACTAGTCAACTTGCTGCTTACCTGTGTTTGTAGGTGTAATGTACACATTATCGTGTTCAATATAAAGCTAGACCTAACATGTCGTGCTATTAGTATATTTTCTTCCATGAATTGCTTGGCTTCAAGTTACATTTGATTTTTGCTTAATACGCAGTGTATATACCACTTTTCATTGTGTTTTACTGTTTGGAACTTTCCTATGCTGTAGCTTTTAGTTGAGCATTTCATCCGTTTGGGTTACACGCTCATGCACGGGATGTCTACCAAACGGGATATTCGGGAGTTCTCAAGGGTTTCGAAGAGCCTGGAAATGCTCAGAGAAAAGTCAGGAATTCCCGTGCTTGTATAATAGAAACTTAGCGGTAATTGTATTGAAAGCGAACGAAAGTTGCGCAAATGGTGGCTCCAGTAACAGAGAGCAACCGTAAAGAATCATCTTTGTGTACAGTCGACGACCGATTTTCCGGTCGCCTGATAATTCGGAAGGCTTCGCGGCACCAGCACGTACCCCATAGAGTCCATATATAAGAATGTCTGAAATTTCGGGGGCGAAAACCCTTCGCAGTGCAATTTTTTGAACTTTTCACCCTGAGTGCATGTCCGAAGCGGCATTAATAAAAGCCACCACCGCCGCCATTTTGATAATCTCGCCGCCTCGAACCGGCGCTCCCTCACCGAGACCCGCCGGTAGCCGTAACCACCACCGCGACAACGCTGCGCCTGGCTACTTCGACGTTCGCTGGTGTAAGCAATTTGCCGCTGTTAGTAATGGTGCCGACCCCTTTGTGAGCTTTGTAATCCTATCCAGTAGCTTCGAAGCTCGGAAAGCACGACGCGTTGGATTATGCCAGTTTCCGAAAGTAAGCTCCGCCTGAATGCAAAAATGTTACGCCGTGAAGCATACAAAAAGTATTGCGGTGAAGCTTACCAAGTGTGGGGAAATGGCAAAAATTCACCGGACCGAGGATGTATTCCTTAATTGTATTCGCGTGCACCCGTCGTCTACTGCCACAATACGAGCACTGATATGCCTAATATGTGTAATGGCAGGCCATCGGAGCTTTTTCCGACGTGCAAGTGGCAATTTGAGCCCTTAATGACAGTAAAAACATGCATCGGCGCATATATTTCGGCATATGGTGGCCTCTTTGCATGTTTATAGGAATAAAGCTTGTCAGTTTAAATATAGCGCTCTCACCTGTCCCACATTTTTTTCCGTTAAACTTGTTCTTGCTGGTAACTATGTCACAGTAACCTAATCAGCACCAACTAGCCCTATTTTCTGCATTGTTTTCACAATTTTTCTGTCATGTTCTCTGAATAACTGATACTGGCGAGCTCTCGACAAATTTTATGAGCTTGAATTTCACGAAATTATACATAAAGGCCAGTACTGACTGTGCTGAACATACTGCATAGTGAAGAGTTTTCTATAAGCTTGCATTTTCTCTCTCCTTTTTTTACCGTTTTCTAAAAAAATACAATATATGGCAAGCAATCTAGTAGCAATATAGCAGTTCGAAGCAAACAAGTTTGAGATCAGTGACCAATTGCATTATTTTTCATTTTATACAGCATACACGGCAAAGTTAGCTGGGGGATAGTTCACTCATTGATGCTCTATCATTAAAGAAAAACGCAATGGAACACATCGTTCAAATTTGTGCGGTTGCTCTTGCTATAGCCGTTTCTGATCATGGCCATGTTGCTCATGAAATGAATTTGATTTCAACAGCACCTCGCAGAACATTATTTAGCACTTGTGTAATTCTAAAAGTGAGACGCAACCAACAAGGTCTAATTCTACAGCTGTCTCGAATTGTTTCTATTCTTTTCGTCATTTTTCAGCTATTTCGTCAGCATGATAAGCGGTCTTCTGTTTATTCTGCTTGGTGCTGCTCAGATCAAAATATATTAAACCAGCAGTTTAATTATAATAAATTCAATTACGCTTGGATCACTGGACAAATGAATTGACATCAATATATGTAATCCTAAAGGTATCTTTCCACAAATGCTAGTGTCTAAAACAAGCATCATATGCACTGCAGCTCTTATGGTTTAGATTATGTTGGGTTTGGAAGTATTCATAGCCAAGTATACCTATGTCTGTAATTTCCACTTATTCGATAGTGATTCAGCTACTTGATACAACCTATGTTGTGACTACTGAAGTCAAATTTATTGTTGATGCTACACTTGCTTTTTTCTGCGCTTATGCTTCTGTGGTGTCTTAAGCATTGTAGATGTGCGACAGCTGAAGTATTGCAGCAATGTTGAAACTAGCTTGCACCCTACGATATGCCGACCGACACCTGTCGCTGTATTTGCGCATTTTCTGAAAACCAGCCCTATCCGCTAGGTGAAAGCTGAAGTGTCGTTTCGAGTTTGCCAGTTCGTTCACATAACTTTTCAGAAGAAAATTCCCGCAGCCAAGCTAGGGAGAGCCCGCAGCATGACTGGTCGCAACAACTCACTATTTGGATGGAAGGATTAAAAATAACCTTAGCGCTAGATTTGTGCTTATATTGTGCACAAGTTCTTTCAGAAGGAGAATGTGAGCTGTAATACAAAGGCATAAAACTATGATAATCCGTATTTGCGTAAATAAAGTAAATAGGTACAGACTAATTTCTCATCATCATCATCATCATGATCATCATCACGATCATCATCCTATTTCATGTCAGCTGCAGGACGAGGGCCACTCCCTGCGATCTTGAATTACTCATGTCCGGTTCCAACCGATTACAACTAGCACCCGCGAATTTCCTAATTTCGTCGCACCACATAGTTTTTTGCCGTCCTCTACGGCGCTTCCTTGCTCTTGCTACCCATTCTGTAATCCCAATAGTCTGACTGTTATCTAGCTTGCCCATTACATGGCCCGCCCAGCTCCACATTTTTCTCCTAATGTCAATTAGAATATCTGCTGTACTAGTTAGCTCTCTGATCCTACCGCTCTCTTTCGGTCTCTCAAGGTTATGACTACCAGTCTTCGTTCCATCGTTCTTTGTGCGATATTTAACTTGTTCTCAAGCTTCTTTGTCCGTCTCCAAGTCTCTGCACCGTATGTCAGCACCCGTGAAATGCACTGAATATACACCTCCCTTTTTAAGAATAGTGTTAAGCTTTGAGTCACGAGCTGACAATGTCTGCCATATGCGATCCAAGACATTTTTCATCTTCTATGAATTTCCTTCTCATTATTAGGATTCCCGGTGATTAATTGACTTAGGTAAACGTAGTCCTTCACAGACTCTAGAGGCTCACTGGCGATCCTGAACACTTGTTGCCTTGCCCGGTTATTCATTATCTTTGTCTTTGCATAATAATCATCAACCCGGATCTCACACTCTCTCTGTTAAGGTCCTGAATCACCTGTTGTATCACGTGTGCAGTGTTGCTGAATTAAACAATGTCATCGGGAAACCGAAGGCTGCTGAGGTGTTCGCAGTCGATCCTCACTCGTAAGCCTTCCCAGTTTAATAGCTTGGATATTTCTTCTAAGCGCATAGCTAATAACATTTGAGAGATTGCGTCTCCTTGTCTGACCCTTCTCTCTCTCTCTCTCTCTCTCTCTCTCTCTCTCTCTCTCTCTCTATATATATATATATATATATATATATATATATATATATATATATATATATATAAATGGGTGTGTGCGTGTGTGTGTGTGTGTGTGTGTACGTGTGTGTTGCTGCCAATTTTCGTGTGGATAATTAAGGTAGCTATATAATCTCTGTAGACATATTCCAGGATATTCGCGTAAGCGGTCCCTACTCCTTAATTACGTAATGCCTCTACGACGGCTGGTCTCTCTACTGAATCAAACGCCTTTTCGTAACCTATGAAAGCCATATATAGAGGTTGATTGTACTTTGCGGGTTTCTTGATTACCTTACTGCTGACATGAATGTGATCCATTGTAGAGTATCCCTTCCTGAAACCTGCCTGTTCTCTTGGTTGACTAATATCCAGTGATGCCCTTATTATATTGCAGATTATCTCTGCGAAATTTTTTTCTTAATTCTTTATTGTCTTCTTTCTTGTGGATTAGGATATTGTTTGCATTCTTCTATTTCTTGGGCCCTTGCAGTCGATGGACACTTGATATAGAGAACCGCCAGTTTTCCAAGCATTATGTCTCCTCCGTCTTCGAATAAATCAGCTGTTATTCCATCTTCTCCTGCCGCTCTCACTCGTTTCATGTCTTGGAAGGCCGCCCATCTTACATCATCGCTAGTTATAGGAGCAGTTTCTTTATCCTGTTCATTACAGCTTTTAATTGAGGTAACCTGACTCCTCTATGTACTGTACCGGTCAGTATAGAATTATTCCGCTGCTTTTGCTATATCTACGAGATTGCTGATGATAGTACCCTGCTTATGTTTCAGTGCATACATCATGTTTTGTCCTATGCCAAGTTTCCTACTCACTGATTTCAGGCTGCCGTCCATTTCTCCCGGTTTCTTCAGTCTTTCTCACGTCATAATTTCAAATATCACTTATTTTCGCCTTGTTTATTTTCGCCTGTTTAACAGCTGCGCCAATTCGGTCTTATCTATCGAGTTGGAAATTTTCATTCTTTGTCGTTTCTTTATTAGGTCCTTTGTTACTTGAAAGAGATTGCCAACTGGTTACTTTGGGTCTTGCCTCCCACTTCAATTGCTGCTTCTGAATTCAACCTAGTTACGGTTTCATTCATTGCCCCTCTATGTCATCTTCATCTCTCTCTTCTAAGGCTGCATATTTGTTTCCAAGCACCAGCCTGAATATATTTACTTTTACCCTTACAGCCTCCCGGTTGACCTGTTTCTTGTTGACCAATTTTACGCTTTCTCTCTTCAAATTAAGGTGAATCTTAGCCCTCAATAACCTGTAATCACTGCACTTTACCCTACCTATCACTTCTACATCCCGCACTATGCTGCAATCGGTAGAATGTATGAAATCAATTTCATTACTTGTTTCACAATCCGGGCTTTTCCAGGTCCAATTTCTGTTGCTACGCTTCTTGAAAAAGGTGGTCATTATTGTCAGCTATTCCTTCCCTTGAATTCTGCAAGAAGGTCTTCTCTAGCGTTCCTAGAATTGACGCCGTAGTTGCACTTGCTTGTTCACCAGTCTGCTTTATTCCCACTTTAACACTGAAGTTGACCATTACTGCAGTATTCTGAGTTTCCACTTTTCTCATCGCTAATGCAACATATTCATAAAAATGATCTAATTTATCATCATCGTGAGTGGATGTTGGAGCGAAGGCTTCTGCTACCTTTCATTTATACCTGTTATTAAGTTTGCTTACGAATACTGCTACCATCTCATTAATTCTGTAGAATTCGTCAATGTTACCCGCTATGTCCTTATGGATCAGGAATGCTACCCCGTATTGCTTCTTATCTGGGAGACCTCTAGAGCTGATGACGCGGCCGTTAGTCGGTACTGTAAGAAGCCTCAGCAGTTCTTCGAATCTCGTAAAGGTCAATGATATCCCAAACAGTATCTGATAGTTCCTCAAAGAGTTCTGCTAAGCTAACCTAACTCGACAGAGTTCGGCTGTTAAAGGTTGCCAGGACCAGTTTCCATTGGCGGCTTGTCCGCTTCCAGGGATAAGTAGCACCCTTCGCTGCGTTACAGGTGTGACCGCGGCCTTGGTCAGGGGCTCCACAGCTGCTGGGTTCAGAGGATCATGGTTTAGTTGTAGAAACCATGAGGGAAGGGGTGGCCGAATAGTGCACCACGGAGACCAATTCCCGTTCTGGTGAGGGAGTGTCTCTGTTGAAGCTTAGTAGGCCTTGCTAATTTAGTCGTACCTGGATTAGTACAGGCCCACTCGCTCTCAGCATGTTTCGTCCGTGTCAGACGTCACTCGAAGCCTCCAGATGTAGTTCACTAGAGGAGGTCGAAGTCAGGTACACCGCCGTTCGATATACAAAAAAGAAAAAAAAAGAGAAAAAAGGACGATTCGAACTTTCGACTATCGCAACCTAGTATTCGACATCGCTCTGTCAGATAATACCGCAGGTGACGAGGCTACCTTATCGCCGAAAAATACAGCCCAGAGGGCCCTTCACGCGTAGGAGATCCGTTGGTTTATCCGCCCTCTACGTTGATTTGTCCGCCCTCGGCTCAGATGAAGCCAAATAAAACAGTAAATGGAGGTCACTCACTCTATTCACAGCGTCACTATTTTTTCTGCCTGGTTGCTGTGCATCTGTATAGGCTTTTACCAAAATATGAATTATCCTAATGCTAAAATTGTTAAAATACAAATCATAAAAAACTTGACATATCCTGAGCTTTGTGATGTCTTATGTTTGTTGCCTATCTGTTAGTGTCTTGCAAGTTTGAAGCCATGCTGTCCCAAGCTACATGCACCTCAATTGTTCGGAAGGCCTTACCTTGCAAATGTACTATTTACGCAGTCTTTCTAAATCGCAGTTGATTCCGCTTTAGCTTACTTTTTTCAGCTGCTGAATGTGAAGGCGCGAAACCTTGAATGGCAAAAATACGTATCCGATCTGAAGATACTTGGCATTGCTGTCTCATTTGAAAAGCGTTACGTTTTATGTGAGTTGGTTGTACATGATTCTTTAGAGGCATATATATGCACAAAAACACGACGTTGGACAGTACCTTGTTGTGTGTCCCTTCTTCCTTCCACGTCCTGTCTTTGTGCGTGCATAAGTCTCTAAAGAACCATTTGAAAAGGCTAGGAATAAACGAAACACACACTTAGTTTACCCATAGTTCATCAGAATAAAGTATCTAAGAAAGGATCTTAGGCAGAATGTTAAAGGCCTGGAACACCTGAATGCGAAAGCCTGCTGCGCAGTTGGTAATGAATTCAGTTATCCGATAGGAGGGGTCAGACTTCTTGCAAGACTTGACGAGCCATAGTGCAGATTGAATGAAATAAAGGTGTGACGAGCCGTTTTCTATGAGTGTCGAGCTGCTCTCAACGTCGCCATCTCCCATCATCGCGTTGCGGCTTTCGCAGTTCGGCTTCTTCGGCTCGTTTTTGACGTTTAGCCGCGGCTTTCACGCGTACAAGCGGGGTCACACTAGTACCAACGACGTTTCTCTTTGACCTTACATTCCATCCTCTCAGCAGGGCATAGCAGCCCTCGTGCTCGAACGCCTTGCACCCACCACTTCACGCGTCGCACCTCGTTTCTCATTTGGGCAAGCACCCACTGCCGTAGCCTACTTGCGAGGGGTTATGCAAAGCTTTTTTGATGGCTCGGTTGCTTGTGTGGAGCTTTTTCTTTATAAAACGTATGCTGCCCTTTGTGTTGTACAGGTGTATTCAATGAACACATGCACTGTTCACTTCAATTTGATCCCCAATCCTATGTTCGCCCTTAAGGTGATATGAGCCATTGCATATATTGCGTACCTTCGAGGCAATGGGCTATTGCTTCGTTGCTTTTTTAGTGAAGGCGATGCACTGCTGATTAGTATAGTTTTTCTTCCACGTCACTAGATGCTGGATCTTTAGCTATGGCTCATTTGAAGGAGCCACTTACTGTTTCCACCATAAAGATAACCGCCAATCTGTTCTTGTGAAGGATGTTGGTCTGCGAAGCTCTGCCTATTGTATAACAACTTGTCAAACAGCAACATTGCTCTTTAAAGTGATATATGACACAAACACACGTTTCGATTCGATTAGCAATAGCATTTTTCAAAAGTAATTTGAAATGACTGCTGTAACTGCTCTGTGGTCCCTTTGTTACTGACTGACGTTTATCGTTTTTAGTTGAAAAATGTTTGTGGCCGAAGGTAAATCAATGTATCACCCGTGTACGGTAGCCGGTTGACTCGCATCGTCGAAGTAACTGACACCATGCTCTTCCACGGAGGGCGTAAACCAGTTCTTTGTTTCTGGTTTCGAGATTTCTACGTTAAACTCGATGGCAATGACCACCGGCGAGGGATTGGCGGCAACGTACGTTTATCAACGCGGAAGGGGCGCACGCCTCGTTATCGATCATGTAATATGATATTTTCTTTATTTGGGCACTTCGTAATAAAACGAAAACTTTACTCTATGTACGCTTCACGCCTCTGCTATTCGGGGGTATAAGAAATAGCTCCTGGCCCTTTATTGCCGCCGCGATCAGCTCAGCTGGGTTGTCGGTCGACGACACGGACTCGAAAATTTCTCGCAATTCTACTAATAGATAGCTTTGTTGTAAAAGAAAATATTCCACCTTGACAAATTCTGTGGGCAGGACATTGTGCATGGTGATGTGTCGAGTAAAGTGCACGTGCCGAAATCTGTAGAATTACCGGGTCTGTCCCAACTGTCATCGCCTGCCAGGGGAAATGCTTGGTGTTGAACCTTGTCTTCAATGCTCTTTTCACATGCATAGATAACAAACACACTACTTTATGCTTAACTGTACTGGTTCATAAAATTTGAAGAGCCTATAATACGATATTTTCTCATCGGATTTTCTTTTGCAGGCCAGAATTGGTGCAATGAACATGACAATGCCCTTCCATAAGCAATCGAATCTTCATAGCAAAGAATTAAATTTCTGTGAATTTATGCTACTGCCTACTCCTCAAAAGAAGTTTTACTGTAAATTAATGTATGTTAGCGTGCTGAAACATCTCCAACATTATGCTATCCCTGTATGAAATTTGGCGAAAACTGAATAAGACCACTGTTCCCATTCCTGCGTTTTAAAATATTTCGGTTGTGTTTCTACATCGACTGAATCCATTAAACATAAGCTTAGCTGTAGCGCACTTCAACGGTGCTTCAACGGTGCGATACGATCGGTAGCATTGAAATTACCGGTTTTGTTGTAGTGATTGTAACCTCATCACAGACACGATCCGGACATTTTTACTTGAGCTGCTAGCAGTGAAGAGATTTGCAAAGCTCAGAACTACATCACAAAAAAGCTTCCAGCTGGCCATAGGTTGACTGCTCCACGATATTGCCTGGTGCTGGGCGCATGTCGTGGTTGCACAAATCATTGTTCCACTCCATACTGCCTCGAAAGCCCTCTCTAAACTTGCACAAACTTGGCACATTTTCCGCGAGCTAAATGAGGTATGAGTGGAAAATTAGGTATCTACCCGGCCTTATGTAGGCATTTAGTGTTGTTATATAGCCTACGCTGAGAAAGTGACAAGCACGCAATTTAATTTTCATTGAATGAGGATTTAACCAAGGAGCTGCAACTCAACAATACAAATTAATTAGCAAGTTGCTATTGACATGGTTAGCACTTCTACATGCTGTCCATGTGGCAAAAAAGAGCATCTTAGTCAACTGTCATAATTGAAAAAAAGGCCTTTAAAATACGATTGTAAGCTTGCTTATCATCGCTGTCATCGTCCAACTCACTACAGACATCGGTTGAAGCATTTGCATAGTCATGTTAGAAAGTGTGTTATTCACAGCCAAAACGTGCATGAAAGTTTTAATGTGATAACTATGGACATTATTAAGATAGAAAAAGCTTTTTAGTACCACTTTCTAAGTAATTTTGAAGCGTAATTCTGAAGCGAGAATGACATGACGATATGCTTCTTTATGTATGCAGTAAGAGTTCCTTTTTTTTGTAATGGCAGTTCTGTGTGGAGCTTCAGGTCCGAATCACTGAATCCCTTGAAGCTGTATGAAGGAACATAAGTAAAGCTTGGCTAACAGTACTGCATGTTTGATTTCTACTCATACTGAGCATACACACGGTAACTCAAACCTGACATGCACTTGCACCTGAGCATTTCTCTGTTGAAATGTGCATGCAAATTCATGAAAAATGCAGTAGCAATGTCCTACTCCTCATACATGCCTCCTTCATCAGAACCACACAGGCCTCGACGAAGGTATCCCGGCCTGAAGAAAGAATAGAAAATTCCCGCAATTTCACCCGATAGGCGAAACATCGAATGCAATAGGAAATTAGACGCCAGTAAGGATAATACTTTTATCGGGTATATCAACTTGTAAGCATGCGCTTTGTAACTAAGTAAGCATGGTGTCAGCGCGCATGGCAAACATCAACACATCACAGTCGACGATCGCAGACACTAGCTGTGACAACGCTGGCGTTAGGAAAGGCGGCAGCAACAGCGAGCGACGTGACATTCGTCCTGTCTATTGCTTCAACGCAAAGCGATCGCTGATGCCACACAGTGCGCACAAAGCTGCCAGCTGCACGCGTGCCTACACTGCCCAGCGCAGACAGCTCGGAACATATGGCAGCGCGACCGCACGCAGCCGCCATATGTGCAGTTGAAGCCGGAGAAAACGTCGCTCCCCTCCGTCCCCTCCCCCGGCGCATCGCAGCGTTGGGTGTCTCGCGCTGGAGAGGATACGGCGTGCTTCTTCTTCACATTCGTCCCTTTCTCGGAGGCGCGAATGAGTCGCGATTGTCGGCTCCCTTCGCACGCTTTCACTCGAACGTACAGCGTTGGCGCACGCGGGCGGTGTTGTCGTGCTTGGAGTTTACACCGAACCTCACGGCGACGCCGATGGAACAAATGCGCTTGGGGAGTGCAGTATAATTGCTATCGCAATGAAAGTATTAAAACAACTACATTTGAAAAGTAACCTTAATTCCATTTAGCACAATGTGTCACTGTTGTTTCCTACCTGTTCGTACCGAGAGGTGGTGCATAGGCGTTGTGTTTAGGCGTAGAACAGAGGTGTTGCACTTGAGGTGGTTCGAAGTAACCTAGCAGCGTCACCTGTTCGAACGCCGTGGGTCCTGAACGAGGAGGGCTTTGACCTGGACCCCTGTGACACATATAATAAATATGTGATGCTTCTGACAAGCACTCCGGTCTTCTACTAACACCAACACTAACGATTTCTCACAACAGATGGGTTCTTGAAACGGGCTTGCGTCATCGTCGTGCGGATCCCAAGAAATGTCTGCATGCCAATATCACGTGTATGCGGTGCTGCAGCACTTGTATCCACAACACTTTCTTCGACAGTGTCTGCCATGCTGGTGGTGGCCTGGCAGATAGGGCCACCCTGAGCGCTGTTAACCAAAGAACAGTCAAACGGCTCGGCTGGCCTCAGAGCTATTTGTACGAGCTGTTTACAACTGAAAAAGATGAATAAAAATACACTGTACAAATTACACTGACCCCACTGGGGACTACAGCGGAGACCTGCGCCAGCTTTATGCATTAAGCTACAGTGAGAGCACAATAACAAACAAATGAAGAGAAATGAAAATGCGCACACGTTGTTCCCATGATTGGAATACAATACAAGGGAACTTAGTATTGTTGGGGTGGTAAAAATGTCACTCTAACTATCTACAATAACGCAGTACCCGTCTTGCAGTACCCGTCATATCGTTCAGTGCTAACTTAGAAAATGCATGCAATCCGCAAAATCCGACATGAATGACACATTTTCTTTCGTGCATGTAAATTAGCCGCAGGCGAGTTCTACTACTGCCACACTGGGCATTTCTGGTCGCGATCGAACTATATGTGAATGAATATTCTCAATCAGGATTGCCTATTTTGCTCAAGCTCTGCCAGCTCTCCAATATAGATGAAGAATTTGATACCAATAGGGATCGATGGCTCGTGTAATATCCGAAGGACAATGGCTCCTGCGATAACAAGTTTATTCTAAAGAAGTTGACAGTTTTGCACATCGGACCTCAAAAATGACGATACGCCGAAATATGTCCCTGAGGTTTCTCCGCGTGCTGAGAAGTCCACCCGTTGGCAGATTTCAATAAGTCATAGCACGCTCTAAACTCTGGCACAACTTTGCCGAGCTCGTCTCCGCCTGACTGCTGCCCGTCGTGGTATAAGTAGCTGGCTGCGCTTCCTGTACACGAACAGCATCATCCTTCAAGTATCTACGGTAGTTTGGTTTTGCCAGTCCAAAAGCTTTCATAAAATACATGCTGTCTTTAAAGCACCCCGGAGGGAAGTCAGCAAAGCACACAAAAGCGTTTTTACTTGGAGACCAGTTGGCGCACAAAAGAGCACAAAGCCACTTCCCGAAGTGCACTGTTAAACGGCAACCTGTGATAACACTCACATTTTGTCTTCGCTCTTGTGTTCTTGAAGCGCTCAGCACAACTGCGTGTTGCACCCATCGCTTTAAGCGCTTGAAAGAACGAGCGTCTGTGAAAGTGATGATTATCGGCCATCGTCTCATTGAAGGATAAGCGCGCTTCGTCGACTGCAACTAAAGCGTACTAACTCAGGTCGACCTCTCTGTCTTTCCTGTGAATAAATTCTATTCTATTCTATTCGTCGTCTGCTGGGCGAGGTGGTTTTGTAAGCTTTGGCGTCACAACATGGTAGCCAGTGAAATGTTTGACATTCGTGGGTATGTGCTGGGGATGCCTAACTCGTCTTTGAAATTGATTTTCCGGAAACCTAAGCGACTTGCAGTTGTGTCGTTTGCCACTGAGTATCGCAACGCATAATAAGAAGAAACGTCTGCAAAATTCTATTGAGGTCAGTGGACATCAGAAAAATGGCTGAGGGGCCGGTTAAGACATAAATCTCGTAACGGCTTGCTTGGCAGAAGACATATGGCCACAATTAGATGGCTGTCGAACGCACGCAGTTAGTTTGAGCTATAAGCACTAATGAATGTCTATTATGCCTTCATTCGTAACTGTTTTACCTTATATATAGAAACAAGGGCTTTATATTAGTGCTCATGTTCCCTTTCACTTCACCTAGCGCACACGCAAGAGTGCTGTTAGGCTGATTCGTTATGCATGATTAGGCTATCTCATTAACAATAGTTGGACACTATGATATACCGCCTTCCAGAAAATCCACAGACCTTCCTCCTGCATATAACCAGTGACAACAACGAGCAAAAAGAGAACAAGGTGAAAGCAGGAGCCAACGTTTCGACAAGTGGACTTGTGTTCTTCAAGGCAGTGGCAACAATGTGACAGCATAGTGAGTGCAATGTAACTCGAATATTCGATATCTTTTCGAATACATCTTACTTCTGCCAGAGGGACGAACAAATGTGCCAGGCATAAACATTTGCTTCCCAGATAATGTACTTCGAAATACTTTACTCACTTCACATCAAACCATATTACTTTTACATCTTTAAAATGTGTGATTCGTGCTGATGTAGCGTACCTTTAGCGGTTTTTCCGTTATTCTTTTATGTGAATGTTATGGCAACTGCAAGCCGATTATCCACGCATGCCTGTTATTCGCCCTGAAGTTCTTTTGCTTAGCGTAATATTCGAGTATATTTTTATTGGAACTGTATCACGCCTATATTTATCAATAGTTTCTGTTTATAGTTTTCAATTCCTACATTGTAAAGAATAGTTCGTCAAAATAAACAAATTTTCTGGCAGCCGCCTTTCCAAAAAAAAAATTCTGTAAAGCTCTACGCTCTATTTTTCATTCTTCTGTTATATAAGACGCTTTTTTGTGTTTTAGATTAACAACAATGTTGTGTTCAGGGACAGTTATCTGTTTTGTATTACAGAAACAGTTCAATTTCTCTTTGAAATATTTCTGTTATTTTAATAGCATTTCCCGTTTTATTTTACAGAAACTGTATCTGTAAAATAAGTATCCATTTTAAGGCTGTGAAATACTTCCGTTTTCTGTTACTTCAGATTTGTTTGCTCTTCCACTGTACAGAAGTTCCATGTGTAGAGACAATTTTTTCTTGTGATGAATAGTAGGCAAGCCATGAATGTGGCTGAAGACAATGCTTTGGAAGGGTATTTTTCTTCGTAAGTGCAGTTGCCACCCTCACGAGCTGAATTTCCTTTGTCAACACGTTGGCTGCAGCCGATATTCCCTCACAGTTTAGCATTTCTAGCCTCCGTTTGCCTGTGACCTTCAGTCATGCTTGGGATTTCTATGAGCGTCAGACAATCATTATGAAATAACAAAGATCATGAAAATATGCAGCTCGTCTCCAATCCAAATTAAGGCTGTATGGTAAAACCTGAAGATATCTAACTCTAGCCCAAGACGACAAAGCTCACACGTAGCGCTCATGCGGGTCTCCATTTTTACTTTACTGGGTTTTCGTTGGCTTTTGTTGAATATGGTCAACACTTTTTCTCCAAGTGGCTGTAGGAAAGAACTTCTTTTTACGAAACTTTAGAAAAAAACGAATTTGTTTTATTTTACATCAAAATAAATTTAAATCAACGGATTCCTTGACAGATAAATAGGGAAAGAATATTTTTTGTACTCTTTATTCACTCCAGGTTCAGAAAACAAGCAACATTAGTTTTACTCTAGGTGTTATAACAGGTTAAAATGAAATTGCTTAGGCTATACGTACGCTACCTCTTGGCATGGCTTGTACCCATACGTGAGGAAGGAAGAATATAAAAAAGTACAGGCCATTTCAAAGCAAGGTAAGCGAAGTAAATACATCCGAATATATTTGTGCACAGTAGGCACTGATAGCCAATTTACTGAACTTTCCTGACCCTGTCAGAAACTTTTTTAATTACACACCGCATTTATTCACGCACAAATTCGCGACATACTATAGCATGAAGCTCGGCGTGCAGTGTGTATGAAGCATCATGATAGGTGCCCATTGTGTTATGTCATAGTGTACAGATAGTGTAAAGTGCACATTGAAGACGTGTGCATATTTTCAAAAATGAGCGTCAACCTGACAGTTCTTTCATGCAAAAATAACTGTTGTGGAAAGTTAGACGATGGCTTAACAATTGTGGCTGACGGGCAAAATAGCAAAAGTGTTCTCATTTGAGAATTTTAAATTCAATTTATGTAATGACACTTTTTTCCTTTAAACCAAGGAACCAGATATTTCAGGAGACACGCGTTACGAAAAATAGGTGGCAGCACCAACAATGTCGCAAATCGTGCTACAAATCAGAGAGAGCCAGGCTACTGTTTGTCGCGTACAAAAATAGAGAAGTCGTTTATTTTAAAGCAAGAAAAACTGATGGCTGAATGGGCCACTTAAAAGCCAACCAGGAACAGCGAACTTCTTCCGATAGTGCTAAAGAACAAGCTTTCGAACCGTAATAGGGCTATAAAATTGCTCGGAGTGGCCTTTTACTTTAAAACGCAATCGTTAAGGCAGCTGATTACGGAGACATTTGGCGCATGGCCATCGGACTTGATTTGGCGCTGAATCTTGGTTCCTCGCCCAGGGTGGCATGCTGCAACTGACCTGAAAAAACGACAATGATGCTTTAACGTACACATTGGAGCAGCATGATTGTTTAGAGCTAAGTGAGCCACTCAAGCACTAGTTATTTTTTGAAAAGTGGTCAACAAAGCCACTTCCAAATAATGTTTATACCAGACAGATTACTATTTCGTGTCAGTTAAATATTTGTATGTGGCCAGTCATTGGCACCATATATACCCTGAAACAAGCAACATCACTTTGGAACAAAATATACACGCACGCCCCTACACCGCGGACACACACAACACGCACACAAGACAGATACAACTTCTTATTGGTGGTCGCTGTTTAAAAATTGTAGTAGCTGATACAGAACGTTGCATTGACATGCTTCATTTTATTGTTGTAATGTGTACATAGCTAGAGGATGTGTGAGCTTCTGATTAATTGAGGCGTCTGCGGTTTTATTCGTAAAATACAGTTAAGCTTCCAAACGTTTGAAAGAACTATTGGTTCATTTTAAAGCAACAATACTAATGAAGCAAAAAAGAAGAAGATCCCAGATCGGGCTTTACCGATTTTGCTGCGTGTGTAATTACCACCCTTCCACTATTTTGGTTATGTTGTCGGTTTTGTTTCTATGCGTCTTGGCTGTGTTAACGAACTAATTGTGCAACTACGGTCGAAAGATATTTTAAGCCATGCAGTCAGTCATAATGCGATGTTCAAAACGAATGTGCATGTTCTCTCGTGAGGTACTTTTTTATAACTTTTGTAAACTAAACTTACTATTCACTTGGGGGCACATGTTGAAATTGCTGAATTGCTATGGTGTTAGGCTGCTGAGCACGAGGTCGCGGGATCGAATCCCGGCCACGGCGGCCGCATTTCGATGGGGGCGAAATGCGAAAACACCCGTGTGCTTAGATTTAGCTGCACGTTAAAGAACCCCAGGTGGTCGAAATTTCCGGAGTCCTCCACTACGGCGTGCCTCATAATCAGAAAGTGGTTTTGGCACGTAAAACCCCATAATTATAAATTGCTGAATTGAATCCGGCGAGTGGAGAAGTGATGCTTGTTTATCGGAAATCTGGGACCACTTTTGAGATTATGATGACTATCGATAATTATTAGCATTATCATGATTAGCCTACTTATGTCAACACCAGGACGAAGGCCTCTCCAGCGATCTCGTTACACCTATATTGCACTAGGTGAGCCCACCTTAGGCCTTTGGAGAATCTTGAGACATCCATCCTTCAAGTACGCCGTGAAATTCATATGTGTTCCAGCTTATAGCTTCCCTAATGCAAGTAATAAGTCTTCATGATGAGTTTAAAGGCAATGCTTTTTTTTACAGATATTGGAGAAATATAACTCTAAAGGGGCACTAGTGATCAAATTTCCGTTATGGAGCAATGGCCCGATTAGTTCTTGGCGTCAGTTTCGAAATTGGTGCATATTTCCCAAAAGGAAATATTATGTTATACAGTGAATCGTCTTAATTAGCAAGCTGGCCATTGCCATCTGTCACGCAAGCCAACTTTTTCAGTAGGCCGAATCTTGTTATATGCTCCATGCGCTTTATAAAGCGAAGCTTTCTGCCTCATCATTCGTCCGTGAGCGCCAAAAATGCGCTGCAGGAAAGCCAACTTATACATTTGCGTAGACCCCTACAGCTTACATTCGTAGTACCGCGCCAGCGTCGACTGGCCGGCCGGTTATTGCCTGATAACGGCGCGAAGCGACGTGGTCAGCAAGAGTAGCGCATGGAAACAAAGTTCACTGGAAGCGCAAGTTGCGTCTGGTAGGCATGACACCAACCCTGTCGCGATTAACTGAGCTTCCCTGCTTATCCGAGACAGCTAGTGCACGTGAACACGGGCTCGTCTTAGGATATGGGAAAAAAAACAACCAAAGCCCCTTTCTGAAAAACAAGATGGTTGAACGCCACGCTACTCAGACGTACTGTATATATCTACATTGCATTACGCGCGTCACGTGACGCATTCCCGGCCGTCACCATGGGTAAGGAGAAGAGGCTGCCGCACGCGAACGTAAACGCAAGCACGATCGTGCCCGTAACGCCGATCCCGTGTATCGGCAACGACATCCAGAAGACATGTGGGAGACGCTTGTGCAATCGAGATGCCTACGAACAGTAGGCATCTCCATTATCTCGTAAAGACTGGCGATCACAAGAACATTGTGATCGTCAGCGTGTACGTCACGCGGAAACATTCCTGGCAGAAACTATGGAGACCTTAAAGCCACATTACACAGCGATCCTCACGTGCGATGACTTTAACGTCGATGTGGCGAAAGAGCACGGGAAATGAATGGGGAGTTTCATACTAGATCTCTACCCGTTGAAAGCGAAGACGCAATAGAGACCCATGACGCAGCACCGTTCCTGTGTTGATCTCACGTTTGCAAGCAGGCTTTGTGACGTTACGATGGCAGAGCCTCTGACCGTCTACCACAGTGATCACAAGGCGATACTGTGGAAGTGTAGAGCCGACTTTGAAATTGTGAGTGTATGAGAGTAAGAAACGGCTACATGATCTGAAATAAAGGCTATGCAACTTAACGATATGTGTCTTCATTCAAGTTCAACGTTCAACAAATGCGATCTTAAACAAGCAGTCAAATCAGATATGTAACCCATCGGTCGCTCGCCATTTCTTGGGTTCGTTTTCTGGTCGTGGCCTTTGGACTTTGTTTTTGATTCAGTTTCCACCGGGAAAAAAGCTTCGCGTTCAACCATATTTCTTCGAAAAAGGGGCTTTGAAGCTTTTTTTTTTATTTCGCGAACTAAAAAAGAAAAGGAGGCAAAGAACACGGTATATCCGTTGCGTAAACGCGATCCTCGCTTTCTTGCAATAAAAATATAATACTCAAATCGATGTTCACTTCGCCGCAACTAAGTATAGGCGGCTTCAAAACGTGTGGCAGTCGACACAAAATCAGTCACTGCGGGCTTTCGGCTTCAGGGTGTCTCTGCGACGGGCGGCCGGCCACGCAGTGTACATACATGCTTAGCAGAGTGCATGATCATGCTAACCTCTTCACGCTTTGGATGGACGGCTGGGCTATCAGCGTGTTTTCTGTACTGCCTCTAACAGTGGCGCTGAAAAAGCGGCGCAGGCACACAGGGCACGAAAAACAAACCTATTTTCTTCGTGACAACTTTGCAATAAGACCTCTCGTGTGTCGCTGCTTTATTTCTTGTCTAATGTAACGTTGAACAGCAGAAACGGAAAGCAAAAGGGGGATTTACTTAATCACCATCTATGTATACAGTATTTACCATATACACAACCGTTCGAGTGCACCATACGCACGTCGCAAGCAAATCACAATTCAGCTGTTTTTACAACAATATCAATCAAATTGGCGCAAGGTAGAAAACAGTCCTGAAATTGCAAAGCGGTGGATACATCACGTCAACTATATAGTGTGCGTTACGCGATACAATTACACATGCTGCCGTTTTACTTTCGTTTACTAAAGGGCTTGCTCATCTCCAAATTATGGAAATTTTTGTCGATTTATTTGTAAATATTGCGGTCCGTTATTCACGCATTTAGTTATTCTTAGTCACGTTCAGGAAGTGAGGCTAGCTGACGACATGGGAGCAATTATTTGGGGCCACGAGAGTGATGGTAGCGTATCTACATGCCTCGGGTGCTACAGTAACTTGTGCGCCGCGCTTTTAGTGCATGAAGACATGCACTCCAGAGCTGCAGCTAACTATCTTAAACATAAAACGGCGTAGCGAGTGGCCAGGCAAAATCATTTGCCGAGGTCAACGCACTAAAACACTTGAACCGCAGCTAACAAAGAACCCAAATCGAAAATGTACGCCATGTGCCCTCATTCCGGCGGGTTCACTTGTCAGCATCCAAACCAACAATACAAAATATTGCGGAACAAAAGAATCTCACTTTCCGGGCACTTCGAGAAAGTAAACACTTGATCGTAGCTAACTGCTAACGTCGCTGAGGGACCTTTGTTGTTAACGCACGCACGCTTCTTTTTTATCGCAGCCACAGCAAAAACAAGCATATTCCTGAGGGCAAGAATATATACTACATAACTCTTTCAGGCGCACTGGATTGCCCTTAGTTGTGATATGCAAAAAAAAACTGTCGATAAAAGAAAAACTAAGTCTCGCGTTTTCTCACAAAGTGCAATGTTCGCTGGAATGTCGGAATGCGTAGTGGCTCAATTTTGCCGGTGTCCACCTGAATTTTTTTTTCGGGCATTGCATTCCTGTTCTGCATCATGAACACCCGCAATGTATCGGGTAAAAGAATAGGTCCTGCCCTCTTTTGTAATATATTTGAAAATAAAATACCACACATTTTAAGGTTGGCGAAAAAGGAACGGAGTGGTGCAGACATGCATTGCCTCGAAGGGCAGCCATCTTTAATATGGCGCCGAGCATGAAAGCAGCACCGCAAACACCGCGTCATGCATGCTATGTGCAAACAACGTCGTGTGTGAAAAGAAAAAAAAATCGAAAATGCTATTCCATAGTTTTTTATACAGTTATAATATTTAAAACAGTAAAATTTTAATTTTCACTTCATTAATAGACTGGAGATAAAGAAAAACCGAAAAATTCTCTTTTTTGTCCTTTCACGGGTTTGTGTTAATATGTTCGAATAAAATTTCTTTTGCAGTACAGACATTTCCGGGATTTTTTTTTAAATTGATAGATTTTTTTTACAGCGTTACTATCTTGTATACATTAACTTTGTGCATTTGTTCACAAGAGCTCTCTTTGCACTCTACTATTTCAGTATTCAGAAAGCTTTGCGTTCATGTCGAATGTCAATAGAAAAGCAAACCACCAAAATGCGGGCACGGAAGAATTGATTTTCTTTTCAGTATCAATGGAATAGTGTCAGCAGTTTCATTTGTATAGCATTTAAGAAGTTACTAATCAACGGAGCCCAACTTTTCTTTCTTTCAAATATAGAGGCGACAAAAACAATTTTTGAGCAGCCAGTGGGATAGAGGAATGAATATAATGATTTATGTAAGTTGATAGGTGAAACACGCGGTCCTTAATCAGCTAATCAGTATCGTGGAATATAACCTCTTTTCCGGCAGCATATTTAGCTTCAGGGGCCACTTGTCAACGCAGTTTATTATGCTCCACTTCAGAATTTCAGAGTTATCCATCAGTGCGTAATAATAAGGTTACAAATGGGGATTGTACATACATACATACATAATCGGCAGGCTGTACAGGCAGCCTCCCATTAGAAATGAGTAGGATATGTAAATATAAAGAACCTATATGCAAACACATAAGACACCGTAATCAATCAGTTACTAAGCAACACTGTAAGATATCTGTAAAATATTTTAATAACACGAAACAATTATTTATATAATTGTAACAATGAAATGATTTTATTGGGTGCAAAAATTTGCGGATGTTTGATTTGAATGTGTAAAAATGAGAGAGTATCCAAATATGACATTGTAGTGAGTCCCAAATTAGTGGGGCCAAAAGATTATTAGTAAATTTCGCATAAATAATTCTAGGTTTTGCTAATAAATAGCAGTT
Organism: Dermacentor variabilis; assembly: GCF_050947875.1. Lineage (NCBI taxonomy): Eukaryota > Metazoa > Arthropoda > Arachnida > Ixodida > Ixodidae > Dermacentor > Dermacentor variabilis. Next base: position 69,363,618 of record NC_134575.1, on the reverse strand, counting down.
GGTAGAAGTGAATGGGGTAGACGTCGAGTGTGGAAACTCGCAGGTAGTATTTATAATGAATGGTATCTTTCCGTTAGTACATTTATGAACAAGTATTCCAAATGAGTATATATTTAGTTTTTGTAATGATAAACTACCGTTAGACCTGCGCAATAGAGATGCTTCTGATGTGTATCTATTACGTGCAATGATGCGAATTGCTTGATTTTGGGTATGCCGCAGTACGTATAAACGTGTAGAATATGGTTACCTCTGACGATATGCAATAATTAATATACCTGTATATACAAGTGTAGTAGTGGAAGATGAGTGTCTTCACTTCAAAGAAATTGCAAACTTTCATTAATATTCTAATCTCATATGCTGTCACGTTTTTTAGATATAAAACAGGCTCATAAAATGTTATGTGTTTATTTTTTTGGTGTTTTATGGCGCAAGGGCCAGGTTTGATATATGTTTATTTAATGCGACGCGGAGAAACAGTAAACTATCAGCCGGATAAAGTGCGCTGAAAGCAAAGATTAGCCATGCAGACCGTGAGATAAGCTTTTCTTTAGCTGAAAAAATGACGAAGTTAGATTTCGTAATAATTATGTCTAGTATGTTTAGTCGGCACCAGGTTACAATGTTTGCCATAGCGTGGTTAAGCTTGCAGATTAATAAATCAAGGATTTTGTGTGAGGTGGAAGATGGCAGTGTCGTCAGCACAAAGAATACACTAAAATGATTTTAGGCACTGGGAGAGGCCATTAATGTATATTAAAAGCAAGAGAGGTCCTAATACATACCCTTGCGGAACACCAATATTAGTTGGTACAGGGCGTGGGTAAGTGCTGGATATTTTTAGTGTATATTCTGTATCTTTTATATAGGTACGTAATAATCGCAGTGGCGGTCCAGTTGCAGCAATATGGTCAAATTTAGCAGAACGTATCTTATGTGCAGGCGAATAGAAAGCTTTAGAAAGATCAATAAATATAGCATCGCCAATCTTTCCACTGTCAGTTGCCGGCCGAATCTTATATTCCAGAAACGATATAGCTACATCAGTTGAGTATCCGTGCCTAAACCAAAATTGATTTGCTTATAGATCTGAAATTTCGAGAAATAACTTGATAAGCGTATTACGATAACTTTTCAACTATTTTACTGAACGAAAGTATAGCAATAAGGCTGTAGTTAGATGTTGGACGCTTATCTCCCTTCTTGAAAATTGAATATTTTGTCCTTTTTCAAAGAACTTGAAAATATACCTGCCTTGAAGATAATCTTCTATATGTTGCGGAATAGTCTACATATTATGTACGCTATCATCTTTATGAAAGATGGGCTGAAGTTGTCAAGACCAGGCTGTATGTTTTTAAGACTCGAAATGACTGTGGCTATATCTTCTGGTGTCGCGGGATGAAGGAAAATACCACGAAGCACAAGGTGATAAGCCTGGGTCATTGAATCGTCGCACATCGATTATTCGTGCAGAAGAAACAATCAAGGCGTTTGCAATGTCCAAGGGGTTATCAAGGAGAAGATCTCCCGGTTGTATCATATTGATTGGGCATTACGACAAGATCGATATAAAATGCAGTTTATACGTTTCATTACTTTTTGCGTCATTACCGGCACACTTAATTTTCATTTTGGTAGTACCTATTTTTAGCCAGTTTGAGCAGAATTTCTAATAAGTTAGACTATTTTGTATACCTTTCGAGAAGTGCTGTGTTAAATGGTGATTTTTTTTTAGTTCTTCAGTGAATGTTACCTTTCTTTCCGTAGACAATTTAGCAAACAGGTGGATAGCCACGGGTCACGAGGAGCTAAAAACGTTTCGTTTCCACTTCATTACTACAGTGGAATCTGCAATACCATAGGAAATTGTTTTTGAAAATTTTCTTAGAGGGAATTTGATGATTATGACACGCCACTACTGGGGACCAGTCTGAAGCCGTAATAATCCAAAAATATTGAAAAACTGAACTTCTTTCTGGTGAAGTTTCTTTAAAAAATTTCACTAGGGGGCTTTAGGTGCCAAAGGCACTTTCTGATTATGACGCACACCGTAGAGGGGGACTCCGAAAACGTGGACCACCTGGCGTTCTTTAACGTGCCCTTAAATCTGAGTACACGGGTGTTCCCGCATTTCGACCCCATCGAAACGCAGCCGCCGTGGCCGGGATTCAATCCCGCGACCTCGTGCTTAGCAGTTCAACACCACAACCACTAAGCAACCATGGCGGGTGGTGAAGTTTGTATCGGTAATGCCAGCAGTAGAAGTTAAGCGCACTAATATTGCGTAATGATGGGTTATTGAAGCTTCGTCAATACCAAAGTAAAAGGTGAGGGATAGTAAGATTAGATAATATGTTGTCGCTAAGTGTGCCTTCCTCATTGACCGCTAGTTGGAAGAGGAATTATGTTTTCATGTCCGAAACCCATTTCGGAAGCCGTCGTAATCATTAAATAGTGAGTTGGATGAAGCTAAAAGGTTTCTGGTCGAATGTTAATTTATGTAGCAAACCACCCATGGCTAAAAGCAAAACGTGCTACCAGATGATGAAGGTGAGGGATAAATAGAACCAACTATTAGGTTTTTCTAATAGTTCGTCATGTTCAGAGTCAACTCAGACCGCTTGTGGAAACGCAATTCGGACGATACGAAAATAGTTTAACCACCATGACTACTGTTATCGCGGTGGCAACATTCAGAAAAGTACGAAAAAACCTTGTAGAAGTTATTGAGATGCGCTGAGCCAGGTTTCACTAAGGGAAATAACAGAGAAATTACGACGTCTAGATAATAAAAAAAATTTGTGATACACTATGGACGGGCGTTTCTGTCCACTGGTAGGGTACAGTTGATTCTCAGCAAGCTTACCCTTGAATGTATTTCTCTCGCGACGCCTGGCCACCCTCAAGAGGCTGTTATTTTCTTATCCCTGCTTAATCTCACTATGTTACAGCTTACTGCGACCCTGGCATCCATCCTCAATATCTTTCAATTCCTCTATGCGGTTGATGTTACCACCTGGGCCTGCAAGGGCTGTGATAGCAACTTTCTCATTGCCCTTCAAGAGGCTGTTCACATCGTACAGTCACATGCTCCAGCTGTAGGCCTCACTTGCTCAAGAGCGAAGTTCGAGAGCATCCTAATTTGTAAGAAAGCCAACCACCATGCTCAGCGTTCTACACCGCCTGTCACCTTTCGTATTTGCCGAAGATCCGCATCTTAGGAATGCTGCCGTAAAACAGTACGCACAATGGAGCATCCATCATCAAGCTGAAAACAGCGGCGGAGCAGCTGTCACCCCCTCCTTCGTAGAATTTCCACCCATGAACACGGGGTTAAGGAAACGCACCTTTGTAAGCTGATACAGGCATTTATTTTGAGTCAGATCACATAGTCCCTCCCTTGTCTTTGTCTTCGCCTGGCGGATACGACCAAGATGAATTCCATCAGCGGCAAGCCTACAAGACGGCGCTTGGCATTTTGAATGTCGTCTACCGTGATCTTAGTGATTTCTAATTTATTGTACTTATTGCGTACACTTTAGCAAATTATCTTATAACTAAACTTATGCCCTGGGATCATATATGTAATGAAACCCATTTATTTTGTTCGTTTCTATCTTTTTCTGATTTATCTTGAATTTCGTGCGCCGTCATCTCAGAGATTTCCGAATTAATTCTATTTATTCCAGACGCTTCAGCAACTGAACTCGTACCTGATTTTGTCCTCGGACATGGTAGGTATAACGAAACGCATGAATTGTCTACTGTGCGGTGTCTCCTATTTTTTATTCGTACTGAATATCCTCTCCAGTCGTCTGGGGAAGTGAACCGAGAGTGCTGCGCAAGAAGCAGGAGTGTCACTCTATGCTCGTGCAACTAAAAAGAATGCTACAATACAGCCTACGAAATGAAAGGACCAGGTAAAAAGCAGAGTGAGCTTCGAGGAGCTGACTGCTATGACTATGTCGACATCTCTCGCGGATCGCTGCAGCTGCGTGGGAATGAACAATAACACGCTTCACGTACGGTCCGCTCCCCAATACACGGTCACTTGTATTTCAGTAAGCCAGGAAAAAGGCTGACAAACGCGTAAAATATAATCTCGACCGCACGGTGACGGTTAAGTTATTAGTGGGCTCTGATATGGGCTTGTGCATCAAGCTAAATCCAGCAATAACAACGGTATGAACAGGTACCGTGGGACGCACTTCATGATGTGTCGCTGTCTTATGAAAATCATTTATGACCCCAATGAACACAAATCTCACGAAGTAGAGCAAGCTGAACATGTACTAAAATACCAGTCCAACGTCAGTTAACAGGAACGTAACGACTTAGTCAAGCATGATAATGAGAAAAAATAAGAGACAGTAGAGCGTAGGAATAGGAAATCAGACCGGGATGGCGGAGCACATCAGATATTCATCAGCGCTAAGTTACCTTGCACAGTCAGATATAGAAAGAGTGACAAACAAAGAATGGTGGTTAAGCTTTCGTCCTCCCGGATACCTGCTTCCAAAATTAGTCTTCATTCTAAATGTCTTACATTCTGCCCGGAAAGTGGGAATTTACTGAATATGAATAAATCAGCATTTGAAAAACCTTACCTTCGACAAACCTTCAGTTGCGGGAATATATTCGCGAGATGCCAGCCTAAGTCTTCCCCGGATCATCAGAATAAACTTGCTCGCCACCTCATCAGAGGGACAGGTACCTGGAAATGTGTATATCCACCGTCCGTTAAGAAATCAATACGACATGATCAAAATTAAAATGCTTTCGGCACAGATTTTGGTATGAAGTCGGCAAATCAATGGTTTCGTGAAACTCCTGAGGTGTGGTTAGAAACCTGCGGTAACGGTGGAGAAACAGAAATATTGGATCGGTTCGACTGCCTCAAATATGGATGCAATCAATTATAAAATAAAAATTGTTACGTGGAACTCGCAGAATAGTCCGTTCAATTTTTGAGTCAGACGTAGGCTTCGAATCAAGTTCAACGCATCAACAAGGAAAAATGTCTATGAATGTGCTTAAAGCAATGGAGCCGATTCAGCCAGTCCTATACCGTTTTTATTTCTTCCTAAATCCACAAAACTAAGCACCACGGTCACGAAATTGTCTCAAGAAACGGCATGGTGACCGATAGAATTTGGAACTTCATGAATTTCTTAATTATGGTCATAATTCCAACACTTGCATCGTAGATTCAGGATACCAACCATTGTTTTCGCTGGTTACAATTTACCTGGTTACAATGTACATAGTCTCCCAATAAATAAACACAACACCAGGTGCCCATGGTATTAACTCGACAATTAACGCTTACATGAAGGGAACACTCCCATTAGTTTAGATGAGAAGACGTTGTCAGCACTACTGCGGTTAATACTAGGGTAGAAGACTTCAAAGTTGGTGAGAAACGCGTTCTCGAAAAAAGCGCAATGACAATGATCACAAATGAGGCTTCTAATTATTCATATATTTTTATGAGATCGCTTAAAGAACGCTTTCTTGTGACGATATGCTTCAAAGAGTTCATGTATATAAGCTTCTTAGACGACGTATTCTTTTTTTGGCACGACGGTGATGATAGCCTGCTTAGATGTGCAGCAGATTTTAATACAGCTTATCCTTCAATCGCTTTCACACACAGTTATTCTAAATGAGCTCTAAACTTTCTAGCTGGCATTGAACAAATTCAAAGTGAGTTAATATTCAGAACCTTTAAGGGAAAGCCAACAGTCTGCAACCAATACCATCATTTTAAATGTAGCCGTCGACGACATTGCAACAAAGCAACCGCGTGTTAACAAGCTCATCGATACCATTCCATGTTCTCTGACAGGACAGACTTCGAAAGTCACGAAACGTGCTCAAAACGACCCTGATGTAAAAGAACTACAGGGACTATACTTTTAAGGGTGCAGTAAGCCGACACAAGAATGAGAGAGAATGAAGTTTTGTCATAATCAAACCACGCCATCCTAAATATCAAATCAACCTTCTCGTCATTTACTTGTCTACACTACTGCAGGTCAACATCCAATCCAAGCACCATTTACAATTCAGCAGATTATGCGTTTGTCTACAATTTTCACAGAGAAACCTCGAGTTGTCTACCACCGGGGAAGACGACTAAGAGATAACCTTATCAGATAGCCACGGTATAAAACACGAAATCACGTTGCAAACCGTGTGGAAAACAACGCTGCAACGTCTGTAGACATATGACTTTAATCTGCCTTCCTAAGGCTATTATTACGATCTGACATTCCAAATTAAGTATCCTCTGAATTGCGACAAAAATAATGCAGCCTATGTGCTCCATTGTGAGGACTGCGACCACCAGTATACCGGGTATTCAAGAGAACACTAATTCTTTTTAATTACCTGTGGCAGATAGCACAATACCAGTGCATGAGCTGGTCTGCTGAAATAGGCAAACATTACTTGCCAAGAAAATTTAAATGTGGAATCAATTGATTACCAGAAATGCACTTAAATATTTAACCAATGACCTTGCGGCACATATTGCAGTTTACAATTTCTAGCCAGCGGGTTTGGAAGGCTGAAACACTTAGAAAGAATTCTCAGGTTGACACCAGTTTCGAGATAATATTTCCCGAGCTTTGCATAAAAATACATTTGCGTTCCGGTTACTTTTCTTCGGCACCACGGCATGAAAATACATTTTGGTCAGCATGTAAGTGGAAGGACAGTAGGTTTTACGGTAGATTTGATGGTTGATACCTTGCAAACGGTGTCATCCACACAACTATGTTCAATTGCATAGGCCTTGCACTCTTGCCGGTTAGAATTTGTAAATTTCAACATGTGCCTGAAGGCAATTCGATAAAAACATAAGTAGTTAATTTTTGGTAATTAGTCGAATATCCATGTCAATCTTTTTTCATGTTCGCCTCTTCGAGTAGATGAACTAATCGACTAGAATCCTGCTGTATGCCACAAGCTGTTTTAAAGGTACAAGGGTTGATCCAGATATAAAGTTCCCAAAGAGCTCCAGCTACACGGGAGGGTTCGCGGCGAAATATGGCAACACTGCTGTGCACGGCTGTTCCCTCACTCTCGAACCCCCCTTCCGCCCTTTGCTGCGTCTCTAATTCTTCGCTGAGCAGCCGTCCGATATAGAGGTTCTCATTGTGAACCCCGCCAAGTGCGAGATTTGTTCCGTAATTTGCTTTTTGCATGCCAAAGGGACTCCACCCATGGAGATTCATTGTCAATTGAGAGAGTTCAAATTGTGAAAAGTGTATGTGCGTTCAACACGTCCGAAAGTGGTGCAGGGAGCTTAGTGCTGGTCGGAAGGAAGTCCACGATGAAGAACGTAGGGGAAGACTGCCAGTTTCGGAGGCGCATATCGAGATGGTCCGGCGCGAAGTGTATCAAAACAGGAGGATCACCGTCCGTGAACTTGTTTCTCAGATTCCTGGGAGTTCTTTTGGTGTAGTGGAAAGAGCTTTCACTGAAAAAATAGGGTATCACAAGTGTTGCGCTCGATGGCTACGGCGGCTGTTGACGTCAGACCACAAGGAGAAACACCTTGACTGTGCTCGCTAGTTTCTTCAAAAGTGTCAAGAAGATAAGGAAGGATTGTTGGACTCCATCGTTACGGGAGACGAAACGTGGGTGTTTCATTTCACTCACAAAACGAACCAAAAAACCAAATAGTGGCGTCATCCGAAGTCGCCGGTCACAAATAAGTTCAAACAAATTCTTTCTGTTGGCAAAGTCATGGCCAGTGCTTTTTTTTTACGATCGATCTCATGGAACGTGGGACGACAAGCAACTCCGACAGTTATTGTGCAACACTAAGAAAACTCAGGCGAGCTATCCAGAACAGCCATCGAGGACGACTGGAAGCCGGTTCTGTGCTCACACATTCCGCGGATGCATGGTCTGTAGTAGTTTTGCAGGCGCAGCTCTGTCATTTGGTTTATTCAGCTAGAGAATCACTTATACGTCAGCAGCATGAGCGACCAAGACTTGTGATACCCCAACGCAAATGCGGAGCTGCCAGACATTCTTGATTTGGAGCTCGGACTTCCACAGGCCCAAATATCTACGAGAACGTGCGGCCGGTCACGACTTCGCACTACGGCAGCGTTGTAGCTTCACCTCGCTCACAACGTACGCTGGCGGTGCTGCCTGGTACATATACCTCGGATTGAGTGAACCCGCTACTACCAGAGACGACACCATATGCACAATTTACCTAAGCTCATTTACCTGGATTTTACCATTATTCTTTACTTCAATCGCGCTTCGCACTAAGAGGGGGCGCTGTAGCGGCGCGACTGCCGCCTTCAAAGTCGGCGAAGAAAAAGGGCTTTACGTGCAGGTCGCCCGAGAATAGAGCAGGCTAGCGGGCTGGGCCTAAGGGGCCGCGGTGTCGGCCGCTCCCGATAACCCGCGGAGCCATTGGTGGCACGCATAAATTAGCCGTGACTACGGCGGCTCCGTCTTCGATCCGCCTCCCACAGGCCACTCAAATGCAAAACTTTCAAGAGTGCCTTCACTGTTTTGAGGGGTGAGGACTCTATAGGTCAACGTCTGTCTACTCTGAAAGCGGCCCATCGTCAAGACGCGACAGCGCGGTAACGAGTGACTGCCTGGGTGTTATACTAGGGAAAATGGCAAAAATGTGTTCTATAGTCCTCCCATTCCACGTGGAAAGTAAACAACTTCGTAAATGCGACTCCAAGCCACAACAGGGTAAGTACCGTTGTCTCAGGTCGGGATAGGATGAAGGGTAGGATAGGTGTAGGATGAAGTTGCACATAGAGTTCCAGTCGATGTAATCGTAGACGTGCGTGCTGCAAACTGCGTGTGTTCTACAACAATTATACGGCAGCGTCTGCAGGCGCTTCTAGTTTTGCTGCCGCCTCTCTTCTTGGCAGCGGCGTACTTTTATGCAGGCCGTCTTCATGCGGTGATTGGCCAGCTTTATCGGCATGTTCACTGCCCATTAAGCCACAGTGAATAGGAAGAAACATAAGTGTAGCGTTGTCTTCCTGCTCGATGAAGCACTGAAGGATTTCTCGGATTTCTAGTACTATTTGCTCATAAAGTTAGCGGCGTGAGGTTCACAGCGTCAAACAATGTAGAGCTACCTTACATTCACTGAAAATACTCCATTTCAGAGGTGGTTCCTCTCGAAATATGTGGTTATTGCATTGAGCTGGTTCAAGCTTTAAGGCGGTGACTTTCGCTGGGAAGATGACTAATCCTGCAGAACCGTCCACTATAGTGGAATCATCAATGTTTCAATGGGTATGATCTTCGTATTTTTCGTAAAGCAAGAGCAGGGAAAGTTGCTGGAAAGCAGGTGATTACAGTTGTGCTTTCGTTCGAATTCCCGGTACTGTCAGTCAAGCTCGGGGAGAAGCAAAACTCTCGCTACAGCTGTGTATTGTGATGGCAGGTATACACGATAAGGTAATATCGTCTAACAAAAATTGCGCATCTGGAAGTGAGGCGAAATAGTGGAGAGGGACGCAAGCAAGGTGCCCAATAATCAAACTGTTGTTTTGGCACGTAAAACCATCTAATTGAAATCAAGAAGACATTCATTAGAGAGCAGCACACATTTACAGGTGCACATTCAGAGACCCAAACAGGTACAAGAATATTCCGCAGAGCACCTCTTACTCGCACTCGACGACTATAGGTGGTAATACGTTTAGTACGGTAAAAACTAATCATGAGCCAATTCACTCTGTGAAGCTAGATAAGTGAAGCTGTATTGCACACGACGCAGAGGTAACACAGACTTTTCAACAAAAGTAGGAACTTATTTATTGTTCTGATTGGTGGTCATCGTTATGATAGGAACGCACACACATTCTCGTATCACCGCTGTTTTAAATGCGTTAGTATTTATACGCCTACGCAACAAGAAATTTATTTGTGTCACGTAAGATAGGGATTGGCTCATATCCCGGTAATCAAGCAGAACAATATCTACCCAGGAGTTCATTGATGTAGAAAATGGAGCCTATTGTGACTAATCTATTGAAGGTGCATAAAAAGTGCTGAGACGCATAAACTTTTGCATACTATGCAGGTATTTTGCTTCAAGTTTGGGAGCTGAGTTTGTGCACACGCATATTTCTTTACGGACACCAAACATTCACGAAACGTTAGCCATAAACAGCCACGCTGTTTTGTGCCACAGCCTTGAGCTTTGGGTCCTCCGTCTGTATATCTTGTGATTGTGCTTTTATTTTCGTGAGTAAATAAATAAAAAAGAATTCTTCTTCAAATGTAGCGACACAGCTTATTGATACCTTTGAAACGAGTTATCTATGACGTGTCTACTGCAGCGGCACTTTTTCTTTCGACCTTCCCTCGGAACCATGGGTGCCATCTAGCGGCGCCGTGGCAAAGCCTTCACGCGGGCTTTGAAATACATGGCACACCGATGCATGCCAGTGGTGAGAAACTCGCCATGCTGCAACTTAGCTCCCCTGTCACGCATATTTCTGGACTCACTGCGTCATCTAGTAGCGAAGCGGAGAAATCCGTACGCGACCTTCGAGACATGAATCGTGGCGCGGCGGTACATGCGAAGCCCGGCAATATTTCCCTCGCTTGCTGCACAACAAGTGGCACATAGTGAATGAAGTTGGTGAGTGGCAACGTACCCACTGAACTGGGCACTGGGTACGTACCAGTTGCACGTACCCAGTGAATTTGTGGTGCAGCCTATTGTCCTTCGGGTTGTCGGTTTGCCCTAAGGAAACCGTGTGGGGTGGGTTCAGTTTTGTCAAGCATTCCAACAGTTTAAAGAACTGTTTATAGCATTATTACTTGACTCTATTTCACGAACTTTCGAAAGACTATGTATGTAGGTATTTTTTATCTAACCGCTTTTCGGCCTATCTTGGCAGCTGGGTAGCCCGTGGTTTAATCAGTAGGCTATCGGCTTGTTCTGCATGGGTAATAGTGTTCGAAACCAAGCATCGGACTAACTACGGTCACTGAGTTTGCGGCAATGTGGAAACGTGCTTCTCTTCAACGAAGCTATTTGAGGGTGACGTGGGTAACCGTAAGGTGCGGGATTGAAACAAACACTTTGACACCGAAATATAGCACTGGCCTTGTGCCATGGGGTATGTGCCGGTACTCATTGACAATCGATATGTTTAGTGTTTCTTCAGTGATGCGTGGAACCATACACGAGTCAAGTATGCTCAGAGTAGCTTGTCTAAATCTATATTGAGACACGCATCACTAGCGGACTTCTCCGCGGCTGACCTGTATAACGCAAGCCACCCAGAGGGAGGTGCTATACAAGAGCCCGGTCGCACATACGCGTCATACACAATGTGTTGAGGTGGAGGCAGTATGGCGCGTAGCTATATTGATTCAATGCGAGTCGCCGGAACGTCAAAATTCCTCATTCAATGGCTTCATCAGCAGGTTTGCTGCGAAATCATTATATAGTCCGTGAAGTGGAAGATCAGACGTCTGGGGTTATCATGCGATGGCACCAAAATCCACAAGACGAAGTGATTACCCAACGTGTACGGCGCTGGACCTGCTGCGTGCACCTGCTGCGGTGCACCTGCTGCGGTGCGCACTGCGATATCCCACTGTGAAACGCCAGGCGTTAGAGGGACGCCGTGGCACCCAGACCCCCCCCCCCAAAAAAAAAAGAGGAACAGACTAAGTCCACAGCGAAAATTAGATTAAGATGGTTTAAAGTGGCTTAAATTATATTAAGGTTGGTAATGATGAGAGCAAGGTTTATTCACGTGAATTAGGGCGGAACTTCAATTTAGGGTGATAACATTGACAAGCCCTATTTATGTGGCGGTTACATCTATAGAGCCACATATGCGGCTGCCGCATACACACAGCCACATACTTATGTGGCTGTGTGTGGCTGTGTGTGTGTACTTATGTGGCTGTGTGTAATTTTAATGCATCAAGGTAGCGAGCGGAACGTGGTAATTTTCTTCCGCGGCGAGATATGACGTGGTTTCTGCAGATTCTCAAGACTGCGTTTGTTTATCTAACGCATTCCATTGACAAGGAGAATATTATACTTATTTTCATCATTTTGATGAGATTGGGGGTCTTTATTACTTTTCGCACCAATTCATTTACCAGGCTTTATGTTTTATTTCTTTTCGCAGATGTGGGCTTCTTTATCGCTTTCCTCGGTCGTGAGGATGCTTTCTAGCACTTCTTTGTTGATTTCTATCCCTGAGGTTATGCGAATTCTTTCTACCAGACATTTCTTCCTCTAATATAAGTATTTTTGCCATCACAGTGATAACGCTCTCAGCGTTAGTGTGACATTGCAAGCGCTACTTGGAATAGGATTTTTCATAGCTAAAAGTGAAGAGGAGAAAAGAGGGTGGCGCAAAGAGCGTTCATACATCTGTGACAAACGTATTCTTTTGCAGGTTGCAAAGATTCTTGTGAAATGAATCTCAGATGATATATCTTCCACAGTGATATTATAGTTTGTTCTTAGAGCAGTAGCAACGTGGAACAACAAGGCACCCTATATAGTGCTAGGACACGCTCTCCGTTTATTCTGCTAAGAGCCCAGAGCCAAGGACCACCACTTTCGATAGCAATGAAGCTTCATCTCATGGGCCTGCTGGCGCTATATGTCTTCGTGTTCACCACCCAAGGTAACCGGCGGATGTTTTGTAGAATACAACTGCATAGTTCTGAAATGCACTACAATTACGTAGTTGTTGTGTAATTGGGCAAGTGATTCACGTTCAGAGAAGGAAGAAAATCGAAAGGCATTCATATGAATAATTTGAACGGTTTCTATAAAGAAACATGCAGTAAAGTACAACATATATGGGTTTAAAGGCACTGATTATAGAGTTCACTTGTTGGATTATACTTAGGCAGCAGTTATAAAAATCTCGGGAACGCACAACAAAATAAAAAAATTAAGTAAAAGTAGGCATGACACTAACTTGTTAGTGTCTCGTCCCCGCTGACTTCTCGTCTACCTGCTTCTCCAGATTCTGCATCGTAATTTCAGCTTTGTTATGACCAAATGGTTTGCTTTTATTAAGCCAAAATACCTTTTTTGACGTCATTAAATTATTTTTATTGCCGTATTTGTGTAGTGACCTAATTGTTCTTTTTCGGAAGAAAAAAAGACAGCTTTAAAACAATGATTTTTGCCAACCATGCCGGAGTTGGCATGCTTGCTCGCTGCCGTGCGGGCTGATATACTTGTGCATAGAGATATACGAAAGTAGCATGTGCGCCCTGTGCAAGAGCTATCAAAAGGCTGTGCATGAGCGCTAAGGCTGGCCGACAAAATAGTGCCAGTGCATCTGCCTTTCATTTTTGTAAAAAAAGAAACTATTTCTGCGTATAACAAAGACATATGAAGTCGGCTGACAGGTATCTCTAAAGCATAATGACCTATCGATGTGAATAGGTCTTGATACTCGCAACATCCTTTAATTTCCTTCATTTTCTGTTACCCATTCATACTGCAACTGCCACTTGGTAAGGGCCCATTTCTGACCAATTCTCAAGAATGTATAAGAGCCTTTACGGCATGAGAGGTACTTCATTCACAAAAGTTAATACACAGGCGTCCAATCGCTTAGTGCGTGCACCTGTCATACCAATTTTGTCCTCAGCAAAAAAAAAAGCGGTAGCGCATGAAGCAATGACAGTTTGCGCGGCAAGCATCATACATCAGTTTGGTCCTTGTCATAGAGTTGAGTATAGTCTTCTGACAGTGAGAATTCTCGTCATTTTGAGTGTGCATTTTGTCATAGCTTCTTAGCGGTAAACGAATACACATACAACTGCATACCAATGAAGTTCTGACGTTTCCAGTAAATAAAGATAAACATTGTGTGAGAAGTCATGTGTCGTAGAGCAAGAAAAGCAAAGTCGAACGCATCGCCGTTATAGGTAAATACATCTTTAACCCCTTCCTCCTGCAGGGTGTCCCAGCGACCATGCATTGTGGTTTTTAATAAGACTCGATAACCAAGTGCATATTGTTCACAGTCCTATAGAGTAGCCGCCACTATTTTCTTATTGATGCCTTCGAATTTATTAAATAATTGTAAATATCTCATTTTAGTTACTGCTCTGAATCACGTGCTGTTCGTGAATAATTTGTACGAAATTGAAAGAAAAGCAGAGGTTGTATGTTTTGAGCCAGGCATTTCTTTTCCGTTTATATTTTCGCGCTGATAAAAAAAGCCCACTAAATGGAAAGGATCTCGTGTCTAATTATTCGCCCGCAGGACACACCAACGCCCTTAAACTCCTTTTCCGCTGTTAGTGGCAGAGCTCGAGCTTTACTTGGCGCGCACCGCCGGCTATAGAGCAGCCCCTCCGTGTTGATAAGGAAACAGTGCCGATAAGTGGTGGTTAAAGCAGCGTTCAATTGGTGCGCTCACGAAGGACTGCGGGGAGCGCTTGAGGGCGTTGCTTTATTATTTTGGCGGGCGGTTAGCAAAGCAAAGACAAACAGTCTGACCGTCACATCGTAGTAGCAGCCGGTTTTCGGGTCACAAGAAGCCACCGTTATCAGTCCAACGGGACGTCGCTGTCGCTTGACGGGACTGGTTTCTGCGGTGGCGCCAGTGCATCAGTGACCCACGTGGCGCGGTACGTGGTCGTTGTCATTAGGGCAACTGGTTTTGACGTGGCCAGGTGGTTGCCTCCATGGCACTGAACGTCGGTGGGTGATGGCTTCAGGGAACTCGACCAAGGCCGTGGAGGAAGGCCATGGCACCGTAGCCCTGCCTAAGAAGCCGGAGCTTTTTCTGGCCAACTCTCAGACGTGACCTCTCCGATCCGCGTTCCCGGTTAATCCCGATCACGTAACCAGAGCAAAGTTAGCGATTCGTCGGCACAAGTCCGTGCCCACGTCGGCAATACCAGCTCATCGGCCTTCGCGTTCTTTTTCCTTCACGAAACTCCCGCATCGCGCGCCCATAATTCTGGAGGGCGCTTAAGTTTCGCCTTTAGTAGTGGAACGCGGCAGCATTCAACGATTCCTGACTGCTTCTCACGTTTCCCGGCAACACCAGCTTAGGTAACCGTAAAGCTTACGGGGAAATGCTGGCGGCGAACGCTTTGCACGACTGCGAGCTTTCTTATTGCCCCTGTATATGCTGCAGCAGGGAGTAGAGTGTCGCATATGTACGCTTTATGTTCCAGCTCTTCGGTAAAGCCACTGCTCGCGCGCGGAGGAGGCTAATGCCGCGTGGTGTTTCCTTTGGTGTTTTTGTCTTCCGGTCGCCAGCTACATGCGGCAATTGTTTGCAAGCGCTGAGCAAGATTGAACTTTTTAATGCAGGCTATGCTCGAATTATTGGCGTAGCCGGGAAAATGGTAGGGTGCGACACTGCCAAAATCAATAGTTTGTATGTACGTATATGCATGCACATATTCAAACACAACTAAAAGTAGTAAGGGAATAGATCTACTTACGGCAGGTAGTGAGCGCGGATCCGGATGATGAGACTGAAATAATCAGAAGAATAAGAATTGGCTGGGGTGTATTTGGCAGGCATTCTCAGATCATGAACAGCAGGTTGGCATTATCCCTCAAGGAAAAAGTATATAACAGCTGCGTCTTACCAGTACTCACGTACGGGGCAGAAACCTGGAGGCTTACGAAAAAGGTTCTATTTAAGTGGAGGAGGACGCAACGAGCTAGGGAAAGAAGAATGATGGGTGTAACGTTAAGGGATAAAAAAGAGCAGATTGGTGAGGGAACAAACGCGAGTTAATGACGTCTTAGTTGAAATCAAGAAAACGAAACGGGCATGGGCAGGACATTTAATGAGGAGGGAAGATAACCGATGGTGATTAGGTCTGTTGAATGGGATAAGGTGCCTCAGAAAGGCTATATCCTGTCTTCCTATCATTGTCAAAGACATTTGCCTTTGACGAAGATAGGTCCTCCTGTCGAAACGTTGCCCAGTCTTTCTGAGGCACCCTATCCCTGTTTACAAACTTTATACCATAGTGTGCTATTCCATGTGTCAGTTCCTTTCTTGTTTTTGGACTTCGATGGTCATTAAGGGTTACGGACAGGATTCCAAGTGAAGGGAAGCCTAGCAGGGGGCGGCAGAAAGTTAGGCGGGCGGATTAGATTAAGAAGTTTGCAGGGACCACATAGCCACAATTAGTACATGACCGGGGTAGTTGGAAAAGTATGGGAGAGGCCTGTGCCCTGTAGTGGGCGTAACCTGGCAGATAATGATGACACAAACTCACGCACGAACGTGCATATATAAATTAGGAACCCCCTCGATCCTCCGAAATAAAATCCTGACTGCGCCCATGGCTGTAATAGAGGATAACGATGATGCAGCCTTAAACAGCGACAGCCTCCGAGCGCAGTAGGAGTCTGCGTTGCTGAACTCGGACCTGCAGAACCAACTCTCGGCCGTCCAGAGAGCTGAGGAAGCCGTCAAGGGCCAACAACCCTTGGTCGTAACCTAGGCGGGGTCCAGGCCCACTCCACCAAATCGCAGGGCACTGAATAAAGTTATTTGAATGAATGCGCCCGTGGCTTGGCCAGTTCACAATTTCCGAGCAAACGTGCATTACCTTGCAACAAAATGGGGTGCAATGTTTTTCAGCATGCATATAACATTTTATCGCCGAGACCGGAAGGCAAGCAATGTTTTAAGGGGCGCTTATAGCAAACATGAGAGTCGTATGGGGGAGAATTATGTGAGCGCATTTTAGATGCTGAAACAGGTCCGTACCCAAGGGGGGCCCTGGGGGGCACCCCCTCCCCCGAAATTATGACGCATACCCCCTCCCCCTCCTCCCCGCCCACGCCACCATTTCTCACACACATTCTTAAAACACCGCCAAATCAATGTTGAGGCTTGACAGCTATTCGGCGGTCAACATTTCGCTGCCTTTCTTACTCATTTTGTATGGCGACTGTTATCGGCGTCTCCTGGGATGTGATGGCCAGTTTCCTCTTCAATTCGGTGCCCGCGCAATTAATTCGAGAGGCATTTAGGTGTTACCGTGTATTAAAAGGTCACGCCCATCGTTGTTGCTTAATAAATTCAACCTTCTTTGTTTAGACTGATCCAGGGTCCAGGAAAGGGATTCAGTTCGTGGTCAGCTGGTCTGTATGCACGTGGAACGTGTTGCGGCCAGAGGAAATGCCGATTGCATTTAACTTTTCTTTTTGTTCCTATATTCTTGAAGTGACGGCTCGCCGCGACGCTGACAGATCCTCGGAACCGTATACCCGTGATATGGTTTAGATAAGGTGGCAAATGAAACGATGCGACACAGCATCCGTCATCAATCCCCGCAATAACCCTTAAACTCATAGGCAATATGACCGTCACCCGTTAACTCGCATGATTTTTCCCTAATTCTACAGCTCCTTTCGTGCAAAATTGCCAACTGGAAAGTCGCAAGGATTTGAGAAATTAAGCGATCTACTAAGGGAGAGAGCCAAGGCAACAGCCAAACAGGAAGGAAAAGCGAATATTACCAAATGTAACCGTTGTTTGCTCAGACTCCATACATTTTGCCCATGTCTGTTGCACACTTCACTGCTTCCGCCGATGAAAGAACTCCTGAAGAACAGCAGACGCTCCGGAGGTATCAAGTACGACGCCATTTTGAAATGGCCGCATGACAACAATTTCGTTTGCTTCTGTGATTGGCTGGCGGAGTAACACAACTCCGCGCGGTCCGTGTGCCTTTGTTGTCAACTGCTGTTTTTTAAAGCTCTATTCTAATAAAGTAATCTTGATGCTACACGTTGGCTTCTGTACTTGTTCTGGGCAGTGTTATTCCTGGGCTTCTTTCCTGCGCTAGTCCATTTGACGTGGTTCTTTGTTTGCCAAGTAAGGGAGAGGCGTTTCGCACAGGCGCACGTGTAAAATACACATTATTTCATTTCTCTTTTGTGGGTTGACACGTTTTTAATGCGAATGGTGGAATTATTCACATTTGTACTAGTATAGGTACCCCACCCCTCATTTGCATAGAAAAGTTACCTTGGGTTGCCCCTCCCCCCCCCAAAAAAAACAAACCTGGGTACGGGCCTGTGCTGAAACCATTCAATAATGATTGTTGCCAAGAGAGCTATCGTGCCTGCAGTTATGTCAGTGACCGTTAAGCGTGACCGTCATTCATCACTAACCGTCATTCGAAGCAGCTGAACGTTTTCGATATATGTGGTTTAGAAACGCGGATTTAAACGCATTTCAAATGTTCTTAGGCGGCCATTTTGTGCAAGGCTTATTTTTACTCTTCACTCATAGCACAAACTAAACAGCTGATTCGCAGCAGTAAATCTGCAAGTGGAGAAAGGTTCAAGGTCCATAAACTCCTAGATTCAATTTATTTCGCACAAGGGAATAAATCACCAATGGCTGGTGCTAGCAGGAGAAGAGTTCTGGATTTTGGAGCCTTGGGGCGCAAAATTCTGCGGAACTTTAAAGACAACAAGCTATTAAGAGTAACAACAGGTTATTTTTATGTCACTAATCACACATGATGGCAAACTGGCGAAGTCACGCATTGCAGACTCCAATGCCTGCTTACGCCCACTGCAGGGCAAAGGTCTCTCCCATACTTCTCCAAGTACCCCGGTCGTGTACTAATTGTGGCCATGTCGTCCCTGCAAACTTGTTGATGTTTTCCGCCCACCTAACTTTCTGCCGCCCCCTGCTACGCTTCCCTTCGCTTGGAACCCAGTCCGTAACCCTCTCACAGGAGTAACCTTTACGAAATCCATGCTGTGATGAGTGAAAGAAATTATTTGAGTCCAGAAACTGCATTGTTAAAGAGTAAATGACGTGTTCCATGAGCTTGCAGGGTATGCTGGTAAGTGATATGGGGCGGTAGTTAAGTGGTGAATCGTTTTTACCCGACTTGTGGACTTGGACGACCTTCCCCACTTTCCAGTCGTGGGGTATGATACCTGTAGAAATAGACTGCGAAAATAGCAAGCATAAAAACTTGGTAGACGTGTGGCGAGTGTTTTTTAAGACCTTTGTGTTGATTTCATCAATTCCGGTAGATGAAGAAAGTTTTAACTTATCTATAAGAAGGGATATGCCGGTTTCTGAGAATGTAACGGCTGGCATTGCAATTGTGGGGTCACTGGCAGTCATGAGGGGTGGTGGTTTTTGTTATTAAGTGAATACAGATGCGAAGGCAGAATTGAATATGTTAGCGCACTCAACGTCTGAAATAAGACGTCCAGAATCGTCAGTCAGGCTAACAACGCGCGAAGTTTGGGGGTTTAAAAGCTGCCAGAATTTAGTCGGGTTATCTGTAAGTATGTTTTGCAAATCGATGTGGTAAAAGGAATGTTTAGCGTTTTTTACTGCGACCAAATACGCCTCTTCAGCAGCGTAATATTTTTCCCATGCGCAGTCTGTTTTGCTCAGTTTAGCACTACGGAAAAGGCGTTTCTTTTTATTTTCTAATCTACCCAGTGTCTTGGTGAACCATGGCTTGTGGTGGTTAGCGCGGAAGCTGCATTTGGGAATATATTTATTAGTCAATTCATTCATTTTATGTTTAAACATTGACCAATTTGTGTGGATGTCTTGTTCGTCAAACGACCCCTGATATGACGGAAAAAAGGCATCCAATTCCGCGTTGAAGGCCTCATAGTTTCCTTTGTTGTAGAGAGAAATTGTTTTTTGGCAAGTTGCTTTTGTTAGTGGGGTGAAGTTAAAGCATGCATGAATGACTTTATGATCGCTGATTTCACTGAGATAAGTAAGTGTTCAGGCTGTCGGGGTGGCTAGATAGTATGAGGTCAAGAATGTTAGCAGTATCTCCGGCGATGCGTGTAGGCTGGGTTACTAGTTGGGCTAGGTTAAAAGTTAAGCAGACATCCATAAATTCACGGGATTCATCCTGTCTAAAAATAGGATAATTAGGGGCACACCAATCTATTCCAGGATAGTTAAAATCCCCAAAAAGAAGAATGTGTGCCTTAGGGTGTCTAGTTTTAGGTTCGTTTAAAATGTTGTGAAATGTTGTGAAACGGGGGAATTCGGGGCTATTGTGAGGGGGTCTATAACAAACGCCAATTAATATAGATACTGGTGTGGCGCGACAAAGGAGCCATAATATTTCGAGGTCTGATGAGATGTTTATGTGGGAACACTGTAGCTTATTGCTTGTAGCAATAAGGACGCCATCCCCTCGAGAGTTTGTGCGATCAGTGCGGAAAAGATTAAAGTTAGGTAGGTTACAAAGAACTTCAGCGTCACTTATGTTATCAGTCAGCCAGGTCTCTGTCAAGATGAGCAGGTTGCTGCCCGTTGAAGACACGAGGCTGGACACAAGATCGCTCTTTGGAAGCAGGCTGCGTATGTTGGTGTAGATAACCGAGAGGCAAATATTCTCTCGAGGGGCGGTATCGCACAGATTAGGTTTGTGACGATGGCGAGGTAAGCGGTATGCTATTTCCGTAACCGTTTCTGTGGCGGCATCGAAAGTGTAGCGTTTCTTTCCGAGAAACAAAGTCTTGTATCGCAGGGAGAACGGTCCGGTTTTTGCTTTTGCAAATGCGACAAGGTGTTTGCCTGCTTTACGAACTGGAAGGGAAAAGTCTTCTCCAATGCTAAAATTGGTGCCCTTTAACTTGGGCCCGTTTGAGAGGACAGTTTCTTTTGTTTTACAGGACAAAAATTTAACTATAATCGGCCGCTGACGGCCATCTTCGTAGCGGCCCAGACGATGTGCACGCTCAATTTGACATGGGTCCAAGGTTATGCGTAATTTGTCACGACAATGGCGGATTAGCAATTCTTCCGATTCAACGAACGTTTCGCGCGAAATAGAATCCGAAAGGCCATAAAATATCAAATTTTTGCGGCGCGACCTATTGTCGGCGTCATCTAACCGAGCTT
The DNA here is from genome assembly GCF_050947875.1 of Dermacentor variabilis. NCBI lineage: Eukaryota > Metazoa > Arthropoda > Arachnida > Ixodida > Ixodidae > Dermacentor > Dermacentor variabilis. Next base: position 69,342,706 of record NC_134575.1, on the reverse strand, counting down.
CAAGGTTAGTAGCAAGAGCAGCAGTCTTAGCGGATACAGATTGGGCAGACTGCAGACCAATTTTGCGAGTTGAAATACCCTGGAAAACACTTTCTAGATCTGCTACGCGCTTGCTCAAATCAGAAATAGTTGTGTCAATAGAACGCATCTGATGTTTAAGGTCCTGTACATCGGTTATTATTTGGTCCTGGCCGGTGGACAACGTCTCCAGCTTAGCAAGAACACGGTCCAATTTGTCAGGACCACGGTTCGTCTCTATATCGCCCGACAAGAGCAGGAGGGATTTCATAACACCAAAACATTCACCAGCGACACAGATGCAACACTGCAGGCTCGGAAGCTGTACCAGACAGTGGTTGTTAGTTTTTTTAGCGAAAAGGCAGCATGGTTTACTGACCTGCATTGCGAAAGTCAGTGGATGAGAAGGCTGTGTCATGGCACAGCCACCGAGCTCACAAAGCGCAGGCGGGAAGCGGTGCTCTTTATACGCTGGCAGGAACGATGTTGTCGCTGTCGATTGCGCTTTCCATCCGATGTCGAGGATCCAGTGGGGGAGCGTGGCTTTCGTCGACGCTTCCGAGGCGCTCAAAACAAGGGCTCCGTAGTTCCCGTTGCAGAACGGCATTTCCAGCTGTGGTACGACGACCCAGGAAACGTTGAAGAATGCTGGCAAGACGTAGGCGAAGGTAGTCACGAGTACCTGCATTGCGAAAGTCAGTGGATGAGAAGGTTGTGTCATGGCACAGCCACCGAGCGCGCCTTCCTTCGGGGAAGGCGCGCCATTCTGAAGGAGGGCGAGGGGGGCGTCCCTTAGGGGTCGTTCATCTCGCCGCTTCTCTTCAACTTCACCATGCGCTGCCTCTCGGCGCGTCTCTCCGACGTGAAAGGTGGACGGCGTGAATCATGCTCGTTACACCGGCGACATCACGGTGTGGTGCGATGGCAACAGGGAAGGCTAAGTCGAGGAATCACTACAGGTGGCCTTGAGCAGCACGGAGGAGTCGCCATGTCTTTATGTAGTGAGCGGTATGTAAACATGATCTATGCCTTGGGATCGGCAAATGGCAACAAGAGGAAGGCCGCAAATAAATATACCTATTCATGTAAATGTGGCGAATATCCCATACGCGTCAACTATCATCAGAAAGTATGTAAACCTCAGACAAACCGGCTACTCCAAGAAACAGCGGCGGATGACTCCATCTTTGAGCCTTAGCCTACGCCCGGATGTTCCAGCATTTATGTCCTCAAACCTTCATGCTAGTGTGTGGGACGTGGCCGCTCAAGTACCAATTTCCAAAACATCCATTTGGAGGATTTTAAATGACGGCCATTTACCTGTACCACCTTAAGCAGCTCCAATGGTTAGATCGTGACTTGTAAAAACCTCTAGATTTCTCGAATCGGTCGTCGCTAAAGCCGATGAGTCTCCGGACTTCTTGAGCACCATTATGTGCACTGAAGAAGCCAATTTTTGCCGAAACGACTAGATAAATTTGCACAATGCACACTATTGCAGGCACTCCAATCTACACTGGGTAAAGCGCAATCGGCACCAGTACCAGTAGTTGCTCAATTTGTGGTTCGGAATCTACGCCGGTGCTATAATCGGTCCCGTCTTCAATCACACACCCGCTGTACAGCGTTACGTCACAGAAATCCTTGGAGTGGTGGATGACTTGCTCAGTGAAGTCCCGCCGTCAACTCTTGCACTTTTTGGTATCAGCAAGATGGGGCACCCACACACAGCGGCAGCACAGCAGGAAACTGGCTGGATGCCACTTTTCATGCGCAATAAATTGGAAGGCACGGGCCTGTAAGCATTCCGGCTAGGTTGGCTGACCTCTCTCCACTCACCCACCGAGGTTGCTCAGTGGCTATGGTGTTAGGCTGCTGAACACGAGGTCGCGGGATCGAATCCCGGCCACGGCGGCTTCGTTTCGATGGGGGCGAAATGGGAAAACACCCGTGTACTTAGATTTCGGTGCACGTTAAAGAACCCCAGGTAGTCCAAATTCCCGGAGTCCTCCACTACGGCGTGCCTCATAATCAGAAAGTGGTTTTGGCACGTAAAACCCCATTATTTACTTTAAATGTTTTTCTTTCCGCTCAATTTCTTTGTTTGGGGTTATGTGAAAGATTGTGCTCACATGGTCGAGGCGGCCGTCACATTAGTTCAAGGCAATGATACCGGATCTCTGCCGTAGAATACCAGTGTGGCTCAGCAAGAAAGCCACTGAAGTGAATAAACGGACACGGTACTGGGTAGCTGCAAAAGGAAACGTACTTGAACTCGTCCCCTAGGCTGGTGTTCAACGGAGCTTAGGAATTCCTGGATAATAAGGACACAATGAAATCTGGTGTTTTTTTCGTTTTTTTTTTTTGCACACATCCCGACTGCCAATTCGGCTCATTTAGATGTCATATACAGTCTAGCCCGTTTATAACGAAGTCGGCGGGAATCGGAAATCACTTCGCTATATCCGCTATTTACTAATATGTGGAGTATGAAAAAAATGCAAACATAGGCATACCGATTTATTGCCGCTGAAAAAAGTGGTCCAGCATCACCTGAACACGTTTCGCGAGTGCGGACTTAGGGATTGCGGCTTCCATACCATCCAACTGCCAACCAAAGATCCGGTCGAACTCCGGACTCCCGAGGTACATCCGTAGCGAGTCAACAGCTGCAATGGCCGCTGCGGAGGTGACCGGCTTAGGGGCACAACTAGCATCGTCGCATTCGCTGTCGGAGGCGCTGTCCGCCAAGGTCTCTTCCATGACACTCCCGGCAACTTCTTCAGTCATGAAGTCCTCGGTGCAACAAGGTCTTCGTCGGCGAAAGTCCATGTGGCTTAGACGCACAGGCTTAAGGTTCAAGTCGCTAGCGGAATTCCAAAGCTGCTCCAAGCAGGCCGTCGCGGTGGCAGCATCAGCGGTTGCAGCGACGTCAATCGCGGTAGCTCCGTCCCCAGCAGGCGCCGCCTCCGCGCGGCTGCTTCGGGAGAAGCCGGCTTTCTCGAAGCAATGGGCGATGGTCAGGTGCTTCACCTCCCTCCAGGCTCCGCTTGCGAAGAAAATCGCCTTTACCAAAGGCACCGTCATGCCGGCCACGTTGTGGGCAGTGTGCACATCAATCAGGAGGCGCTCGATCACTCGGCGCCGGTAGTGGACCTTAAAGTTGGCAATAACCCCCTGGTCCATTGGCTGCAGCTTGGCGGTAGTGTTTGGGGCAGCAACAAAGCCTCTACGACGCAGACGACGCCACAAAAGGACGCCGTCAGCCGAATTTTACTCTTATTTTTGCGGAAAAAATAGCCTCAAGAACGCAAAAATGTGTTCATTGACAGATTATTTTTCGGTTGGTATTAAATCTCTTCGTTATATCCGCTGACGCGCTCTTCATTACTTTGTTAAAAGCGGACCCAAAATGTATTGAAACTGCAAAAATGGGAATGAGAAATTGAAATCCCTTTCTTATAACTGCTATTTCGCTATAAGTGGCTCCGTTATAACCGGGCTAGAATGTATTTACTTTCTTCAACGAATCTGTTTCGTCTTTTCTGTACACGTTAGTCACATCCCGGTCTGTTTATTTCCCTTTTATTTTTTCACATGAACCTGTTTTCCAGCACGTATGCACTTTCATGGAAGATAAAACAGTCACTTTATTTGGCTTTTGTCCGAAGCAACTTTCGGGCGCGAAATATAGCCTCGCGCGCACTCTTCGGTGCGGTGGGAGCAAAGCCGTGATTTTGAAGTATTCTACGCCTATTACATTGCATTGCGCATTTGATGCATGGTCTGAACGGCGCTTCATCGCGTTATCAATGGGCTTTTGTTATCAATAATATCTGTCATGGTTATATTGCGCTCAGTTTTACAAATACGATATTAAGGAAGGACAGGACGCGGACGGACGAAGCGCAAACTACCAACAGTTTGATACTGTTAAAGAACGCGCTTATATACAAGGAGATATGGTGCGGGGGGGGGGCTACATATAAAAAGATATGACAAGGTGACGACGTGTGATTATAGTTTGGGTCAGGCATACATCCTTCACATGCACCCGTTCGCCCTGGCAAACTCGACCTCAGCTTTGATAAGCGCGATGGACGGAGTGCTTACGCACGTCTCTTTTTCTTTAGCTATCGCAAGCGCCTCCCATATTTCTCGCTCCGTTTTTGTTTTTGATGTTCCGATGACTGTGGTGCTTTCTATTAGCGGGGAGCATTTGCACTGTTTGCAATGTGCGGCCAAGTTGCTAGGTGCTGTCAGAAGCTGGCACGTGTATTTGTGCTCCCGTAACCTATCGTTTAGACAACGTCCAGGTTGCCCAATGTATACTTTCCCGCAGTCTAGTGGGATTTGGTAAACAACTGAAGTAGCGCATTCCACGTACTTTTTTGCGTGCTTAGTCTGACAGACCGTAGCACTAGGGTTGGCCTCTTTGGATCCTGCGTTCACCTTCTTGCACATGCCTTTTAGTTTTTGCGGGGTGGAGAACAGAACTTGAACGTCATGGCGTTGGGCTGTCTTTTTTATCCGATGTGACAAGCCATGAATGTAAGGCAACACCACGCGTTTTTTTCAATTTTATCTGTGTTTTCTGCCTTTTCCTGTTGGCTCTGATTTCGGGCAATAAGTTTTCACAGATTTGCACCACCATGCTGTTCGGGTACCCACTGTTTCTCAAGCGGCTTACTTGCAGATAGATGCTCTCCCTCACAGCATGGTGGCATGATTTTTCAATTGCTTGACTGATGCAAGCCTTGGCGATGCCTCTTTTAATGATTTTAGAATGGCAAGAGTCGTACCTCAGGATTTCTTTTTCTCCTCTAGTTTTGTAGCACCAGCACATGTGGAAGCCTCTGATCCTAATGTTTATATCAAGGTACTGCAATCGACTGTTTTGACGGAGTGCTTACGCACGTCTCTTTCTCTTTAGCTATCGCAAGCGCCTCCCATATTTCTCGCTCCGTTTTTGTTTTTGATGTTCCGATGACTGTGGTGCTTTCTATTAGCGGGGAGCATTTGCACTGTTTGCAATGTGCGGAAAGTTGCTAGGTGCTGTCAGAAGCTGGCACGTGTATTTGTGCTCCCGTAACCTATCGTTTAGACAACGTCCAGGTTGCCCAATGTATACTTTCCCGCAGTCTAGTGGGATTTGGTAAACAACTGAAGTAGCGCATTCCACGTACTTTTTTGCGTGCTTAGTCTGACAGACCGTAGCACTAGGGTTGGCCTCTTTGGATCCTGCGTTCACCTTCTTGCACATGTCTTTTAGTTCTTGCGGGGCGGAGAACAGAACTTGAACGTCATGGCGTTGGGCTGTCTTTTTTATCCGATGTGACAAGCCATGGATGTAAGGCAACACCACGCGTTTTTTCAATTTTATGTGTTTTCTGCCTTTTCCTGTTGGCTCTGATTTCGGGCAACAAGTTTTCACAGATTTGCACCACCATGCTGTTCGGGTACCCACTGTTTCTCAAGTGGCTTACTTGCAGATCGATGCTCTTGCTCACAGCATGGTGGCATGATTTTTCAATTGCTTGACTGATGCAAGCCTTGGCGATGCCTCTTTTAATGATTTTAGAATGGCAAGAGTCGTACCTCAGGATTCCTTTTTCTCCTCTAGTTTTGTAGCACCAGCACATGTGGGAGCCTCTGATCCTAATGTTTATATCAAGGTACTGCAATCGACTGGTGCTACAAAACTAGAGGAGAAAAAGAAATCCTGATCGACACCATCATATATGTCGTTAAACCCCAAATGCTATTTCCAACAAGACTACCCTGATGCTAGCAAGAAAAGTAACTGGCAGCATCATGAAGTCACAGACGATAAGCCTTTGAAACATCCTTTCTCTTAAAGCAGCCTCTGAAACTCAAGTGTAAGGTTGTAAATAGGTATTTTGTTTTGCAAATTATAATCTTGAGGTGTATTTTCAGCAAGATAAACTTGTTTTGAAACTAAATTGATGTCTCTCTTAGCTATTATAAAGAGTTTTGGGCCTTCAGAAATTGTCACGCTGAGTATCACGAATAAACATGTCATGGGATAACTTTTAGTGGAAGAGTTTTAATTAATAGTTATGACTTTCTTGTCATGGCTAACAAAATTACCATAACTATTTGCATTTTATTGTATATTCCTACTCTTAGACATTGATGTCTAGGATATTCCTTTATTATCTTTTTTGCACGTTATGTCCTTAGTTGATCAATCCGAAAGTTTCATCCACACCCAACATGCTTAGACGTAGTGAAGCTGCGAGGCTGCGAACAGTGATGCCAGATAATCAATGGGAAACTTGTCAGCAGCAATTTTACAGGTCCGAAGTACTATGACACGTCTACATAGCTATGTCTACACCCCTGTTTTGTTTGCATAATTTCGACTATGATTCTGCCTAGCTGGCATGCGCTCCTTAAGTGAAAATCCACAATTCAGAAAAGGCATTGTGCTTGCGGGACTTTATTAAAAGGAGCTCGCATGGAAGAGAGCCTTCAAATTTTTAGATATCTTTACTTATTTGATGTATTTATTGATTTGATGGCCTCAAATATTAGAGGAGCACAAACATATAACAGAATTCCTCGGCTATTTATGTGCCATAACATAACCAAATATTCATATGTACTCCTGCCTCTCAGCTGAAAACTGGATTCATGCAAACATTTGCAAATATTTATCAGGATATCAATCAATATTGGCAAATATTTATCAGGTATTTGTCAGAATAATTCTGTTACCTGAAATACTGAAGAGGTAGCATTGTAAAGTGCTTTACGTCCTCATGCCACTTAAACTTTTGCCATAAGCAGTTTCAATAACAGCTTCATAACAGTAAAACAGCACCATTGAATACAAAATTTCACATTTTTTATTGAATATTTTTCTTGTTGCGTGTTTCGTTCATGGTGTGAGCACTGGTTCTGTGTAATGTGATTCCTCAATGTGCTATCTTTTGGCGCACTGTGATCAAGAACTTGATTCATAGTTCGGTGATGTAAACTTCACCTTAAAAATTCTAATATATGTTTATAACCATCCCAATGCCTGGCTGAAGACGGCATCGAAGCCTGGAGGAACGACTACTACATTTACCAAATCGTAAGAGTTTTTGTAAACGTTATAAGATTTGTAATACGAATGATTTTCGATTTATGCTGACTTCATCACTTGCATTTCTCAACAAGAAAGTAGCAACCGGGGCCAATAATTGCGCCAAGGTCTCATAAATATGATATATCTATATATATAAATGAACATGTTAATAAAAGTGCGATGGCCAGGAGCATAAGTGTAAAATGTTTAAAAGTGTCAGGAGCAAGAGGCAGGCATCATTAAAAGGTTCTGCATATGCCGGAAGTCTTTGCAAGTGGTAAAGGCAGGTTGTTGACTTGGAAGATTACATTTTGTGTGCGCATACGTCAAGCTAAAAATGGCCGGGTTATTGCTATGTTTTATCTATTCCACAACCCATTTCATTGCCTCTAAGTTATTAAAAAGGCTACCAACGTCTTTTTTGAAGCATCTGCGTTACTATTGCCAGAGCAAATAATTCAGTTTTTAATCATTTAATTTACACGCTATTTGTAGGTCATTACGCAAAATTTGGTGTGGCACTGAGTTTATTCAATGTAGTTGTTTTGTGTAGTACGATGTTACACATTGTAAAATAAGCGTGTGCTGTTCGCTGTATATTCAGCTTTTATCACAGACGTGACATCGTCCCTTTAGGCTTTTGCTGTTAACATTCGATTACACTAGTCAACATCAACGATAAACCTATGTGTGTTGCGCACCCTTTGACTGCTATTCTTACTCCAAGAAAATCGAGGAATATTAGTAGAAAGGTTTGTCGGGAAAAATTTTGTGGAGTCTGTGTAAGTGTGTGGGAGTTTGTTGTATCCGGTGCCACTCCCTCGCCTGTCACCTGTCAAGATTTGGGTGAAGTGAAGCTTTGGTCCTTCTTCCGAGTTGCTGGGCTTCACGTATGCCTCTAGGTGTTCCTCTGGCTTTTGTAGAGGCTTCTGTTCGAGCGGTATGCATCGCAGCTCGGCCTGTTATACCTAGAGCCAGGCAATCCGCCCGATCGTTTCCTTCCACACCGGTGCGCGCCGGACATCAGCTTACCCGTGGTTTATTTGGAGACTCGGTCTCAATTTTCGAAGGACCCGGGCCTGTAGAGTTTCCGGAAGGAATAGTCGGCAGGCGTCTTGCAAGTCTATGAGTATATAAGCCGACTGTGACAATAGATTCCGCCGTGGCGCTTCATGTTGTGCGTATGGACGCTGCTCGGTCGGTCTCCTCTGGTTCGTCGCGACCGCCGCGTGATTGGGAGTCGCAATCTCCCCTCGGCGGTATAAGCCCGCACTAGTAAAGTAGGTGTCTGTGTCCTCCTGCCTTTTGCGCAGGGTGGCTGCTGGGGCTTGCCGCCGTTCCACATGGTAGAAAGGGTTCATGTGACGTGAGTGAGTACTACGTGGATTCTCGCTCATTGATCAGATGGCATAAGTGTCGCCCTGTCTCCGCAGAACTGAGGCGATAGGAGATAGCGTTGTCGTGTGAGCACGAAGCGCCACTGGGGTGTAGCGCTGAGTCTTTCGACCTGCCCCATGAATGTTGTCGCGGCGAGTTCTTCTTTTGTGGTCGCCATGCCCAGATCGTTGAGGCGGTCTGTGCTCGTGTTTTCGGGCAGGCCGAGAGCCACCTTGCAGACAATTCCGATCAGTTGATTTGCTTGGGCCATTTGGATTTGTCGGTCGGCTTGGAAAGATAGAGCGTAGGTGATTCTGCTTATGACGAAGACGTGCACTAGTTTCTTAGTGTCTGTCTCCGCCATTCCCTCTCTGCTACATGTGATTTTATTAAGAATGGTAGTAACATTGCGTTTCGTGTGCTTGAGTTTGGATAGGGCAATACCGGCACTGCCCGTTTCCTGTATATGAATCCCAGCATTCTTAGGTTCTAGGCTTTTCAGATGGGTTCTCTTTCGAGGATGGAACGATAACATCCGGGCATCATTGCGAAAAGAGAACGTGATCGTCTGGGCAGCCAGTCAGAAAAGAGGAAAATACGGCCATTGGTCTTCAACACTCTGTACATGACCACATTACATATGCTAGTTACTGCCCACACTAGTTACAATAAATATTGTGTCCAAGTGCTTCTTTATGTTTGTTAACAATATCGCTTAAGCTGTAACTTCATAAATGCTGAAGATTTAGTTGGCATTTGCAATAGCGACGTTCAAAAGCGAGATACAGGACACTCTACAAAGAGACACTCTATGATTGTCTTCTGGCACTGAGGCATGGTTTCTTACAGGGTTGCATGTTTCTTACAGAGTTCTGACAGGTTTGCCTGTGCGCTTTTTAAAGCCAGGGGTCTGTGAGTTTGGCTGCGCGTCCAGCGCACCGGCATCCCCGGCAGCGTTCAGCAGCATTCAAGCCGGCTGTGTGGTACGCGCCGCGGATGGCTGTTTGGGTCAGAGGGGACTAGCAATAAGGCTCCGTCTGTGACAGGAAACTATTGCGTCTATATGGACCAATGCAAAGTATGGCGTCGTGCTGCGGGGTGTGGTAGGGTGTGCCGTTGGGAGCATGCACTACACCCATTTTAATATTGTGGCTAGGACCATCTCCAATCAATATGCTTTGCCGGTAGCCATTTAATGTTTACATCTACTCTCGATTACCAAACAGCCAGCATTTCTTGACACTGGATCGCACAGGCGACGCTGGTACTCCCTGGTAGTCGCTTAAATACCGGTGAGAACGCTTCATGAGAGCTTGGTCACGCTGGACGAGACTCTGGTTTGACTGATGTGGCACTGGGGCGGTCTCGTTTGTGTTGTACAAGCACTCGTTTTCGCTGCAGTTCGCTGGCTCGTAATGGAAACTGCACTCGTTACGTTTGTGCTGCACTGGTTCCATTGCGCAAATATATACACGCTGTTGAATATTAAATGCACCATACAAGTTTATCGGTGGATAAAAGTCTGTAGTCCTGAACAACTTTTTATCTTGGAGTCATAAATGTATATTTCTTGTCGCTGATTCAAATAAGGTGCGTGAGCTGCCCGTTTATGCATGTATATGTGATTGTAAAGATCACTTTCGCTTTTCGCATTCCCATTTTAACTTGGCGGTTAGCTATGTTCTTGAAGGCAATTGCGCAAACGCAACGGTATCTGGACGACGATAAGGTGCCTCTTCGATACAACGATTTTGTGTCTGTTCCTTGCATTTTCCCCGTTTTTCACGTTTTTAGGGGAAGTCGCTCCCTGCTTCGTGGTGACGGACGTGGAGTCTTCCACAGGCCCGTCCAGCTGGAGGTCTGCTATGGCAAGCTCTTCGTGGAGGCAACGTACCTGGTCCAACATTAACGAGGTCATCAGCGAGGCTAATTGCCTTGTGGTTATGGAGGCGGAGTCAACTCCGACGACACGTGGCCAAAGGTCAACTGCGGCAAGCTCGTCCAAGAAGTGAAGTACCCGGTCCAGCACCAGCGAGGACACCGAACTGTACTTCGTCACAGACGGTGACTCGTGAGATGACAGCTTTGAGTCGGTTATGAGTGGGGAAACTAAAAGAAGGATAATCAATGTGTCTTTCCCGGCGAGGACATTAACAACCAAGACAAAACGTGAACGATGTCCGCCTTCCGTCCTCTTCGTGCTAAAGGACACCTCCATCAACCTCCAAGTACCTAACCGGCAAGCTTTCTCCATGTTCTTCGAGTGGATCGCGGCGAATGAATACGCAATAAATGTCGGCACTATAGATGGGACAAATTGTAGCGCGTGGGCCAAGCAGCAGAAAACAAGAGATTTGGGCAGCATCAGCAGCCGAGTCATTGTACCTTTGGACAGAGCCGGCATGGCGAGCGTTATTTCCAACATCGATTTGGCCACACCTAACTCGGACCTGCCAATTCTCATCAAACCAGCGACAGAAAGAGTTCTCACCGCTTATGTGCTACACCTTGGTAACACACGCTGCGCAAAGTTGATATTCAAGGGCAATTCCATTCCTTCACGTGCCAAGGTAGGGCACTTCCGACATGCTGTTCGGCCATTCCTCGCCAAGCCACTTCAGTGCCATAACTGAATGAAGACTGCTCATGTGAAAGGCGTGTGTACAAAGAGTACAGCTTGTCCTCGCTGCGCTGAGTCGCACACTGTGGACGCCCGCCGCGCAAGATACTTAAAGTGCGACAAATTGTGATGTCTGCCATGATGCCTCATCCAAAGAGGGCCTTCAAAGCAAGAGAGAAATTACCATTCTTAAATAAAAGGTTCGAGAAATCCCACCCCGGAGTGAAGCTACTGAAACTGTACGACGCCCGCGAAATTGAAGGCGCAAGCGTACACGGCAGGGTATTCATACGCAAAATACATCCAACTTGTCAGCTTGGAACGCGAGTAAACATGCCGGCACTAAGAGGAATGAGACGGAGAAGTCTAAGGCCGTAAGTGAATGGCTTGTGCTTCCGCGCATGCAGCCTACCAAGGAGCCTGCCCGACTGGTGTCCACTTCTACGCATACTTCATTTGATGGAGTGCCAAAAGTTGCTCTGCAGATTATACCTATGCTGCGGCCTATGCTGAGGAGTTCTTTCTATTCCCCTGTCCCTTCGCCTAGTGTAGGGGAATGGAAAGGGGAACACGCTGGTGAGTACTTCTTATCTTTATCAACCTGGTTTGACAGCAAGAGACTAGAAGACATCTTTACAGCAAAACCCTTGTCCATAGATCATCACTGAAGCCTTTAACACCGGCCACCTTGTGTGGAGAAGCTCCAAAATTAATGCAACTGGCTGGCGACTGGCTTTGTTTCTGTCTGATCATGGACTGTTCGTGTCTTATGATGGGAGCCGTATCTTTCTACGAGGCTCACCGTACAGCATTCGCTAAGGCATTGGATTTGAATAACGTCTCCTTGTTAGTCACTTGAAGTGGTTCTTAGACATTCAGACGCATGGGAGTGATCATATCCCTAGTTATGTTAAGATCAGAAATTCGGCCAGCAGTAAGTTGCAAACACGATTCGGCGAATCGACTGGTCTTCATTCGAAATCAGAATGTAAGAAGCTAATCGCAAAGTTCCCCCTTTTAGCCTTGAGCAAGCAACCAAGGAAGCAACGTAGAATGTGATGTGCACGCTGACAAGCTCTCCAATGTTTTCAGAATACGACGTGGAGCTGCAGCGAGTCCATACAATTTATCGGCGTGTGGAACGAAGATACCGATGCACGAAGTCTATCCATGATCTAAGAATAGCCACGCGATCACAAAAGAAGATCCAGCGCCGAATGGCCTAATTGGAGCCACAAAGTTGGGCAAAATCTTGTGAATCTCTAGACCCCCGAAAATTTTTTTTAATATATGGGAAACCGTGCGAGTCCTAGGTGTATTTCCCATAGAACGCGTGCCATTCAAAGCCCTTGCGGTTTTGCTGCATCGAGAGGACACCGAGACAGCGGAAGCTTTCCAAAGGAAGATTGCAGGTCAGATAAAGCACACAGGCTCCCTTCGTATGGATACATCACGCCGCATTCACGGGATTCTCGCATGGACCTGCCTTTCACCATCTACGAGCTCGATGCGGCTCTTTGTGTAATCGGTCGTCGTTGTCTGGAGCAGACAGCATATCCTATGGCAGCCTGTAGGCATAGCGATCACGAAATGCGTTGCTGGAAATATGAATAACGGCGGAATGGAAACATTCTTCAAGATTGGAAGACAAGCCATTTAGTAGAACTCTTTAGACCTGGCCAGTCACCAGAAGAGCACACGTCAAACTACCCAATCGCGCTGGATAGTTGCGTAGAGATGGTGAGGGAAGGCACGATTCTTGCCAGATTGGAGTGGTACCTTGAACGCTACAAAGTTTACCCAAATGCTATGGTCCGTATTCGACGTCTCCGCTGCTCCACTTACAATTTCATCAGTCTGATCACATGCATTCAGCACCAAAAGAGATCTAAACGGTTATCTGTCGCTATGTTTCTCGAACTAAAATAGGCTTATAATAATGTTGTTCAGGCCACCATACTTGATGCTCTTGAATCGGATGGCATTGGTGGCCCAGTATACCGGTGGACAGATGAGGTCTTTTTTTGTTCAGACCAATGACGGTCCGACATCTGGACACTACATACACCATGGTGTTCCATAAGGTGGCGTCTTGAACGACAATACTATTTAAGCTTGTTCTTGTCGGTTTCATGCAACACTTACCATGTGTTGTTCAAATTTCAATGTACGCCGATGACATTTGCGTGTGGATGTCAGGTTTAACACGTCCTCAGGTGCCTGTGAGGTTTCAAGAAACCGCGGCTTTAAGGTCGGCGTATATTATAGAACAAGGCCTCCAGATTTCACCGGAGAAATGCGAACGACCAGGACCATTAAACGTATATACCTAACACCAATGAATATCCCTAAAGTATTGTAAGGAAAGTCATGGGGGGGGGTTCGTCTGTGAGTGGGATGCTTCAACTCTATAACACACTGTTCCTGTGTCTCCTACGCTGCAGCCTACCTGTACTAGGTGGGACGGTAGGAGTAACCTCCGAGCCCTCCAGTCTGTACAAGCTCAAACTCTGCGAATTTGCCTAGGCCTTCCCAGGTGTGCATCCACAGCAGCAACAATAACCATCGCGCAAGATCACCCCATCAATACTTATATTCATGTCGACTCTTTAGGGATGCACATCAGACACTTCGCCCGACTACCGTCGCATCTTCTCGCCTCCCTTCTTGCTAGTCGACCTCGTTCAGCGCTTAGCAGAATTATTGCAGCCAACCATGGAAGCTTACCGTCAAATTCCACACATGCAGCAAGACCATTTCTACTGCTGTGGTGCCAGCATCCACTCGAGGCACTTCTTATCATTCCCGGCATCAGAAAGAAAAAAAGAGATGTCATCTTTCGCCTTCAAAGAAACCCTGCTTTCATTCATATATGACAACCACAACGAACGCCCCCACTTTTACACAGACGGTTCTGTCTCCTATAATAGTTCAGCTGGAACAGTGGTACTTCCCGCTCAATCTGTCACCATCAAATTCAAGACGTCTCTGGTTACATCAACAACTGCAAAGCTGGCCGCTATCCGTGCTGCTCTGAAGTTTATTCGTCACAAATCATCACATTCATGGTCCATCTTTTATGATTCAAAGGCAGATCTCCAGTGTCTGTTGTCCCCTTTAAACCACGGACCTAATATGCAATTAGTCCCTGACATCCGACTACTCCACCATTACGCAATTGACAAGGGGCACATCATCATCTACCGGTGGATACCAGGTCACTGCAGAATTTCCGGAAATCACAGTGCGGATAACGCTGCCCCTTCGGCCCAGGATGGTGCCCATACTGTACCCATATCACGGACTTCACTCGTCGTCCAGCCGTGCTAAATTACACCGCCTAATGTTCTTATTATCATCATCACCATCATCAACACCATCATCAGCCTGGTTACGCCCACTACAAGGCGAAGGCCTCCCCCATACTTCTCAAACTACCCCCATCAAGTACTAATTGTCGCCATGTCGTCCCTGCAAACTTCTTAATCTCGTCCGCCCACCTAACATTCTGCCGCCCCCTGGTACGTTGCCCTTTCCTTGAAATCCAGTCCGTAACCCTTAATGAGCATCGGGTATCTTCCCTCCTCATTACGTGTCCTGCCCATGCCCCCATTTCTTTTCCTTGATTTCAACTAAGATATCATTAACTCGGGTTTGTTCTCTTACTCAATCTGCTCTTTTCTTATCACTTAACGCTACACACATCTCTCTTTCTATTGCTCATTGCGTCGTCTTCAATTTAAGTAGAACCCTTTTCGTAAGCCTCCAGGTTTCTGCCCCGTACCTGAGTACTGGTAAGACACAGCGGTAATACACTTTTCTCTTAATGGCAAACTGCTGTTCATGACCCGAGAATGCCTGCCAAACGCACACCAGCCCATTCTTATTCTTCTGATTATTTCAGTCTCATGGTCTGGATCCGCGGTCACTACATGCCCTGAGTATATGTATTTCCTTACCACTTCCAGTGCCTCGCTAACTATTGTAAAGTGCTCTTCTCTTCCGAGACTGTGAAACATTACTTTAGTTTTCTGCAAATTAATTTTTAGACCCACCCTTCGGCTTTGCCTATCCAGGACAGTGAGCATGCATTGCAGCTGGTCCCCTGAGTTACTAAGCACGGCAATATCATCAGCGAATCGCTAGTTACTAAGGTATTCTTCATTAACTCTTATCCCCAATTCTTCCCAATCCAGGTCTCTGAATACCTCCTGTAAACACGCTGTGAATATCATTGGAGAGATCGTATTCCCCTGCTTGACGCCTTTCATTATTTATATTTTTTGTTTTCTTTACGGAGGACTACGGTGGCTGTGGAGCTGCTATAGATATCTTCCAGTATATTTACATACAGCTCGTCTACGCCCTGATTCCGTAATGCCTCCATGACTGCTGAGGTTTGACTGACTCAAACGCTTTCTCGTAATCAATGAAAGCTATGTATAAGGGTTGGCTATATACCGCACATTTCTCTATCACCTGATTGATAGTGTGAATAGAGTCGATGGTTGAGTAGCCTTTACGGAATCCTGCCTGGTCGTTTGGTTGGCACAAGTCTAAGGTATTTCTTATCCTGTTTGCGATTACCTTAGTAAATACTTTGTAGGCAACGGACAGTAACCTGATCGGTCTATAATTTTTCAAGTCTTTGGCGTCTTCTTTCTTATGGATTAGGATTATTTTAGCGCTCTTCCATGATTCCGCTACGCTCGAGGTCATGAGGCACAGGGTGGCCAGTTTTTCTAGAACAATTTGCCCACCATTCTTCAACAAATATGCTGTTACCTGATCCTCCCCAGCTGCCTTCCCCTTCACCTAGCTCGCAAGGCTTCCCCCGAGGTTATCCCCGAGGTCACAGAGTACATGACGATTCCGCGAAAGGTCAGGCGGCAGATTTATGCCCCACCTCTAGCCCACAACATGGACCCCGAGTTCCATCAGGGCCGTCGGCAGGCCCGTGGTGAAGCCATTTGGCGACGCTACGGCTCGCAAGATGGAGTGGTCTACACATACGCAGCAAGACACCCTCGCGGCGACCTCATGACCGCGGTGGTAGCGGATCACAACGGAGGATTGATGGAACACACAACAATCACGGCTGGCCGAGTGGTGGAAGCGGAGGAAACCGCGGTTGCCATGGCCATGCATGCGGAAGCGAATACCGCCATCAGGACAGCAAGCAGGCCATCGGCAATTTCGTACGTGGTAGAATTTCCAAACAGGCGTACCATGTCCTCATCACGACGCCCCCTAAGCGGCTTGAAAACCCTCGTGTGGACCCCCGCTCACGCGGCTGTGCCCGGCAACGCGTCGGCTCACAGTTTGGCTCGAGATCTCGGGTGCCGAGCTTCCTCCGCTGATGCGGACGGCGTGAATGAGGAGGAGAGACACGAGGAACCCTGCCAGACTTGTTATGAAATAGCCCATCGGTATCGCTTGAGGCGTCGCGCACTCCCACCACCGCCCAAGCAACTCGACAAAACGCAAGCCGTCGCGTTTCGGCGACTTCAGACAAACACACACCCACATCCAAAATACATTAACAAAATCACAGCGGGCAAGGAAAGCGACAAATGTAGGCTCTGTTCAGAAACAGGAACACTCACACACATAATGTGGGAATGCACCTCGCTCGTGTTTTCTCATCCCCCTTCAGCAGCGAGACTGACTGGACAGCCTGGCTCAGTTCCGGGGACGTCGAGCAACAACTTTAACTGGTGGACTGGGCGGAAAAGGCCAAGCAGGCCCAGAGCCTCACTTGAGCCCAAACCCTCAGCCACGTCCCTCTTTACCCTTCCCCCTTTCAATAAAATTTATCACCACCACCACCCAAGGCTTTCGTTACTTCTCCCGGCGTTACTTGTGGGATTTCAAGTTCCTCTGGACTATTCTCTCTTCTATTATCGTCGTAGGTGCCACAGGTAGTTTTTGTATTTACTGCTTAAGAATGCATTAAAGATCTCTCTCACAGACTTTGTTTGCATAAACAATACAAGACTAACATATCACGAGCATGCACTCACCCTTGAGAATATTTCTTTCTCAGGAATACTTTCCGATATTCTTTTTTGTCATAAGTTTTCCGAGATTAGAATCGCTTGCATCCATCAGTCATGGCCCAGTGCACCATAGACAAATTTATTACCCTCGCTGAGAGCTCTGTCCTTACATTCCTCTCAATATAACCTTGTTCATAATCTTATATTACAGTGTTCCTCTTAGTGTACTTATTGTATTCAAGTGCCATCATCAGTTTTTATTGTCATGTGTATTGCATGTTTGCCTTTATTTTTTTCTCTTTTATAAAGACATATATTAGCACTGAACCTGTATTAGTATGTTTTGCCCTCTCCTGTAAAAATCCCAAGAAGGGATTGACAGTACTACGAAATAAATAAATATAGTAAATATCGCTGTGAAGAAAAGATGCAGCCACAAGTCTTCGCTTCCTCGCACGCGAACTTCGGCAAATTCTGCGGAAAACCAGTGAATTCACAAACGCACGTCTTCACAGATTGATCCAAATTTGCAACTCCCTCTTCCACCAAGGTTGCCACGAGCGGAATCAACACTTCTGTGCCTCCTATGGCTCAGTGTACGATTCACGAACTCTTATTCGTTCCGCAATGGAATGGACCACAGCCCTGCTTGCGACACCTGCGGCTGCGAGGAGACGATCGCGCACCTCCTCTGTTACTTTCCACGTCACAATGTGCCAAGAAAAGTGCTCGTGACCACGCTCGAAAAACTGGACAATCGCCCCTTCACAAGAGAGAAGGCTCTAGTACGCTGGTTCATACGGGTTTCGGCACTCAAGGCCTTAAGGGCTTCGCTGAAGTTTTTAGGTGCCTGTGAACTGTGCGAGCGCCTTTGACTCTTACGCGTAACATCGCGTTGCTGCGTTAATTTCTCTCATTTGTTTTTCTTGTTTCTCCTTTTATTCCCTTTGCTCCTTTTCCCAGCACAGTCACTCCTTTCCCCTTCACTCAGTCATTCTCATCACCTCAGATCTCTTATCGGATGCCTGAGATAAATTCAGCTACTACTTCATGGAACCCATCGTTTTCGACTCAACCGGTATCAAAGGCATAGTACAGAAGTTAAAACCTAAAGCGTAATGTGGGGTCGACGAAATTAATACTATATTCTTACAAAACACAGTGGAATACTGTTCAATCACACTAGAATATATTTACTCGCAATCTTACAACTTTGGCATCTTACCGAATGATTGAAAATTGGCAAAGTAATTCCTGTTCACAAAACTGGACCAACCCATGATCCACAGAAATATAGACCTAGTTCACTTACATCTGTACCATGTAAATTTATGGAGCATATAATATACACGCACCTAGTCAATTTAATTTAAAATAGCAACTTATTCACCGTTATGCAGCATGGATTCCGTAAAAACTTCTCCTGTGACACTCAGCCTATCCTCTTCACTTATGGCCTACATGCCAATTTAGATTCAATTTTTTTAACAGACTGTATATTTCTTGACTTTTCTAAAGCGTTTGAATAAGTGAACCATGCATTGCTTCATCATAAATTAAACGTTCTAAAAATAGACCCTACCGTAATTGATTGGATTCGCGGGTTTCTGACATCACGCGTTCAATTTGTAACCACTAATGACGCTAACTCACCTTTAGCTCCAGTTGACTCCGGTGCCCCGCAAGGGTCCATGCTCCGTACTTTATTATTCCTATTTTATAGTAATGAACATGTTCCTATAGGTGGGCAGCGCAACCCGGACGAAGGACGAGAGGAAGTACACAACACGAGCGCAGACTAACAACTAGTCTGCGCTCGTGTTGTGTACTTCCTCTCGTCCTTCGTCCGGGTTGCGCTGCCCACCCATAGGAACATGTTCAATCACCAACTCGCCCAGCTTGCCGTCTTAATTATAGTAATGACTTGCCCACTCACGCTTCGTCGAACATATGTCTATTTGGGGATGACTGCGTCTTGTATCGTAAAATAACTAATTCCTCATGTATTCTAGCAATTCAGGAGGAGCTCAATAACATAAATGATTGGTGTCGTACGTGGCGCTTGGAATTAAACATTAGAAAGTGTAAGAACATGAGGATTTCTCGTACTAACGTGATCTGCCCCACCTAGACGCTAAATAACATCCCACTAGAATGTGTAACGTCATATTGATACTTGGGGGTTCACATTGCCAGCAATCTATCCTGGAAAACTCATATTGATCACGTAACCTCTAAGGCCTCTCGTACCCTGAGATACTTTCGTCGGAAATTTTCTAAAGCACCATCATCGCTAAAACTCTTATTGCCCACAGCTTACACCCGTCCACAGCTAGAGTACACACCATCAGTATGGGACCCTGGTCATGACACCCTCATACAGTCTCTAGAGGCAATACAGAATCGCTGAGCCCGTCTCATTCTCACCGACTACCAAAGAACGGCGAGTGCCACTAACGTGAAAGCTCTCCTACACCTCCCGCTGTTATCAAACCGCAGAAAACTATCTTGCTTATGTCTTTTCCTTAAAATATACTACCGGAACGCACATTTACGTTCTACCTTTGTTCAACCGCCACCATACATTTCCTCTGGCATTGACCACCGCCAAAAGGTAAACATTCCGCACTGCAGTACCGCCGGCTTTTCATATTCATTTCTTCCCCAAACGAGCAACGATTGGAATAACTTACCCGAATTACACGCATAACTGACACCAATACCTTTAAAACCACACTTCAAGGTTTCATGTTATAAATTAATGTTGCGTTGGCTTGTTCTGCATAATAAATTCTCTTACGC
This sequence comes from Dermacentor variabilis, assembly GCF_050947875.1. Classification (NCBI taxonomy): domain Eukaryota; kingdom Metazoa; phylum Arthropoda; class Arachnida; order Ixodida; family Ixodidae; genus Dermacentor; species Dermacentor variabilis. The sequence goes on along the minus strand of NC_134575.1, from coordinate 69,322,794 downwards.
CATAACTTTAAGTTATGGCTAGTATTTTTTATATGGTATGCTCTTTTTCTTCCTTCTTTCTTTTTCTTTTACGCCATGTATTTTTGCCACGCTTACAAGTTTCTAGTTACCATTTTATTCTTTAACATACCATGTTTTGTTATGTTTGGGCCATGTTGTTGCCTTCCTTCCTTATTTTTCCTTGTTCTTTTATTATGTATTGACTTCCAAGTATTTCTCTTTGACGTTTTCTTCGAAAGTTTTTGCTTCTTTGAACTTATAATTTTTTTCTATAATCAACTATTCTGTTGATTTGCCTCTGTATTTACCTTGCCCCTCCCCTCTGAAATGTAAAACCGTACCTTGAGGGTATAATGAATAAAAAATAAATAAAGAAACAAACAAACAAATAAAAAATTACTGTAGCACACAAGAAGGCGCATTGACAGGAAGTGCCTCACAGTGTTGCACATGATTCGTATAGGCTCGCTTTTGAACTACGGCGCCATAGTTTGCCAATCTGCTGCAACCAGCATTCTCAAGATGCCAGATCCTGTACACCATCTAGGTAACCAACTCGCAGCCAATGCCTTCAAAATAAGTCGCATACAGAGTCTCTATGTAGTGTCAAATGAATGGCCACCTGATCTACAAAGGGCTTATTCTAGTTTCCTATATTATGTGAAAGTAATTTCAAACTGTGAACAACAGTGCTATGCTACGATTAGGATAGATGTAGTACACTCTTTCACAACCGACCTTCTGTGAGAGCACCCTTCTCCCTGCGTGCAAGAAAATTGAATGCGGATAGTGATGTTCCAATTATACAAAATGAAATAATTGTTCTAGAGAAGCAGCGTTCGCTATAACTGTGGCAGAAAATAGGGTGCCACATGTCATTTGTCTAAATGACTAAATATACTCCAGACGTACGCATTAGTATACGCTTCCTTCAAGACATGTGGAAGCACTTTTGTCCATAAACTTACGCAGACACATCCAGGTCCCGTTCCGGCGCTTCATATGCAGCTAATAGTCTATCATTCTCAGAATCTGACGTCCTGCACATGGAAACCAGCATCTTCACTGTAGAAGCCTGTGCAGTGATGGTGGCTGTGAAACATATCAGCAAAAAAATCTACCAAAAACAACTATATTCACAGACTCCTTAGATGCAGTCAAAGCTTTAAACTCGCTACACAACCAGAAAAATCCCGTAACCAACAACATTTACGCGCTGCTATGTACAAAAAATTATACAAGCAACTCATGGTAATATGTTGGGTACCTGGGCACAGAGGGATGGAGGCAAGTGTGCTAGTAAAAAACTGGCTGAAGGCATAGCAACAAAATCTAGCAAACTGTCCCAAGCCGTAGCTGCCACAGACCTGAAATCACCCCTGCGTAAAAGACTGAGGGGCTACTCACAACAATTTTGAGATGCCGAAACCCTGAATAAGCTCCATGCAATTATATTCTACGAGGAAATTGGCCGTTACTTTTAAAGACACTACGATGTGATTTGCTCTTTTGCCGACTGAGCGCACAAATGGCCCTAATTACAATCGTTCAACTGGCACCGAACCTCCCAACTATGGTAGATGCGACGAGAGGCTTACCGAGCTCCACATCTTGTTCGAGTGTCGGCAAGTAGAACCTTAACGTAAAAAAACATTTGCTCTTGCATATCAACAGCCGTATACCCCCTCATCCCGTACTTATTCTCGGCGCAGAATCGTTCTTCGACGCAAAAGCAGAGATAATGTTTTAATGATATGTTGTTCTACGTTATCAGCCCAAGGTATTCGCAGCATGCCCTCTCTCTAAATGGTTGCTGCTGCGATAGTAGTGCTGTAAGGCACATGCCTCTGGGCTCTTGCAATGAACTGTCCCGGTGAGGCGGCTGTGACACTTGCATTGACACATTTTACTGTTACCTCATCATTATGTTACCTCATCATAGCCCACATCAGTTGTCAATGTCATTATTTTAGCGTATATATTTTATACCATATACAGAGAATGTTTTAGCTACTATGCAATCATAGTACCATTACCATTTCTCATTTGCCCCTTCATAGACTGCTTCATACCGTTTCTCTTAGCGGGCGGTCTTTGGCGATCCCTAATCATTGCGCCAATATAACCCGTATATCATCATAATTCTAATTCCATATAATATGAAACCTACATTCTGATATTGCATAATACTTAATGTCACCTTTCAGTCTGACAATGTTACACTCATTCTTTTTATACACGTTTATAGCACTCGTTCTTGGCTTTTTAATAACTTAATTCATTCTGCTAAAATGTACAAAGTGTAAGATTATTATGGTTAATTTTGGTGAGCTACCGGTGGCGTTTTTGGAATTTCTGCCGTATGCGCGTCATTTCACTTTGAATTGCGATAGCAATTATATTGACACTGCAGGAGCATGACCATCGTCGTCGTCGCCGTAAAGTCGCGTGTAAAGTCCAAGGGCAATAAAATCATCCCTGCGCACCGTATACTGCGTTTGCGAATGAAAGTGCTAATCTCATAAGGCGATCTCCGCTGAATTTCGCAAACGCGACAGAGGAATCCGGGCAGGAACCGCGCCGTCTTCCGTCGCGGGCAAGGCTCCAGGGTGATTAAGCTGTGTTTTCGCGGCCTAGTTGCAGCGAGAGGCAGCGAGAAGTTCAATACATTGACTACTGATGCCGCGTTTCCTCCCTAGAGTGTTTCGACAACGCGTTTCTGCGGTCATAGTTTAAGTTGTTTTCATGTTTGCTGACCCGCAAGTGATACGATGCTTATGAATTTAGTTACTATGCTCATGTTTACAACCTGATCCCAACGTAAAACTAGTATCCTTAATTCGTATAGCTGTCCACTATTTTACTATCGCAATCGGTGCTTCGCCCTTAGCGTGAAACTGCGATATTTTTGGTGCGATAATTAATTTCAATATCATGGCTCCCGGTTCCTACAAGGTCTTTATCAATTTCCTCCTGCCCAGATACATATAGGCAATTACCAACATATTCTCTTGTAGCTAATCCCATCAGAGTGCAGACGGTTGCCTACCATGCCATTCTAGTCAAATAATGTCCACAGGCAACTGGCTCTTGTGTACAATAGGCAATTCGCATTACAAACCTCTGTGCTAACGTACCTGTCTTTTTTACCTGCTTCGCTACTGTTTGGTGCTCTATTGCTACAATACTTTACTTTTATTCGTTCCGCAGTCTGCGAACACGTCAGATAATATATACCTCGTGGGATTCTCCTCCGCGTTAAACCACTCGAATATAAGGTTTGTCCAATCAGAGTACCGCAGCCACACAGGCGAAACGGTCAGGCGAACACTGCATATGGACCTTTACCAAGGGGTAAGCAAAACCTACCGTACCTGCCACCGGGTTACTCGTGTTATACTGGTTACACTTTTGCCTGCCCATACAAGTGCTCCACTACCAACTACGATAACAAAGCTTGGGGTCAGTGACATGAAAGAGGCTTCTAATTACAATCGTATATTCTAATGATCAGTTTTCAATGCCAACGAGCAAGCTTATATTTTTATAAACATATGAATCATATTGTTCGGGGTGGCTGCGTGATCGTTGAGAAATGCACCCATAATATTATTCGAGGTCCCGAATGGTAACATTCATGCAGAAAGAACTCCTGACCATTCTAATTAAACGAAAGCAGCTCCGCTCTTAGAACAGGAAATAAATGGGCTAAAAGACGAGTACCAAAACTCATACGATCTCTAGGCCAAAAGATATCTCTATACTATCCGACGAAATCTCGACATCAATCTACATTGATGTAGATGGCTGGCTAATAATAAGTATGTTGGTGGAAAGCAATATTACAACATGGTAAACAATCTGCTACCACAAAATTGCTGTATTTTAAATATGCAGCTGCTGCGTTGATGTCATGCTGTGATCCCATTGCTTTGTTGAAAACAGGAAGTTTAGTTGGGTGCCTTTTATTACGATAGCAATTTTACGGACATTCCTGGCGCATTTTTGCTATCGTCGCCGTGATGTTTCTTACAAAGCACAAAAGCCATATCACCATCGCCGTCCGCCGTATGCTGTGTGTATTGAAATGAGAGGGAGACGGCCATCGCGACTCAATCTCACCCACGGATGGATAGAAAGAGGGTAGGAAGCACACCATACTGACAGCTTTGTGAGCGCTGTGTTCTCGCCGCTCAGTAAGCCTTGATGAGAAAAGCAGCACGAAGGTCAATTCGCTCGCTGATGCTACGGCGCTTTCTGAATATAGAGTTTTTTTAGAGCCAGAGCGCGCGGTAATCGGGTCTGATGTGCTCATGATTACCTGCTTGCGCTGACAGTGTACTTTTTAATTAGGTTGGTAGGCGAACGTTTGCAAGTGTATAGGGCCGATAAAAATATCATTACATAGCGTAGCTGTCTACTTATTTGCCGTCTCAATCGGTGCTTCGCCTTCTGGCCTAATGCGATATTTTATTGCCTGAATTAAGGGAATGGTTGAGCTGGTTGACAATTGAGCTTCGTGGCTTCCGTAACAGCGAGTCATCATTCCTTTCGCTGTTAATTTACAATTGAATGTAAAGAGTGAATGTATTGAGGATCTGTGAAGGTAACCTGCGTCATATGACGCCACTGTACGCTTGCGATAAATAATGACCTGCGTTTTACCATAAAAGCATTTGTATATGTGATTAACTTTTGAATTAAAATAAAAGAAAACAATTAATGGCGTGCAAACGAGTATCATAACGCGAGTGATTCATTTAAAAACTCATCCACGCCAACGTCACAACAATGCTTTGTGCTTACCCTTTGCTCACTTTACCTTTTTGAGACGTTTCCCACTTTGTCTATTCACCGAGACGGGCCTGGAAATAAAAAAGAAGACACTGAAGCTTGGTCTACATGCTACAGCTGTCCGTTTGTGACGCTATATAATTATCAGGTTCAGCTCTGCCCCGTATATTATTATACTACCTTCAGGATCAGTCCGCACAAGACGAAAGTTATAGCCAGAAAATATTCGACTTGTCGGGGAGTTGTGTTAGGTTCGGACGGCTAATTCGTTACTCTTGGCGGCATATCTTTTCCATCGCCCATGCTTACGCTGGCAGACACCAAGCAGCAGTTGTCAGGCACGTTAAACCCAAGAGAGGGAGGCAAGGAAAGACTCCCCGCATCATCTAGGGATACAGTTTCCGCAGACAGGACACCATACACGACGTTGTCCTATCCCTCAAGTGTAGTCATGAAATAAGTTCCACCTAGATCATCGCTACTGCATTTAAAGACACTTAATTACTTAGGTAAGTCGCAATGACTTTTTTTCTATGGGGGTCGAGAACCTCGCAACAGCGGATGTCTTTTCGGGACCTGGCCGAATGCCTTCAGCACTGATGACGTGTCCGCCGAGGAAACGTAGTTCAGCGAAGCAAAATATGCCGCTGGGATGAGTATCGCACACACAGATTCTCAAATACAAATGTATACACGTTTGTGTTCGAAGGGCCCGTTAGAATTTGAAGGCGCGTTTATAGAGTGTGAGAAATCTGTACTGCTTGTGTTTGGGCTTACTCTGCATGTTGAGTAAAAAGAGATTTCGCGAGTCTTGGGGCCGCATAACGTGAAACTATTGCAATATGTTTTTATTCTGATCTCCTGACGTCAAATTTTCGTAACCGCCGACGCAAGAATCGGGGGTCACCTGCAGGCTTGTCTGAGCAAACCAATCAAATGCTCCCCTCTTTCATACAAGATCACTTTTGTTTGCTTGTAAAACGAATAGCATTGCCTGAACTGAGCAGCTTTTGTTATCTAATTGGCTCACAAGAAGCAAGGAGCATGCTCAAGTGGAGAGGGATTCGATGGAGCCGAGCCACTGCACTGAATATCGATAACTGGATGAAGAGGGTGATGCCGGCGTCTGCGATTGAACCGCTTTCTGTTACTTAGCTTGCAGTGGCTCGTCGACAATCGCAGCGGCATGCAATGGAAGCTTAAGAATCACGCTAAACCAGATCCCCAGCAAAGAAGAGTTGGCACAACGAGGTCGGAAACGTGCCGAAATTTCTCGAAAACGATACAAGGCTACGCAAAAAGTTTTATTACACGCAAATAAACCCATGCTCTTCGGCAGACGCGAGAGCCAGTGCCAGAGTGATCGGTGGCAGCCAACTTTTGTTCCTTTCGGAACGGGTCAGCCTGCGGCTATTCAGAAAAAAATCAGGTTTGTTTGGCATATTGTGCATCTCTAACGCGTACACGTCACTTTGACGCGGTTACCTTTTGCGGTTTTGTGACGTCGCGTGACAGGCAGGTGAAGTGGGTACAGCCCGAATACTTTTGATCTATAGCCGAGGGCGAATTGCAACAACGTTTGGAATCAGAAATACCAATTTTTCTTTTTTTCTGTGATATAATGCATAATCGGTGCGTATAAGTCATATTAGATGGGGAGCTATCGCGGTTTTCGTGACGTCGCGTGACAGACAGTTGAAGTGGGGGTGGTCCAAAAAAGTTTGCACGAATCGCAGTGGGCTGATCGCAGAATTGGAATAGAAAAGTTTGGAGTAGTTTTACTTTGTAGCGTCCATGAGTTGTGGAACGAGTTCAATAAAGATGTTGTCTACATTGCTAATTTTGGGATCGTGTTGCTTGACTGTAAATTTCGCCTACTGTGATAGGGCGGTCATCTCCGTTTGAGCATAGCTGATCGAACGACAGCCTGCCAATTCAGCGAGACGGTGCATGTCTTGTAATCGAACGATATCGCCTTTATCTGTCTCACTAAGGTATTGGTGTAAATGTTCTTTGTTGTTTGCTTAGCTTCTACATTTCCATTGCTATATTGTGTAGGTAGGATTTCTAGCTATGATGATGTGTTCTTGGTAGGAATGTCGGCAGCTGTATCACGCTGAAGGGCGACAAAGTACGTTGTTGCACTGTCGCTATGGGTTCCAGTCCGATAGGTGGTGGGCGAGTAACCCACGTCTCCACTGCGAGGAGTCGCTGCTGAAGGTAATCATTTTGTTGTTGGGTAATTTTGGCTGTATTACCTACGCGTTCACCGAGGGCTAACATCATGCGGGATGACTTGGTCAGGCGCTCAATTAATTCGTTTATTGATTGCTGTATTTCCATGAGGACTGTAGTCCAGGATGTTGTGCTTGTGGGTGTGTCTTCATTGATCAGTGTTTCGACTCTAAGTTTGGGTGGTGGGGGTGTTGTCGCTTTCTTCATTTGTTCTGTGGATGTAACAACTAAGGGCGGTAGCGCCACGGGTGTAACAAGTTCTCTTTGTTTGTAATAGTGTTTTGCCTCTTTGAGGGTCCTGTTTTCTTCGCCTAAAGCTGTCCTTTTCTGGTTGCATTGAGTTAACATCTGTTTTAGCTGCGCTATTTCGACTTCTAACTTATGACGTTTCCCTTGGGTACGGCCTCCTCGGACACCAAGCGCCGCCATCACTGCGCCTGCCCAGCTCACTTTGAGGGGTCCGGCAGGTCCAGGTGTGCCGCTCAGGGATTTTGACCATGATCGGAAATGGAACCTCGCCTAGCCTCTTCCTCCCATTTTCTAGGAGGGAGGAGGGTCCCACTGCTCTAGATTGCTGTTGACGAGCGTTGGCTTGTTGTTGCCGCTCCCACTGGTGGCGTTTCACCAGGTACGCTGTCTTGTGGCGTTCCCTCAGCGCCTTGTCAGCCGTATCGGAGTTGCCACCGCAGAGCTGGCACTTCGGCTAGCATTGGTGATCTTACACAGGCTTGGATGTTTTGCAGAACGTCTGCGCAGTGCCCCAGGTGACCGCAATGATAGCACGTGCCCATCTCATTGCGGTAGAAGGAGCACTGCAGCAGGGCTCCGCTGTATCGGACACACGTTAGTAATCGGAGGCCGCTGAACAGCACGATCACCGGTGTTGTGTTTCTGATGCGTTTTGCAGCGATAGTCAGTGGATTCCTTGGCGTAATGACTTGAGCTGTGATATCCCAGACAGTGTCATACAGAGTTATGCTGCGGATTATTCGTTTGGACGTACAGTCGGCTGTTGCTTCGTAGGCACTGGTCTCGAACATTTGGTTGGCGATCGCGTAAAACTTTATTTCCACTACATGACTAACTTGTGCTCAAAATAATGCCTTTCATCATCGGGGGTTGTTCAGTATAAAGCTCCAAAATTTCACTCCTGAGGGTGCCTTTTACTAAGTCCTTATAAGTTTTCAGTTCATTTTCGATCTCTCTGAGCTACATTCTTAAGCGAAATTGCACCATTTATGTCGCATCTTGCCACACAACACTAATCATCATCAGTCTTGTCCTCATTTCCGTCGTTTAACGCTGTGAGCCCGTTAATTCCAAGTCATAGATGGCATGGGAGATATCAGCATGACAGAGCATTCTGGAGAGGAGAGTAGCGAGCGGAGCGTTCTCAAGAAACGAAACGCAAGCAAGACAGATGAAAATTATTGTTGTGTGGCAATATACGACCCGAACTGTGCACTTTTAACGCGATAGCGTTAAGGAGCTCGTGTCACAGAAAAGCCGGTGTCGTCGGCGTCGGTGCCGGCGTCGGCGTCCGCGGCGTTGACCGTGAGCGATAAATCACGGCAGGCACAGCATAAATAAAAAGCAACTTCCAAGATCGGCTGGGTGGGAATCGAACCAGGGTCTCCGGAGTGTGAGACGGAAACGTTACGATTGAGCCACGAGTTCGATGCTTCAAAGTGGTACAAAAGCGCCTCTAGTGAACGCGGTGTTGCCTTAGAAGCGAGCTGTTTCTAAGGCTCAGGCGTGCGTCGCTTGCTCAGGCGCACATTTCGTTGTCGCGCCGAACGCTGCGTTGCTCGACGCTCACCGCGTCCAAAGCGGGGCGCGTAGTCGCTGCGCCGTAGCCCATTGTCTTACACCCCTTGGCGGGTCGACGGGAACGCTGTCGCGTTCCACTCTTGAAGGCGAAGCTTAAGCGTCCTCCAATTTTTTGTTACAGTGTATACTCAGTCCTAAGGACGCCCTTGATCATAATATGTTTCTTTGACACGGAAGGAATTGTTCAAGGCTTTGAAAGGAAGAACACAGCAGATTGTATGTTTCTCGTGTATTTATTAGAATCATTGTCCTTTAGAATTCCTTACGCTATGCCAGAATCATTCCAGCTTCTTTTGATAATCCTTTACTAGCGCTACATTTTCGTTTACTTGTCGTAGTGCATACTACATGATTAAATACTTATCAAGACATATCTTATTAGTGAGCGCGTTTTTAGTTTTCATTCTAGGGCCGATATTTTTTCCTGTGGTACACGAAACGAAAGATGAAAGCCTAAAAAAGTGCATTCCTTAACAATTTCTCATGACTGTTGTGCGTTTACAGGAAGACAAGCCATGGTTCCCGAAGTGAGTAGGTTTAATTTTTCTTCAATATCCTGTTTAAACGGTGAAGTAGGAAGCACAAATTCTACGATTGTGCCTCGATGACCGAAGAAACAGTGGGACGATGTCTTAGTTTAGGACAAGTACACAATTCGCGACATCAGGGTAATTAAGTAGCTTATTCTTATGTTTTTCTATTTGATCTGACGAGATGTCATTAAGTATATTGGACCCTACGGCGAATGCGTATACGACGAAACTGCATCATTAAACCTACCAGCGGCATAAGTCGCTCGTCACCTTTTCGCGTTACACAAGCTTTCTTGTAGGCTTGGAAAAAGCTTTTGTGCAGAGCCCATATAACGTAAACCTATTTGAATATGTTTTTATTGAAATCTCGTGACGTCAAATTTACGTAACCACAGACGCAAGCATTGGACAATAACCTGACGCGTTGTTTGGAAAGCCCAATAAAACGCGCTTCTCGTTTATAGCATGTCATTTTCTTTTACTTTCAAATTTATAGCATTGCCTACGTTGAGCACGGTTCTTATCTAAGTGACTCAGAAGAGGCGACGTTCACGCTGAAGGGAAGAGAGTTTTGATGGGGCTGAGCCAGTACAGTGAAAATAGATAAGCAGATGATGAAGGCGGTGCAGGCGTCTGCTATTGGTTCGTTTCCGGTTACCTATCTTGAGCTGGCTGGTCCAAAATTGCGGCAGCGTGCAACGGAAGTTTAAAATGCCGGTAAAACAGAATATAAGCAAGGAAGAATAGCCAGTTATGTCGTATATACGCTGAAAGGTCCCCAAAGCGCTACACTGCCACGTAATTTTTTTTAATTACGCGCAAATAAATCCATGCTTCCCGGCAGCTCCAAGTACCTAGCGCCACCGTGATTGCCGGACAGCCATCCACTATTCCTCTGGGAATGGCCAGTCTCTGGCTTTTCAGAATATATTTCTGCTTTGTTAGGCATATTACTGCGCCTTTAACGTGTACACGTCACTTTGACGCGGTGAGTTTTCGCGGTTTTGTGACCTTGCATGACAGACAGGCGAAGTGGGCTCAGCCGGAAAACATTTGACCAATAGGAATTGGTCAGACGACCTCTTTATGTCAATCGACGAAAAAGGCGTTCGGTCTAGTCATACATAATCAGCGTTCACACATCCTATAAGATATAGTGTTTACGCGGTTTTCGTGACGTCGCGTGACAGACCGGCGCAGGGGAAATTGGTCAAAAATATTTTTGCCAATCGTGGAGGGCTCATTGCAAATTCGGAATAGAAACGTTTGGGATAGGTTTACATTATAGCGGCCCAGCACGTATTGAGCAACAGACTGCTGGATGGGCAAGTTTTCAAGGTGTTCTACAATTTCCTCTTTGAGACTCTTGCTCTGAATTCATGCAATTACTTTGAGGGGATAGAATAGCGATAACTTCTAATATATATGTTCTGTGAAATAGACAAAAACGTCGCAGTTGTTCCCAGCAATAAACAATAACTTGACTCTGTACAGCTACATGGCAAGTGTAAAGGTTTAAACGCTCTTGCACATAGCACTAGCTATGTTCCTCTCTAGAAATCGCAAAGCGGCTAGGACAGAGTGTTCTGATAGCATACAGAGCAAAGCAGAAGCTCACCTAGTGCACCCTTGCATTAGTAGAAGTTCAGTTGCACTTTACCTTAAAACAAACACTATATTTACCGAAATGAACATTATTTCAGCATGCCCACAGACGCGATGGGTGTGCCCGAATATTTTAATAAAAACAAGTGTGTCATCGTTTAGATATCATAAGAGTTGACGTAAGCCGCCCATGTCGAATTTATTCGCGCTTCAGAAAAGAGGTCTGATCTCCTTTAAAAATACTGGGTTGAGCTGGGGAAGAAAGTTTTGCAATAAACGTAAAGTTAACAGTCGGTTTACCAGGACAAAGTATCATAAAGCTCAGCCATGTCGCGCGCGATTTGAATTCTCTCTTCTTTGAATTTTCCTATCACAACTGATACACTGCCTTTATTGCATGCTTTGCCACATCAGCCCCTAGCTTCATTGGTACAATACATTGAGAGGGCAGTCTATAGGGCAGATACTGCTGTATTATAAACCAGCGATGTCATTTCCAGAAATGGCAATTCAAATTTCTTGGATTGTTCCCACGAAGCGACCACTCGACCAGTGCCTGCCTAGAGAATGACGAAGCCCAGCGCCGACAGTTTACCTTGTGAAAAAATTCACCGGCGACTATGATACTCCCTAATGTGGCATCTGAGCGCAGCAGTATACGTGTTTTGATTTCGCAATATGTTTCATGACGCGGGCGATGTGTCTCATGCAGGACTTTGCGTATGAAGCGAAGTATGGCGCGAGTGCCTTGCTGATCTGGAGATCGCGAGAGGAAGCGCGTGGGTAAGACATCGATGCGATTCATAGCAGCCGCCGCAGACGGACCTTCAATAATGCAGCACTTTATTGCATATATGATATCGGCGGACGCGCTCGCCGCATGCCTTATTGTTGACGTCATCGGTGAACGATGTCGCCAACTAATAATAATACGATTAATAATAGACGACGAGGGCTACTAGAACGCAATCTCGTAGGCATCGTCGCTGCAGAGCCCTTCTTGCTCAACACTTCGCTGTTCTCACGCGTTCGCCATACCCTCCTTCATCGCTTTCTGCCTCATGGTTCCACTGCACCCTCCTCCTCCGCTTTTCTACTCCCGCGCTCTTCGCTATCCGCGTCTTTTATTCCCCGCTGCACTACGCGTTGGCTGTTTCATCCTTCGCTGTGCTCGTTCGCCCGGTTACGCCGATGGACACCGACGTAAGAACGGGCGCCTATGAGCCGTGCTCTAAACAAAACTCTCTTCGAGGTGACAGCAGCCGCCGCATTCTGTAGAAGGAGTAATGACAATCAAGGCCAAACTTCTGAAGTAGCTACAGGCTGACCGTCGCAGAGAAACCATTGATGCAAAGAACCAGTGCCGAGGACTTTCATGGGAACAACTTTTCAGGCTATAATTGTTCGTAAGAACAAATCGCAACCGACCCTGATGCTGAACCTATCATTATCTAAACTAGCTAGATAATGTCAACGACCACCTACAAAGAACAAGCTTTCACGAATTCGGCCACACTTCTCCTATCGCCACAAGGTTGTTACGCAGGTTGATTAGGAGGTTCGCAATTAGAGGGTGAGTCCGAAAAGGTGGTTTTTTGATGGCCGCAGTGATGTGCAGAATGCCCCCTCTGATTGGCCTAGACACGGCCTACAAGTACCCTCATGTAGTTAGGTAGGGAAACGGAGCTCATTAAAAAATTCGTGGGCCCGCAAAATTTATATGAGGGCCGATCACTATCGAAACTTTTTAGACTGCATACTTGGGCTGCATAAATGCCTAGTCAAAAATTCCATCAGGGTATAGGTCTACATGTCTGTTGATTAATCGTAATTTGGAACCTTGATGGTCTACAAGGCTGTCGGCATACAGGCTTATCGGTCCACACGCCTGTCGGTCTACCAGTCGATCACCCTACAGGCCTATCGGTCTGTTGGGCTTCAAGCTTACTAGTTGGTTGTAGTAGCCCGCTGTTCTATTGTATCTCTGTATGCCATTTTATCAGCGAGACCGCGGTTCAAATGTGTATTGTTTATTCAATTGACGTTTCTTCCTTTTGACTGTGATTACAGTCATTCAGTGTTAATTACAATATATTCAGTCCCTTTAGGCACCTTAGTAAGCCACTCAGTACTTTTAATGGCTCACTGCAAAACCAGTAAGCTCACCTTTCCGTTTAAAATTTCAGTCATGGCATGTTTATGATTGGGGAACCAGGGGCCGAATTCACAAAGCTTTTCCTTCGTAAGTGCTGTTTTTCATTGGCTGATCGCCTTCGCTAAAATCTGTCCTACATCTCTATTCGCTGGCAAACGCTTTTAGGGTAAGAACTTTTGCGAATACCGGCGCTTGTATTTAACACATACAATCAATATGAGCAGAGAATAAACTTTATTGCAAAAGTTGGCGAATACAGCAGATTACCAAATTGCGGGGAGGGGGTACCAGTGCACTGCTTTGAGCGTCTTTTCCGTCATCTCCTTCGAAACGGTGTTGTCCACCTTGTGAAAAGAGCTGCACAAACGAATGAATCATTGCTAGCAGAAGACCCTGAGAACTTAGTTCAATGCAATACACTGAGAAACATCGAAAGATTGAGCATAAACGCAGTCGTGGGAGTGCTGCTACAATTGCTCTAATCTACTATATTTCATAAAGGCTGCTCCGTTCGCGCTACAAGTGACATAAACTGCTACTAAGGTGCTCCAGAATGAGCTGTGGTGCGCAATATCGGAGGCCACTGCGAATAGAAGTTGTGTGGAAAGTAAGGTAGCAGTTACCACCACCCTATAGGAACGGCTCCGCCACATCTCTGAACATTAAGATAACCTAATGAACTGAAGGATCATTCAGCTAATCCAATTCATTGCGTTTGTGCATGTTTAAGGTCAGCCATTTAGAAACCTAATGTGCCATATTCTCGGTTTGTTTGCAACTTAGGAGGTCGTTATGTTGGGCTTAGTAGTGTGTGCTTAGCACATTAGGCTTCTTGGTGTGACAGAGACAAAAAGTGATTAGAGAGAGGAAGATGCGTGCATTTTTACTTCGTATTGGATGTGTGTTCTTCGTGGGGTCGATGCTCCTCCACCGACCATGATCACTTCGCAAGTTTGGCGCGGTGACTGACACTTACCCACTTGAATGCTATTATCCGATTTCCGATGTTGCGGTTATCTGTGTGTGCTCATAACGCAGTGCATTTGCAGCTCTACCATTTTGCTAGCTTCATTTCTTTGAGGCTCTAAACAAACAATTCAAATGGTCACCCTGTATAACATGTGAGAGTATAGACGTTGTATTGTGTGCCGTTGTGTGTAGTTGTTTGCCAAGTGGTACACGCAATACATTAATTTTCGAGCGCGGTGAATGACTCGCTGTGGTAAAATGATGATTGCAGTTTGTTCATGAGTGTTCGTGTACGTGGATTATGTTCATTGAGGATATTTGCAATATTGTACACAACTACTCTGCAAACTTTTGTCGCACAGTAAAGGTGTCCTGCGGATGGCCATTGAAAATCATTATTTTTCATGCTACAAAAGCTGCTACAAAACACTTGGCCTTTCCCATCAATATAAACCTCATTAAAATCGCTACAAGTTGTGAAAGTAGTACAAATTATCGCGATGAATGTTTTGCAACAGGCTGTGTGGCTTGCAAACGTTCGATTGCAATCAGATGCACATACTCAAGTTATCGTAGGATAGGCACGCTTCACTACACTGTCTTCACTACGCAGATTCGTATTGAAAATCAGCAATCCCAAACTAGCTAGGCCTTATTGCGTGCCTTCTTGGTTACTTATTAGTACACACCATGAATATGCATACAATGCAAATTCACAAGTCCCCGCCCCCCGCGCAATGACCCTCACTTGCAAGTCAACCCCACCACCGGGGACCTGGTTTTTACTTCGACTGATTATGATGATGGCAAACTGCGGATGCCAGTTCATCTCCAGCTCTGGCAGCACAGGAGCTATCTCGCGCTGTCTGCGCAAAGCTGGTATTTTTCCGTGTTTTTTGTTACGCTGGGCCATTGGTCGTGCCACGCCATGCCCGGAATAATCACACTGCTAGCACGCCACACGAGGTGGTAAGCAAGCTACAGCACCGGCTTCAAGCTCAATACTCTTATGTATGCTTTGTAGAATGGCAATCATTCAGTACGAAGAAAATACACATCTGTTATTAGAGACAGCTGCAAAAAACTTAATGTTTACAGCAAGACAAGCGTGTATTTCCGCAGACCCAAGACCGATTTTTACCAATATGTTGAAGTGCCAGTGGCGTATGGCTCAGAAACCTCTGGATAAATAGCTGTGCTGTGGGAATTTAAATGATACAGAACAAGCCTTGCCAACTTGCAAGGAAACAGGACATCCCGGCTACAAACTTTAACGCAAGAAGGAACTGCATGACATGCTTTATGTGGCAGCATGGGCTTTCCTTGCGAAGAATGACATGTAAGTTGCTGCCTTACCCATACCAGGAACCACGGACTTTTGAGTATTCGTGGTCATCCTCTGGTGCCAAGAGGTAAATTAAAAAGCTGCCAGGGGAACTGATGTGTGCATTGGTCGTAGATGCGCGTATCACGATTTCTGATGACACTGTCATCAAAAGCTTTAGGAGAATTGGCATGTGAACCTTAACTGAAGCCACTGAGGACCACAGGTTATGGGAAGACGCTATTAACGTTGGGGCAACTGAAGCGCCAGCCAGAAGGGTGGATTTCTTAAGTACAAATTCTTACTCGGAATGTGTGTTTTCAAGATTCGGGAATGAAACTGGACCCATTCTTGTTACACCTATGCTTGGTTGCTTGGTAGCTTGTTTTATGACAAAATCTAAGTGTACCGTAGATAAGGCTGAACTACGTTGCAGTGGAAATCCAGTTTAAATTGTTTTCTTACTTATAAACGTCCACTTCAACTATGTGTATTATTTTAATTGTGTTTATCATAGGAGTAAGCAAACTAAGAAAACTTCGGCATCCTGTTGCATTATTCTAATACGTGAAGGCAAAAACATGCTGCACACGTGGTAATGGATCGGGTCACAGGATCAGAGGGTTCAAACATTTCACAAGCTATAAAGGAGCCACAGTGTGAAGTAAACGTAGGGCGCTGTAGGTGGATTTCAATGGCACATGAGAGTCCACAATCAAGTGACTAAAGGTTCTTTTGTTCTTGCTTGTTCTCTTGTTCATTTGTAGAGCACTACTATGATCTCATCACATTAATTCTTTAAGTTCTTCATTATTATTCAGCCATTGCATATTTCTTTGCCTACAAGGATATGAGCAAATTGTGACGATGTTATTTTTTGTCTCAGTGTACTAGACACCGCTTTTTACGGGTATAAGCCATTGCAACTATCCACTTAAGGCTTTCGCCTTAATATAACCAGTGTTTATGCTAGTTCCACAAAATGTATGCTGCGCAGAATCGTCAGGGCTGTCATAATGTAGCAATGCCTTTCCCTTCGTACTATATTGCATTCTTGTCACCAGCTGCACATCTATAGCCAATCATACCACAGGCAGAACGCTACCCTTACAATGCAACAGAAAGTAGAGTTTCAATAGAATAATTAAACTATCCCTGCCCAATATGCTTTCGTAAAGTGTTCATTTAGCGCATGGGCATTATACTTGAGCTAAATATGCCTATAGTTGTCCACAAAATTTCAGAAATGGTGTAGCCATCAGAAAGCTTGAACCTATACTAAAGCGTTTTCAAAGCTGAAATAATAATGTTCAATTGGTTAACATACATCGGTAATTTTGACCAAATATTATTGTCATATCGAGAATAGAAAGCCTGTGAATACTTTAGAGGGAATGTGGGTGGTCAGGTTCAAACTTTAGAGCCATTCGACATGAGCATTATTGTGGCATGAATGCATCATGCGATGCATCCACGTTTTTGTTACTCAGCCTGGCTCAGCAGGTTGTTTGGTGGAATGTACGAGCTGAAGCAAAAGATGCTAGACCAGGCACTGCTCGCACCAAGCCGTTCATTGATGGGCAAACTTACCGAGAGCTAGAAATGTACTTGACACCCCCAGTTTGGCTTTGCGCTGTGTCCAGCAGCGCCTGAGGTGAAGACATAGTCGAGTATTTACGCAAACTTTTACTTCAGGCCAAATCATTCACATACAGTCAAAGCAAAATTACCTGCTTGTCTCCAGTGGACGAAAGTTTTCCGACAAAAATTTCTTGCCCTGGAACTTTCGTCAGTGTACCAGCTCCGTTTGTGGCTGGCGTTACGTCAGATAATGTGTATTCGTTTGTTTGCGCTTCTTGTAGAGTACCCGCCTTGGCTGCGGGAGGCTGCGAGTTTGGTTCCTAGCGCCGCCGGGCGCCCGCTTGTTCGAATGGACACAAGCGTACCCTAGCTTAGCGTTCGGCTTTCATAAGGGGTGATGCGATTAAGAAAGGAACCTGCGCACCGAATTGCAGTGAAAACTCTTACGAGCACAAATATGGGTGTTTGGCCAGTCCCCATAGCGGAAATTTCCCATGTGGTTACCCAAATACACCTATGGTGGGCATTCTTTCGAAGTGGGGACAAACAACCCTTTAAAAGCACGCTTGTAACAATTTTATCGGAACGTACCCGGTGGCATCACTTGCCTTCCAAAGCTGCAGCGGTTGTTTTTCAAGAAGGCCCTCTCTGCTTGGACAACAGGCACCCTGAAACCCAAGCATAAAATCTCCAATCGGGCCCCCTTACGATATGTGAAACCCATAAAGAAGCTGAAGACCAGGCCAGGCAACATCTCTATCCATTAGAAACGGATGGTTTTTGGTGGTTCCAGGATTAAAACTCAGTACATTCCCCATACATTGCAGATGCTCTACCGCTACACCATTACGGCGGTATATTCATCCAGTTAAAAGGTTCGATCCCGACGATCTGACACCGCTTTAGCGTCCATGAGCGCCGAAAGTTGAGCAAGCTGGTACACGTATTCATGGTTGAAATATTGACAGGTTGAAAACAGCATGGAAAAACACAAAGGCTCTCTTGCATATTCTTGTTAATATCTCTGCCTCTCATAGTGCCCTTGTTCTTGCACTGTTCTTAACATCCCAACCTGTTTGGCTTCAGCTATGACAGCATCGTTTCATTGTTGAAGTATTGCTGCACCTTGCATTGCCTATACAACAGAGCATGAGTATCATGGGAGTGCCTAGCTGCTGGAAGTAATTCCCATGGGATAATACTTCACAACGCAAAAATTTCTCCTGACGGAAGGGAATAAGGCTAGCGTCTGCAGCTCCAACAGTATCCCACAAGAAACTTTTGGGTAATTGGTATTAAAGCAACCTATACTCGTACGTCTAGAGGGCTTTTCTAAATTAATTACGAGCATGTTTGAATATTTTTGAGACCACAGCACGACTTTGTTCACAAAGAACTATTCTGTAACGGCGACACTAGCTGCTTCTTTCCGCATATTTAAGAAGAGAGGTCCTTTTCTATTTGCTCTTTTGTTTCGTACGTTTGAATTCGTCAGTAGCACTCTGGTGCCTACAAGATCAAGAGAAGGCACAAAAGAGCATGCTCGGAATCACAGTTGCCTTAGCGAGCACTGCTCAGATCCTGATAGAGACGAATGAAGCTATGTATGTACTAAATGTACTATCACATACTTTATAATAAGAGCACGAAATCATTTACTGTGCTAAAGATACAGAAAAATATCGAAAAACTGCATGTGTTTGCTTTATTTTTCTTTGCTTTTCTTGATTTCATTCGAAGCATTATGTTTTGTTCTTGTTCAACCATGTGCCCGCCCCCTCTGTAACGCCCCAAAAGTCCTGATGGTGAATAAATAAATAAATAAATAAACTGTTCCCTAATACCCAGCAATAAGCAGTCTGCTTCTGTGTGCTTCCCTGATACAAAGTGTGAACAGCATTTCAATTGCGTTGCTCCATCAAAAATAAGAAACTTCTTTGTGAACTACCCAATGCTGCTCCCCAAGAGAGGTAGAAAAAGCAAACTTCCGGACACAGCGGCTAGTAAGGCTGCAGCTAAGCCCATTAGGCACACAGTGAAAAACGTGCAACGTATGCATTAGCTAGTTTGCTTTCTTAAGGTGAGGACCACGTAATGTGTAATGCAGGATACCGTTGACTCAAGGACAACAACCCTGTCTTCTGCTGCGATAAGTTCGACTGCTGCTACAAATGAATGGCAAGCACTCGTAATAACACTGACACTGCCATCCTAGCCATGCTATGCCGCGTAAGTGGCTTAGGATCCTCCTGCAACAACTCCGCATTCAGAACAACGCCATCACTGTGGACGATAAACTGGTGTCACATCTCTTATCTCCCAACATGTCAAATGGATTAATATGGTCTCAAAAGAAGCACAGGCATTGTAGTTCCGGGGCAAAGCACATCAGTGTACACATCTTGAGAAGCAGCAGCACGTTTGAAAAACTGAATTGTTGTACTTGCTTCAGGGTAACTGATTAAGATTTTCCCAGAGAAAAGTTATCATTCACTCAAGGCCGGCAGATGGTTTTGTTTTCTCACCTTGTGAACAAGTGAGCAGGCATCACAAGATTGCCTTAAATGATCAACCGCTTATCATGCCTCAGATGCGGCTGGACGCAGTGCAGTGCCAAATAAAGATCTCAAGAAGCTTAAGAAAGCAAACATACTTGGTTAGCTGCTAGAAACGAAAACAAACTTAATTGGTTTTGCTTTCTTGTTTTTTGTTCTTTATGTACTCCTTCTAGGTTATGGTCACAGGTGCAGCATCTGCTTTTTAAGTCTTGTTTTCTGGGGCGTTACCATTTGGTGGGTCAACCGACCTTGGCATGCTTAAGACATGCTACTGGGCTAGTTCCTTAATCATATCGAACTATGGCAGCGGTCTTTGATACGAAGCCGTAACACAGTGGATAAACATGAGCACGGAACGGCAACTATTGATTTATTGTTGGGTAAGCATGCACAAATACATGTTTCAACACATCCGAGAAGCACTAGAGCAAAAGTTAATGGCACAGATTTTTTTAACACTGATACGAGCTACCAGCCATCATGCTGTACGAAACCTCATACGTGACAAGCCTACACACGCGGACAAAAAAGAAATGACGAAAGCGAGTAGAACCTACCATCTGACAGTGTCGCTTTCGATGCATGAAAACCTTCTTTCTTTGTCGGTTAAGGCGACCGAGGAGAAACTGATGCACGTTTGCTTTGGCTTTGAAATCTGCGCTGCTTCTATAGTTTCACGTGTCAGGTTATTTTCCTGTAAACAACATTTGTTTCATTCAGTTCCACCCTGCACCTGAAATCCCTAAAATGGAAGGCAAGGTGACAGGTAAATTTTCTAGAGCAGTGGTAGTTGTGCTCTGCGAGCCTTATGTCCAGACCTGTCTCGCAGACGTACGTCTTATCACACGTCAGTGGAATCAAACAATTAACCCGCTCTACGCAGGTGACATATGGTTGCTTGTGCTTGATTGCGGAGACATCCGACGATCACTTCTGTGGGATTACATTTTGCAGAGTGCGGACAACCGCACAGGCACTGAGAATACAACGTGCACACCAGCCTTTCGACATAATTTACGAAGGTTGTACGAATTGGTGTGCATGTAGCAAATGACAACTAGTCTTTGAATGCGTGCCGCATAGTCCAATGCTATTTGAGGGCTCCTGGAACACTTCAGCAGAACTTCGGCTTCTGAGGCGGGAACCACCGAAGGATGCCCTTAGTTCTCAAGACGACGTGCCTGTTTGAAGAACCTACCGACACGTCGGTGTATAAAATATTTCACAAGCAATTTATGGAAGCAGGAGCTCGCTATCACTCTTTCACCAGCTGCGAATGGGCCGAATGAAAAGGAAGGACAGATTTGCTTCCCCTTGGTGTGTAATACCAGCAGTCATGCTTGGCATAGAAATCCAGATGAATGTCTAAAAGATGAATAAACTTGTCCATGGAGACCAGAGGATCAAGGCAAACAGACAGACAGAACTACGAGAGCACTAGAAATGGTATTTTCATAACCTGTTTTGTCATACTGTTAGAAAACTAAAAAAAAATAATCGGCGTACCTACAGAAATGGGCAACATTCAGGCAGTGAAGGTGCTCTTTGAGCTTCTTCTCTCGTGTAGCAATGTACAGATCACTCAGTGTACTGAGATTCTTACCCTGAGATTCTTAACCTTGTTTTACAAGAAGTACCGGCTGGCTACCCTGTGCTGGAGAAACAGGTAGAGGGAATAAAAGAAGAAACGAGAATAAAAGAACTGAGGAAATTTCACACAGTAACGCGGTGCTATTAGCTACAACATTCAAAGACGGTCGCACAATTCACAACTCCTTAAAAACTTGAGCAGATGCCTTAATGCCTTGAGTTTGAAACGTGTCTGGACCAGTGTCCTAGCACTACCAAATGTTCTGAAAAAAGTACAGGGGATAAGACACGCCCTCAATGCAGACGACATTACCATCTGGACGATACGCGGATCCCCGGGAACTCAACACAGATGCACTTCAAGAAGCGGTGTATTGTACAGAAACCTACCTCAAAGCTTGCGGGCTTGCCGGTGCGCCAGAAAAATCTGAGCTTCTTATACTAAAAGTGAGAACGATAGGAAGACCACCAAAATGTGCAATCCCAGAACTAGAACTGTGCTTGAACGGAATGGAAATCCCTAAAGTAGGGTCGTTCAGAATCCTTGGCCTACATATACGCAAGAAAGGATCGGGCGCCACCACACTACCCGAACTGCAAGAAATTGTCGCGCAAGTAGCACACCTGGTACGAAGGATCGCAAACAGACGACACATTTTGAAAGAACGAGACGCAATCAGAAACATTCAAGCCCTCATCATCAGGACACTCACCTACGGCACCCCTTATTTAAACCTCAAGGATACGCAAATCACAAAAGTGAACACCCTCATCCGGAAGGCCATCAAGATGGCCATAGGAATCTCGGAACACGCCTCCACAGAACGACTACTCCGCTTAGGTATGCACAATACTTAGAAAGGGCTAGTCAAACCACACAAAGTGAAGCAACTTGAACGTCTCAATATCATTGAAAAAAAGTAGGGCGACACTAACAAGTTTACCATATATTGAATTCATGCAATGGAACGACGGGAAAACGATAATTCCAGCGACAATTCAAGAGTACATCTCTGTAACCCCATTCTATGAAATATGGATGCAATCCATCATTTAGGCAGAAGAAAAGCTAGAATAGACTCCCCGAACTTCTACGGCGGAAATCCGGAAACAAAATATACCAATGCAGCGAAATATAGTAAGCTCCAGCACATGCTATCAGCCTTGTTGACAGTAAGGGAAAGAAAGAATGGCAGAAGCACTTGAACAACAGAAATAGATATGGCAGAAGAAACAGCAATAGTCCTGGCCATCTTACCATGCCGTCATGGAGCAATTATACTTACTGATTCACCAGCGGCTTGCTGAAATTTTCAGAAAGGAAGAATCTAAAGGCAAGCCCTAAAAATCCTCGCAACCCCAGCAAAGACGAACGTACCAGATATCTACATCGTTTCGACTCTAGGCCACGAGCCTCTGCTGGGGAATGACGCAGCGGGCGCCTCTGCCCGAGCTTACGTTCACCGGGCTTTCTCACAGGACGCGCTAAGGAGGGAGGACGCAGTCTGAAATAAAATAAACCAATATTTTGCAACACTACAGGCTAGACAGAATACCTTACCCGCCATCTCACTCCAGCCTAACTAGGGAAGAAGCAGTAACACTTTGGAAATTGCAAACGAATAGCAACATCCACAGTCTCTTAATGCACCGAATTTCACCATCTGAGGGCTCATGCATCTGCAAGACCTCTGATGTCCCAGACAGCCTGTCATATGGTATGGGGATATGTACGAAAACATTGCACAGTAGGCCTCCAAACACCGAGGAGCAGTGGGAGGCCAAGCTAACAGACCCGGAGCCGAAGAAACAGGGCAGTCTGATCGAACGGGTGCGGGAGATGGCCATCGCCCGTGGCTACCTGGAATAAAGATCCCACCCAGCTAGGGCGTACACTGCGCCTGCTCAGAATAAAAGTTTATTCTCCGTGTCTAGTATGCCCAGTAAAAAAGCGTGGCTGGGGAAGCAGCGGTTTCTCGCGAAAAGTCCGATGCCAGTGCGGGCACCGCGGTGCCACGTAAGCTACGCAGTTGTTTACTTTCCTGGATCAAAGGGAAAAGATCATCGCTCGTCTGTTTCCCATTGGAACCAAAGCGGGCACCTAAACGACAAATCACTTGACAACATAACAATACGATTCAATGCAATTATAATATTTATAACTATGACTGTACTTGGCCATGGCGGCTTCCCGTCAAACCCTTGACCACAGTGCATTAAGATATCTAACCATCATACCAGCCAAATACTTCTTTAAGGGAACAGCCGCCAATCGCGACATATACTTTTGAAGGGGCATTAGTTACCGCCGTTTGCATAGCATGGCGTGTCGCCGCTTGCCACGTGCACATCTTGCGAAATTTCACTTGAATTTAGCTCTTGAGAAATAAACTGAAATATAGAGAACAGTTATATTCTACCGAAATGCTTAACCGTCAATTAAAATCTTCCAGTAGCTAACGCACGAACTCGTCGAGCACGCTAGGTTTCTGCTTCCGCTGGAGAGGTTCAACATCGGCTGCGAGGACTGAAGTTCATTTATTTCAATTCGAAGGAATGTCTTGTGCAATATTGAGAATGACTAAATATGCATAAAAGTGAAGGCGTTGCGGAAAAACTGTTATCAGTGCAATATTTTCGCCCGCACGAAGGCCGATCGCACGATGTCCATCCAATCGAACGATAGCCGGATGCGCAGGCGTCACCGGTTCGAAATCCAGTCAAACTGCAACGACACACAAACGTCGGCTGCGTTGGCGTACTTTTCGGTCTATGTGGTAAACTCGTATTTCAAACAGTCATTCTGCCGACGAGTCAGCCGATCCTTGACGTCGAAATTTTGCGCAGATCGGATCCGTGCAAGTCCGACCATGACTTTACATGCAGAGGGGGCGGCACTTTATTTTTCCTGTGTTGGTCCTAATAATGTTCGGTAGCCGCCCATAGAATGTCTTATAGGAGAGTTAAGAGTGCTAATGGTGATGGCAACGTGCCGGCAAATGTTCTTTTATAATGACCGCCAAGAGTCCTAATTGTGATGTTTAAATGCCCGCAGAAAGTCTTGAACGACTGTTCATTCTGTACTTGTTGGTGTGAGCGTTGACAGGCAATTCGTACCAAACCTTCGCTATTCCTGACAGCAATAGTCGCATGATTCCAATGTTGTGCTAGTAGTTTACATTGCATGTACGTTTATAAAATGTCAGCCAGTACTTGAGCCTAACTGACTCGCCATCAAATATGTCTGGCTTCACATGTTCAAGAGTTGGTTGGTTTATTGCTATTTCAGTCTCGTTTACAAGCAATTGAGTTCGTTCAACACTTGCACAACATTTTATTGGGTAATTTGTGTTGATTTTCGTAGTTGTTTTTTGTTGTGTAACAGTTGAGTCGAGTATCAATAATTAGGGTTCGCATATGAAGACATTCCAAAAAATTTAATGCGAAGCGTTCCAACCTCATTGCTGTCGCTTTGCGGCAGGTAGGTTCGTTCTTTCGCCTCGTTTTCATAAAAAGAAAATAATGTGTGACCGATGGGGTGGCATTGAACGTCGGCCGTTGAGCCCGGTGCTCTAACCATTAGGCCACGAACGCGCGCATTCTCCTCTCGTTCGACAGCCAGTAACTTCTGAAATGCTTGGCCCGTGCGCTGCGTGCCACTTCCTCGTGCTGTCGCTAAAGCTGGCGCTTTCAAGCGCCTATCGGCGGGATCGCTCCACTTTCGTGGCCGTTTTCTCTCTCTAAAAACTGCAGCGTTAGACTATCTTCATGACCGTCCAAGTTCATAACGATTTATTTCTTCGCCGGTGTACAAATGCCATCGTCTTTTTAAAATACACTAGATGACATAGTAATTGGTACGATCCAAAATGAGCACGTTTCGGAAAGCAGAAGAATGCGAAGTTCACTCGCAAACACGGTGACTACGCGCATGTGGAGTTCCCCAAAAGTAGACACGGCGGCAGCGCGGCCGGCGATAAGACAGGCGCCGACACGTGACGACGCTACCTTCGAGCATCCGACTCGCTGTGGGAACCTTAGGATGCAAGCGGCGCGCATGCTGCAAACATACACGTGAGAGATCGATGAATTTCCTGCGACGCAACCCCGGTCCGGAAAGGAAATATAGCTATTTGTATCTAACGGCCGTGGTACTAGAGATAAAACAACGAACACGCTTTGATATCGCAGCGCGCAGCCGCTGTAAACATTGACTTCAAAGAGCTTCTGATTCAGTAACAGCGGCAACAGTATCGCAGCTAATCGCTGTATCTGCGGTAGCTACCGACTCTCGCTTTGCAAGAAACATGCGATTTATTTGAGCCTCGCTGAACTGTCGTGCTCTCGTCTTCCAAGCCTGCAGGACAGCTCCCGTATGTTCAGTGAAATAGGAGAACACCAAAGGGAAATGAAAGAAATACAGGTAACGGACTCTCATACCTTACTTGTCCCCTCGTCATCTGCAGAGATGCTATTAACTATTCTAGTAGCGTTATTTTTGTAAAAATAATAAAATTAGTAGTAATTTTTATTTCTAGGTGGCGCTACCAACGTCAAGGTAGCGTTCGGCTGTGTGCGTGTGCGCACGCGGTTGCAATCGTTGTAGCTTCGTTTTGAACACACTTTTGCAACAGTACACATCGTTACCGCTAGTTTCGTAGCCGCATATTTTGGTCGTAGTATATGTTGTTTACGCTTCCACAGTAATACGATTCCACAGTAGCGTACGATCGCGAGAAACTTGACCGATTTTTGTGTAAACAGCGTGGACGTCTCGAAATGTTAGCTAGAAAATCAACCAGCAGCAAGGCAAGTCTCTGTTTTGTGGTTTTGCGAGCTCATGCTCGTGCGAGCAGCAGAATGATTAAAAATCCGTTACATAACGTTAGTTCCATAAAATTTGCTTTGCCGCAGTACAGTTATGTTATGCGGTGAAGCATACGTAATGTATTGCGGTAAAGTAGGTGAAAAAGTAGGCAGGAACCCCGGCGTTACTGTGGCATTTTCTTGTTTTACGGTCCCGCCCGTGCACTTTTAAAAGGCGCGAGCAAGGAAGAATCACGGTCGAAGCGCCACCTTGGCAATGCTTCAATTGAACAAAAAAAAAAGAAACGATTTGGAGTTGGCGATGCCAAAACCAAAGCCTTGACTTTTGTATCATCAAAGCAGTTCCAAGAATATTCAATCATATTCCAAGCTCCTGCCGTATCTATGATTGTTTAAAGTATATGCATATATTGTGCACCAGCCTTAGCACCAATTCTAATGTACTTTAATGATGTAAGTTTATTAACACGTGGCCAATATATAATTTGTGTTGTATGGTGGTGTGCTGTTGCTTTCATGTGATAATGTGTACATTGGCTGGAACAGTTGATGCATCCTCCTTATAGAACTCATTGAAAGATGAACCACCTGTCAAGCAATTGTTGTTCTTGCAGTTGTACAACAGATTTCACAACAATTTCACAACATGGGGATACTTATGAAAGAGTAGCGGATGCTTAACATATCCAGATGCCTGCACAGGAATGCGGGAGTTGACCATGCATCTATCTCTCTAACTCAGGTTGAATGTGCATACTTGAGTAAGATGTAACACTTGTTGAGTGTCTGATTTCTGTTATTGTTAGCTTAGTTTGTTTGCCCCCATTTGTAGGTTTTCGTGTGTGTTGTTGTGTATGTATATAATAAGCTCGTCTTCTACATGTGTGCTGTGCGCTGCACAATAATTGGGAGGACATGCGTAACCAGTGCGACATGCAGTGGAGCAATGATAAAGTGGCCACTTTTATGTCCCAGTGGTTCCGCCTTAGCAACGCTACAGCTGTGTCTAAAAAGGAGCGCGTTGTGCCCTAACAAAGCTTCCATCTGTCAGCTACTGACTCTGCCACCCTAGAGAGCCAGCTGGAAACCTAGGTGACTAAATTTGGGTATTGCTGCACATTCAAAGCCACGACTCCATTTACTCAGTCTGACTATATCACAGCTGAATGGACATTGAGAGCTGGCCTGTCAACCATTGTTGGCCACGGATGTGCCAGTTGGTTTATGGGCCCCATGTGAATTGAATGCCAATTCTAAATTTCGCAAGTGTTGTATTCTGCTATGCAGTTGATAAACTGGTAACCTTTTGGCACTTTACTGCAGCGCTCTCGACATTGAAACCGCAAATAATGTGTTGGGAGCTCGCTTTAGCGAAGGTAAGGAATACAAGTTTTGACAGATTGAGATCGGCTAGCTTAATTCAAAAGTAAACTCAGGTTGGCGAGCAGCAGTGGTGGTGCCCCACTCAAGAAGCCGCTTCAGTTCCAAGAAAGATCAGGAAGCAATGATCCCCACGGTGAGGCAAAGCGATGTAAACTAGGTTTCCGCGATTCGGGGACAACGTACTGACGAATGGTCGCTTGAAGGGCTGCGCCCCTAGAATTCCGGAGGCTTAGGTGTAAACGGCGTAACGAATGAAGAGTTAATGTTCAAGATATGGTGGTTTCACGCACTTACCCGACACTGTCTACTGATCGCCGCAAGCGTCAAACTTCAAGGTTTTCTGTTAACACGAAACACCACGAAAGGGGCCTTCATAAGAAGGAGACCATGGTGTATTGATAGAGCAGCGTCCCAGAGAGACGTGCGTGGTTGTGTCCATTGTAGGCGAACTAAACACACGCTGCGCGCGGGCGGTACGTGCGGTGTAGGTTGAAGCTGTTCGAGCCTAGGATGTAGGCTCTCGCCATGCCCCAAGAGACTCACCTTGACAGTTATGGAGGTGCCACCATTGCTTTCGCAAACAAGCAAGTCGCGGAACTCAGACCTGTCCGTGGGCGGGAAACGCACTGGCCAGTCGCTAATGGCAGCATGCGACATCAGTCCTCGAGCAAGCCGCATATTATTCGTAGTCGACTGCATCACTCGCACACGCCTCCTCGTCGACACCGGAGCGGAGCTGTCTATTGCTTCCGCCATGGTCGCAGATCGCCAACGCGGCAAGTCCACAACCACGCTCCACGCAGTGAGCAACACTGTCATCACGTCCGGGTCACCACTTGTTAGGGCCTCGGTTTAGAGGAGGCAAGGAATACACGATTTGACTGGCTGAGAACGGCGTGTCGACTGGCATTATTCAAAAATAAAAGCAGGGCTGTCGAGTGGTAGTGGAGGCACCCCAGACGGACCGCTCTTGGGCTCGAAAAAACAGCAGGGGGAAATGACCCCTATAGTGGGGCAACGTTCTGTAAACTGGCCGGGGCAATGACCCCCACAGCGAAACAAGAATTGTTAAACTGGATTACCGCGAAGCGTGGAGAACATAGTGACGGACGGTCGCTCTAAATCCTTAGTCCTCTCTGGAATGGCACTGTTCAATACAGCGCACTCAATTTCACCATACCCACAAGCAAGCTTGGAAGCGAGGGTTTTCATTAGTATCTCCGCCCCCATACGTACTCCCAATCAACACGCGAATGCACAAACGCGTGTGGATACGAATGATAGCGCACCCGCACAACACACACAGGTCCATGCATGCCAAGAACGGCTACGAAAATTCCTACGGCAAATCTAAGTATTGCAGCAACAAATGAAACGACAGAAGGCACACATGCGACGAGCAGAATCGGAAAACATAGAACTGAGGACACAGCTTGAACAAGCACTGGGACCTTGTGCAGAAGGGGAACGGAGCACCAAGCAAGTTCAGTCATCAACCACATCTACGCCAAAAGAAACGCCAGAAACATGCCGCAAAACCCGTCAGGCGTTGTTTCTGTTTCGCTACTCCAGCTCGCAGGAAGAAATGCGAAGCAACGACGCTGAGAGCATCCCGTTAAGCGACGGCAAATAGAAAATTCTAGAAAGGAAAGTAAGAACGCAAGAGCGCAGCGTGGTAGAACTAGTGGCTGCTTTCCACGTATTTCCTCGCCAGATTTATGAGCAGCAAAGTGTTTTAATGACCGGAATAGATAAAACTCAGTGCCACAAGATGCTGAAAGTTTGCCCACACCGTCAATCACATATGAACGACCAGGTACATTTGTCGGATCAACATGATGGACTGCGTAGGGGAAAGCGAGTTAAACGGACACCTTCCACAACATATGGCAGTGGAACAGTGAAAGCTTTGCATAAAAAAGCGCCTTGCAACAATACATACTTCATCATAAGTAACCACCAGATTTGATGGTTCTTCAAGAGACCGGGGTCTATCCGACACTCCCTCACCATGAGACGCACATTCGCGACAAGACGCGAATGGCGATCCTGACGAGGCAAATTTCGCAACAGTAAAGCATACTGCAATCAATTCAGCCATAGATGGCGTACTCATCGAAATTATAGCGACGAAACAGGAGATTCCTAGTCTCTGCGTGCTTAACGTGTACAGCCCTCCGAAATAGAAAACGACGGGGTTAGATACATTATTTAGCCAAGCTGAAAACAAATTGAAGCCAGAAGCACCCTGGTCGTAGTGGTTCATTTGAACGCACCCCACATTGTCTAGAGATATTGAAAGGCAACTCAAAAATGAAACGACATCTACAACGCAGCGCAGGAACATCGATTCACGTTGATCATGAACGCGCATTAGCGTACATGCATCGCTGACAACATTTCTGGAGAAATTCGACCCCATCTGATTTTCAGACTCGGGACAGGTTAGGACCCCCGAAAAACACACATCACGATCATCAGAGACTCACGCGAAGCATGCAGTAACTACGCAGCTGGAAGAATTTCCCGAACGGAGATATCAATCTTAAGAACATCTACCCTTCCAGAAATGGCCGCAATAGTATGGATACCAGGGGTGCTATGCAAAAGTTTCTCTTTCGTGATTGTTCTGATCGAGCGTGCTAGATGGCGCTTAATGAACGGAGACTACATAGAATGCGCAAGAACAACAAGTAAAAAAATGTCGGGAAAACGCTGTGTATGACAACATGCGCGTAACCTTCTGCGTTTGAAGCACAGGAGGCTGGGCAACGAAACACTGCCATGGCCGCGTATTTAATTTAGCAATACCGCGGCTCTCCCGCTTTCTATCTGCACACTTGCCATGAGCCGCTTCCAAAGCCTTTCTTAGGCGAGTCAATGACGCACCTTCTGTTGCTGTCAACTCAGGTGCAGATCGGGGTGTGGAGGCTGCCGGAGGTTCCTGTAAGTGACAGTCACGTAGAAAGAGCCGTAGTGGCTGCTAGCGAGGCGATACGGAAAATGAGCCCAGAGAAACGTTTCGAGTTTGTCGAAGTAAACAGGGAAGTGAGAATGTGTGGTTGTTTTGAACGAGACGGGATCCACTTCAATTACAGGCTTGGACGAGATGCGGGCTGGCGACTTGCTGGTCCCACTGTTGCTGCTTTAGGGGGCCCACAGGTTCTCAGACAGTCATTGCAGGCGGTTATGAAGAAGGTCCTCTAGGGGAACCTCAGAACAGCATCGCCGCCAATAACAGAAAAAGGAGGAAAACAGGAAAGAGGGTTTGCCATGCAATAAGCTTCATAAGCATGCAGGACGGTATAAGACAAGTAACGTGGGTAGAGATTGAAGAGCAGCCCAATGGTGAACAAATAGGGGTGTATGCGGTTAAAGAAACGCACTTTACACATTCCGAAGAACCACCAGTGACTGAGAATTGATCGGGAAATCTGCAACAAAACTATATTGCAAAGAAAGGGACGGGGACTCAGAATGCTCATCCATCAAGGAGACAAATGAAAAAGAATGAATTTCAAAACGTCTAGAGTATGTTATATTATTAGGTACAATGAGTGCAAAGAGTTTGGCGTAATAGTCCTGCGGAAACCTGCAGAGTGGAGAGAAGTATTTAATAAAGGAAAAATGAGAAATCCACCCAATCGTAGCAATTGCCACAAAGAAAACCCATAGGGGTTCCTCGAAAGAAAAAGCCTCGCCGTAGAAGAAAAATTCGTCCTGGTCCGGACTTCGCCTTGCTATCTGCTAGCCGCCTGGTTAGCTCATTGGTAGAGCAGCCGTAAAGACGGTGGTTTCGTGTTCGAGTCCTGGACAAGGAGGAAATGTTCTTCAACTGCAGGGCTTGTTTTTTGGAGGAAGCCTTAATGGTTTTCTTTGTTGCTATTGTTACGAATGGGTGGATG
Source organism: Dermacentor variabilis (assembly GCF_050947875.1). NCBI lineage: Eukaryota > Metazoa > Arthropoda > Arachnida > Ixodida > Ixodidae > Dermacentor > Dermacentor variabilis. The sequence continues at coordinate 69,291,505 of NC_134575.1, read as the reverse complement.
TCTTACTTCTCCTTTATTTCTGAATGTAAAGAAAGCTTGGCTAGCCGCATTGTTTCGTTGGGTGGAAATAGTTGCACAGAGACGGATCAAGAGCGATTGTAATGCCTAAGTGCTGATAGTATTGGTTTCGGATATGATGCCGAAATTATCCTATTAGTGACATGAATGCCAACAAACAAGAGCTAGATGGCTATACCGACAAGAACGGGAAGTCAATGCTCGATCTCTGAGAGCAACATCACCTCGTTTCGTGAATAGATGGCGTAAGTTTGACGGGCGGACCACGTAGGACTTGGGAAACCGGCAATCGACCATTAATTGTTGTCTGATGACAGAAGAAATTCATGATATGTTGAGAGAAATGGTCATTTCCGAGGAAGGGTATAGCAGCACAGGGACTGACCATAAACACATCATTTTGAAAATGCGATATGTAGTTTGGAAAGCGAACAAGAAGCGAAAAATTGACAGTTCAAATTTGAACACTGAACAAAAAATAAATACATTTACAAGAGTTGAGGAAGAACCTGGCAAATGGCCATGCAAAAAGTGGGAATATAGTGAGCTTCTAAGTCTAATAACGAGAGATACACGGAAAGAGAAGCAACATGTTCATGTAAAGGAATAAAGAAAGTGAAAAGATTGTGAAACAGGGAAATGCAAGAAGCAATCGCTGAACGACAGAAAGCATCCCGTGACTACCGACAGGCAAAAAAGAGGGGTTGTGGCAGCATGAAGTAGCCAGGAATTGGGAAATATACCGGTATAAAAAAGATCTATTGTTCAAAGAGTGGTGCAAGCAAAGGTAAAAGGTGAAATAGAACGTTGGTTGTCAGAAATTTGCGGGAAAGAGAAGGCCGCCCCTAAAATATTTTGGAACCATCTAAAATTATTAGGCAGGAAGTATGGAACAATGGAACATTTCTTAGAAGACGATGGAAACGAACTGGAAGGGGATGCGACTTTAAATTACACCCGAAAAATAACAGCCGAACCTTTCCAAAGCCAGTGGTTAAGAAAAAAGCGGCATGAAAGAGAACGAGATGGAAAAGGAGCTGGTGCTGACAAATTTCAACTGTAAACAAGCCGAAGAGAAAATTCGGAAGTGCAAAGCCTCTGGGCTAGACGAGCTTCCTGTTAGGCTGGTTTATGAAGTAGCACCAAAAAGTAAGGCACCTCTGGTGCAAACAGTGGAAAAAACTTTAAAAAATTGATGAATAGCTGGCAGTTGGCGACAAAGAAGAATGAATTAATTCTATAAAGGTAAGGGGGAGAAAGATGGAATTCACCCCCACAGACGTTCGACCACTACATCGGTAATATACAGCTTAGCAACGCAGGCACTTCAGTCAAAGCTGCAAGCACGCGAAGAAAATAATAGAATTTCGGGAGACCTTTAGAATCGCTTCAGAATAGGTAGGCGTTTGGATGACAACTTAGGTGTCCTTACTCAGTGTTTTTAAATATGAAAAATAGACCGTTATATGTGGGCCTTTTAGACATTACAGGAGCGTATAACAACGTAGACCACCAGATATTGTGGGATATTGCTACGGCACAATATGTGCGATCACGAAAGGCGAGCAGTGTGAAGACGACGACGACGATTAGAAGCTAGCGCGGGCTGTTGCCTCTTGGCCAAGCGCAGCGTATTGCCTTGTAGCCTTGTAAATATACTTGTACATAGCTTTTAGTCTGCGTCTCCCTACGTAACATATTTGGTGGAGGTGGACGTTCCCTGTACCTCGTCACGGAGCTTCGCAGTGGACGGTACGTCGAGCCTTCCTTCATGGCTCCCGGCGACGACAACCCGACTCCGCCGGCTCCGACACCTGCTGCCACTTCGACGACCTACATCACTCTCCCCGCTCCCCGCGATCCTGGCGTATTCTCAGGCAAAGATGGGGAAGACGTCGATGACTGGATCAGCCTGTATGAACACGTCAGCCGCAATAACCGGTGGGACCCTACTATTATGCTCGCCAACGTAGTCTTTTACCTCGGTGGCGCACCTAGAGTTTGGTATCGCACGCACGAAGATGAGCTCACCAGTTGGGATTCCCTTAAGACACAGCTTCGAGACTTGTTCGGCAACCCCTACGGTCACCAACTTGCCGCGCAGAAGGCGCTTTCCGGCCGGGTGCAGACGTCCACAGAGCCCTATGTCACGTACATTCAGGACGTCTTGGCTCTGTGCCGCAAAGTTGACACCCACATGACTGAGTCAGACAAGGTTTCCCACATCCTCAAAGGCATTGCCGATGACGCCTTCAACTTGCTCGTGTGCAACAACGTAGCGACGGTGGATGCTGTTATAAAAGAGGGCCGCCGCCTGGAACTCGCCAAAAGCCGATGTATTGACCAGAAGTTTGCCCGTCTGCCCAACACCCCAGCGACATCTTCCTGTGCCGACGCTCCTCGTCCCAACAACACTGCTGATGTTACCAGGATCGTCCGGCGTGAGATCGAGGCCGCCTATCCGGCTGCCTTCCACTCCAGTCCCACCAACACATCTGTAGTCACGATCTCACTGATCCAGGCAGTTGTCCGCCAGGAGTTCGAAAACATGGGTCTTCACACCATCTGCTCGGCCCATCGCCCTGATACCCGCCCGGCTTCTTCCATTCCGCCCCGTCCCGCGTCTTCTTACCCACCACGTTTCCGCAACCCATCTGAATGGCGCACTGCTGACGACAAGCCCATTTGTTTCTACTGCCATCGAATCGGGCACATTTCTCGGCACTGTCGCAGTCGCTGGAGTTCCCCGATCCGGTCTACTTACAGTGCCTACTCTCGCTCCCCAGGTGGCCCTTCTCGTCCCTATGCCGCACGCTCCGATAATGCCGCCACTGATTCTCCTGCAACGAACCGCCCCTATTCTCGTTCGCCTTCGCCCCAACGACGACAATCTCGCTCTCCCCAGCCCCGTCGCTCCTATTCGCCGACTCCCTTCGGACGCCGCTCCCAGCCGGAAAACTAGACGATGCAGCGCCTCGAGGTGACGCTGCATTGCTCCCTACGCCGCCAAATCCTCTCCTGACGTTGCCCACTCATCTGAACCTTCTTGACGTCCAAGTCGACGGTGTTTCTGTGTCTGCACTCATAGACACTGGGGCGCATTTGTCCGTAATGAGCGCTGACCTTCGTAACCGGCTCAATAAACTTATCACGCCCGCCCCGACGCCTGTTATCCGTGTCGCCGATGGCGGAACAACCCCCGTTATTGGTATGTGTCCCGCCCGCGTCTCCTTCGCCGATCGCTCAACAATCGTGCTATTCACAGTCATCGCCCACTGTCCCCACGACATCATCCTCGGCTTAGACTTCCTCTCCGCACATTCTGCTCTCATCGATTGTTCCGCCAGTACTCTCCGCCTTGTCCTGCCCGTTCTCGATCCTGCTGAACCTCAACCCAGTCGCCTCAGTTCCGCCGACTTCGTTCGCTTGCCACCTTCGGCACTGACCTACGTTGACCTAGTGTCATCCCCACCAGTCCCCGACGGTCACTACATCGCGGCTCCTATGCAAGACGTCCTCCTTACACACGGGATCACAGTACCTCATACAGTTTTATCTGTTACGGAGAATTGCGTCTGCCTGCCAGTGGTCAACTTTGGCTTGACGACACAAGTGCTGCCACGTGGGATGTCTCTGGCCCACCTTTGCTCCTTAGAAGGTCACTCAGTAGCATTCATTGCAGTTGACGACACTTCATCCGATACTCCTCTACCATCGCAGTCGGCAAATTGTACCATCGCCGACTTCCAGAAAATGATTGCCCCCGACTTGCCGTCCGAGCACGCTCGTGAACTCTACCGCGTTGTTTTCCTACCACGATATTTTTGACTTCAACGATCGTCCTTTGGCCCAAACTACAGCTGTCAAACATCGCATTAATACCGGCGATGCCCCTCCTATTCATCGCCGCCCGTATCGAGTGTCACCAGCTGAGCGTCAAGTTATTCACGCAGAAGTTCGCAAAATGCTTGCCAAGAACATTATTGAACCATCATACAGTCCATGGGCGTCACCTGTAGTACTGGTCAAAAAGAAGGATGGCTCGTGGCGCTTTTGCGTGGATTATCGGCACCTTAATAGGGTTACCAAAAAGGACGTGTATCCCCTCCCTCGGATTGATGACGCCCTTGACTGCCTCCACGGTGCTCGCTATTTCTCCTCTATTGACCTTCGCTCCGGCTACTGGCAGATTGCCGTGGACGATCTCGACCGCGAGAAGACTGCTTTTGTCACACCCGATGGTCTTTATCAATTCAAAGTGATGCCGTTCGGTCTATGTAACGCCCCTGGCACTTTTGAACGCATGATGGATTCCCTTCTTCACGGATTCAAATGGTCCACGTGCCTGTGCTACCTGGACGACGTTATCGTGTTCTCCCCCACGTTCGCTACGCACCTCGAGCGCTTCTCAGCAGTCCTGGACGTTTTTCGTCGAGCCGGTCTGCAACTCAACGCATCCGAGTGCCAATTCGGCCGTCGCCAGATTACCGTCCTTGGACATCTCGTTGACGCGAACGGAGTGCAACCGGACCCAGGCAAGATCCATGCTGTTGCGCACTTCCCTGTTCCGAAGTGTGTCAAGGATGTGCGCAGCTTCATCGGCCTGTGTTCGTACTTCCGCCGTTTCGTGAGAAATTTCGCCGCCATAGCACGACCACTAACCGAGCTTTTGAAAAAGGACGCCCCTTTCCAATGGGGCGATAACGAGGCCTCTGCATTCTCACATCTAATCGACATTCTCACAACGCCTCCGGTTCTGGCCCATTTCGATCCTTTTGCGCCTACCGAAGTCCGTACTGATGCCAGCGGTCACGGAATTGGCGCGGTACTGGCACAACGCCAGCGTGGCCACTACCGGGTTATCGCTTACGCCAGCAGGCTCCTCTCACCCGCGGAGCGCAACTATTCCATCACTGAGCGTGAGTGTCTGGCCCTAGTTTGGGCGGTTGCGAAATTCCGCCCATACTTATATGGCCGATCCTTTTCCGCTGTCACAGACCATCACGCGCTTTGCTGGTTATGCTCACTGAACGATCCTACAGGAAGACATGGTCGCTGGGCCTTACGCCTCCAAGAATATTCGTATACTGTCACCTATAAATCTGGCCGACTACACAAGGACGCTGACTGCCTGTCTCGCTACCCGGTCGACGAGCCTGACGACGCCGACAGTAGTAGCGCCAACGGCATTTTCTCTGTGTCTGCCTTCGCTCACATCGCCGATGAGCAGTACCGAGACCTATCGCTGCGAGCACTTATCGAGCGTCTGCGCTCTACACCTACCGACGCATCCGTTCGCCGATATGTCCTCCAGGGCGGCATTCTGTATCGAAGGAACTTCCTCCCTGACGGCTCTGACCTTCTTGTCGTGCCAAAACAGCTACGACAGACTGTGCTCTTTGAGATGCATGACGCACCCACTGCAGGACATCTTGGGGTAACCCGCACGTACGACCGCGTCCGCCGCCGCTTCTATTGGCCTGGTCTCGCTCGCTCCGTTCGACGCTATGTTGCTGCCTGTGATCCCTGCCAGCGTCGGAAAACACCTCAGGTGCTACCTGCCGGTCATCTCCAGCCGATCACCGTCCCCGTGGAACCGTTGTTTCGTGTTGGATTAGACCTCCTCGGTCCCTTTCCCACGTCATCCTCTGGGAACAAATGGGTAGCCGTCGCGACTGATTACGCCACCCGATACGCTATCTCTCGGGCTCTCCCTACCAGTTGCGCCACTGACGTCGCGGACTTTCTCTTGCGTGACATTATCTTGCTTCATGGCGCCCCGCGACAGCTCCTTACTGACCGTGGTCGAAACTTTCTCTCGAAAGTTATCGCTGACATTGTGCGTTCCTGCTCCATTCAACACAAACTGACTACCTCATACCATCCTCAAACCAATGGCCTGACAGAGCGGTTAAACCGTACTCTTACCGATATGCTGGCCAAGTACGTTTCCACGGACCACCACGACTGGGACATTGCCCTTCCTTACGTAACATTTGCGTACAATTCTTCCCGACACGACACCGCTGGATTTTCTCCCTTTTATCTACTGTACGGTCGCGAACCTACCTTGCCCTTAGACACGGCACTTCCTCCTGCTGCGGTCTCAACAAGCGAGTATGCGCGCGACGCCATCGCCCTCGCCGACCATGCACGCCAGCTTGCCCGTGCTCAACTGACGGCCTCACAAACCACTCAGCAGTGCCAGTACAACGCCCGCCATCGTGACGTACAGTTTTCGCCTGGGGCGCTCGTGCTTCTGTGGTCGCCCACTCGTCACGTCGGACTTTCCGAGAAGCTCCTTTCGCGATACACAGGGCCCTACCGCGTGCTGCGCCAGGTGACGCCTGTGACTTACGAAATTGCTCCTGTGGGTTCAACCTCGTCCTCTCCTCTGGCATCTAGTGATGTCGTACACGTCAGTAGGCTCAAGGCCTACTACACTGCTTCCGAGTCCGATCTTTAGTCGCTCCGGGACGGCGCTTTTGCCGCCGGGGGTAGTGCTACGGCACAATATGTGCGATCACAAAAGGCGAGCAGTGTGAAGACGACGACGACGATTAGCAGCTAACGCGGGCTGTTGCCTCTTGGCCAAGCGCAGCGTATTGCCTTGTAGCCTTGTAAATATACTTGTACATAGCTTTTAGTCTGCGTCTCCCTACGTAACAATATTATGGAAAGAGAAGGCTTAGGCGAGTACTGTCTACAGCTTTTGAGAGAAATTTAGTTAGAAAATATCCTTTGCCTTGAATACGAAGGAGCGAGGAGAAAGTTGATGCCAACAAGGGATGGAGGCAGGGGTGTGCTTTATTCGCACTGCTGTTTAAGTGTACGTGGTGAGGATGGAGAGAACACTAGAAGAAAGTAATATCGGGTTTAATCTGTCATACAAACAGGCGGATACAGTAGTAGAGCTGCAGCTTCCAGTTGTGTTTTATGCGGAGGATATTGTGCTGCTAGCTAATAATCAAAGTGACATTCAATGTCTGCCTAATACCGGTGGACAGGAAAGCGATCAGATTGGTCTGTAATTAATCGTGAAAAAATCAGGTGTTATGGCATTCAACGAAAACAGCGAACAGAACGGACAATACTGGACCAGGAAATACCTCGTGCAAGAGAATGTAAAATCCGTGATATTTGTATTAAGGAAGGCTATAGACATGTATGGAAGCACAGGAAAAACTATGAGAGTAAAGGGGAAGAGAAATTCTGCCATAGCGAAGCGCAGAGCGCTCTCAGGATACAAGAGGTACGAGTTGCTCCGAGGTATGTAGAAAGGTTTAATGATTCCAGGATTTACATTTCTTAATGTGGTTGTTTGCTTGAAGTTAGGGGTAAAATCAAGTCAGTGGCACCTAAGGTTCAGTGGGACGCCTCGCATTAGGCGCTCACGGGAAGACTACAAATGAAGCTGCGCAAGGTGATATGGGCTGGACAAGTTTAGAAGTGATGGAAGCTGACAGTAAAACTAATTATGAAGAAGGACTGAGGTATACAGAAGAAAGTAAATGGGCTGGGAGAGTTTTGAGGTATTTGTGCAGGAAAAACATTGATTCAAAGCGAACCAAAAGAGCTAGGAAGCTTACCAGCAATTATACTGCTTATATTGTGAGCGACACAGTACCAAAGATCGTCAAGCAGAAAGCCAGAGAGGCTGAGATAATATCATGGGTGGCGGCAATAGAAAAGGAACCTGCCATGAGCAACTACTTAAGAGAATAAAACGAAGCAAAGGAAAGAAACAATATATGATAACCTAAAGCGAAGCTCATTACTTTTCGAAGCGAGATCAGGTTGCCTTAGAAGACGCACTCATAAAGCAATATATAGAAGGAAGAAGAAGCACATGCTTGCTGTTGTAAAGCTAGGGAAACGATGAGGCATGTTTTATTAGAATGTTAAGGTACCTGGCCAGCGGTCATTGTTAAACTTTCAATTCAAGCATTACAAAGTAGTAAAAACGGAATTCCCATGTCGTGTCTTAAGTCTTCTCTCACCGGATCACGCATGCACAAAATAAGCGCCAGTTTTATTGCACTGGTCCGGCGCCTATTAGAAGCAGGTTATCCTAGCGTGGCAGTGGGCACTGTGGCTGAACGCCTAAAGAAGTCGATTTCGAAGGGAACAGACGTGATTATGGAAAGCAATAATAGCAAGAAAAGAGTAGTGTCTGAACCCTACATTCATTCAGTATCGAACAGGCTCAAGAAAGTTGCAAGAAGTATATGTGGTGTGCTAATGTTCTTTTCTCTGTTCCCAATAAGCTTGGTAATATATGCTGTGCCGTGCAGAGGAAAAAGTAACAAGTGAAAGTTAAGAAAAGAAAAGATATTTGACCAGTGAAGCACTTCAAGAACAAACATTTTTCTGGCTGTCGTATTGCAGGGTCGTATGGCAGTAGTATGGCAGTAGTGGCAGTAGTTTAGCTGTGGCCATTTCTACGTAGGGCAAACGGGGCAGTGTATCAATCAGAGGCTAACTGAACATAAAAAGTCGTTAACCGTTAACCGTTGTTAACCGTTAACATTGCCTTCTAATATTTCCTTACATTGCCAAGACTGCAAAGATTGTAACTGCACACCTGAGTTAGATGAATGCGCGATATTGTACAGGCATAGGAATGAAGATGCGCGTCTTATGGTCGAGGCACGGCGTATCAATCATGGTAGATGTGCAAGCGTGAGTCAGCGTTCGATTACCTTAGAAAAAGAAGAGATCAATCGACTTAACAGTTATCTCTTACGTAGACGGGCACGTGTACCCGACTGACACCTCGTGCTATCATTCTTGTGCATGCGCAGATGAGCTTTGTGTCTTCTTTCTTTTTTTCGCCTCAGTGCTTTCGTTCAATTGATCGTCGGCGTTCTTATTGTCCACTTCTCTTATCTTGTCTCCGTGTCTGCGCGTCTTACCGTTTTTTTAAATTATGACTCTATATACACTCGCTATACTAATGACAGAAGCATACCCACTGCCCCTAGATGTATACTTTTACCTTTTGTTTATTAAATATTTTTTTATTTCCTGTCTTGCGCTTTCTTCGGCCAAGGCTGTTCATAATCTCGGCACCAGTAAATGCACAATTGCGACGCATTTTAATGAAAGTTCCTGGTAAGGTTATTAGTAGACAGACCACGTCTGGACGTGCTTTAAAGGATTCTAAGCACACAACCTTTACGTAGTATCGCGGGTGTAGCGGTAGTGACTTGTTTTTGCTCTTCTGAAGTTTGATAAAGCACGTAACGCTACAGTGCCAACATAACATACTTAACAAAGCAATGTCAAAGCAGTGAAAACACGTTCTTTCAACGATTATGGTGCAGTCGCTTTCTCGTCAGGGCTTTGTCACCACACCGCAACACAAACATCGGCCCAGCCGCTGGCCTAGTGCGCTAACGTCACTTCAAGCAACAGGAAAAATATAGAGAGCTTTACGTAGCACGGCCCACTGCGGGATATAGAAATTGCGCTTTGAGCGAAAGCAAAAGTGCCAGAACACACCTTTAGACTTATTCGCCAATCAGCAGAGTACCAATCCGTAGCCTCAACTTGCCATCAATCCCAGGATAGTTGAACGATCGCAGCGCCAGATGTCATTCTAGTTATAGTAATATGAAACTATGGTTTCAAGAAACATGCGGGCTGCTAGCTGTTACCGGGCGTCCTAAGATCTTGTGGAATGAAGTGCATGTGGACATTCAACATTTCTTGTCATTCACAAGCCTTCAATAGTGAAAAAAACGAGCGAATGGAGAAGAACTGTACCTTATGTTGAGATATTTATTTGCTTCTTCTTCTTGAGTATATTGACTAGCGCGAAGTGCGGGCAGTGGTTGACTTCGTGCGTCTGAGCTTCCCTCCGCTCACACTTGTCGCTCGGTCACCAAAATCACAAGTCGCATCGCACTCGGTGAGCAACTTCGGTTGTCGTGCCAACTATGAAGATGCGAAACACTGCGAAGTTTGAGCAGATGTGCAAGTAACGCTATATACGGGAAACTAGGTCAACCAAGCGATACACGAAGATGGCTAAAAGGCACCATGCCAGGTTCTGCGCAGCTCTGTGGTTTCCTAACGCCGGGATTGCCAATTCTGCGATTTTTTTCAGGCTTCCTAACGACAACAAGTGAGCACAAGTGTTTGACTCTATTTTCAGCGAAGGTATTCATTTTGAATGAGTAAGCCAGTTCTGCCACCCGTACAAAAAATTTATTGAGAAGGCATTGAATTATTATTGGTCAATGTTGAGTTTTTCATTGAGGAATTGTGGAAATTTCGTTGGAGAATTTTTGGGCTGACTGTTGAGTGGTCTTAAATATTGGCCACTGAAATTTAATTGAAACACCATTGGGTGTCTGAATGTTGAATAATTGTTAAGTTACCGTTCAAATTCCATTGCGCTTAGACGGCTCGTTGTGTTCATTTTGTTGAACGGTTGTTGGGTTACCATGGATACTGCATTGAACTGACGTTGTTGTAGTTCTGTTGACCTGTTGTGGAATTATTGTAGTCACAGCACTGAAAAGTACACTGTGGCCCAGTTGAGATGGCACTGAGATTACATAAGTGGCCATTGCAATATGATTGACATTTCGTTGGGCTAGTGAATTTTTATTCATATATTGAAATTGCTTTGCTATTCACACTTGCATGCGCCGGTGCCTGCGCGTAACTTTCACAAACACAAACAAAAGCAAAGGAGAGACTGATCAATTTGAGGTACCTTTATTTACACTAAAGATGCGTGCCAATGAAACACTATTACAGTACATAAGGCACCACTACGTCGAACCTGGAGGCATAGGCTAGTACCTACAGCACTCTTAACAGTGTAAATACATCTGAAAAAACCTATGCACATGAATTAAATGAAAACGATCATTGTGGTCTTCCCTTGCGACTTAAGTTTATGACTAGCAGGCAAAGCGGCTCAAAAGGCAGGGCTTAAGCATACCCTTTTAACAACCAACTTTGAACACATGGACACTTGAAGCTGCTTGCGTGTGAATACACACAAGACATCTGAATACGTTACATTAAAATGTTTCGAACACTAAACCATCACAAGAACAGTTACGGCTCACTGTGAGAAGGCAAAATAACAGACTTGAAACAAATGATTTCACGTAGATATATACAAGCTTAAGCACACGTCTTTCACCACGATTAAAATTTAATGAAGTACCAAAGTTTACTTGTCTGAGCTTCTTGTCTTCGAGATGTTATATATTTTCAGGTTGCCCAATTATTTTATAAAATAACATCATTCAACTGAGCTAATAATTGATGAGACATCACTTAGAAAGTTGTCGGGCATGGTGAACACGTGAGTCATGTTTCTGACGAGCCAGGTTTGCAAGAACAGTGCACCATTTGTAGATGGCAAATTGAAGTACAGAAGAGTTTGTTGGTGGTATTTCCTCAATTTAGTGAGCTCATTTTTAGTCAATTTTTCTCGACTTGCACAAAGCTAATTAGAGCAGTTTTGGGGGCTTTTTTCACTGTACCCAGCAAATAAGTGGTACCTCTGTCAAAAAAGAGACAAAGCAAGGCTAATACCTTGAACGATAAGAGAAAAAATAATTATTTAGCACATAAAATTGGTAGTAACACACGGCTAACACAATTCCAAAGAGCCAAATAAATGGTCACCTGCACTTGCAGTATCAAGTACCCCAGAAATAGTCATAAAGGATGGGGAAAGGTTTCAATGACTGGAGAGCCAGATTGGTGAGACAGTGAAAAACGTAAATAAAGGCGTATACGAAAAAACAATGACCTCAATTGCGCAGGTAAAATGTTATTAAAATGCTACCAGAATTTTATTGCATAAAATGATTAAAGTTGCATAAAAATTGGGACAAAATAGCAAGGACGGAGGGAGGTACAGCACCCTTGTTGAAAAAAAAATATTGCAAGTGATATACATGCATATTTAGGCTCAAGACAATTTTTTCTCCAATATATACAAAAGAACCCATGCACTGACGACATAAAAGAAGGTTCCTGCGCCTGAAGAATGCAGCACAGTACAAAGCAGTGTCATGAGAACCGAAAACTAGAGCTTAGTATGTTTAAAAAGTAGGAATACTTGCATACCTACAGGAATGTGACATGTCATGCCTTGAATGGATGAAATTCATGAATCTTACACAAATGAAGTTGCCATCGCTCTTATTGGCTTCCTCAGGGGACTCCTTGAAGTTGAACTAGAATAATGTACATCAGTGTTTAAAACAGCGAAGATAAGAGCCTATAGCGTTCTTCCTGAATTAAACAGCGCAAATATTTCATGTATGAATTCTATGGACACTTCGCCAATTCGGTGTACATTTATATTTGACAATCACCCAAACAGAGACGAGAAGAATGAATTAAGGAAGGAACACACATGAACGCTGACTAAACTAGCAGTTTATTCGTGAAGACAAAGATTTTAAACAGAATGACCAACTTCACAAAGAAAAAGCCATGGATGTGCAGCGGAAACAGCCCGGCACAACAAAAAAGGACCGAAAGACATGTCCTGTAGAACAAACATGTGCGTCAAAAACAAAAAAACACACATAAGAACTGAAAGGTTTGTCCTGTAAGTGATATTAACGAGAAATATTGCAGCAACTCTTTCCGACTAAGGGTCACAGATATCTTGCTTATGAATTTTTCTTCGTGATCAATAAATAATTCTTCCATAAGTCCTCTCGTGTTCTGGTCTTTGTGATGAAACAACCGTTCTTTCTGCTCTATGCCTTAACACCAGAAGAGTTCCAGAAGCAATATTTATTCGTCACAAACGAAACAAATACATAACCAAGTTATTTGCTGCCCTTAGTGGGAAAGACTTGCAGTTCTGAAGAGTATTCCTTGTTGGTCAGTATCACTCATCGGACAAATATTTCACTCTTTCGAAAGATTTGTCCGATAGTTCTCGTTTTTCACGCACGTTTATTCCACATGACATGGCTTTTTCATATGTTTTTTCTTGTCGCTCGTGGCTGTTCCTTCCACGCATGCACGGCTCTTTACCTTTGTCAAGTTGACCAGCGTTTTTAATACCTCTATCTTCAAAAATAAACTTAGTTGAACTTGCGCTAGTGTGCTCCTACCTAATTCGTCGTCCATCTCTGTTCGCGTTGCTGTTTCCAGTACGCACGTATCACTTGGTTAGGCTGGTAAACATTCTCGCGAGCTAAAAGGAAATACCTCCCCTCAAAAGGTAGCCCGTCCTTCACTACTAAAAGCTAGAGCGAATCGAAATTATGCCTTCACAGCGTCCAAGCGGCAGCTAGTACACCACAGAGCAGCAGAAAAAAATAGTTAAAAAGCCCACTTGATGGAGAGTGGCAATAGAGATGCGAGCTTGCTAGTGAATCAGCCACATATCAACAGATGTCTCTTGCACTACGCCAAGCTGTTCTTGACGTAGACCACTTTAGCATCTAGGCATTTGCTGCATGTTTACCATGCGAGAATGGAATACGGACAGAAAATGAGATTGCGCGGATTCAGAATCTGCCACACACTGCACATAACTACGCACAAAATAGAAGTACACATTATACTGGCAAGTAAAAATTTGCGACTCTTTACGAGTGCTGCCTAGAAAAAGCAAGAAATGGGTTGCTACGGTAAATGTTAGCTAAGACACGCTGAGCGGGGAGAAATATTCCCGGCTCTCTCGCAGAACCAAAGACCACACGACAGTGCATAACCGATAATAAGCAGATATCGAATCTTTGTGTAGAAGTCCAGCAGCAGGAATGACATAAAGATACGCCGAGGGCAATGCGAGTGTGAGCGTGCCTGTAGGAGTGAGAACATGCACCGTTTCTTTGAAACTAGCTGCTCCGGCGTGTCTCCCATCATGCCAGGCGATTTGTGTGCAGAACGTCGCGTACGTGCCCTTGCGCCTTTTTGCGCGGTAGCGCATGCGCAGTGAGCTAGATTCATGCACGCGTCATTCTTCACCGCGCAAACGGTGCTCGAGTGCCAAGCTTAGCTCGAGGCGACAACGCGCCGATTGGCGCTCCTTTCGCTTCTGCAAGCAACGCACATTCGGATCGGCCCAGCTCAAAGAGGCAGCAGAGAACGGTGGTATGTTTCGGTTATCGCCAATTAAAATTGTACAGTACGCCTTCAACAGAAACGCGCCACGCTAGACAAAGGTGCTTACTGCGGTAGTTTTGGCGGTGATAGGCGATAAGGCGAGCTCGTCGGCAGCTGTTCTTTACCGAAGTCGTCACCACTCCTCTGTTCATTTGTGCTGTGTATCTATGTACAGTCACCGCGCGGAAGCTGCGACTTATCGGTTGGCCGTTCTCCGCAAATACCAAACAGGCGAAATAATTTTGCGGTGCGCCGCATCATTTGGCGCAACCTAAATCTAGGCGCGCTTAACCGCTACGGCACAAAAGGTGGTCACACTAACCATATGGTATACGATGAGCCCCTACGGATTAAGAAAAAATAATTATGATGTCCTACGTGCGAAACCAACGATCTTATTATGAGGCAGGTCGTAGTTGGGGACTCCGTATTAACTTTGACATCCTGGAAATTTTTGCGTGCATACAATGTACAATGCCCGAGCGTATTTGCATTCCTCTCCTTTGGAATGCGGCCGCTGCAGGGATCGTATCCACGACCTCGAGCCCCAAACTGCCACGGCGGCCACCACAGTTACGAAATGCGTAAGCGTGACGTGCAACACCGCCTTCCGGTACGAGTGTGGTACAAAAGTAGCACAGCTGCACACCTGCTGCAGAATTATTTGTCGTGGTTCTCCTAAGCTCGTAGTGTCTGCCTAAATACCTTGAAAGGCAGCGCGCCTCTCACGTATCCGAACGCGATAACAAGTGCGTGGACGGCCCACGTGAGCCCCTATGAAAGATAGCGTGGCCACTGCACAAAGTTATCACAGCTAAGAGAAGCTGATCCTTATGTTCCAATTGTGTTCTCTCATACAAATTAAGGAAAGGTCATCAGACAGGAACAAATGAAGCAATGCAATTTTATGCACGTGGGGTGCCGCTGCCTCGAAGCGACGGCGCCAGCGAGCGTTAGTATCGCGCGCTTCCGCTCCGGGGCATACGGTTTGCTTGAAGAAAGTGAACGGTGTGCTTAACATGTCACGCTTGTCAATGTCAAAATAGAAAAAAAGGCTACATGCCCAAGAAAACCAGATTACTTACCTATCTCCAGAAGTTCGGCTGCGACTGTTTCGGGGTGCCTTCTCTCCAACAGGCATCATGACCCCTGCCGCGCAACTCATCAAAACAGCCAGGCTCGCACATCAGTCGAAGACTAGTAGCTGAGTCAGCCAATGACATCAACGGATAAACGTGTCATTTATCGTCGTTAAAGCATCTCACAAAAATGTGCGTCATGATGTCCGAAAAGAAAAAAATACTTTCATCAAAAAGCGCGAGGCGTTAACCACCACACAACGGCAACTGAGTCCGAAAGCCGTTCACAGCTTCACTATCGTATGGGGTTATAAAAACCTTTCAAACACAAAATAACCGCACGGAAAAACCACTAATTGATCAGTAATAATTTTTCATCCGCTAACCTTCATAAAGGTTTAAGAACAACCTATTTTATAGCGCAAACAATAAATACTGCGGCCAAAATATGCGACTACGAAACTAGCAGTAACGATGTGTACTGTTGCATAAGTGTGCTCAAAACGAAGCTACAACGGTTGCGACCACGTGCGCACACACACACACCCGAACGCTACCTTGACGTTGGTAGCGCCACCTAAAAATAAAAAATAATACTAATTTTATCATTTTTTTTCCAAAGGAACGCTACTAGAATAGTTTGTAGCACCTTAGCAGATGACGAGGTGACAAGTAAGGTATCGTAAGAGTGCGTTAGTTGTATTTCTTTCATTTCTCTTTGGTGTTCTTCTATTTAACTGAAGATACGGGACCTGTCCTGCAGGCTTGGGAGACGAGAGGACGACAGTTCGGCAAGGCTCAAATAAATCACATGCTTCTTGCAAGACGACAGGCGGGAGCAGCCGTAGATACAGCGATCAGCTGCGATACTGTTGCAGCTGTTTCTGAATCAGAAGTTCTTTGAAGTCAATGGTTATAGCGGCTGCGCGCTGGGATCTCAAAGCGTGCTTGTTGTTTGATCTCTAGTGCCACGGCCGTTTTTTTTTCTTTGAGAGAAGTCCTATTAGGGTTATTATAATTACACGAAGGTATTTCGCCCTCGCCAGCAGCAGTACTTGAGATAGCTATTCCGGCAGCTAGCTTCCCACGCTATGCGTGCCGCCCTCACACCTGTTTAAGCTTTTTCCTAGACGCTAGAGCTATACAATGTCCGCGCAACCTTGAGCGATCGGAAAGCGCGTTTTCCACTCTTGGCCGGCGGAGAGGGGAGGCTTCGTTCCGGCCGCGAAGCTCTCTACGTCTCAGTAAGGTGCCTGGTGGTGGTCTCGTGCTAACGATGCCCTCTCGGAGAGCGCATATTTTCCCCCTCATCTTTTAAGAGATTCAATACATACAAGCATTTGTCTCGCAAACCAGATTTATTTCAAGGGAATTTTCCACGTCTCAATAATTTCTCTCGTCGTATTCGAGTGCTGATTGCCGTGTTATAGTTTGTTAACGAAGCTTCCCCTCAAGTCTAAATATTTTAAGGCAGTTTTCCTAGTCTCTAAAGCCGCTCGAGTTCACGCTGCTCCTCTGGCGGCCATTTTTCCAAGAAATTATGCCTTCCAACCACTTCCAACCTTCCAAATCGACTGCCGCGGACAACATCAGTCCCTTTCCACATAAGTATAAGGCTCGGAGCAGTAGCTATGGCGCTTGAAAGTAACCGTTGGCTTGACGAACCAACCGACTGAGCTACCTTTCCGGGCAACATTGAAGGATCACGAGTTCAAATCACATGTTATGTTCCTTTCTCCCCCCCCCCCCTTTTTTTCTTTCTTTTAACGTATTTTCCTTCATTTTATCACTGTACGGAAACCCTCCTAAAAAAATTATATATCCTTAATTATGTGTGGCTACACATGTGCAGGTCATAAATACCAGGTTCTCTAGCCGAGTGCGATCCATGCGGTATAACCGAGCTCACATTGGTCCACCTTGACTGATCAAATAGGGCACCACTGTAGGTTAAATGAGGCGTACAACTCCTGCGGGACCCGCCGTGGTTGCTCAGTGGTCATGGTGTTAGACTGCTGAGCACGAGGTCGCGGGATCGGACCCCGGCCGCGGCGCCCGCATTTCGATGGGGGCGAAATGCGAAAACACCCGTGTACTTATAATTAGGTGCACGTTAAAGAACCCCAGGTGGTCGAAATTTTCGGAGTCCTCCACTACAGCGTGCATAATCAGAAAGTGGTTTTGTCACGCAAAACCCCATAACTCAATTTTTAATTTAACTCCTGCGGGGACGGTAGAGTATCCATCTCCAGTGCAAGAGGACCGTGATTCAAATCCCGGTGCCGCGCAATTCTCCACCAGAAAATAAAAAAAAAACCGTGTGTTGAGAAAATTGCACAAACAGGCCTGGAGTGCGGCCTGATCCCGGTGACCAGAACCGGTAACGCACTCTCTCACCAGAGCAGTATTGGCCACCCTGGTGAGTACTTGGCCACAACCTCCTATATGAATACAACAATCAAACCCCGGCCCTCAGTCCCCAGCAGCCGCGAAGCAACTGACCACGGCGGCGGTCAGATCTGTGACGCTGCAGAGGGTGCTAAGAATACCTGGCTCCGGAGAGGCCGCCATTGGAATCTGAACCTGGCAACCTTTAACGTTAGAACGCTATCTAGTGAGGCGAGTCTAGCAGTGTTATTGGAGGAATTAGAGGGTAGTAAATGGGATATAATAGGGCTCAGTGTTGTTAGGAGGACAAAAGAAGCATATAGAGTGCTAACAAGCGGACATGTACTGTGTTACCGGGGCTTAGCGGAGAGGCGAGAACTAGGAGTCGGATTCCTGATTAATAAGGAAATAGCTGGTAACATACAGGAATTCTATAGCATTAACGAGAGGGTGGCAGGTCTTGTTGTGAAACTTAATAAGAGGTACAAATTGAAGGTGGTACAAGTCTATGCCCCTACATGCAGTCATGATGACCAGGAAGTTGAAAGCTTTTATGAAGACGTGGAATCGGCGATGGGTAAAGTCAAAACAAAATACACTATACTGATGGGCGACTTCAATGCCAGGGTAGGCAAGAAGCAGGCTGGAGACAAGTCAGTGGGGGAATATGGCATAGGCCTAGGAATAGCAGAGGAGAATTATTAGTAGAGTTTGCACAACAGAATAATATGCGGATAATGAACACCTTTTTCCGCAAGCTGGTTAGTCGAAAGTGGACGTGGAGGAGCCCGAATGGTGAGACTAGAAATGAAATCGACTTCATACTCTGCGCGAACCCTGGCATCATACAAGAAGTAGACGTGCTCGGCAAGGTACGCTGCAGTGACCATAGGATGGTAAGAACTCGAATTAGCCTAGACTTGAGGAGGGAACGGAAGAAACTGGTACACAAGAAGCCAATCAATGAGTTAGCGGTAAGAGGGAAACTAGAGGAATTCCGGATCAAGCTACAGAACAGGTATTCGGCTTTAACTCAGGAAGAGGACCATAGTGTCGAAGCAATGAACGACTATCTCATGGGCATCATTAAGGAGTGCGCAATAGAAGTCGGTGGTAACGCCGTTAGACAGGAAACCAGTAAGCTATCGCAGGAGACGAAAGATCTGATCAAGAAACGCCAATGTATGAAAGCCTCTAACCTTACAGCTAGAATAGAACTGGCAGAACTTTCTAAGTTAATCAACAAGCGTAACACAGCGGACATCAGGAACTATAATATGGATAGAATTGAACAGGCTCTCAGGAACGGAGGAAGCCTAAAAACAGTGAAGAAGAAACTAGGAATAGGCAAGAATCAGATGTGTGCGTTAAGAGACAAAGCCGGCAATATCGTTACTAATACGGATGAGATAGTTCAAGTGGCTGAGGAGTTCTATAGAGATTTATACAGTACCAGTGGCACCCACGACGATAGTGGAAGAGAGAATAGCCTAGAGGAATTCGAAATCCCACAGGTAACGCCAGAAGAAGTAAAGAAAGCCTTAGGAGCTATGCAAAGGGGGAAGGCAGCTGGGGAGGATAAGGTAACAGCAGATTTGTTGAAGGATAGTGGTCAGATTTTTCTAGAGAAACTGGCCAACCTGTATACGCAATTCCTCATAACCTCGAGTGTACCGGAATCTTGGAAGAACGCTAACATAATCCTAATCCATAAGAAAGGGCACGCCAAAGACTTGAAAAATTATAGACCGATCAGCTTACTGTCCGTTGCCTACAAAGTATTTAGCAAGCTAATCGCAAATAGAATCAGGAACACCTTAGACTTCTGTCAACCAAAGGACCAGACAGGATTCCGTAAAGGCTACTCAACAATATACCATATTCACACTATCAATCAAGTGATAGAGAAATGTGCAGAATATAACCAACCTTTATATATAGCTTTCATTGATTACGAGAAAGCGTTTGATTCAGTCGAAACTTCAGCAGTGATGGCGGCATTACGGAATCAGGGTGTAGATGAGCCATATGTAAAGATACTGGAAGATATCTATAGCGACTCCACAGCCACCGTAGTTCTCCACAAAGAAAGCAACAAAATCCCTATAAAGAAAAGCGTCAGACAGGGAGATACGATATCTCCAATGCTATTCACAGCATGTTTACAGGAGGTATTCAGAGGCCTGGAGTGGGAAGAATTGGGGATAAAAGTTGATGGAGAATACCTTAGCAACTCGCGATTCGCTGATCATATTGCCTTGCTTAGTAACCCAGGAGACCAATTGCAATGCATGCTCACTGACCTGGAGAGGCAAAGCAGAAGGGTGGGTCTGAAAATTATTCTGCAGAAAACTAAAGTATTGTTTAACAGTCTCGGAAGAGAACAGCAGTTTGCGATAGGTAGCGAAGCACTGGAAGTGGTAAGGGAATACATCTACTTAGGGCAGGTAGTGACCACGGATCCGGATCATGAGACTGAAATAACCAGAAGAATAAGAATTGGCTGGGGTGCGTTTGGCAGGCATTCGCAAATCATGAACAGCAGGTTGCCACTATCCCTCAAAAGGAAAGTGTATAACAGCTGTCTGTTACCAGTACTCACATATGGGGCAGAAACCTGGAGGCTTACGAAAAGGGTTCTGCTGAAATTGAGGACGACGCAACGAGCTATGGAAAGAAGAATGATGGGTGTGACGTTAAGGGATAAGAAAAGAGCAGATTGGGTGAGGCAACAAACGCGGGTAAACGACATCTTAGTTGAATTCAAGAAAAAGAAATGGTCATGGGCCGGACATGTAATGAGGAGGGAAGATAACCGATGGTCACTAAGGGTTACGGACTGGATTCCAAGGGAAGGGATGCGTAGCAGGGGGCGGCAGAAAGTTAGGTGGGCGGATGACATTAAGACGTTTGCAGGGACAACATGGCCACAATTAGTACATGACCGGGGTAGTTGGAGAAGTATGGGAGAGGCCTTTGCCCTGCAGTGGGCGTAACTAGGCTGATGATGATGATGATGATGACCACGGCCGTTGGATACAAAAAGCTATATTTACTTTCCGGACGGAGGGTGCGTCGCAGGAAATTCGAAGATCTCTCACGTGTATGTTTGCAGCGTGTGCGCCGCTTGCATCCTACGGTTCCCATAGCGCGTCGGATGCTCGAAGGTAGCGTTGTCGCGTGTCGGCGCCTGTCTCATCGCCGGCCGCACTGCAAACGTGTCTACTTTTGGGGAACTCCACATGCGCGTAGTCACCTTGCATGTTTGCGAGTGAACTTCGCATTCTTCTGCTCCCCGAAACGTGCTCATTTTGGATCGTACTAATTGCTATGTCATCTAGTGTATGTTAAAACTACGATGGCATTTGTACACCGCCGAAGAAATAAATCTTTATGAACTTGGGCGGTCATGAAGCTAGTCTAACGCTGCAGCTTTTACAGAGCGAAAACGGCTACGAAAATAGGGCGAAGCGCCAACTGTCGCGACAGCACGAAGAAGTGGCACGCTGCGCACGCGCCAAGCATTTCACAACTTACTGGCTGTCGAACGAGAGGAGCGTGCGCGCGTTCGTGACGTAATAGTTTGAGCACCGGGCTGAACGGCCGACGTTCAGTGCCACCCCATCGATCACACATTATTTTCTTTTTATGAACACGAGGTGAAAGAAGCACCTACCTGCCGCAAAATGACAGCAATGAGGTTGGAACGCTTCACTATAAATTATTGGAATGTCTTCATATGCGAGCCCTAATTATTGATGCTGGACTCAACTGCTACACAACAAAAAACAACTACAAAAATAAACACAAATTACCCAATAAAGGGTTTATTGAGAAACCTCAACGGTAATATTGTGCAGGTGTTGAGCGAACTCAATAGCTTTTGAAAATTTGTTGAAGTCCGTTGTTTCAACAATTCCCCTACAATATATCAATGGTTAATCAGTAGTCATTTTGTACGGGCAAGCCTGAGTGGACTGACGTAAGACCAGTGCCACTCCACTCAATCGGCATGACGGGAGCCCATCTCCTACGTTGCGATATCAATGGGCGCCCCAAAGGTATCGTCATTTCATCATCACTTTGCTGTTTACTCCCTCCACGTAAGGGAAGTCCGAGGCACCGCCTTGTTTGCATTTATTTTGATGAATTAAAAAGCCGCCGTTTTATAACTTCTGAGAGGCGAAAAGTTACAAATCCTTATTACAATGTAAACATAGCAGTGACTAGTGGAAAAAGTTGCAGTAGGTTTGTAATGTTCAATAAACAATATTACAAACAAAGGCGTGTGAAACGATTATGGCCATTAACACAAATGCAATCAAAACCGAAAGCATGCAAGCACTATTGCATGTGCTGTGAACATAAGATCTTCATTGCCCCAAACAGCAGGGAAAAGGCGGCGGTGTTGTGCGTCCCGAATGCTATTTAATATGGCCGCTCATTCGCATAATTCCCGCGGCACCTCGCACCAAATATTATGGCGATAAATATCTGCATGATTGACCCAGCGCAAGGTCACCCAAGGTCACGCAAGGTGAAATATACCTTTACGAAACGGCCCTTCCTGTGACATCCTTCAGGGGATATTCCTGCAGCCATTAAGCAAGCTGCATGGCAACTGTCACAGAGCACTACGAGACTTTCTAGAAGTCTCATGTGCATCGCACGGGCTTCTGCACGCCCCCACTCACTTTCCTTTTAAAGCGTTAAACTTGCGCTATAGCGGGCAAGGACCAGAAAAAGTTTTAATCGATAAAATCTGCAGCTCCCCGCCATGTTTCGTCATAATAATGAACATGCCAAATTACATCTAGCGAAGCTGTATCTTCCCCGCGCAAATTTCAAGAGACGTGACCTCTCGACAGCGAATCATAAAGACAACATGACAGATATTGGCAGCCGTGCAGCGGTCATGCGTGTATAGAATCGATAGCACCGCTGGTTTTCTACCATTTCAATTACCCTGTACTTGGTTGCCAACTTTCTTGACCTCTTTCTGCAATCTTTGTTTACGCTATGGAGGTACAGATACATGCGCACTTTAGCAGCCCGTTTACTTTGCGCTATCTTCCTGAGTCTTTCTTAAAAACGAGTTTTGCTCGACTCAATATTGACTTCAAACGAGCCCGAAACCATGTCACTCTTCACTGCCTCAATTGTCTTTCTGCCTTGGACTCCGAAAGCCAACCGGCATACAGACCTTTGGGTAAATTTCAGCCCCAACAAAATATCCGATTTTAATCGCTGGCACCATTCCTACTTTGCAGATGGGACGCACCACCTGAAATACACTGTGTTTCAGCGAGCACTAGTCTTTTCTTCAGTTTCAGTATATTATTCTTTAAGTACATTGAATCGGTGAGACACAATGTATAGACGAGGGTCCCGAAGTCAAAGACTACAACGGGAGCCTCGAAACTGCAACTTTCAAAATTGTTTAAAGATTGCTTGTGGCCGATATCTCAATTCTAGTTTATGAGCCTGTCTACTGGAAGCGGCGGACACTACTTACACAAAAATGTAAATGCAAAATTGAATAATTAACAAGAATTGGCTAATTAACTTGTTAGCTAATTATCTTACGACCAATATTGCCATTTACAAATTCCTAGTAGTGGACTTCGCAAGGCAGATCCACTTGAAAGGAATTCTCAGGATGAAGATCGAAGACCGCAATATATTCAATGACAAATATTCAAGTGTGGTGGTGAAAATATCAATATTTCAAAATTCAAATAGTGGTCTATGGCCCAAAGTGACTTTCAAATCTCTTATATAAGAGAAACCAGGCCGCAATTCGTGAGAAGACAGGAGCAAACAGAAATGGCGGTCATGAAACGCCGCAGTTCCGTCGTCCGCCACCGCCACCCGTCGCCTAGAGCACCTACGCGAGGAAGACGGACCTTTGGCGCGCCCCCGACCACCGCCCGCTCTCCTACCACTGCGGCGAAGCCGGCCACGTCTACCGACGATGCCCATACAGGGAGATAGCACTGCGAGGTTTCGCCGTCAACGCTCCGCGCCCGCAGCAAGGTGAACGCCGTCGCAATATCGCTGACTACCTCGCCGCCACTCAGTGGAGCCCTCGACGACTGTCCCGTTCGCCGTCACCAGGCCGCTACCTGTCGCCGCAGCGCCGACCATACACCTGCCCAGCCCGCGGCCGCTCTACGAGCCCATATCGGGCAAACTTAAAGCAGCAACCGATGGAGGTGCGGTTGCTGTTTGTCGAACTGACGAAGATCCTCCGCCGCCGACGAAGACGACGAAGAGACCATCTCGACGACATAACTACACACCGCCGTCCCGACGAAGTCAGGAAGCCAAGACTATACCGACGAAAGACGACTTGACGACGCGACGTTCCAGCTTCAGTTCAACACGACGCAGCCGTGATCCGACGCCAAGACCTAACTGCAACGCCAGACAAAGAACTACCGACCTCGACGTGCTTCTCGACGGCCACGCAGTTACCGCCTTAGTGGAGACAGGGGCTGATTACTCCGTCATGAGTGGAGACATCGCTGCCCAGTTGAATAAAGTTAAGACTACATGGGAAAGCCCTCAAATTCGGACCGCTGGAGGACACCTCATAACGCCGACTGGAATGTGCACGGCAAGAATTACCATTCACGACCCGACTTACCCTGCCACTTTCGTTATCCTCCAACAGTGTTCACGAGACGTCATTCTCGGCATGGACTTCCTGAACCAGCGCGGCTCAATCATCGACCTGAAGTCGAAGTCAATAACGCTGTCGGAAGATCAAGCGATACCGCCGGAGCGGCTTCCTAGTCACCACACCTTGAGTGTGGTCGAAGACCAAGTGAGCATCCCGCCTCGCTCCAGCATTGTTATTTCGGTCGGCACCGAAACACCTGCTGTCTACGAAGGCGTCATCAAAGGCGACCAACGTCTACTGCTCGATCGCGAAATTTGCGTCGCAAGAGGAACCGCTCGACTGCACGGTGGAAACACGAAAGTGTTGCTGACAAACTTCAGCCAGGAATTCAAGCACATCAACAAGGGCAGGATGATCGCGTACAGCGAGGAAATTCTGAAAAGCAGCAATGCGTTTATCCTCTCGGATTCTGTCACATCTACCCCGGCGACAGTAGTTCCCGAGCCAGACTTCGACATAAGTCCAAGTCTCCCCGTGATTATGCAACAACAGCTCAGAAGTCTACTTCGACGATACAGAGACTACTTCTCGACGTCATCGAGGATTCCACAAACACCAGTCGCAAAGCATCGCATAATAACCGAAGGGTGCGCTCGATCACTCCACCAGTGCCCTTACCGTGTTTCGACGCGAGAACGCGAAGCTATAAGGCAACAAGTCAACGAAATGCTACGCGATGACATCATCCAGCCGTCGAAAAGTCCATGGGTGGCTCCAGTTGCTTTAGTGAAGAAAAAAGACGGAACCCTACGTTTCTGCGTAGATTATAGTCGACTGAACAAAACCACGAAGAAATACGTGTACCCACTTCCACGGATAGACGACGCATTGGATCGGCTGTGAAACGCTAAATACTTCTAATCGGTGGACCTCAAGCCTGGCTACTGGCAAATAGAAGTCGACGAAAGGCATCGCGAAAAGATCAACTTCATCACGCCAGACGGCCTCTCTGAGTTCAAAGTTATGCCATTTGGACTGTGCTCGGTGCCTGCAACGTTCCAGCGCGTGATGGACATGGTTTTAGCAGGATTGAAGCTCTTTCACATCATCAAGGTTCCTAAGAAGAACTCTAACGTTCCATTGAATAATTTGTGTATCCATATTGAAAGTAAGTGAGTGCTCTGTGTATGGAAACGGAGGTGATACCTTAGGTTACAGAGCTCTTTCGAGGCCCTGTAACGGGGGTTCTGCCCTTTCTGGAGCGTTCAAGGGAGCCTCCCCGTTCCTTAGGCGTTTAGTGCGCCTTGAGGACAGGTGTAGTGTCCATTGCCTCTTGTGAGGCGCCCGACACATGCTCTTGCGAGCGAGAAGTTACAAGGGAGAGTCCTCCCTTGGAGTGCAAGACCCCTGCGCCCACCAGCCCGGAGGTCGATGGGGCATCCTGCGGGATTTGGCTGCGCCGGCTGTTGCCAGCGCTGTAAGGGCTCGGGGAGGCTGGGGCAGCCTCGGCTGCGCCCACCTTCGGGGTCGATGGTCCCCTCTACTGTGTTGACGGAGCAGCGCTAGCTGCAACCGTCGCGGGGGCATATGGCGCAACTGCCGGCTCACTGCTTGTGGGTCGGACAACGCCGGAGGCCGTTGTGACGCTGCCCCCTGACGCGCCACATCGGCAAAAGTTTTTTTGGGCAGGTACTATAGCCGCCTGCGTGCCTCCTTGAAACTTATATTTTCCTTTACTTTAACTGTTATAATTTCCTTTTCTTTTTTCCAGGATGGGCACGACCGCGAGTACGCGGCGTGCTCCCCATCACAGTTTACACAGTGGAGAGCATTCTCACAAGCTTCAGATGTGGGTTCGTGGGCGCTGCATTTCGCACATGTTTGGCGGCCTCGGCAGCTCTGTGAGCTGTGACCGAAGCCCTGGCATATGAAACACCGGAGTGTATTTGGCACGTACGGCCTGACACGGAGCTTGATGTACCCGGCCTCGATTGACTCGGGCAAGATACTTGATCCAAAAGCAATTATTAGGTCTTTTGTCGGAATCTCTTTGCCTTCCCGCCTCATCTTAATTCTTCTGACATTGATCACATTTTGTTCCCTGAAGCCCTCCAGGAGTTTCGCTTCAGTCAGCTCAAGCAAATCATCATCCGACACAACACCGCGGGTGGTGTTCATTGTACGGTGCGGGGTTACTGTTATGTGGGTCTCCCCATGAAGGTCCTAGTGCGAAGAAATAAGGGGGAACCAGCTGCAGTCATCAGGCACGAGGAAGATATATCTACCCTGCGTGATTTATTTTCTCTTTTGTCAGCGTACCTGCTTGTGCAACATATTACATGACTTGCAATGGATTCTTTAGTATGTATTGCTTTAATTAAATTATTCCGACAATTTGATAACAAGAAGACTGGTTTTCTTCGGAGCTTTCATATAAATGTGCACTCCATTGTAAACAATGTCATGACATTGAATGTCTTTTTAGGAGGGAGGATCACTGCTTCGAAATTAATATGTTCGCTACAAACCTGACAATCAAATGACTTGGGTGCTTACCAAACTTCAACATGAAGACGTTCTTCGAAGGTAGGCTGATCCAACGAGGTGGAGGCATCTCTTTATTAGTAAACAGCTCTTTTAAAGTATTTCTATTTGTAGAGTTCTCTTGTGCAACTGCTGATTACGAAGCGGTGTGCGGTAATTTTTGCAATGCCGCTGTTTCTTGTCACCGTCTTCCAGATGGATACGCGCGTGGTTTTCTTGTTTTCTAATATAACCTGCTTGCATCATTGAAATAATACCAGCACAATGTTGTCATTGGGGAAGACTGCCATGTCGATATGAAATACAATAATGTAAAACAAATTAGTTCGAAAATGTTATTTCATGCTATAACTGTGTAGACGCTGTAAATATTTCTACAAGGGTTACCATGCGCTCTCAAATTATTGATTTTTTATAACAAATTATAGTAAACCCAAGGTTAAATAGATCGTTGCTACCCTATTAGCCACCATATTCGAATATTACGTTGTATTAGCACCGACAGTCCCAGAGTGTACATTTCCGATGCTATGCTGCTTATGATTTCCAGTGTGTCTAGCAAATGGATCTAGATGCTTTCTATTTGGATTTAAGTAACGTATGTTTGGTCAGTACTTTTCACTTTACCGATGCAGATGTGGCTAGTGATATTTTTTAGTTGTTTCTCGGCAATGTACGAACACTTTATTTCCAAACGCGTGGAAAGCGTTAAAGGCTGCTGAAATCCATTCATGACGGGCGCGCTTTAGTCCAAGATTGAAAAAAAAAGATAGCTTATTTAGGAAACTTATGCAAATGCCCAAAATGGACCTAATTGTATTTAACAAGTTTCGCAATGCTTCAGCTAAGGAACTTAAAAAGTCAAAATAAATGAGCAATTTTTATCTATTTTAATGTTCTAAACGAACAGATGCAATATAGAATAAGTTGAATTCACTTATGGTACGGAGC
This sequence comes from Dermacentor variabilis, assembly GCF_050947875.1. Lineage (NCBI taxonomy): Eukaryota > Metazoa > Arthropoda > Arachnida > Ixodida > Ixodidae > Dermacentor > Dermacentor variabilis. The sequence continues at coordinate 69,263,791 of NC_134575.1, read as the reverse complement.
GACGGAAAGGAACAGGTTACGGAAATCATCCATGGGGGGGGGGGGGGTGTAGTCAGTGCTGATGTTATGGTCAATGTGTTTAACAATTATTTCATGTAGCGAGATTTTGACTCTAGGCAATGCGCATCCGAGACAAACCTAGATCATGATAATGTAAACATGTTCTTTTTATAAGCGACAGTAGAACATGAAGTAAGTTTGTGCTGTCTTTTAGGGCCTCAAAAAAGCCGTAGCTCCGATGCTGACGGGCAGCAAATAAGGAGAGTGAAATACGTAATAATAAAGTTGCTCCAGTGCTGACATATATATTTATCTCACGCATTCCAATGAGTGTGGTTCTATCCAACATTCAAGTACCACGTGTAGTGGCTTTATATAAGAAAGCAGACGAAAAGACGTCGCTATTGTATACTAGTGTTGGTAGTGCATGTGCTTACTAAACGTTTAGAGAAAATAATCTATAACAGACCATATCCTTTCTGTAACAAGGGACAAAATGTCAGGATGAATTTATCAACAGAACTTGTTTTTCTCTACCAGAAAGAATAGGTATTAGAGAAATTGGAAGGAAAACAATTTGCCCTCGGAATTATCGTTTTTTTTTTGCGCTAGCCTTTGGTCAAATAAATAATAAAATTTTATTGTATAAATTAAGGCACTGTGGCATCTGTGCGCGTCCCCTGATTCTACTCAAAATTTGTCGTTCAGAAAAACGTCTGTTTGCATTGATGAATCAAACAGTATCAGACAGACAGGGAACCTTGTTGTTCTCTACCCAGAGGCAGAGCTAGTTAGCGATATTACCGTCCTTGGGGTGCGTTTTTCAGTATCACTGCAGTAGAATTGCGCATCAATACGGTATTGCAAAGGTTAGGTGCGATGACGTGAATTATGAATCAAAACCGCTACTTAATTCCGAAGCCTGTAAACGTGTTCATCTATATTGCCCTGTTTGCTTCGTATTTAAACTATTGTCTGTTTTTCCTCCGATGACAAGAACTACTACATAATCGAACCTCTCGCTTCTGTTGATAATGATATATATATATATATATATATATATATATGATAAATATTCATAGTGTGCCAATTATGCATCCAACTGCGCGGCTCTTTAACAAAAGGCAGAATAATTAGAATACAAGAGACATATGAGCAGAAATTTTCGCGTGGATATCGTATAAATTATACCTGTCATAATTCTCTTTTCATTGGGTTAGTAAGCCTCCGTCCGAAAGAAGCATTAATCAAAAAACCAAGACAAATATGGAATGTTCCACATGATCTTGCGCGTTATGGCCTGCAAATGCTCACGCATAACTTCCGTGTTTACTCAGTGAATATATTAAAAAATGAAGATATATTCGCGAAGGCAAATTATCTGACCTGCAAACATTCTTTCCAGCCGGAAATTGACGTCTTGAGCAGTTTTTGATTTGTATTTCCTTATACTGTTACTTTGCAGAAGTCACATATAAAGATGAATTTACAATATTTACAAGAGAGATAACGATGCAGAAACAAAATACTTCTCGAGACCGATTCCACCTCTACACGCCAAATCGTCGTCTTCTGACTAGCGCCATTCTTGATTGCGCCGTAACATAACTCCCACCTGTAATGACGCCGTCTCGGCGCCACCGACAATGGAGGTGTGCTCGCGGCAAAATAAAGCTTCAGTCGGGATGCATGCACAATCTCCATGGGAACACGCGATTCCAGCAGAGTGATGTAGTAGTTGACATCGCCAAGCCGATGTAATAATGTGTCGGCTTCTGCACGATATACCTTCGGCTGTCCCAATCACTGAGGTTGTCGGAACTGTACATCGACAGCATTTATTTCAAAGTGCAATTAAGCCGCTCCAGCTGTAACAATATTCGCATGACGCAATGATGGGGCAGGTTTAGCACGTCGCTAGCTTGAAGACAATGAGCTGCCGCCGTGGGAAGGAAGTAGCTGCTCACGGAGTTGTGCCGATGGTGACGGTGCCATCGTGAAAAATGTGGGGCTGCGATATTGACGGCTGAGTCGTTCTTTTTTTTCTGGGCGATGATTTCGCTTTCAGAATGAGATAGTGCTTAAATGCAGATTCATTCCTTCTTGTGTTGTAGACTTAAATACGGGTTTAAATAAACACTATATCCCATTCTTCCCGGAGAGTAGGCGTAAACAGGGAGGTTCTCACACACAACACACGCACACGAGCGCACGCACGCACACATGCACGCACGGACACGTACGCACACACACACACACAGAGAGAGAGAGAGAGAGAGAGAGATACGACACATGTTCGCCCGCATTCACATTTATACGCGCCCCGTGTGCACACACGCACAACAATGTACGCACGCAGGCACACGGAACTGCACGCACACACAAACGCGTGTATGCTCGCGCACGTATACACGCACTCGTGCCCACGCAGATTCAAATATGGAGACAGGAACAGGCACCCACACGCAAATACAAGTACACACGCACGCACGCTCAAGGCGTGTAGACTCATATACACTCCCTCTCCTGCCCTGCGACCTCGGAAAAACATCCGCGTGAAAACACACTGAATGGCCTCGTTCTGCAATCACCCTTCAAACTCCAGCTGTAATAAATCGGTTTACGGTTTAAATTCGGCGTTTATTCAAGGCAACGAACCCTCTGCCCATCGGTTACAAAACCACCTGTTCCTATCGAGTGAGATAACTGCCCATCCCCGACCAAAACACTGCTTTAACGCACCACCAGGGGTCCAACCAAGTGCCAGAAATACATGCGGTGTTACAAAAAACTACCCTCTTGGCGCAGAGAGATGAAACTTGTGGATTCTCGGTTAATATTGAGAAATAAAACTATTTAGAATTTTGCGCATTCAGTTATCCATGTACATTGCCGTGAAGTTGACAGGATGTCGATGGTGCAATGTCCAGGATTCCTGAGTAGGTCCGTGCTCCGAGGCGCGATAGTATATATTTTTTAACGTGACACAAAGACGTGCGCAAGTTTATTATCTTGTCCAAATAATAAAATATGATAATAAAACCAGTGAATTAACAAATGAACAAACAATTCCTTCATTTTAGGTAGTAAAAATAGAAACGATAATATTTGAAGAGCCCTTCTCAAAAAAAAAAAACCAAACTGAAACCAAATGTTCAGTTTTGTGTTTCGGTCATCTAGTTGACGGCTGTCAAACTCAGTCGTATGCGGCGTTAAAAAAACGATGGTATCACGGTATAGAGTTTCATATTAGTATATTTTGAGGGGAATCTGGCACTGCAATCGTTCAACCATCATGGCAATGATAGGAAGTACAGGCTACGGATTGGCATCCTGTTCACTGGCAATCTACTCTACAAGTATTTTTTGGCAATTTTGGTTTCGCTCCAAGCGCAATTGCTGTAACCTGCTGTGGGATAGTGCAACGCGAAGCTCTCAGCCTTTGTTCTGTTGGTCGAAGTGGCGATAGCGCGCTGGGCCAGCGGCTGCAACAACGTTTGTGTCGCGATGTGGCGTGAAAGCCCTGACGAGAAAGCAACGGCATCGTAAACGTTGAAAGAACATGTTTTGACCGTAGGGACCTCGTTTTGTTAACTGTATGAGGTGTGCGCTGTAGCTATACGTGCTTTATGAAAGTTCAGAATAGGAAAATGAAGGCACTACTGATACAAGACATAGACAGTTGTACTTCTAGTGGCTTGAAGGTGAAATTTTATTGAGGGATTCATTGTGCATTCCTCCTTTATGTGCTCATTGAAATGCATATTTTAGAAATTTTGAGAACACAAACTTACTTGTGGTAGGAAAGGCTGCCGCTTCCTGGCTGTAGTCTAGTGTCGCAAAATGGGTAAGTGCAAAGCAACGCCGTAACGCTTTGGAAGCGGTACGCCAACATAAAATAAAATGAAGCATACACGTAGGAGGCCTCAAGCATCCCTGCTAACAGTACATCAGATGCGTTTAAAAGTACTTGAAGACGTTTAGCAATTGTAACAGCCGACGCAGCTCTCCGAAAGAGCGAGAGAATTCGCAAGTGCCTGTCGTCTCGCGTTCGCAGCGAGCAGGCGTCGTAGCATATTACACTTGTAGCATTCCTCTCAAGGGCGCAACTCTTTCTCACCACACAAAATTTTTATTTCCATAAATATTCGATGAGTATTATTATATAAGTATGTGCACGGTTGTTGTTGCTGTTGTTAGAATATATAAATAATTATTCTCTGGTGTTAAATCGGGAACAGAATTGCAGAAAAATGCATATCCTAGTGTGTCCTGGTGTAAACCATAGTAAATCTTGCTTCAATCTGAAATAACGTTTATGTAACGTGTTGTACATAATATAGGACACTGCAGAAATGAAATTAAATTTTACGGGACAATATTTCAATATAGCTTCGTTTACTACGCCGCAAGTCTGGCTTTGTATTGCCCTATGATCACGTGAGCGTTACAGCAGTAGTCTGCCATCCACTGTTTCACCAGCACCGATGAAGTTCGTCGTCGTCGATAATCAGGTTTTCATGTGATATGAAGTCACACGTACCGTTGAAGGTGGAATCCCAGTTCAGACGTACCGGAATGCCACGCAGTCGACAAACGGAAAAAGCATAGTCCTGCGATTAGTGGCCACAGACGCAAGCAGAGATGTGCACGATGAAGGAAGCGAAGTGCACACAGCCGTTCGCCATGCCGCTACTGGACCCACACTGAATTCCGTAGAATTAAAGTTAATTCTCATGAAGTATTTACAGTTAACATATACGATGCTTTGGAATTGATCAATCTAGCTGTCGACGAAGGATTTCTTGCGCCCTCAGTTTATATTGTTCTAACTCATGCATTTGGTAGCATAAATCATATTATCCTCTGCGCTAAGCTTGAGGGAATTGGCATTTGCGCTCCTGCCCTTTCACTACTAAAAGGTTGCTTATAAAACAGAGTTCTAGCTGTTTCGATTTCTAATGTATATTCCCGACAGCGAATCACTAATACAGATCTGGCTCAGGGCTCTATTCCGGAGCCACTTCTGTTTTTGATTCACAATAATGATTTTCCAAATTCTCTTCTACAAAATTCGTTCTGTACGCTGATGATTGCACCATATTTACTTTTCATAAATATATCGCTTCTCTGCTAATATTAGGAATACTGATTTAGAAAATATCCTAGGTTGGGGTAATGTCAACTTGTTTCTATAGATGCATTTGCAACTAAGTTTCTTGTATACCTTTCACACCAGCGAAACTTAGCATCCATAGCACCTATCACTTTTGATCATCACAATCTTCCTCCAAGTTCATGTTCATCTTTCCTTCGTATTCTACTTGAACGTAATTTAAAATATCGGAACCATATTCTCACATAAAAAGAAAGTAGCCTTATGTGTAGGCACCGTAATTAAAACATGCGCCAACTTTTCATGAGCTACATTACTCTGAATTTGCAACGGTTTTGTTCACACTGATATTACTTATGGCATAACTTGTGGGAGAAGCACCTGAACTACTCATATTTTATCTCTTCAGAGAGATCAGCACTAAGATATAAGAATTATTACTAGCAGTTCACGGTTTTCTAATGCCATATTCCTGCAAAGTGAGGGTAACATATCATTTCTGGACTCACTAAACACAACCTAGATAATTTTTCTGCAGATTTCTGAATAATGAGCTACCGCCATTACATTTTCACCATATAACTTGATGATTTATGTTACTGTCAGAGTTGCGTTTATAACAATTTTCTTTTGCCAAGGTTACGCGTTAACTGTGGCCAAATTACTGTGGAATTCACTTCCATTTCTCTATGGAATTCTGTTCCTCTCATAACAAAAAGCGCAACATCGTTACACCAAATAAAGAGAGAGCTAAAAATGCGCCTTTTTACCTCTCGTTCTAGGTATGTCGGGTACGTAGTACGGACATAATCATTACAACGAACACGCGGACAGGTTCCTTGGCCGATCCTTGATTGTCCATATATTTCATGGTATGAAAATCATAGCCATTAACACGCGGTGATGATCTCAACGCCACTACGCGTTGTCGCAATATGTACCGCCCACAATTTGGCCAGTGTGATATTGTGGGCATGTGTCACTGTACCGCCCGCTTCCTGGCTATGCGCCAATGTATAAAATCAAAATCATCGTCAGCCCGTGGACGCTATTCTTGGCCGAGTTGTGGACATGTGACATGGCAGGCACATACGCGGTAATCATATACGCCATGGCAGGAATACTCGGTAATCATCTCAAAGAACTCCTTGGTGGCACAATGTCTAGCGCCTTCGTCTTGGCCACTCGCTCTTTGTAGGCCTGCGCCATGGCAAGAAAATCATCTTCAGAATTGACCATACGGACAAGCTTCTTGGTCGATCTTGCGTTTTGGTATGTGCCGTAGCGGGAAATCTTAATCACGATCTACACGTGGCGACCACCTTAAATAGCTAGTTCGCGTGGACAAATGAGAAGTACACGTGCATTTGTGGCAATTGGTTATTGGCAAGGACGGATGTTTGAGGAGCGCACCGCTTCTCCTCGTTCTACGATGGAATTTTTCCTCGAAACGGCACTGTATGTAATAGTGTGGAGGCGGCGCAAGAGCAACAACCACACTCAATGTGTTTATTGGATACATGAGTTTGCTTGACGGAGCATTAAGTACTTGTTATAGGATGGATCTCTAAGTTATTTACATTTCATAGAAAAGAATACTTTTCTGTGTATGACCCGATTTTAGTCGAAGTCGACTTTTTTCGGCGAAATTAGTGACCGACTGACCCACCGTCAGACTACCGACTGACGAAGGCCAAGCCGTAGGATAGTAGCCGTAGAAACATTCGTTTTAAAAGCGTTTCGATGTTCTGCCTTGTTCCTGCACCCCTGAAGTCATACCCCACTGGTGAGCAGGTGTGCCTTTTAAGATGCCATCACGGTCACTCAGTCATACGTCACTGAGTCATTGACGTCACTGAGTCATACAGAACCCAACATCCAGTGCAGCGGCTGGTTCCTTAAAATGTGACCGCATGACCAGAAACGGAGACATTCAGCACCACCTCAAGACATCATATGGGCGAGGCATTTCCTGCTGCATGGAACAAGCTTGCTGTCACCTGAATTTCAGTGTCATTTCGTAACGTGACAGCCAACAGCTCACCCAATTCCAACTGGATGTACCATGTCCACGTGCTCCCCATAATAATTAAATAAGTAAATAAATAAATATATAAATAATAGGTAAATAAATAAATATGTATTCAATGAATAATTAATGGTAAATGAGCCTTTACTTTCTCTCATTTCAGACAGAGTACAACGTGTCCGGGAAGGCGCGCGCGCACAATCTCTGAGGCAATGCAGGGATGAGCGTAAACTTTATATTGAAATCAATAAGACTGAAAGTGCTTCGATTTCTAGCTGCCACATGGTGCCACCCTACTTGCCACGGATGTCATGGAGTGCATTTGAAGCATAGGTATGCACTGGCAATGAAAGCATATGGAAACCAGATTTTGTACCCTTTGGCTGATACGCTGGCCTCGTGGCACGCTGGAGTTTTCTTTAGTTATCGTATTTCTTCAGACAACGGAAGCTTGTCGCTACGTTTTTTTTTCGCTATGTCGCGCCCGTGTATGCCTCGACTTCAATGTGCGACAGTGGCACTAAGTTCATCTGTCGCGTTGTTCCATGAATATCATTGGCATTCCGTTGACTCAAGGAGGTGTTTCGCGACACAGAAAAATGACTGTCACACAGCGCGATGCACAAACCAGCAAAGCACGAAAGCATGGACAGCGCGGGATCGACCGAGAAGCAAACCTTTTCACCGCCCACGTCGTCGTTGTCAAGGACAACGTCAACGATTTTTTTTTCTAAAGGACACTCTAAAGACCGACGTAGCGTTGACGCACGTGTGCGCTCGGCACGGCGGCGGTACCCATGAGAAAGAGTAGCACTGGCGCGAGGCGCGGACGACGTATGCTTCGTTCGTTGGCGCGTAATTCGACATGCTGAAATCCGCGCTGGCCTTGTCACGCACGATGCACCGCGTCAGCGCCTCGCAGCCGATTGCGGAGCGTCCCCCCGTAGATTGCAGCCAGCTCGCAATTTCGTATCACCCTGAAGCTTCTAGTTCCATCTAAAATGCGCATGCGCCTCGATCGCGTGGCGCAGTGAATGCCGTGGCCTATGGATACTTTTCGCGGCAAACTCATGGGCGCTGCCATGTTTCATCACGTGTTGACGCGTCCACTGGTTCCCTCCGCTGCCTCCCTTGTCTCAGTGTTTTAATGTATATGTATGACGCCGGTGTAACTTAGCAAACCTGTGTTTGCTCGTCGGTAGTAGCGACGGGCGGTGTGTACGAAGGGCAGAGACGTAATCAACGCGAGCTTATGACTCGCGCTTACAGGGAATTCCTCGTTCAAGGGAAACAATTGCAAGCCCCTATCCCAATCACGAAAGAAGCTCTACGGTTTACCCAGTCTTTTCAGACAGATCCAAAGACACACTGCTTCCCTCAAGGTAGCGCGCGTGTGGCCCCGGACATCAAAGGGCATCACAGACCTATTATTGCTCTGTTTCGTGCGGCTAGATACCCCTTCTCCCTCTAAAAAGATTGTAAAGTGCTGGGAACACCGCACCTATTTTTGAGGTTAGAGTTTCCTGACGTTTGAGGTTAGAGCAATTATCCTGAAGAAAAGAATGGATCAGGATTCAGGTACTGAGTACAATAGTTGAATGCCTCTACCTTCGTTATATTTGTTACACCAACTGGACCCATACACATAGCACCCATATATAATTGAAGGTATTTCTTCTGACATGCTCTTGGTGTCTTTGCTTGTTGGCTTCCCAGATAGGAATAATAAAATTCGGACCCCTCGCTTAACCCGCGTTCTTCTCTTTTATTACCTAATGAGGCTCTAGAATGCAGAAGCATTGATGCATTGAGGTAGTTCGTGTGGGTTTATTGACCCGTAGCCTTCACCGAAAAAGGTCACGTTGTCGTGACGCCTGCGGTAGAAAGGATCTTCTACATCAGCCGCCGAAATTTGTGAGTAGTGGCGCTGCCCAACACTCCCAGGCTTAGGTCTAGTCATCATCATCATCAGCCTGGTTACGCCCACTGCAGGGCAAAGGCCTCTCCCATACTTCTCCAACAACACCGGTCATGTACTAATTGTGGCCATGCCGTCCCTGCAAACTTCTTAATCTCATCCGCCCACCTAACTTTCTGCCGCCCTCTGCTACGCTTCCCTTCCCTTGGGATCCAGTCCGTAACCCTTAATGACCATCGGTTATCTTCCCTCCTCATTACATGTCCTGCCCATGCCCATTTCTTTTTCTTGATTTCAACTAAGATGTCATTAACTCGCGTTTGTTCCCTCACCCAATCTGCTCTTTTCTTATCCCTTAACGTTACACCTATCATTCTTCTTTCCATAGCTCGTTGTGTCGTCCTCAATTTGAGTAGAACCCTTTTCGTAAGCCTCCAGGTTTCTGCCCCGTAGGTGAGTACCGGTAAGACACAGCTGTTATATACTTTTCTCTTAGGTCTAGTAGTAACACATAAATACCCCAGAAAGGGAATGGGAATACGGCACCGCGGTAGATCAATTGGTAGAGCATCGCACGCATAATGCGAAGACGTGAGATGGTTCGCCACCTGTGACAAGTAATGTTTTCATCAATTTTCAATTCCATTGTTTATAATTTCCTTATTTCAATTACTAAGTACAAGTAATTTTCCCTGTGTTATCATGGATGTCTTTGTTGGCTCCTTATGATACAACCCTTTTCTGCAAGGCCCTGGCCTTTGTCATAAATCACGAAACTAAATACATCGATTGTTAGGCAAGAGTTACTTATGAAAATCCTTTGTCACGTAGTACAAAGTATTTGAAAGAAACAGAGAAATCCTTGAATGATAGGCCGAGACAGCTTCAAAACAATCTCAAACCCCGAACCGGCCTCGCTTCAACAACTAGCAGCAGTGCCGCACTTCTTATCCGGCGCAGCTGTACCGTACCACTTATTCAGTGTACAGGTAATGTGACAGCCATGACAGATACTCCATGCTCGCTGGCGCAAATGAAGGCTTTGAGTGGTGCCGTGAATTCTGGCCTCCTCGTGTGCGCTATATTTGCGGTGTCCGTGGCCACATCGCCAGGTTTTGCGATCGTCGCCGACCTTTGAGAGAAGAACCTCCACAGCCGAGGTGGCAGTCCAATTATCTACCCTCTTCCACGTCATGGCCTCCACGCCCAATAACCAATTGTGGACTTCGTCAAGGTACCTTCCGGAAGCCATCACCAGCCTCGGACCACAGCTTAAGATCACCATTTGCTCAACACGCTACTCGGTATTCATCGCCATGACGTGGCCTGCTATTCCCACAACCGGGAAACTTGGTAGGGCGGCCGATGGGTCGCTGGATACCGTTGGTTGCCAACAACCCACATTCCTCCGCCAGTTTTTAAGCTGAAAAATAAAGTTGACGTGCTTGTTGACGATATACCTACAATGACTCTTGCTAATGTCATGGCAACAATTTCTGTGATGAGTGTAGGTTTTAAAGCCCTACAGGGACAAAATTCATGTTTTCTTGGAACCATATTTCTATGTTTTGTAGTGTTAGTTCTGACACCTTACTACAATGACCACTAACACAAAACAACATAGTACAGCATAACACAAATGTAAGAGCCCGACTTCCTTCTCTGTCAAGCCAGAATTCAATTTCGTGCCAAGGGCGAAATTATAACGTTCATACTATCCTAGTAAAAGAGAATTAGGCCCCCTGAAAGCAGTACATGACCTTAAGGAGCTAAATAAAAGCCAAGCTTCAATATGACTAGCAAAATATTCCTTCGAGTTATATAAATGAAAGAGCATTGTCGGAGGAGTGAATATGCAGACCGAAATATCATGCGAGGAGTCCGACACCTCAGTGCTGACGACGTTGTTTGGCATTAAATGAAGCTTGAAACCTATAAACGCTAGGAAAAAATACGAAAGCGCACTTGACTGTTCATATATTTTGAATTCCAAAGTCGCGTTTAATTACAATTTTCTTTTGTCAAGGGTACGCGCTAACTATGGCCAAATTACTGTGGAATTCACTTCCATTTCTCTATGGAATTCTCTTCCACTCATAAGAAAAAGCGCAAGATCGTTACACCAAATGATGAGAGAGCTAAAAATGCGCCTTTTTATCTCCCATTCGCGAATTATTATCTCCCGTTCTAAGTATTTCGGGTACGTAGCACGGACATCATCATTACAACGAACACGCCGACAGGCTCCTTGGCCGATCCTTGATTGTCGATATATTTCATGGTATGAAAATCATAGTCATTAACACGCGGTGATGATCTCAAAGCCACTTCGCGTTGTCACATTATGTACCGCCCACAATTTGGCCAGTATCATATTGTGGGCATGTGTCACTGTACCGCCCACTTCCTGGCTATGCGCCGATGTATAAAATCAAAATCATCATCAGCCCGTGGACGCTATTCTTGGCCGAGTTGTGGACATGTGCCATGGCAGGCACATACGCGGTAACCATATACGCCATAGCAGGAATACGCGGTAATCATCTCAAAGAACTCCTTGGTGGCACGATGGGTAGCGCCCTCGTCTTGGCCACTCGCTCTTTGTGGGCACGCGCCATGGCATGAAAATCATCTTCAGAATTGACCATACGGACAAGCTTCTTGGCCGATCCCGTCTTTTTGGCATGTGCCGTAGCGGGAAATCGTAATCACGATCTACACGTGGCGACCATCTTAAATAAATAGTTGGCGTGGACAAATGAGAAGTACACGTGCATTTGTGGCATTTGGTTATTGGCAAGGTCGGATGTTTGAGGAGCGCACCGCTTCTCCTCGTTCTACGATGGAATTTTTCCTTGAAACGGCACTGTATGTAATAGTGTGGAGGCGGCGCAAGAGCAGCAACCACACTCAATGTGTTTATTGGATACATGAGTTTGCTTGACGGAACATTAAGTACTTGTTATAGGATAGATCTCTAAGTTATTTACATTTCATAGAAAAGAAGACTTTTCTGTGTATGACTGTCATTGTGTCATCCATTCAATTACTATGCGCAAATGGTGAATGTTTTGTCGGGTTGGATGTTACGTAATAAATAGCATGAAGGAAAGAAAGAAAACATGCATTTGTGGCCTATTCGTTAGAACATCGTTCCGCTGCGTTGACTGGCCTGACTTCGAATCCCAGAGCCCGACGCGCATTCTTTATTTTAGATGAACTCGACTTTTTTCGGCGAAATTAGTGACCGACTGACCCACCATCAGACTACCGACTGACGAAGGCCAAGCCGTAGGATAGTAGGCATAAAAACATTCGTTTTAAAAGCGTCTCGACGTTCTGCCTTATTACTGCACCCCTAAAGTTATACCCCACTGGTGAGCAGGTGTGCCTTTTAATATACTATCACGGCCCTTTATTGACGTCAGTGAGTCATACAGAACCCAACATCCAGTGCAGCGGCTGGTTGCTTAAAATGTGACCGCATGACCAGAAACGGAGACATTCAGCACCACCTCAAGACATCACATGGGCGAGGCATTTTCTGCTGCTTGGAGCAAGCTTGCTGTCAACTGAATTTCAGTGTCATTTCGTAACGTGAAAGCCAACAGCTCACCCAATTCCAACTGGATGCAGCATGTCCACGTGCTCCCCTGAATAAATGGGTAACTAACTAAATAAATAAATAAATATTATAATAGGTAAATAAATAGATAGGTAATCAATGAATAATTAATGTTACACGAGCCTTTGCTTTCCCTCATTTCAGACGGAGTACAACGTGTCCGGGAAGGCGCGCGCGCACAATCTCTGAGGTAATGCAGGGATAAGCGTAAACTTTATTTTGAACTCAATAAAACTGAAAGTGCTTCGATTTCTAGCTCCCACATGGTGGCACAGCACTTGCCACTGATGTCTTGGAATGCATTTTAAGCATAGGTATGCATTCGGTATATAGCTTTCATTGACTACGAGAAAGCGTTTGATTCAGTCGAAACCTCAGCAGTCATGGAGGGATCGCGGAATGAGGGTGTAGCGAGCCGTATGTAAAAATACTGAAAGATATGTATAGCGGCTCCACAGCCACCGTAGTCCTCCATAAAGAAAGAAACAGAGTCCCAATAAAGAAAGGCGTCAGGCAGGGAGATACGATCTCTCCAATGCTATTCACAGCGTGTTTACAGGAGGTATTCAGAGACGTGGATTAGGAAGAATTGGGGATAAGAGTTAGTGGAGAATACCGTAGTAACTTGCGATTCGCTGATGATATTGCCTTGCTTAGTAACTCCGGGGACCAACTGCAATGCATGCTCACTGACCTGGAGAGGCAAAGCCGTAGGGTGGGTCTAAAAATTAATCTGCAGAAAACTAAAGTAATGTTTAACAGTCTCGGAAGAGAACAGCAGTTTACAATAGGTAATGAGGCACTGGAAGTGGTAAGGGAATACGCCTACTTAGGACAGGTAGTGACTGCGGATCCGGATCATGAGACTGAAATAATCAGAAGAATAAGAATGGGCTGGGGTGCGTTTGGCAGGCATTCTCAGATCATGAACAGCAGGTTGCCATTATCCCTCAAGAGAAAAGTTTATTACAGCTGTGTCTTACCAGTACTCACGTACGGGGCAGAAACCTGGAGGCTTCCGAAAAGGGTTCTACTTAAATTGAGGACGACGCAACGAGCTATGGAAAGAAGAATGATAGGTGTAACGTTAAGGGATATGAAAAGAGCAGATTGGCAGAGGGAACAAACGCGAGGTAATGATATCTTAGTTGAAATCGAGAAAAAGAAATGGAGGGGGGGTGCATGGGCAGGACACGTTATGAGGAGGGAAGATAACCGATGGTCATTAAGAGTTACCGAATGGATTCCAACGGAAGGGAAGCGTAGTAGAGGGCGGCAGAAAGTTAAGTGGGCGGACGAGATTAAGAAGTTTGCAGGGACAACGTGGCCACAATTAGTACATGACCGGGGTAGTTGGAGAAGTATGGGAGAGGCCTTTGCCTTGCAGTGGGCAAAATTAGGCTGATGATGATGAAGATGATGATGATGATGCACTGGCGGTGAAAGCATATGGAAACTAGATTTTGTACCCTTTGGCTGATACGCTGGCGTCGCGGCACGCTGGAGATTTCTTTATCTATCGTATTTCTTCAGACAACGGAAGCTTGTCGTTACTTTTTTTTTTTCGCTATGTCGCGCCCGTGTACGCCTCGAATCCAAGATGCGACAGTGGGACTAGGTTCATCGGTCGCATTGTTGCATGAATATCATTTGCATTCCGTTGATTCAAGAAGGTGTTTCGCGACACAGAAAAAGGACCGTCCGACAGCGCGATGCACAAACGAGCAAAGCACGGAAAGCATGGACGGCGCGGGATCGAGCGAGAAGCAAACCTTTCACCCCCCCACTCCCGTCGTCGTTGTCAAGGGCAACGTTAATGATATTTTTTTTCTAAAGGACACTCTAAAGACCGACGTAGCGTTGACGCACGTGTGCGCTCGGCACGGCGGTGGAACCCATGCGAAAGAGTAGCACTGGCTCGAGGCCCGGACGACGTATGCTTCGTTCGCTGGCGCGTAAATCGACATGCTGAAATCCGCGCTGGCCTTTTCACCCACGATGCACCGCGTCAGCGTCTCGGAGCCGATTGCGGCGCGTCCGCCCGTTGATTGCAGCCAGCTCGCAGTTTCGTATCACCCTGAAGCTTCTAGTTCCGTCTAAAATGTGCATGCGCCTCGATCGCGTGGCGCAGCGAATACGGTGGCCTATAGATAATTTTCGCGGCAAACTCATGGGCGCTGCCATGTTTGATCACGTGTTGACGCGTCCACTGGTTTCCTCCGCTGCCTCCCTTGTCTCAGTGTTTACAATGTATATAAGTATGACGCCAGTGTAACTTAGCAAACCTCTGTTTGGTCGTCGGTAGTAGCGACGGGCGGTGTGTACAAACGGCAGGGACGTAATCAACGCGAGCTTATGACTCGCGCTTACTGGGAATTCTTCGTTCAAGGGAAACAATTGCAAGCCCCTATCCCAATCACGAAAGAAGCTCTACGGTTTACCCAGTCTTTTCAGACAGCTCCAAAGACACACTGCTTCCGTCAGTGTAGCGCGCGTGTGGCCCCGGACATGTAAGGGCATCACAGGCCTATTATTGCTCTGTTTCGTGCGGCTAGATACCTCTTCTCCCACTAAAAAGATTGTAAGGTGCTGGGAACTCCGCACTTATTTTTGAGGTTAGAGTTTCGTTCGTTATCGGAATTAACCAGAAAAATCGCGACAGCAACTAAGGACGGCCATGCACCACCATCCATCGAATCAAGGTATCGTAGATGATGACTGGGCGGACGAGGAGAAGCTTTGGTCACAACTTCTTGAATGTGTTCGCTGAAATATCCGGTATTACAGTGAGCGCCCATTCAGTTGTTCCTCATACCTTAGCGACAGAGTGGGCGTGAGCAAGTTCGCGCGCCAGTTGGGTTATACGTGCGTAATAACGAGCTCGAAACTTACTACGACAGCAAGCGGCGCTACTCACTTTTTCATTGTTTAACGAGCGGTACACACTCTGGCCGATGTTCCGGTGTTGAAGTCCTTTATTTGGACGTTAGCGATAGAACTCTGGCGAATTAGTGAGTTCTTTTACTCCCGGGAAAGTCGGGCATCGTGAAGGGCCAGAAATACAGGCTGTCCGGATGGACCAGCTGATCGTGAGCTCGGTCAGACAGATTCGTTCCATTCCTGGATATGCCAGTCCCTATTATTGCAGCCGACAGCTGCGCACGTCTTCAATTCGCCGATCCACAATTTGCAAAGCAAATGGAGCACAGTGCATCAGTGAAAACTCATTTGCGCTTCCGACATCCAATCACACAGAAGCAATGTAGAAACAATAATTGTTCCGGAGGACTGCGCTGTCGCTCAGACCATGTACGGTACGCTGACGAAAGCGCCCATCTCATTTCTCTAGAAGAAACTACTCCAGGAAAAGGGTCAATATGGGGGTCGGTTTTCGTGCCCACGAAGCGTGATGAACCTGGTGTCAAATCACCACTGCATTTGGCTGAAGTACATGCTGCCCCAAACAATAAAGTGCCCTTAAAGGGCCGTTCAATAGGCGACAAAGAAGAATTCACTTATACGCTAGAAGCTCATGCGTGCCGGATTCTTTTATTAGTTCCATAATAGCTGAGATAGTAATATTACAGTGATTACTCTAGCAGGCGAGTGCCACTGCCGTGTGAAACATTCTCCACTTTCCCCGTTTAGGCTCCGCAAGCGAAATTCGTTCCCTATTTTCATCCATACTACAGTTCGAAGAATGCGTTACGCTTACGCCATACGGTTACCGCATTCATTTTTCTTTCTTGCTTTCTTAATGGGCGGCTTACTTCTGCTGCGGGCTGTGTGCTGGAACACCTGACTAGCGGCATTCGTCAGTGCTGCACGAATACTGAGGCAGACACAAACGAACCAAAAAGCATAATCGCGTGCTAGAACCCGGATGAAAATGACAATTTTGTTGTCTGTGTATGCGACTGCACAACCTGAGCGCAAACATTTGAAACAGCAGCACATCTCTCTTGCTGCGGTGCGAATTATGCGGTGCTGCGGTGCGAAACAAAAAATGGGGACATTCGGTTTGTGTGTTTTATTCTTTGTCTAAGCATTATTTCGTCTCTTGAGGCAACAAATTACGTGAGTTATTCTCGAAAGCAGTGCCACTATGAACAACTTCACAGCACTGCCATGTACGTAGGCGCACTTGTGCGATATGCGTAGACTATCTGTCTGGGAGCGCGATGCCCGAAAGAAAAGGGCAAATCTCGTTCGGGTGTAATTTAAGCTCTTTCCGCGGCGCGTAACGATGTATTACTTAGGAAACACGATAGTTAGCGCGCATTGTATTCATGGCCCTTGTCACCTCAAAATGACGTGACCGAGTGAGGGGCCCTCTAAGAATCGAACTCAAGAGGTAGCATTCTTTTTATTCGTTATAGTAGAGCGCAAGCATCTCTTTATTATCAGTGGTTGAGTACTACTGACGGCATCATAATCACCTGCTACGTTATTGGGCTACTACTGAGATGCCCCGTTGAGTCTTAATTAAATGACGTCGTACATTTACTTCAATTTGTCACTCTGTTTCCGATAATATTGACGCCTTAGACGTGCTTGAGTATAATTTATCAGATTAAATTGATATATATTCAACTATTATTTATCACATTCCTACTAGCGCACGTAGTTACCGTGGAACGGTTTCATGAAATTGAAATATTCAGTAAAATAAGAATGGGCTGGGGTGCATTTGGCAGGCATTCTCCGATCACGAGCAGCAGGTTGCCATTATCCCTCAAGAGAAAACTGTATAATAGATGTGTCTTACCAGCACTCACCTACGGGACAGAGATCTGGAGGCTTACGAAAGGGTTCTACTTAAATTGAGGACAACGCAACGAGCTATAGAAAGAAGAATGATGGGTGTTACGTTAAGATATAAGAAAAAAGCAGATTGGGTGACGGAACAAACACGAGTTAATGACATCTTAGTTGAAATGAAGAAAAATAAATGGGGGCATGGGCAGAACATGTAATGAGGAGGGAAGGTAACCGATGGTCATTAAGGGTTACTGAGTGAATTCCAAGGGAAGGGAAGCGTAGCAGGGGGTGGCAGAAAATTAGGGTGGGCGAATGAGATGAACAAGTTTGCAGGGCGACATGGCACAATTAGTACATGACCGGAGTAGTTGGAGAAGTGTGGGAGAGGCCGTTGCCCTGCAGAGGGCGTAACCCAGGCTGATTATTATTATTATTATTATTATTATTATTATTATTATTATTATTATTATTATTATTATTATTATTATTATTATTATTATTATTATTATTATTATTATTATTATTTAACAAAACATATTACACTTTATTATTATAAATAAAACAATCTGCCTTTATTGGCACTTTAATGTTATTGGTGCGTTTTCTTGACGGCAGTGGGCAGAACTGGGGCAAACAAATAAAGTATAGAAACTTGCACACCCAGACTAAAGGGTTCCAACGAAGCATTCTGTTTGCATTGATAAACAATCTATGGTGTTTCATACTTCTAAAGGCACTTGCTTCGGTTGGTTTTTGAGTGCCCTAACAGATAAATAGCCGAAGGCCGCGACAGTGTTTATACACAGTGCTAATTTTGCCTGAGTGGCATGCACGCAGTTTGCCGAAAAATAGCCTGTAAAATTTCAGCTTGTTTTCATAATATGTAGGCCAGTGAAAGGCAGCTGTAGTTGAACACCACCAAGAAGACAACGTAACGCTCAATTCCAAGTGAAGGCACCTCGAGCCAAGTTCACCTTTTTTCATTTTTTTTCATAGCCTGGCATGTGGACGTTTCGTATATATTGGAAAGATTGTAGCTAAAGGCACGTTCGCATCTCTCTTCATTATTTTACCGGCAGTTTAGAGGGGCGCGGTAGTGCTTTTACAGAAGTGCGTGTTGCCAGTTTTTTGTTTGTTTTTTCGCATTCCTCGGGGGAGGATACATCGGGCATAGCCTACTAGCACCCACTATACCACAACTAGTACACTTGGTATCACATACCTTCCTGTTGAAGAGCTGAAGAGCTGGCTTCGCGGTAACATTATTCGTCACCTACGTCTCATAAGGCAACGTGACAGGAAGCAGAGCTTCGCCACCGGTGCCGGACTGCCAGATGCAGCGGACCGTCGTGTCGTGCGTTTAAGTTTATTGAGCCTTTCTTACATCCTCTACAGAGCACACAGTGTACAACTTAGTGTATAAACACATCAATAACCAAAGGAGTGGCGCGGCGGCCCAATACATGTCGATGTTCTTCAGCGGGTTTGAGCAATCGCTGCTTGCACTTTTTTGACGTTTTCAGACCGTAACGTCGAAAAAGGTTTTGCTATGCCGGAAGAAACTGCCACCAAAAAGCAAAAGAAAAGATCATCCGAAAAAAAAAGAAAAGCAAGGAAACTGTTTACGCCTCCCCTCCCCCATTGCAACGTGGCGATTAAAGATGCTACTACTAGATGACCGCGTGAGCTTGCCAAACTACTTGTTATTTCATAGCTAACGCTACGAAGAAAGTGTTCGCCCTATGTATTATATATTTTGTTAATTTAAACGTCCAACTGGTAAATCTGAATAATTTCATGCGCCAGTTACCTAAACATCCTCGTCGTCAATTACGTGATGTGGCGCAGACCCTCCTATGGACATCGCACACCTCTTTTTTCTCTTGCATCAAGTTACAGAGAAAGCTTTATTATGGAGTGGACTTAGAGTGTTAGGTAAATTTGAGTGTGACAAACATTTTCTTCTGAGACGACAGGAAAACGCGATTTTTCCGATGGAGCAGCAGAATATCATTAACATGCTATCATCTGTTTCGCTGAATGTTCTCTCTCCTTTCTGGCGGGCCAAATGCGCGAAGCCTGTGTTTACCTCGTTGTGTGCGTCATCAGTCACCTTAAACACAACAAATATCTAAAAACAGGTCAATGCGCTTTGATAAATCACTTCGAGCCAATAAGTTCCTTCACGTTGAATGCGAACAGAATTTGAAATTTAACTTGGGCTAAATTGACTATGAACGCCTAGCGTATTCTCTCAAAGTACTTTGACAAAGCCACTAGGCTTGTAATCGCCTGTCTTGTTATCAGCAGATCTTGAAGGGAACCTATGTAGGCGATGCGTGCACCTGGCGATAAAGCGGTAGCGATGTAGATATGGCGAAGATTGAAGAACCGTACGCCTCAGTTGATCTAGTTGCGCTTAGGCAGTCGTGCGCGTTGCTCACTCATGATTTGCGAGTTCACTGGCGTTTCTCTCGGCGTGTGTTCTGCTTGTTGCGTTCGTGATTTGAGGGGTTGAAAGAATGCGGAAGCGTTGTGTAGTTGCATGGCCATCGGGTGTTCAAAGACGTGCTCGAACTCGAGTGATGGCTGTGCAGTACACAGCGCTGAGTAGCGGGATCCTGAAAACATCTTTGCTTTCGTATTTTACAGCGCGCATGCGTGCACGGTGGCGCAACGGGCAAGTGCGGCGCGGACGAGCCACTGCACACATAGCATGTAAGCTGAAATTGACGAAGCTGTACAAGCTACATGTCAACAGGACGGTGACTTCCCATCAGGATCTGCTTCGAAAACGCTCTCTCGAAATCGCTATAAGTACTGTTAGCCGCGATGGCGCACGGATACCAAACGCAAGTTGTGCATAGGGTTGATGTTCTCGAGCGATCATTTCCAGTACTAGATTTTTTTTAAAAATCGTTTGGCGTATCTGTACATCGAACGCGTCGATGTAGACGAACGAGTGCATTACCCGACACATCGCCAGTAACGACCAGGAACGACATGCCACATTTGTCACCAATGAGAACGCAACGCTGTGGCAAGCCATGTAGGAATGTAATGCCTAGAGAGCTTAATGGGTGAAGGTTTATCACGGCTAGAATACGACCTGTATGGCCTTGCATTTATGCGCCTTCAGCACCGAGCACCTGTATGCTGCCATGCAGTGCCTTCTCAGCTAGTTATCATTGTTTACAAGAGAACACGGTAGTTGTGTGATCGGTCGACAAGTCCGGCGTTGCCAGCGTTAAAATTTCGCTAACATAGCTGAAATTTTACCCTGCGCTTTAAACGTGATCCGATGTAGCCCGGGAGTCGTTTGTTGCCGCAGTTCAAGCGCCCAATTAGGCCTGAGCGAATGGTTCTTTGTCGGAGGCCCAAACGCAGCACGCTCGCTTGAGTGAACTCGAACTGCATGCAGGAACGCGTTCTGTTGGTCAGCCAAGCTAACGCGCCATGCACCCTTTTCCAGTGGCAGCAGCGTTCGATAGGAAATGTTCTGTTCCCGCGACAGCCACACTAGATTTCAGAGCGTCTAAATTGCGACAATGTAACGTAGCCGGGCCACGCCTGGATTGCGTCCACGTTAAGTAGCACTATTTCCGCGTCTTAACTTGGCAACACCAATGCGCCGTTTTCGAGTGGAGGCAAAACGAACTGAACTTGTGACAGCCACATAGAGAATACGGCGCATTAGAAGAACATCGCGCGCGAGCAACCCCTTGGCGAACCGCACGAAGCAGCTTGCAATATATGCTGACTCATGCTAGCAGACATGCGGGAACTGTTCGCTGCTACACAGAAGGAAGGAAGGAAAGAAACTTTACTTTTCAAAAAGAAAAGCGGCCGAGCATTGTAGGGCACTTAGTCCAGTACTCCAATGGCGCAAGCGGCTCGCTGGACTTGGTCCAGGAGAGCCACTTGGCTCTCCTTTCCCTCGACCATAAGCCATGCGTGCCACTGCCTATTTAACATAAACGAATGTGTAGTTATGAATGGGTTAGTAATAAGCCAAAAGCGTAAACAAGCAAGGGAAGCAAACGAACTGGACACTGATCCTCTACACTCTCCGACGTACGTCACTTCCGCCGACAGATAATGGTGGCGTTAATTTCAGTTTTGGTATGAAAAACATCGATTTTAGCGATAATTTCGTTTCAGTTGGCCTTTAAGGTAGCATACCGGCAAACATTGGCGGGCAGCGCTACCTGATGTGCATTGATATTAGGAGCGCCTTATAATCAATTATGTGGTTCTTGTAATCAATTTGATCTAGTTATTCGCTTAAACGTATGCCGTTCTGTATGTTGTATGCGGGGACTCTAAACATTATATGCACTGCTCGCTTCACTTTGCTGAATTCTTGAAGCCTCTGCATTGCGGGTGATCATGGCCCTGCACTGTTCTGGCGGCAGTGCAGCTGGCGGACGTGAACGAAAAAAATGGCCACCACCTTCAGGGCAGATGGTTCATTGTAAAATGTTGATGAAAACTCACAGAACAACACCCCAAACCAGTGTTACAATATATAATTCACAAATTAAAGGAATTCGGAACGACGTGAACCTCGCAAGTGAAAAGATGTTACTTTATTTTTTATTAACGTTAATATTATTATTATTATTTTAAATGGAAATGCAGTCATCTCCATAAAGCGGAGAATTAGCGAATAAGCAGGATAGACGCCGCCACTGAGCAGGTTGCAAAGCCTGCCTACGCTATAAGAAGGAGGTTATGTTGATGAAGAAGTAAAGAAGAAACAAAGAGCAGGGGGACAGGCAGTAAGTAAGCAAGCAGAAACAGAGCATATACCTAGGAACAGAAAACAAAAACAAAAAAAGAAAAGAAAACAAGGCGCAAGCTGCACTAACTAAAGAAGTATGTAAGATAACTAAAAACAAATTTCGTACCATGGAATTCGCGATAATGTCTGTCTTTTAGCATTCTTCAAACAAAGAGAATTTCTGGAAGCGCTCTTCTCCAAAGTAACACCGGCCTCTCTCGGCTGTTCACGTGCGTGCTGCAGTAAACGCAGGCTTCCTGCAAGACGCAGCTCGGTCACGACGACGGTCATAGTCCAATGAACAAATGAAGTGTGGAATGATCTGTCAGAACGAATAGTCACCTTTACTGAGGTGCCACCCTTTCAGAGAGAATTTCTGATGTATCTAGATCGAGTAGATATTCAGTAAGCCTAATCTTGCCAGTATGCACGAAATCGTTATTTTATTTGGTGCACCACTTGATTGTGACAAGACACGTGTAGTGCCCTTCTGCTTTGATATGTAAATGCTCCGTTTCTATTCTACTTATTATAATTTGTTATTTTCCATGGTGGGTCTGCAACTTGTGCGTTATGATTGAATAATAATCTCCCCCTATATAATGGCCTCTGGCCATGCGCGATATTGAAATAAATAAATGAGAATATAAACACATCTCGGCGCGCCCCAAGACATGCAATGCGATATGCGTGATGCTTAGCGTCGATACGTAAAAAGTTTGCATCGCGGTTGAATGATATTCAACTAGCCAGTGCCCTAGCCAGCACATTCACAGTTGGTGGTACAACGAAGGTTTGGGTACGGGCTAGTTGGTATTCCATGTTATCAATCGTCACTTACTGCGCATACATAGAGAGGAACGTCATGTCACGAATGGGCGACACAAAAATCGAAAAAGCATTTCGTTATGTCGATGATATTTTGGTCCTCTTTAATTGTGAGGACAGCTGTGTGGCGACCTCTGTTCGTCAAACGTAAGATCTGTTTGAAGAATGCTTACCTCTGCTCACACTCACACATGAGCTTCAGGTGAATGGGTCGCTCAGGTTTTTAGATATGAAGTTATCTTTTACCCGGCAACATGTATGCTATTTGTACGAGCCGCGAGCCAACAAGCCCCTCTTACCATATGCATCTACCCATTCAAATTCGTCAAGAGAGGTATCATTGAGGCCTGTTTGCATAATACCCTTACCAAATCCTGTTATCATTTTACGGAACCTAGTTTCCGTTCGCAGATAGCTCGATTGAGGGCGGCAGGGCACCTGAGCAACCTTCTTGTCTTACTCTCGAAGAACTTGCTTAGTAAGTTTAGCACCGAGCCTTACAGCTTTGAACCTCAGGTACCTGATCACCGAAACAAGGCAGCGTTTATCCCGTACGTTCATGTAATCTCCCACAAACTTAAATAAATAGGACAAAGAACAGCTATCGACGTTGTATTTTCTGCTCCAAAAAAACTTGCTCAGCTTTGTGTCAGAACCAATCCTGCTGTTAAGGAACGTAGGATTTGCAGTATTAATCATAGAAAAAAGTATTCCGTTTGTTCAAAGGGGTTGTGTATAAGATACCTTTAAAATGCGGTCGGTCTTATGCAGGGCAGACAGGTAGATGTCGTAAAGTCAGGTTGCAAGGACACAGCAATAAATTGCGCAAAGGGCGAGAAGGGTTTCTAGGTGTGCATTGAGCACAATGCGGCTGTATGCGGCGAAGAAACAATACAGGCTCTGGCCAAGGTAAGAAGTAGGAGAAACTTGAATTTCTGGCCCCGAATAGAAGCCTTCACCACAATGAATCATCAAGGCTTTTATGCCCGAATGGAGATATCGTTTTAAGGATAATTTGTCACCCTTGACAGTGCCTGTCCAATCTCAGCACAATGCTTCCTGGCTGGAGGATATTTAGAAAGTGTCTCAACTTATTCGTTTAGCATTGCCTTTTACAAGCGAAAATCATACATGATCAGGCTAAATCAGAGATTATTCCACAAGAGATTGGATATGTCAGGTAGAACCCTAAATAAATTACTGCATAAACAATTCTTGCCGACTATCTGAATCTGTGTATCATGAGAAATCAGCGCATGAAACGTAAACCCCTACATGCACGATTATGGGCAACGCAGGCAATTCTAAGCTTTACGACACGTGGTGTAGCCGCATAAATAGAAGGTCACAGGCCAGCGCAACGCACACAGCAGAGTCAGAGCCTAAGCTGGATGATGGCTGCTTAGGAGCTCCATTGTCAGTGCCACCCACTACAGGGTCAATGCGACGAAGTCTCTAGAAGTCGTTTTCCGATAACCCTCTGAAATGTACGCCCAGCGTTGACGGTGAGGTGTGGCTCCTCCGGCTCTAGCAAAGTGGTCTTCTGAACCCGACGTAGAATTGATGTAGCCGCACGCGTAGCTCTACAATTTGCTGCTTCAGCAGCGCGTACCGAAGGTGTCTGAATATGTTGCGCACACGTCACGTCGCTTGACCCGTAGCTCTACGCGCAGCTACTGCTCCTGATGATGATGATGGTTCATTGGCACCCGCTAACGAAACGGAGCGTTGAGAAATAGTTACCTAGCCTGCTTGAGTTAACCAGCTGCAGCTATATGCAGCATGCAACTGCTGTATATATATCGTGTTTACAGGAGGTATTCAGAGACCTGGAATGGGAAGAATTGGGGATAAATGTTAATGGAGAATACCTTAGTAACTTGCGATTCGCTGATGATATTGCTTTGCTTAGTAACTCAGGGGACCAATTGCAATGCATGCTCACTGACCTGGAGAGGCAAAGCAGAAGAGTGGGTCTAAAAATTAATCTACAGAAAACTAAAGTAATGCTTAACAGTCTCGGAAGAGAACAGCAATTTACAATAGGCAGCGAGGCACTGGAAGTCGTAAGGGAATACATCTACTTAGGGCAGGTAGGGACGGCGGATCCGGATCATGAGACGGAAATAATCAGAAGAATAAGAATGGGCTGCGGTGCGTTTGGCAGGTATTCTCAGATCATGAACAGCAGGTTGCCATTATCCCTCAAGACAAAAGTATATAATAGCTGTGTCTTACCAGTACTCACCTACGGGGCAGAAACCTGGAGGCTTACGAAAAAGGTTCTACTCAAATTGAGGACGACGCAACGAGCAATGGAAAGAAGAATGATAGGTGTAACGTTAAGGGATAAGAAAAGAGCAGATTGGGTGAGGGAACAAACGCGAGTTAATGACATCTTAGTTGAAATCAAGAAAAAGAAATGGGCTTGGGCAGGACATGTAATGAGGAGGGAAGATAACCGATGGTCATTAAGGGTTACGGACTGGATCCCAAGGGAAAGGAAGCGTAGCAGGGGGCGGCAGAAAGTTAGGTGGGCGGATGAGATTAAGAAGTTTGCAGGCATGGCATGGCCAGGATTAGTACATGACCGGGGTTGTTGGAGCAGTATGGGAGAGGCCTTTGCCCTGCAGTGGGCGTAACCGGGCTGATGATATATATATATATATATATATATATATATATATATATATATATATATATATATATATATATATATATATATATATATATATATATTGCTGGTCTTAGCATCTCAACACTACTGTGGATTACAAGGGGTGCAGTAATGGAGAGCTCCGCAATAATTGTGACCACCTGGGGTTATTTAATGCGCACCCAAAGGATGACACAAAGGTCTTTTGCATTTCTGTCAGAATGCGACAGGCAGGGCCGATTCGCTAAAGACACCGAGTTTCCGCAGCAACTTTAGTCAAAATAACAATTCAGCTGTTTCAAGATGTACAACGAGGTGTGATTTTGCCTGCGTATCGAAGCTGGCAACGGCTCTAATCCTAGTCTTTAAGGTCAATGGTTCCGATGCTGTATGAACCTGGAGTAAGCGCAATTTGCCCATCCTCTTGTGCTACATTTGTATGATCAGCGCCACGACAATGAGCAATTTCTGCTGTCTGGAATGCAAGCACTTCTCCGTGCGAAAGGGGAATGGTGTTAATGCACAAGCTACTGTTAATTGTGTCTATATCTAAGCGTGCTTTCAACAAAGCCAACTGTAATAAAGTGGACGCACTGCATTAAGCGGGCACGACGCTATTGTGCTGTATGTCATGCAAAGTAAGGTGTGGCAGGCAGTGGTTGCAAGCAGGTGAGATGCACAGTACGCTTGCATACGCACTTATCCTTAGAACAGATTGAATCAGGATTCAGGCACAGAGTACAATAGCTGAATGCCTCTGCCTTCGTTATATTTGTTACACCAACTGCACCCATACACAGAGAACTCATTTGTACTTGAAGGTATTTCTGCTCGAATGTTCTTGGTGTCTTCGTTGGTTGGCTTCTCAGATAGGATTTTAAATATCGGACTCTCGGTTAACCCGCTTTCTCCTCGTTTATTACATAATGAGGCTGTCAAATCCAGCAACATTGATGCCTTCCTGTAGTTCGTGTGGGTTTATGCACCCGTAGCGTTCACCCAAAAAGATCACGTCCTCGTGATGCCTGCTGTAGGAAGGATCTTCTACATAAGTCGCCGAGGTTTGTGAGTAGAGGCGCTGCCCGACACTCCCAGGCTTACATCTAGTAGTCGTCAAGCCAGAATTTACTTTCTTCCAAAGGGCGAAATTCTAACATTTATACTATCCTTGTAAAAAAAGAATTGGGCCCGCTCAAAAGCAGTACATGACCTTAAGCAGTCAAATAAAACCCAAGCTTCAAAACGACTTGCAAAAGATTCTTTCGGTTTATAAAATCAAAGAGAATTGACACAGGAGTGAATATGCAGACCGAAATGTCACGCGAGGACTCCGACACCTCAATGCTGACGCCGTTCTTTCGCATAAAATGAAGGTTGAAGACCTATAAACGCTAAGAAAAATACTTGACTGTTCATATATTTTGAATTCCTTCTGAGTCATGGGCTCTTCGGGTTTATGCGCGCATTTCTGGGGAAAATGGCAAAGCAAGAACATAGCAATTCGAATATATCGTATCATCTTGTTTCCAATGTGGAATTTCTCTTCAATTATTTGGTTTGTTTTCAGGTATATAGTGCTATTAGGCTCAACTTTTGCAATAAATGGTTTAGAGTTTGCGTACGTACACGCTTTTAATATTGCTTACGCTGCATTTCGTAAAGAATTTCTTAGTAATAAACTCAGCAATATTTTGTTTACTTCCAATATTATCATTGCGCCGAGGACGTTAACATAATATTTGCTTCTACGAAGCTGTTTCAGCTTCAGTACACAGGAGAGTAATGCATCATGGCGTCTTTTTTAGCGTTAAGTGTGCACTAGTGTTTCTGCAGCTTTCACTTCGCGTAGGCACTCACTTAAATAGATCCACTCAAAAGCAGTAGTACAAGGTTCGTCACAACTTCTCTACAAATCATGAACATTGTAATGCACAGGCATGATCCGTAGAGAAGATAAGCGAAGAAATTTGTGTAGTATAACTATAGAGACAGTTTTAGCTATATTACCGGTTCTAACTGGTAGCATGGGCTGGCTAGCCCATGCGAACGCTGGCAGTCGT
Source organism: Dermacentor variabilis (assembly GCF_050947875.1). NCBI lineage: Eukaryota > Metazoa > Arthropoda > Arachnida > Ixodida > Ixodidae > Dermacentor > Dermacentor variabilis. Next base: position 69,236,015 of record NC_134575.1, on the reverse strand, counting down.
CAAATGTGGCAGTAGTAATTGTAACAGTCTAGCTATCAAACAATACAGACTGCGGTCAAGGTAAGAAGTATGAGAAACTGAAATTTCTGGCCCGGGAACCGAAGCCTTGTTCACAGCGAACCATATTCTCCAGGAATCTTTCCAGTGTCGCCATAAAGCGCCACTGACAGTATATCATGCGAGAATCACGTTCGGGAGCAAATATTAAATACAAGAAAGCCAACAAAAGTAGATAAACAGTAAGAAAATGCGTTTGTGTACGTTCTATAAAACAACAAAAGATCGTGAAAAATACAAAATTAATTGTGGTATGTGTATTTCAATTTCAGTTAGCATATTATTAATGAACATATTTATCACCACTTCTGCAGCTCCCCTGGTCATCGTAGTTTACAGAAAGCAATGGCTCTGAATTTTTCAATGCTTACAATGTGCAAGCATTCTTAGGCGATTTATTCAGAAAATATGCCCTTTGTTCTGTAACGCATAACATGATGCGATCGATAAAGGAAAACTGAATGTATTCGAAAGGGGGAAATATGCAAATCGCACGAACTGTAGAAATCGATATAAGCGAAGCTTTCTCGACTGCTTGCGTGTATTGATGATATTTGGCGGTGAAGTTGATGGAATCAAACATTCATGATGTGATGTAAAATGTTAGGAGACTTGCCGGGCCTGTGTTTGTTATCGTAGTTTATAGAACACACAGAGAGACGTGTTTGTTTTAGACGTTGTTGTTGGTCGTTGTTGGTAGTCAGCGAGAAGGAGAGTACACAGTGCGTGGTATGGTGGCAGAAGGGTTGACATGCTAAACCGCTACTTGCATAGTGTCATTCTTACGCTGCAACGCCTGTAAAATGATAAGAAAGGGCTTGTGAGCGTTAAAGGAGGAAACGTAGTGCCCAACGTTGCGGCTAATTTGCTCTTGCAATAAGCGTGATCGACTGCGCCACCAGTCTTGGAAGTTGGTAACGGTGTGTTGGAGTCGCAGCGCACACCGAAGAGTTCTGACGAAAACTTAGAGAACGAGTGGTTTTCGGGTTTCGTCAAATCGACGTTGAAGGCCCCGGTGAGCAGCAATGGCATTGTGTTTGCATTGTCATTTTCAGAACTTGGGATCAATGCCCCGGATGCATATTGAGCAAATATGAGCGCGAGGATTTGATTTCCTTTATAGCGCAGCTGTAAAAGAACAATATTTTCCGTCTGCGGGAGTTTTGCGAAAGTGTCGTCCTTCGGCATAACCGAGAGAACGAGCACAGCGAAAAATTCAGCACTCATTGCGATGTATGTACCTATGCCGGAATGCAGTGGCTTCTGCAGTAACAACAGATCACCGCCACGTTTAAGCGTCACAACATCATCATTACTAGAAAATTGCATAATAAACTCGACTATCAACAGCATGACATTAGAACTCATAAACTGCCACATTACCGATCATATGCGTACATATTATTTTTTTTCTGAAGGCAACAACCACCGCTAAAGGGGCCTGCCCTGGGAAGACAATGTGCCGCAAGATATGGGCTGAAACACTAGTTGTGTGCGAAATAGACTGGAGCAATATTTTTTACATTGAAAATGCGAATGAGTCATCATTATTTGATTGAACACAATATGCTTTACTTGAAATCGGTTTTGATTGATAAATATCGAAATAAAAAAAATGTCGCGCAGGCGGCAGATTTCGAGAGAACTCATAACAGAATTCTACAATCCAATATTTTTATATGAATCTTTCATGAACGCTAAGGCCTTATCAAAGTGGAAGAATATAAACAGTTTAGGAATACATTGAAAAGCCAAAAAAAGTCTATAAATGACTATTACAGTCGTATAAGTACCAATGATTGTATGCGAAGAAGTGGCAATGCATGTAAAACAAAATAAACAAACACTAAATGGCAAGCCAGTCAATACATGAACAAATGCGCTGAAGATTCATGGCACTTTGTAGGTAGAACATAACAAGCAAATACATTAAATATGTCTTTGTCAAGTAGGACGCGTAGATCACGACAACAAAGATACACCGTATGGACATTTAATAAGAGTGTCTCTATTCTTATAACCCACTAGCATCGCGAAGCTGATTGCAACATTTTCATTCCTGAAAAACAACCACAGACAAGACGCCGAATGTTCTGGAATTAAGGCAAATAGTAACGTCATAGGCCTGCTTGCACCTAAATTAACGCACATATTTGATACTTCGCGGTGAACTGGAATATTCCCGTGCGAAATGCAGGTAGCGAGAGCAATAGTTATTCATAACGAATCCGATAAGTATGATAGTGTAAATTATCAATCTTCCCGTGCTATCAAAGCCCTTCAAAAATTGTTAATGATCGTGGCTCACTTATTGAGTGCTATCACGGGTTCAAGAAAAAGCGGTGTACGGAAACGTTCTTGAGTATACAGACTTACGTTATTCTGGAGTGCATCGAAAACAGACATTTGATAGAGTCAACCATGAATTGCTGGCTCCGAAAATGCAAAATGCAAAACGAAGGCTTCCGAGGAATAACAATTGTAGTTACCTTGTCTATACTGAGAAAGCTGACATTAATTTGTTGAAATTTATGAGGACAGGTCTAAGATAAACCTTCGGACAGCGGGTGTGCCCCAGGGAAGCATCCTTGGCCCGATATTCTGCATGTAATAAATTAATGACATTCTGCAGGTTAGTGATATGTGCAAATTTGTCGCTTACGCAGATGACTGCTTTGTTTAATGGTAAAGATTGTAAAAAGAACGCCTGTAGCAAGTTCCGTTTCTCATGAACTTCGAGCTTGGACGACGGCAAGTGGTCTCGTTCTCAATGAAAGTAACAGAAATACGTTATTTTCCTTGCCTTGGGAAGTTCTGCTACTCTGCCAGATATATTGCATTGGGTCCGTATGCACATTACATTACGTTGTCAATAAAAACCCTAAGCGTGATATTGACAGCGTGGCTGTCCTGGAATAAACATGTAAGTCAGATTTGCTTAAAATTACGAAAAGTTGTTGGTGTAAAAAACATAAATCGAATTGAATTGTCCTTCAATATCAGCCCTCTCATTTACTATTCGGTTTTCCAGTCACACCTCATTTACTGTTCAACAAAGCCTAGGTCTGGACACCTATTCGTCAGTGTGGGCTCTCTGAAAAGGTAATGCGCAAATACTTCTGGCCCAACATAGTTATCGTACGAATCAGTGACGCCAACTACGAACCAGTTGCCGGCAGCGCTGAGTGTTCAAAGCAACGACAACATGTACGCGAGGTCGTTCACGCGCTTCGTATGAAGCCGTGCTGTGAAGACCGACAAGGCTGGGCAGTTTTTATCCCTGCTTTACATGCCTCTATTACTGGGGCGATCATCTTTTCTAAAGGGGGAGGAAATGGCACACCTACATTTGGCACAACTATATTGCCGCGGGTATGTGCCAGTGGGGTCGAGGTTGAAGTAGCACGGGTTTTTGGTTTAAGCGTGGAGACGAAGACGACGTTGTTGGTTTTCCGCTCTGACAACTGGTAAAGTGTATTTGTTGGTGGCGCTGCTTGACATCCGCGTCGATCCGACGTTGTTACAATATGTTGTAAATAAAAGTTTAGACAAATTTTTGTGAGATTAGAGTAGAATGTACGTAAAGTGGCCAAGAATTGGCATTCGGAAACACCGTTGCTCTTTCTAGCAGCTTAGGCGCCTACGACTTCTTAACACACGTCAAATCGAACCCCAGGGTTTGTTATGTTGTTTTGACATTTCCACAGAAGGATTAATTTGAAGTTTTTATGCGTCATCACTGAAAATGTCCACAGTACCAGCTGCCATAGCGCAGAGCATCGGTTAAGATTAATTTTAAAATTCTCTGCTAAATATATATATATATATATATATATATATATATATATATATCACGCATGTTAAGGCGAACCTAAAGGCTTGGTACGTTGCCCTTGACATTACCATATGAGCAAGAATTGAAGTTTTTAAACGTTATTAAAATGTCGTCCACAGCACCAGCAGCCTACGTGCAGGTCATCTATGAAGATTGACTTTTAACATATTACACTAAAGATATTCGACATAAGAAATTCAAATACAGTCTCTAAACACGCACTGAATGTCAACGTTCCCCCAAAGACGAAAATGTGACATTTTCTCTTTGATAAGATTCAATATAAGTTATTCCAGAGCTGCTTAAGCGGCTGAAAAGCAGACTATGGCAGGGAAGCTGATCGCTGAGATGTTTTTCTGAGCTTCGGTGAGCATACACTTGGGTTTTCCTTAAATTTATTAAGCCTGCTCGCAAATGTATGCCCTTCTGTGTGCACTATTATTGGGGTCCCACAAATATTTGGCGCATATAGTCTCCACGGGTAATGATGTCGCGACTGTCAGTAACAAGCCTACGTTGTGTTATTACTGAATGTCTTTATAAAAATATATACAGTATGGCCGTAGAAGTTCAGTAAAGTAATCTTGCAATATAGAAGCAGGTTTTTTTCACCGGGGTTCTCGATGGTGACATTGAAGTCCCTATTCACATTTTAGGACAGCATGGTGAATTTTTGAGCTGAGCGAATGGTCTTAATATATGTTGTTGATTGATGTGCTAATGAAGGCGCAATTCTTGCCTTGACTGACAGCTCATGTATTGTTCAATTGCTTGTGATAATCACGCTGCATTAGAAGCGTAACTGAATCATCGGCGACGACCTCACTGTTTGCGAACTGATACTGCTCACGGCGCCTGTGCGGCCGAGTTAGAGGTTGTCTCGACATGCAGAGTGCGTTTGGCTGCAACATTGACGAAAAAAAAACACGCATCGCTTACACTGTTAGGCTACACTCAATCGCCACGCTGGCAGAGCCAAGTCAGCGTTCTGCCTTTCACTCCCTATGGAAATAATATACACAATATCTCACGCACACTGCAGGTGCATCGGCTTTATTGCTGAGTTCTTCTGTTCATGCTCCGGTCAGCGCTGAATACATTAGGGTAAAACTGTTATCTGCTGGCGAAACGGCCGGATGCGGAGCGTACAGTCTTCAAAGAATGTAGATTGCGTCAGCATGTGCAACGGAAGAGCCCGCAAACAAGAGATAGTTATAATTCATTGGCAGTTTAGCGGTAAGTGTCCAAGAACTGCGTGAGCATTAGATCACTCCTGTCTGCGGTCTCGCACGCGTGATTTAGAACACATTCGCTACGTTGAAAAGTTGTCTGCAAGAGCTCACTCGACAAACGTGCTCCCTCACCGAGGAACGAAGAGCAAGTGATGTAGGTCCCGAGCAAACTAGCGTCATTTGCAGCAACAGACTATATATATGTATATATATATATATATATATATATATATATATATATATATATATATATATATATATATATATATACACATACATACATATATATATATATATATATATATATATATATATATATATATATATATATATATATATATATATCGATATACTCACCACGTGACCGGCTCCTCGCGATTCACGTCCACACAATATTTGCACTTGGACATTCCTTATACTAACGCAGTATAAAACTGTTGGAACCATTGCACGAGAACTGTGCAAGGTAATGCGCTAGAATTTATTCAGTGTAGTGACACAGCGTATTGTCGCTGTGAAAAGAAGATATGTAAGGTGCGTTCACTGCAGCAGGGCTCCTCAGTCGCGTTTCCCTAAGAACATTTGGTGCAATCAGTCGTCACTACCAGGAAGACTGCACGTGACATGCGAAATGCATGGTACGCCAGGGCCTGCTGGCGCTGCAAAAGGCGTCATGCTGCAACCCCCCAGCGCTCCCCTCTCGCCCTTATTTCTAGAGACGCTGCGTCTTTAAGTTGGATAGCCTAGAATTCAGCGTGCGTACTCCTAAAACAAGAACCGTGGAGCGCCGGTAGCTGCGAACGCTGCGCGTTGTTTCCTCGTTTGCCACACACTCAACGACGCAAACTGTGCGAGCCAAGTTGGTGAGAGGTTCCTTGAAGAGCGGCACACACGAAGTGCATTCATGCTCGAAGGAGCGTTGGTGTGAAAGGCGCTCAGTGGAAGCAGCGCATACCAAATACTATTGAGGAACAGCTTGCTAATGAGTCAGGTTCCTGTCCTTGAGGAACCACTGTGATGTGGGTTCGAATCCGCTCAGCATCAGAGAAATTTCGGGGATAATTTTCATGATTGTAAGACTGCCCATTCCTGTTGGGACATACGTAGTTGCTCTACATGGCGCAACATACGTTCATTGAAGAGCGACAATCCCCACCTGGTAAACACCCTCTGAGCTAAGTTGGCATCAAAGAGGTTCTTTGAACACCGGTGCCTACCTAACTTAATCCAGCATCTAGAGTAAATGAGATATGAGGTGAGCAGGTGAATGAGATATGATATTGATGCTGGCGTCTGAGGCTTTTGGAGGCCTTCTATCTGTATTTTGTTTTCCTTTATGCACAATAGAAATTTTATTGCACTGTATTTGAGCAGGCACGGCCTGCACGTCACAGGTTGATTTTTTTCAACGGAGAAATCGGCCCGCGATATGATTTTGGCAGCAGCAGCAGCGCCATGTACACATCGTAACTGTACCTCTGTGAATTTGCAGTTGCCGCTTAGCCGTGCAGTTACACTCAAGTCGGGCCTTCTTCGTACCTCTGGGTATCGCCTACAATCGCCGAATGCCTGCTGAGCTGCTTCAACGCGCTTGCCTTCATCGTCATTCTTCGCCTGCCTTGCGGTACCCTTGACTGCGGAAGCGCCAGGAATCTATCAGCCCCATATAAACCCTGTCCCTTGGGCGGGAAGCCATTTGGCAGCAGCAGCAACGCCGTGTACACATCGTAACTGTACCTCTGTGAATTTGCAGCTAAATGCACGGGTATATTTGCCTAAGTTGCACTTTGTTCTTGCCGCGGTTTCTGCTGCTGCTCCCGTTGTCATTGTCTGCGTATGTGCTCCGCGAACCTGACGTGTGTTACTACACTACTGCTATTGTGATGTCCGACACATGTGCATCGTGCGAAAAGACCATTTCCACTAAAGGAACGAATGGGAAGTGCGGTGAATGCGACCATAAATACCACTCTGGTAAATACGCCGGATTTACCATAAAATCCTACATATATATGAGCATGATTTCACCTGACCTCACCTCTGCACAGGCCATGGACATAGGTCTCCTGCTTGTATCGTACAGTGACATCTTTGATTTCGGCGACAGGCCTTCAGACTAAACATCTGTTGTTCAGCACTGTAGAACAGTGGATACACGAATCATATTCATCGGCGACCGTATCGTGTATAGCATGCTGAACGTCCAGTCATCCAATTAGAAGTGGACAAAATGTTCCGCAAAGGGGTGATCGAGCCATCAGCCTGTCTTTGGGCTTCGCCTACCGTCCTTGTGAAAAAGAAATGGGGTACCTGGCGTTTTTGCATCGATTATCGCCAATTAAACGAGATCACATGAAAAGGCGTCTACCCACTGCTACGCATAGATCACGCCTTGGACTGCTTGCACGGAGCTAAATACTTCTCGTCCATGGATCTTCGATTCGGCTGCTGGCAGATGTCCGTTGATGAAATAGATCGCTAGAAGACGACCTTCATCACGCCGGATAGTTTATATCAGTTAAAAGACATGCCATTCGGCATATGCGATGCGCCTGCGACAATTGAACGTATGATGGACTCTCTTCTGCGAGGCTAGAAATGGACCACCTGTCTCTGTTACCTTGACGACGTTATTGTTTTTGCGCCCAAGTTCGGCAGCCACCTTGCCCTAATCGCTGCCATTCTTGCACTCTTCCGGAAAGCCGGCCTCCAACTGAACTCCACGAAGTGTCAATTCGGGCACCGCCAGATAACCATGTTGGGAAACCTCGTTGACGCATGCGCTGTCCAAGCAGATTAACTTCAAACACGAGTAGCCTCAGTTCGGCCCTTTGATTGGAATTCAACTCTGTCTGCTCTACCAGGTTGTCAATGGTGTCGTGAATTTCGTTTGCCCCCGTTAGTAATGTTAGCTCCGAAAAGTCGACAGGCATCTCCTCAGGTTGGTTAAGGGACATATTCACAATAGCGTCCCTCTGCCTGTAGAGTTTAAGTAGATTTAAGTGGTCCTTCGTTTTCCCGGTACCGTGATTACGTAGCTTGCTTCAGATAATTTCTGAATAATGTCAACCGGTCCATTCCATTGAACCTGTATTTTGTTATTCAATAAGGGTTTCAGGATCATTATCATATCCCCAACTTCAAAGCGTCGCGTTCAAGACATACGGTCCTAGTATAGCTTAGCATTGCTTTGGGCCCTGCGCATTTCCTGTCCTGTGAATTCTTGAGATGTGTGCAGTCGGTCTAAAAGCTCTGGCACGTATGCCACAACTAAAGGGTCTTCGGCCCGGCCTTCCCAGGCCTCTCGAAAAGTGCAAAGAGAGGATCGAAGGCAGCGACCGTAAACGAGCTCTGAAGGTGAAAAACCTGTTGACTCGTGCGGTGCAGTTTGAAGCGCAAACATTGCAGCAGGCAAGAATACCTCCCAAGTGGATTTGTGCTCATAACAAAGGGTTCGCAAAAGCCATTTCATGAGTGAGTGGACTTTCTCTACCGCGTTTGACTGCGGGTGGTACACTGAGCTATGAATGATTTTAATACCACATGTTTCTAGAAACATCAAGGTGAGTGGGCTCGAAAAGTCGGATCCTTGATCTGACTGGATTTCTGCGGAAAATCGCACTGGCGCAAAAATAGACAAAAGCGCTTGCATGATCTTCACCGAGCTTAGTTTTTTGAGGGGCACCGCCTCTGGGAATTTCGTGGCGGGGCATTGTACGGTGAGCCGATAGCCAGACTGTGTTGCAGTATGTGGTCCTACTGTGTCTATTATGAGGCGACGAAACGGCTCCGTGATAATGGAAACAAGATTAATTGGCGATTTAGCCTTATCTTCAGGCTTGCCTATGCGTTGGCACGTGTCGCAGCTTCGTACGAATGCTTCCACTTCCCGAAAGCAGCCGGGCGGGTAAAATTCGTGCAGTAAGCGGTCCTCTCTTTTCCGAATGCCCAGATGCCCTGTTCAAAAGCCCCCATGGATTAGGTGCAGAAGCTGCTCACGATAGGGATGCGGCACCACAAGTTGCTCGAATTGCAGTCCCTTTCCACTGGCGTACTTTCTATAGAGGACGCCCGTCCCCTTGAGGAACATTACGTTCTGTTTAGCCACACCAACTTTCGCGTCTGGCCTTAGGTTACGCTGGGTGGAATCTTTTTCCTGTTCCCTGATCAATGTGGCAGGCATTAAATTCAATGACTTTCTTCAACATTCTGCTTCTCGAGACATTTCAGGCTGCTCTGCTTTGCGGACCTCTTCATTAGCTAGTGTACTTTCCGCAATATCCCCTATATGGCTTACCTGTTTAGTGCTGGTTGATGAATCTTCCGTCAAACCTGTTTCCTCCACCACTGGACATTCGTAGACTGCCTTGGCCGTGAGCTCCCTTGCCTTGGAACAAGTTAGGGCTTGCACTGTACCCTCACAAAACCCCATTCGCCTGGTGCGCAGTAAATCCTCAGATTTGTGAGAAAACGAATACGGATACTGTGGCGGGAGATGCGCTGAGACGGCGGCTTCAGCGTCGAGTACTCCGAAAGGGCCTTCCGTACGAATATTTTCCACAGGTAGACAAACAATAGAGGCCTCTGCAGCATGCCATATGCAAGCACATTCTCCCGTGAACTGGCCTGCCGAGTCGTGAAGCACCCGACTCGGTTTGCCATTTACCACGAGGTCTCGAATGTACGGTTCTATCAATTACAGATTTTCCTCGTAACAAGTTAGTGACATCAACACTAGTTTGTGATTTTTGCCCCGCACGGAGATATACCCCGTTTGCTGGCAGTTGCAGTAAAGTACTGGTTTCTTTGCCTCGAAAGCTTTTTTTTTTCTTTTGCCTTTCTGCCCTCTGTTCGGGTGACTCCTCATCTCCCTTGCTGTTCTCGTCACTTAATTTCACCGAATCTGACCTTTGCTTGGATTTATACTGACTCGATTTTGACCATCGCTGTGGTTTGCCGGGTTTGTGCTGATTTATCTCCTTCTAAGGAGCTTCGTTGCCTTCGAACGCACGGCGTGTTAGTACTCCGCACTGAGATGGGCCGCTATCGTGATAGTGTCCACGGCTCACCTATCCCGAACCGAATACTTGATGTTTTCCGGTCAGCCGGTGGTAGAACTGTTCTAAAGCAATGCAATGCATTGTCTTTCCTGCGTCGCCGAGCACACCCTCTTTTCTGAGCCATCCTTTCTGAGCCAACCTCCAAAAAGTATGCGAAATCTGAGTGTGATTCACTTTTGGTCTTCTCGACCTCGCTGAGTTTTCGCCTGAGTGCTTCTGCTGTTAAATTATACTTTTTGAGCAGATTCGCTTTCACTTTGTCGAAGTCCTCTGCTTTTTCTGTCTCTATGCAGGCAATGATAACAGCCACCTCACGTGGCAGCAACGTAACCAAGCATTGCGGCCACGTGTTTCTCGTGAATTTAGCCTTCTCAGACGAGCGCTAAAACTGCGCCTGAGGATCACCTTTTTCCCCTCCTAATGCGTAGGGTGCCATAAAATCTGTTATTCTGCGGTCGCTTTCTCGTGCCTGTGTGCTAAGTCTTTCAGTATTTTGAGCCTTCGGAAACTCAATATCTAGGCGCCTCATTTCGAGGTCACGCTCTTTTTTGGCCTGGCGTACTGCCCGCTCGCGCTATTATTTTTCTTCTAAGCGCTTACGCTCTCCATTTTCTTCTAGGCACTAACGCTCTTCCTTTGCTTCTAGGCGCTTACGCTCTTCCTTTTCTTCGGGGCGTTTACGCTCTTCCTCCTTATGCGCAATGCTGTCTAGGCATTCCTTCAGTTCATCGTCGTCTGCCGCGCTCGCTTAGATCACCTCAATCATATCGGGCTTTTTGTTTAATTCGGCAATTTGGAGGCCCAACTCTCTGGTCAAGCTAAATAATTCCGGCTACTTTAGTGCCTTCAAGTTCATGGCTGCCCTTAGTGTTGCTAACTCTTCACTATGTAACAACCTCGACGTACTGAAAACTTCCGCCCACGGTTAAAGAAAAATCACTGCTTTAGTTCCCCAAAAAATACGCAAACCGAAATTATATAATAGTGAAAAAAGCCGTGCACTCACCATATGCAGTCATGAATCCTGACACCTTCCTTCCGAATGTTGTCACCAGGACGAAGAGAAGACGAACTCTTAGATGTGGTCCAAAGTTGGGGTCTCCAGGGTAGCGTATCCCTCTGCTGCGAACCATTTGTTGCGAAGCCTGGTTCTCAAACCTCGACCGGCGTTACCATTGGGTAGCGTGGCGCGCTGCAGGCGTCCGGTAGACCATGGCGACCAGGCGAGGACGAGAAGATTTCTAGTGCGAAACTTGCGCTGTTTATTCAGTGGTTGGTGAACGATAAGAAGAAGAGAATGAATTAATTGAAAAAGTACGTTGCGGGGCTCCTTAAATTGGCTCACTAAAATCGTAGGCGGGATCTTGCTCACGTCAACGTCGCGTGACAGGCACTGAGTCTGGTTGTGGTTGGGCGGCTGATCCCTTCTCCCAGATGACGTTTGCAGGTACTTGCATCCGCTGGCGGCAACCCGCCGGTCGGGGATCGTAGGCGGCTGATCCTTTCTTCTAAGCGACGTTGGTTTGCGGAAAGCGCCTCCCCTAGAGTCGGACTATTCGGGGAAAGGGTCTCTCCTAGAGTCACACAGTTTGTGAAAAGGGTTCTCGCCTAGAGTGCGGGGCGCGGGGCGCCTGTGAGACCGGCAACTACTAGAGAAAATCATAGCAAATTAGGAATCCATACGCGGTTTCGGTTGAGCAAGGTCTTTCAAGCCTCCTTTTTGCTCGTGCTGTTACACGCCAACAGTAACAACAGATAGCGCTGTCTTTGTGTGTCTGCTTCTTTCTTCGTGCTTGTTCAGTCGCACTTACACCTTGTAATATGGATTCAAACCAACAAGTCCGCCAACGTGTTTTAGCTGATTTAAAAAGCATGGTGTCACGTGTGCACAGGTAAACATGAACACAACGCGCTCGATGAGCACGGAAATTCGCTGTAAAAATGCTGAAGTAAGGAATCACGGCCGCAGCAAGCGAACTGACCTTCGTGCATCTTCTTCTTTTTTTCTTTATGATACTGCCAGCCGTATAGGGCCATAATAGGAGTGAAAGAATAATGAAATAAAACAAGCTACGGCAACACATCTGATTTAGCCAGAGCGCGCAGTACGTATGACAAACATCTGAATACAAAGCACAAAAACGATTTGCAGCGCATATACATGGAAATAAAGAAAGCAGAAAAACCAGCAATGTCCCTTGAGGCATATAAGAATCTGAACAACATACACATATAATAATAACAAAATCACCATAAGATGTCCGATGATTAATGCACCGTCCTCTCAGTTTATATAACAGCATCTAAACTACCCAAAAATGATTAAAGCAAGCAGACTGAATTACAAAATCGGCAAGCATGTTCCAGTTTTTTATCGTTCTGGGAAAGAAGCTGTATTTAAATGTGTAATGACGGGTTTTCCGGAGGGGAAATGTACATGCTGTGGCGGTGTCTAGAGAATTCATTAGTAGAAATCTCAAAATATTTCGCCCTATAAATTTTTTTTCGTTAGAGCTTCAAGGCTTCAACTTATCGCTTCAACGCGAACGAAACATCGGAAGCACGGCGCATACGAAGCTACTGGCACTACGCGCACTATGCGAGCATCACAGATCACTTTGAAGATGATGCCTGCACGGGCGCGCATTTTGGCGACATCACAGATCGCTTTCAAGCCACACGCGCCCAGGCGACGTGTCCCTACGTCGTCCGTCATTCATGTTTCTAACGCAGCGGTAGAACCGCAGTTGTCTCCACTCTGTACGGAGTGCCTTGCGAGGAGGACGTCGAGGCCCCTAGCATGCGCCGGAGAAGAACGCCCCTCCTCCCCCTCTTGACCGCCGTGTCTCGCGAACGACAGGAGAGGGCACGCTTCCAGGCTGCGTCCTCGCTTGCGCACGCAAGATTGAACTCCGTTCGCTTGCTCATCCGCGCCGGTTTAACTAGCAAATACAGCGTGCGCTGCGCGGCGACGCTTTCATTGACCTAGTACGTTATACGGAACGACACGGCGGCGCCGATGGCAGAAATGCGCCTGGAGTGTCCATACAATTGTTATCGCAGCAAAAATTGTCTTGTTGCATGAACGACAAGTTAGCGCCAGTGTATCACGAGAAATAATTCATAATTGTTTTGTAAATGGCTGGGACGCTTTGTTTTTTTCGGACATCGCACAGGGAACAGTAATAACATATAATGCTTAGGGCGCAGATAAATGGGGCGAACAAGCAAAGGATCAGCGCAGTAAGAATGGACGTTGTAGCGGTGTAAAAGGTCGTTGTGAAACAGACACATCCTTGGTGAAGGGGTAGGATCTGGAGAGTTGGGACCGTGTATGAATGTGCGGAAAAATGATCGGCGGCATTGTTCGGCCGCTTATGGGCGAAGTCTGTAATATAGAGAACGAACACGGCAGGATTATCTTCCAATGTATCAGCAAATCTACTGGGTATGGAGACAAGCCGTCGGCATCCTGTTGAAGCCATCCAGCGTTGGAGAACAGCGAAAATGCGTATTCTTGCAAACGTAGTGCCAAACAAGCAATGCGACACGTGGTGTCATTGAGCGAGGTGCGCCAGCAAAATACATTGTGGTCTGTAACAACTTTGAAGTGTGTGCCGTACAGGTATGGTTGGAATTTAGAGATGGTCACAGCGAAAGTTAAGCGCGCACTTTCTGTGATGTAATAATTTTGCTCCGACCGTGACAGAAGATGGCTTCCGTAGGTGACCACGCAGTGCAGGCCGCGTGCGAGAGAGGCGCCTGGGCCGTGGCCGCTGGCACCGGTACGATCGAATATCTGTGCTGTCTTAGGAGTCCCAACGTACTAAAACAATAAGGTTGGTTAATTTATTAACGAGCGATGAAACGGTGTACATTTGTTTATGACTCTTGACATTCTTGAATAGGCTATTGTGAGGACGGGATACTTCCGCGAACCACTGAATAAAGCGGTGGCAGCCGAAACACTTGCAGCGGTGGCGTAGAGGTAGAACACCCGCATCGCGTGCAAGAGGTCCGTGGTTCGAATCCCGGTGCCGGCAATTTTCCACCGGATTAAAAAAAAATCCGCGTGTTGATAAAATTGCACAAACAGGCCTGGAGTGTGGCCTGATCCCGGTGACCAGAATCGGTAACGCACTCCCTCACCAGAGCAGGATTGGCCACCCTGGTGCAGTACTTGGCCACAACCTCCTATGAACACAACAATCAAACCCCGGCCCTCAGTCCCCAGCAGCTTTGAAGCAACTGACCACGGCGGCAGTCAGACCTGCGACGCAGCAGAGGGTGCTAAGAATCACTGGTTCCGGACAGGCCGCCATTGGAATATGAACCTGGAAACGTTTAACGCTAGAACGTTATCTAGTGAGGCGAGTCTAGCAGTGCTATTGGAGGAATTAGAGGGCAGTAAATGGGATATAATAGGGCTCAGTGAAGTTAGGAGGCCAAAAGAAGCATATACAGTGCTAAATAGCGGGCACGTCCTGTGCTACCGGGGCTTAGCGGATAGAAGAGAACTAGGAGTCGGATTCCTGGTTAATAAGAATATAGCTGGTAACATACAGGAATTCTATAGCATTAACGAGAGGGTGGCAGGTCTTGTTGTGAAACTTAATAAGAGGTGCAAAATGAAGATTGTACAGGTCTACGCCCCTACATCCAGTCATGATGACCAGGAAGTCGAAAGCTTCTATGAAGACGTGGAATCGGCGGTGGGTAGAGTGAAAACTAAATACACTATACTAATGGGCGATTTTAATGCCAAGGTAGGCAAGAAGCAGGCTGGAGACAAGGCAGTGGGGGAATATGGCATAGGCACTAGGAATAGCAGGGGAGAGTTATTAGTAGAGTTTGCGGAACAGAATAAAATGAGGATAATGAATACCTTCTTCCGCAAGCCGAACAGCCGAAAGTGGACCTGGAAGAGCCCGAACGGCGAGACTAGAAATGAAATAGACCTCACACTCTGCGCTAACCCTGGCATCATACAAGATGTGGACGTGCTCGGCAAGGTGCGCTGCAGTTACCACACGATGGTAAGAACTCGAATTAGCCTAGACCTGAGGAGGGAACGGAAGAAACTGGTACATAAGAAGACGAATACTGAGTTAGCGGTGAGAAGGAAAATAGAGGAATTCCAGATCAAGCTACAGAACAGGTATTCGGCTTTAACTCCGGAAGAGGACCTTAGTGTTGAAGCAATGAACGTCAATCTTGTGGGCATCATTTAGGAGTGTGCAATGGAAGTCGGTGGTAACTCCGTTAGGCAGGATGCCAGCAAACTATTGCAGGAGACGAAAGATCTGATCATGAAACGCCAGTGTATGAAATCATCTATCCCTGCAGCTACAACAGAACTGACAGAACCTTCCAAGTTAATCAGCAAGCGTAAGGCAGCTGACATAAGGAAGTATAATACGGATAGAATTGAACATGCTCTCAAGAACGGAGGAAGCCTAAAAACAGTAAAGAAGAAACTAGGAATTGGCAAGAATCAGATGTATGCGTTAAGAGACAAAGCCGGCAATATCATTACTAATATGGATGAGATAGTTCAAGTGGCCGAGGAGTTCTATAGAGATTTATACAGTACCAGTGGCACCCACGACGATAATGGAAGAGAAAATAGTCTAGAGGAATTCGAAACCCCGAAGGTAACGCCGGAAGAAGTAAAGAAAGCCTTAGGAGATATGCAATGGGGGAAGGCAGCTGGGGAGGATCAGGTAACATCAGATTTGTTGAAGGATGGTGGACAGACTGTTCTAGAGAAACTGACCACCCTGTATACGCAATGCCTCATGACCTCGAGCGTACCGGAATCTTGGAAGAACGCTAACATAATCCTAATCCATAAGAAAGGGGACGCCAAAGACTTGAAAAATTATAGTCCGATCAGCTTACTGTCCGTTGCCTACAAACTATTTACTAAGGTAATTGCAAATAGAATCAGGAACACCTTAGACTTCTGTCAACCAAAGGACCAGGCAGGATTCCGTAAAGGCTACTCAACAATAGACCATATTCACATTATCAATCAGGTGACAGACAATTGTGCGGAATATAGCCAACCCTTATATATAGCTTTCATTGATTACGAGAAAGCGTTTGATTCAGTCGAAACCTCAGCAGTCATGGAGGCATTACGGAATCAGGGTGTAGATGAGCCATATGTAAAAATACTGGAAGATATATATAGCGGCTCCACATCCACCGTAGTCCTCCATAAAGCAAGCAACAAAATCCCAATAAAGACAGGCGTCAGGCAGGGAGATACGATATCTCCAATGCTATTCACAGCGTGTTTACAGGAGGTATTCAGAGACCTGGATTGGGAAGAATTGGGGATAAAAGTTAATGGAGAATACCTTAGTAACTTGCGATTCGCTGATGATATTGCCTTGCTTAGTAACTCAGGGGACCAATTGCAATGCATGCTCACAGACCTGGAGAGGCAAAGCAGAAGAGTGGGTCTAAAAATTAATATGCAGAAAACTAAAGTAATGCTTAACAGTCTCGGGAGAAAACAGCAATTTACAATAGGCAGCGAGGCATTCGAATTCGTAAGGGAAGACATCTACTTAGGGCAGGTAGTGACGGCGGCTCGGGATCATGAGACGGAAATAATCAGAAGAATAAGAATGGGCTGGAGTGCGTTTGGCAGGCAGTCCCAAATCATGAGCAGCAGGTTGCCGTTATCCCTCAAGAGAAAAGTATATAATAGCTGTGTCTTACCAGTACTCACCTACGGGGCAGAAACCTGGAGGCTTACGAAAAGGGTTCTACTGAAATTGAGGACGACACAACGAGCTATGGAAAGAAGAATGATAGGTGTAACGTTAAGGGATAAGAAAAGAGCAGATTGGGTGAGGGAACAAACGCGAGTTAATGACATCTTAGTTGAAATCAAGAAAAAAAAATGGGCAGGACATGTAATGAGGAGGGAAGATAACCGATGGTCATTAAGGGTTACGGACTGGATCCCAAGGGAAGGGAAGCGTAGCAGGGGGCGGCAGAATGTTAGGTGGGCGGATGAGATTAAGAAGTTTGCAGGGACGGCATGGCCACAACTAGTACATGACCGGGGTTGTTGGAGAAGTATGGGAGAGGCCTTTGCCCTGCAGTGGGCGTAACCAGGCTGATGATGATGATGATGATGAGCCGACACACAGACCAAGAAAACTGCCGACGTCATTGCTCTGACACGACGACTTCCGACTAGCTGTGCTGCTGATGTAGCTCATTTCATTCTTCACCATATCATCATGCGCTGCAGCGCTCATCATCAGTTAATTAAAAACTGCAGCCGTTGCTCGCGTTTCAAAGTAGCCTACGACCTTCCTCATTCCTGCTCAGTCTCAAGTTCACTACAGCGTACCATTCAAAGAGCCTCCCTCAGTGTCTCAACTTTGCCTTGCCTGATGTGCTGCCTTTGTCCGTGTCTTGACAGTGGTACGCGACATAAACCTGCCTTTTCTGACCTTGCCTACAACTCTTTTCCTTGGGACGCAGCTTGCTACTTAGCTATTTTTTTCTGCTCTTTGGCTTCCACCCATCATGGCCCATATTCATCCTGCGCCATCTTCACGCAGACTCATTGACTACGTATGCTCCTGATGCTCTCGCCCGTGCTTTTTCTTTTCTCAACACAAAGTCACAGTTTTCTTCCTTTTAAATGCTTTTAAAGGCTTATTATGGCGTTCTTAGCAATGACAATGATATCTGGCGATGAT
The DNA here is from genome assembly GCF_050947875.1 of Dermacentor variabilis. NCBI lineage: Eukaryota > Metazoa > Arthropoda > Arachnida > Ixodida > Ixodidae > Dermacentor > Dermacentor variabilis. The sequence goes on along the minus strand of NC_134575.1, from coordinate 69,218,101 downwards.
ATCACGCAGTTTGCGTCCTCCTTTCCAGCTATGGTGGCTACAAAACGTGTGCGCTCGTCCACGGCGACAAAGAATGCTTGCGTACTCCTAACTCCCTTCCCCTTTTTTTGATTTCAGCGAAATGAACATGCACAACCTAGAAGGGAATATCCCAATACTCTGGCAAGACCATCCAGTTGCCTCTAGGCTTGTACTTCGCCTTAACAAGCTGATACTCATGAGAAGTCTTCCCATAATTTGTGATGTCGTCATTCATGTTTTTCAAGTGAAACGCTGGGCTATTTTGTGGCATGTGTTCCAGAATCTGTCATGTCCTCCTGACTCTGGACTAGTGTGGTAAAGCTTCAGGACTGTTGGCACTTTGGTCTCCGAAACGTATAATTTGCCCTTCTTTACTTCCGTATCCTGCGCGCCTTCCCAAATCTGTAACAAGTTTATATTTCTAGTTGAGGTCTCATGCGGCACGTGGAGTCTGGATAGGGCATTCGCACCTTGATGTTTCTTTCCCGAGCGATGTGTAATATCAAAACTGAATTGTTGTACTTCGCTGACCCATCGAGCTATTCTGCCCTTCGGATGTGTTAGCTCTAACAGGTGCGTTAACGCATCGTTGTCTGTGAACAACGTGAAGTGGTTGCATTTCAGGTAGCTTCTGTAGTATCGCAAGGCTAACACCCACCGCTAGTGCTTCCTTCTCTGTAGTTGCATAATTTTCGTGTGTCTTCGTCAATGTGGAAGAGTAGTCACCTGAGCTCCTTTCCTTCGTGCTCTGTAGCATCATGCTGCTAGAGTATGGCGCCTACTCCGTAATAAGATGCATCGGTATAAAGCTCAAAGGGTAGCTTCAAGTCGGGAAGCATTAATACAGGGTCCGATGAAATGATGCGGACGAGCTTGGTGTAGCTATTGTCACACCCTTCTGACCGCATAAATGGCACGCCGTTTCGGGTCAGTGCGGTGAGGCGTTTGCTTTTTCTGCCATAGTGTCTTATGAACGTGCGCAAATCGCCCGCCATTCCCAAAAACCCTCAGAAGGAGTAAAAATCATACGGTTTCGCTATTTTCTTTACGCGTCGAAAACTCTCTTCCTTGGTGCTTTTCGTTTCATCGTCAAAGGCACTTCCGAGGAAAACCACTCTACAGCAAAAAAAAAAAAACACACTTTCCTTCATGGTAATATATAGTCGTGCGGTGCTCCCTGCCTCAAGTACTTTAGACAAATGTTCTTCGTGGTTCTCCCTTGTCCCTTGTCCACCCTTACGACGTGGGACCTGTCCTGCAGTAACTTTTTTATTACTTTCACGAACATCGTCCGGAAAGAAAAAGCATAGGTTCTGTTGGAAGGCTGAGAGCAGCTACCTAGCGAGAACGTTCTCGTCTTAAGGAAAGAAATGAGCCGTCTGATGCGCCACGAAGATTCGCCGTCTTATCCGCAAATTGCCAAGGAGAAGGAAGTCCGCTACTCGTGCGTAGTGTGAAGGAAGAGCTTTTCGGCAGAATTAAACGAAGTCCCGCGAATACCGTCGAAGAGTTCTTTCGTGAGGCAACCAACATCGAATAAACACTGGAAACGTGGAACCGACAATTCAACGTCCGCCCGAACTCAACAAACTATGCCGGAGTTCAGTACATGGCCACCAACAACCCCTGTGATACGATCAAAGCAGTTGAGCAGGAGAAGTTTTCAAAGTTATTCCCACAGCCTCAAGTGGCTTCGATTGCCGACGTCGTATGTGAGGAGCTCCAACAATCACCCATAGTCCCTGAACCGCCGCAGCGTTAGCCGCAAGCGATAACCTACGCCGCGGTAGCCCGTCTTCGTGCTCACGCTCCGCGCCCACGAGAGGGTTCGGTAACGCGACAGTTCCGTCGTCCACCACCGCCGCTGCCAGCACGCCAACCCGTCTGCCCGCGCAGCATTCCAACGAAGACTGAATGTTTGGCGCGTCCCAGAGACCGTCCACTTTGCTATCATTCCAGAGGAGCCGGCGATATCTACCGCCGATGTCCCTACCACGAGATGGGACTGCGAGCGTTCGCCGTCAACCCAACGCGCCCATAGCAAGGTGAACGCCCACGTGACAGTGCCGACTACATCACCACCACTCAGTGGAGCCATCGACGACCATCCCTTTCACTGTCACCAGGCCGCTACCTGTCCCCGCAGGTAGCCGCCGGGGGCCGGTCTGCAAGCCGCATTGGGATCTGCAGCAACAGGTGAAACTAGGCTGACAGCGGTGTGCCCTTAGCGGGAGGGGCCAGTGGCTCTAGGGCAAGCTCGGAAATACATTTTTTCTTCTCTTTCCCTTTTCCTGTTTCTCTCGCTTTCTCTTCTCCGTTTGAAATTCCTAACTAGTTAAACTTTCTACCTACGATGGTAGGACGCGCTGAACAATAATCTCTGTGCATCAGCATCAAGACTGAAAATCAAGAAATGCTGCTGTTCGTGTTGGAGCTCTGTTCAGTGTGGTTTTGTGTTTGAAATAACGAGCTTGTCGAAATTGTGCAGTATATCTGAACATCTTCACGTTCCCTTGGTCGCGTGCGGTTCGAAACGATGGAGCCCGAACCATCGGTAAATTCTTGAGCATTTATTTACGCTCTCTTCTCCCGCATAGCTCGGTGCGGCCAGAGACGGTAGATTAGCACTTGCTCCCGACACAAACAATATATCCATACTTGTGGCAGTGAGAATCACTCCGGTAGATTTACGATTCTTTAGAGAAAATGTATTCCCAACCTAATACTTCCTTCCGATCGATAGTTCCCTGATTCAGCAGCTTAACCTGTTCTTCAATATCTTCCGACACGATTGTCTCCGCGCGGGCAGTGCACGTCGCGTCTGTGATTGATCACTGGCAGGTGCTTTGTCTCGCATAGCATTGCTTTCTCGATTCACTAAAGATGAGACATCTGCAGGTCATGGCCGCGTGCGGTGCGTTATTCGTATGCACATACAGCAACAACGAGCTACACTAGCACATACAGCGACAGCAACAGGCTAAACTAAGCAGACAGCCATGCGCCTTTAGCGTTAGGTGCAAAGTCACTCACTCTAAAACTGCTCAGGATTAGCAAACGTGAGTGTCGACGATTTTTTGCACGCTTGTTCTAAGCGTGGCGTGCTTTCACGCAAGCAAATCACGCTTCCTAAGCATGACTCGCGGTGTGGGTAACGCTGGCGAAGCGTGAGTGAAGGCTATTTTTTGCACGCTTGTTGTAGCCGTGGTGCGCTTTCACGTTAAGCGCTCACGCTTGCTATCCGTAACTGGCGACCTTCCTAACGCTTAGTGAAGGTGAAAGATATACGATTTTCACTTCCTTGATGCGGAATTCTCCTCCTCTGTAAGGTGCCTTCCTGACCGTCATTAATCATTTGACAGAAAGCTGAAAACAATCATATTTGCTGTGCCGCATTTATGGGTGTGGAGACAGCTTGGGGACTACACTGACACCCGCCCTCAATACCTAATTACAAAAATCAACTTTGAATTTTCATCTTGCACTTGTGCGAACAAGGAGACTGCACTGCAACAGCTTAACATGAGCTTGCTAGCTGTACTATAAAGGCGGAATGCGGCTTATAGCACTGGCAGTAAGCATAAAGTAAGAGACAAGCTTTCATTAATTCACTGGCTACTCTCTGCATGTTGTACCTAGCGGCACATATTGCGTGCCTACCCACAGATCAAGACACGCAATGCGTTATCGTACGGTACATTGCCAAGAGAGACTATTCCTTCACAACGATATGTTTCCTCGCGTATATGTTGAAAAAGAAGTAGGTTTCAAAACGCCAAAAAGTGGCCTTTCTATGCTTATTGATTGTTCTCGCTTTTACAACCTTACCATGGGCCTTAAAGTTGTAAGAAAAATGTTAGTCATTTGTTTTCGCTAAAACGTTGTAATTTCACGTGGAAGTCTTCCAATATCTGGACTGCCTAACTAACTTAAACAGTGACAGAGGTTATCATCTCATTTTAACATCGTTTTGGAGATGCAACATCAAAGACCACCGTTTCCGCTAAGTCGATAGGTACAATGACTCATTGCCGATCTTGAGCTGTGCTTAACCACACAATATGTGCCGTTAGGTACAACATGGGGAGTAGCCAGTGAAAATATGATAGCGTGTCTCTTATTTTATGCTTACTCTCTGTACTGTAAGCCGCATTCCATAATTATAATACAGCTAGCAAGGTCATGTTGCGCTGTCGCAGTGCAGTGTTCTAGTTTTTACATGTGCAAAGTGAAAACTGAAAGTTCATATTTATAATTATCTATTTAAGGGCGAGAATCAGTGTACTCTCCAAGCAGCCGCCACGCCAATAATCGCGGCACAGCAAATATTATGTTCTTTCAGCTGTCTTTTTAAATAATTTCTGACGGCCAGAAAGGTACCTTACAGAGGAGGACAATGCCGCATCAGGTAAGTAAAAATTCTATCTTTCACTTCACTGAGCGTTAGGAAGGACACAAGTCCCGGATCGGCAAGCCTCACATAGCGATTATGGCGTTAAAGATTCGCTATACAGGGCTCAAAACTGAATAGTGTAAGCAGAGTGAAGATGTTTTGCATTGCCTATGAAACATCGGTTGTGGCAAAACATTATACTCACACCTGAAATTGGACTGATTTTTGATATATTTTGCCGCAGATACGTGTCGATGCCTGTGTATGATGGCTCAGTTACGGATGCAGTGTAGCCCGTGCTGGTAGAACTTTACTGGGGTGTTTTAGATTATCTTCGACAGTATTTGAAAATATCAACTCAGTTTCGAGGGCAAGCTGAAAGAGAAAACATGGAATCATACTTCGTGACCGCATATTACAGCGGCGAATCAGCAAAACTTCGGTGGCTCTCTGTTGGTTTAATTAGGTTTGTATAAACTGGCATCGTGAGCCAAGAAAAGTACAACTGAGTTTTTCGTAACGTGTGCATTGACTGTGGGAATTAGCTGTATACAATATTTTTCGTCCTTTTCGAGGTACACTACGGAGGACGGAGAGAGCAGGCTATTTTTACTACCAAGCACGAGGAGCTAAGCGGTTCCTTCACCGGCAGTGTTGCGCCTCCTCACGCGAAAATGGCAACCGACTCAAACCGCAAGGCGACCGCAAAATTTGGCGCAAACGAGCGAACGCTGACGAACGGAAGACCCCGAGAACGGTGGAAACAGAGCGGCGAACGAGAGAAGCGACTCACAGCCACGGCAACGAGAGCAACACTCATGTCTTCTTTCTTTTAAACTTTCCCGGTTGACCGCACGACAGGAGTCCAATAGAAATTACATAGAGAACTTGGCACGACACTAATGCGAAGTTCAGAGCTCAACAGGAAGAGCTACAAAATACACCAATAACGTCGCTGTTCGGAAAATATTTCTCAAACCTATAATGAGCAAAGACATTACGAAATAATTCGCTTACCCGGATATTCCAAGCGACAGTGAATGGCAGATGAGTGCACAAAGTAAGAACACCATTCGACCGGCATGTTGGAGGGCATAATAAGCGGCGGCGGGAAACGCGAAAACTCCGGGTAGTCATACTCGGTGTTCTTGCACCTAGCGCACGGCGCACCCCGCAGGTCAGCCGATGGCAAATTACTCATCACGTTGTTCCTTCTTCGCCACTTTTTCAAATCAGAAAGCGAGCACTCCGCACAGTGTACACTTAAAAGGCAGGCAGACAGGAAGCGAAAGTGCTTGTTACACAGCCTATGGCTCCGATGGTTCTAACCCCGTTTTCACGATAAATTTACCGAAACCAGCGCCACATTCAATGCCTTTGCATGAAAGAAGAACAAAAAAAGAAAACAAAGGGAAGCATAAACGCCATCAGCAAATCAGAAGCGTGTAACGGCCACGTCAGAAGGCTCCCTTAAGGAAATTTATCATGATTTATGTATGCGTGACGAAGAGAAGCGCGATAGACCGCGCCAGCTTTTCCTTATCGAAAGTTTTCAGATTCTGCCGCATAGAACCTTGAATCACGCGTAAAAAAGGAAATGTCGGTTTTCTCGACCCGCGCCACGCTTAAGTGGAGAAAAAAACGCGCATTTCGAGTCACATGGGGCTCGATGACAAACAAGTACACGTGTCAATATGGTCAACTGCTCTCTCTGTTACTTGTGAACCTTATGTTGTACTGGTGAAACTTCCGCTGACCAGTGTGGATTACTATTGCGATATTATTGTAGGGGTACAACTAAAGTACTTAAGGTGTTGCCTGCACTGAATACTGGCGAAATCAGTTGGCATCGTACACCATTGACCAAACTGAAACCATGAACCCTTGTCATCGTTTATTGCTGCACCCGAAGCTGAGCAAATCTGTTGCCTAATTACAAGGGCATGCCGAGATCGCCATCACCGACCTCTTCGTGCAGCCCACTGAGGAAGAACGCCAACTGGCTCGCACGAACATAAAGAAGCAACAGTGCGCCGACACACAACACTACAACCTCCGCCATCAACAAGTCGAGTGCCTACCAGGAGATCGGGGATCGGGTTCTGGCCAGGACTCCTGTCCACTGCGCCAGGCTATCCGAGAAACTTCTCAGCCGGTACTCCGGACCTCACAAAGTCTTTCGGTGACTTAGTGACTTCAATTACAGCTTTATTTCTTACAGAAGCCCACCAACTCGACGTCGAGAGATCCCATCCGGGATTGTGCACGTTGTACCGCTGAAACCACACAGCGCTCCATAACCACCATAGTTCTTGAACCGTGTCGCTGTTTTTTTTTCTGGTCGTAGACAAGAATTTAGTCCTTCGGTGACACAACCCTGTATTTTATGACCACGCGTCAGCAAGCTTTTGTGTGGACATGTGCATTTGTGCACATGTCCACACGTTCGCTAATAGCTAATATACGTTCGCCGTATCTTACGCGTGCTACTTTTAGCACCGAGTCGATGCTCCTCCGAGGAGAGAGAATAATGTCATATCCCGCAACAGGCGGCGCAAAATGAGAAAGCAGAATAAAAAATTTGGACGACGGTGAAGCTGCGGCTTTATGAGTGAAACGCAAGTGCATTCAAAGATTCTTGATTGCTTCTCACGCTTCCCGGCATATGCAGCTTATGTAGCCTTTACGTTTACGTGGGAACGCTAGCGGAAAACGCTACGCACAATAGCGAACATTCTGTCAGAAACTCGACCTCTTGGGGAGGCCTCGGAAGCGCGTAGGCAAGCGGCCTCTGGATGAGGTTGTAAGGAAACAGACGCGCCGCTCTATGAATGGTATATATGCTGGAAAAGGGCTTTTTGTTAGAGTTTCGGAGTAAGAGAATTATGTTTTCTCATACATTCAAGTTACAGTCGGACCCTATCAAGTGCGTAGGTTGTCTGTAAGTAATACTTTGCGATTTATCTGGGGAATTTTAACCTGGGAAATATAATTAGTTCTGAAACGTTTGGGCGCTACATAGAAAGCCTGCGTGGTTGGGTAGGCGTGGTTCAGAATGATTTATCACCCTGAAGACGTTCGACGGGGACGCTGGACGTGGGACACCGATGTCGGGTTTTCTGCGACGAGGGGCCTTTAATGCTATCGCCTTAAAACATGCGCCAGTCCACTCGTCATGCGCGGACACCTGCTTTGACGGACGTCAGTGAAGAAGCATACAAGTACCCTCGGATCCAATCGCGGACGCTTGAGTATTTCGTGTGCTCAATCGACAGTTGCATTTAGATGAGGGCGAAATGCGATAACACCCGTGTACTAAGGTTTAGGTGCGCGCTAAAGAACCCCAGGTGGTCCAAATTTCCGGAGTCCCCCACTAAGGCATGACTCTCTATCAGAAAGTGGTGCTGGCTCGTAAAACCCCATAATTATTTTTCAGTCGATAGTCCGAGACACGGATTTAATGCTTCAACTAAAGTACGCCTGTTTTCCTAGGACGAGACAATATTTAACAAACGTAAAACATTACATGCATGACAAGAAGCAAAAGTTGCACGAGTGAGATTAAACCCGGCCCTAACAGTTTTGGGCATTCCTGAGTAAAGGTGTATTCATCTTAAGGTAGTGGTTCCTGTCATTCCCAGATATTGTTGTTTTCTTAAAAGACTCTCTCAGTTATCATATTCCTTGGTCACTTACATAGCACTACACAAAAGCAAGAATTAGCTTAATAACTAATGCATTTTGATGTCAGTAAGCCCGTGACTTCATGATTGCTGTATCACTAAGACTTTGCCTCCTTGGTTTGCGCCCAAAGGACAGCTGTCTTCCGTTTTCACTGTATGAGATGATAGCGATAGCTTTATTAATACAATTACGCAACTTATACACGCATATTTGCTCACCGAAGAGCTCATATCCCGAGGATGGAGAATGTTGAATTCTTAGGAAAGAAATACATCACTATGAATAACTGCCAAAAGGATTGTGCTCACACAAACCACTTCCACCTCAATAAGCCACAATTGGTAATTCTTGTCCTTTCGCATGATAATAGTGTAGAAGGTAGTAATACCATAGAAACTCCTCATAGCAACGGATGCTTCTAGGCACAGAAGTGTGTAGTAATTGTACACGATAGTGGTCACCCAAACGCTAGGATGACGGAGGGTCACGCAAAGCTGCAAAATTAATGTTTTGTAGCAGCCGTTAATTGCTCACCTGTAAGATGTTGAACAAATATTTATTTATTAATAACCAGAACAATTGTGATCTTTTATTAAAGTAACTATTGCCACACTATTTCTTTGGGATGCACCAATTTTGTTGTTTCTAAATTTATTCTTAAGGGACAGAGCTCGGTTCGGTGATCGTCAAATCAGTTTCCTTCCATGCTGTTCCTAGCGCTGGACAGTAAATAGTATTCCTGGTTCCATATCGCAAGATGAACTGTGCCGCAAGGAAAAGAAGAAATTGCCATCGCCCATGTTCCTAACAAATCTGTGTCATTATTTTAGTACCTATATATTCGACGCAATTCGCAACGATCGTTTTTAAGCCCTTTTAAGCTATGTCGCACCTACCGTGATGAATTCACTGTCCACGACATTCACAATACATCGTTAAAATTGTCATTTATCATGGCGCTCTTTGGCCATACCTTGCGCCATTAAACACCACATATATTCATCATCATCATCAAGGAAAAGAAGAAGGTAAAACATGACTGTTCTACGTACAACAGGTATATAGGCATACACCACGTATTTATTCATAACAACTACATAGGGGTGCAATTTTTTCATCATTATGCTTACATATTCACAGAGCGAAATTCAGAGTGTGTAAGAAGGGTAATTCAGAGAATGAAGGCAAGCCTGCTCTTCTGTCAGGTACACTTTGTAGGTACCCCAAACTGGTATGATTCTCACGATATCTGTGTGCGAATTTCCAGCCAGAAATATATGACACTAGAATTGCTTTGCAAATAATTTATTCTCATGAACTGTAGTACAAAGCTGATTTTCCAAAGACTCGTATATTTAGTGCAAGCTTTTTCAACTTAACTTGACACTCGTAGTTCTAGACTGCTTAAGTAAAAAAAAAATTGTGCTTGGAGCCAATTAATTTCAATTCCCTAACAGCAACATTGCCGATTTTTATCGGTAAATTGTAAACCACAGTATATTGCAGGCTTAACATATATCGCACTTCCTATTGTGGCAAGCACAAAAATTGTGCTGCTGAGAAAAAAAACGAAAATTTTGTCCCTGTTGCTTTACACTTCAACAAATGTGAATTTCTTTTTTACCATATGCCTCTTTGCCGCCAGCAGAACAACTGGGTTACGGAGACAAGATTCAACAGAACTGAAACTTCCATGTAACAAGTGGCCACAAACTTTCTTTTATAACGTAGCAATCGTAATGCTTCAAGGGAGCTCCAGCACGAAACTTATGGAATTCGCCGTAAAACAGTAACACAAACGTAACAAGCCAGCCTTGCGCATATGTAATATCACGTTAAAGAAGCCCCAGAAACAGTCAAATTTCTGCGCTTTTAACGGGCGGAACAATGATGCATGTACAAAGGGAAAATGAAGATATCTACGCATAAACGCAGCGAAGACGTATGCACAATGTCTTTTATTTTTTGTAGCTTTATTCGCGCGCAGACAACATCGATACAAAGAAAGCAGCACTGAAATACGAACGCAGGCTCGCAACTGTATCTTTATATTAAAAAAGAAGCCGCAAATACATACAATAATTTACTTAATGAAAACGTGAAAATGTACCCAGACAATAACTTCGTTTCGGGAATTCGATGCAGGACAGATACCAGAAGCTAATAACGGGAAGGAAAGACTTCAAAAGCTGGAATTTTCAAAGAGTGTCCATAAGAAATTTTTTTACACAGCTCTGACCACATTTATTGATGTCTTATGCATCTCATTTAAAATGTAAGCTGTTCATTTAGCAGATCTTTATGCTGATGTAAGCCGATTGCAGGCTGACGCGCAAGTGGGCATGTCAAGTGGTATTTTTTGTACTTTACTGGCATCTGCAGTAAGCGGAAAAACACTAATATCCAATAAAAAGTTAGAAACTGCTTCATAGGGCCTTTTGCAAAGCTCTCTGCAACTTTCTATTTGGAATTGATGCCTGAATTTGTTGCTTCATAAGTTGGTTAGTTGAACTTAACCAATTATACTATTAAGCAGAATGCTAAAACATAGTGTGGCCCACTCCATACAGTAAGTTGTCAGCAACATAGACTTGGTCACGTCGTCTTAGACTACATCGGCATTGTTTTAAACTCTGGCCAAATTTAGCTGCAGGAGACCCTTTATATAGAGCCTATTCGTTACTAGTTGAGCTGGAAATGCGTTCCAAACATTTTAAGATTCAGGTAAGCTCTGCAGTAGGTTATGAAATTTCTCCGATTTATATAATTTAGCACATGAAGTTTACAGACCTACAATGTGTACTTCAGATGAAGACTGAAGGGCTTGAAACTTCTTGCTTCTATATATATCGACACTGAATTCCCGAAAAATTTTTTATACATTTGCAAGGACTAAATCAAACTGATGATTTATAAAATCACAACAACGTAATATTTTGTTTTAAATGTAACTAATTTTGTTTTAAAAAAATGTAGATTGTTTTTTACCGTAGCATTTTTGCACCTTACATGCACCTGAAAAGGTCGCATCAGATTGTAAGTTCATGGAAATGTGTAAAGGATATTAAACCTTCGTGATCCAAAAAGAGCAATAGAACAAACATCTGATCTTACATAAGCAATAAATTCAGCAAGCGTATTGGGCAGATTTAAGATGTGCACGTGTATTGGTGCGAGCTTTTGATCGGAGTTAGTTGATCTCGATGGAATTGAACTGAAGCAGTAATTCAACGTTGCGTTGCAAATAGCATCAATACCCGCAGGTCGTATGAGTTAGATGAAATCTTGCTCTCTGTCTTGTTTTGCTTTGCGTTCCTTCCAGAGAATATAACAATCGTGTCTTTTTCAAGACATTGTGTGGGCCTTGCGGGTTTTCTGCGCCATAATTGTACAGTGGATAGAAACCTAGCAAAAAACATATTCATTGTATACAGATTCGTCCAATTGTTTTCGGTTTGAGAGCTAGGGATTGTGAGTGAGAAGTAGTGCAAGGAGGCTTATTTTTTAAATTTATATAACAAATCATATCTGAATGTTCAGAAAACAACGTTATCTATTGTTCTCTCAAGCCAATATTCCGTTTCTTCATCGCAGAGTACGCTCCTGCAGCTCAACCGATTTTGCCGATTCCTGGCATTAAAATACGCACACTATAATAGTTGAATTTATTAGGAGCCAAACACCAGTCATTGGCCAAGATGTATATCCGGCTCTTGGTTCCCTTTGCCCTACATGTATTTGTACTTACACATGTCTGTAAGTATACCACACCTTGCAATATTTACTGTTAATGTCTGAGAGTCATTGCAATGGTAGACATAGTGCAGAATTGTCAAATGGAGTGGGCTTTCATCTTTGTTTCGATGCATTGCTGATACGAATGTAGAAAGGAAGGCCAGGCTGATGCGCATTGTTGTAAACTTTCAGTACAATATTTTCCTGCATATATTTCCATATGGCGGAAAACGAATGAATTAGCATGTATTCTAAGAGCCTTATTCAGTTTTTGGAATCAATACACTTGCCGTGATTATGCGATACGTTTCAACTTGCGTTCACGAAACATAGCAAGGTAATATTGTAAGAGTGCGACACTAAACGTTGGACGGAGAATTGTGTACAATATTGCACTTTTACACACTGTGAAACGATGAAAAGGTATGTAGACGTACAAAGAGGAACAGCACTGTAACGACCGCAACTAATCAATATAGCGTAATGATTCAAGGTGCCACTGAAGGAAATGAGTGACTATATTTTTCCTACTTTTTATTTTGCGATAGCATTCTTAGGACAATTCACGTTCTTTTTGACTTGCTTCTGTGTCTTAACCCTTGCTCCGCGAACTTGGGTAAACGTGTAGTTCATGGTCTAACGGGCATATCATCGAGCCTCCATGTTGATACTGCCGTATGAAAGCGAACCAATCAGACAACTTCAGCCAATGAATATTGGACAATAGTTATATATTCCTGTTCAATAAACCTGTATGGTCACTGGATATGAGGCATTGCTTATGGGTCGTCCTTAATGGACTAAAAATATTCAATAGAATCCATCTCACAATGAATTCGGATGACAAGGAATTAGTATTAAATCAGTACACTCGCACAACATATCCCCAATGTCGAAACGTGTATACCACTGATATCCTCTCTTGCCCTTCCAACTGCACACGCTGCACGCTTTAGAAGCACCAATGCGAAGTCCCCGAGTGTTATGGATTGGATAGCGTCGATCAGCGGATAAGTTCTCTGGGACATTTTTGCCATTGAACTGCGCCGAAAATCGCAATTTTAAATGTTTCGTTACATAAGTTTACATCACAGCGATGCATTTCAATCACAACAAACCCAATGGAACCTATACAGTAACTCATGGCCAAGTGGCCTGTCAACATCTTGAAAGAGCGGTACAAACCTACCCGTATGTACTCATGGCTCCAAGTTGGCACTAAACAGCTTCATTGAACAACTTCATAAACCCAGTGACAAAAATTGGCCCGACGGTTGCTTTTTAACCCTGTTATATAAACACAGCAACACGATGAGCTGCCGAATAAGACATGTACTACCCATCCCAATGCTCAGCTTTGCGGAGAAACGGTTGAGGCATCAAAAATAACCCCAGAATGTGTGTTACATTCTCTATGAAGATAAGCCCTCCCCATTAAAATGTCCTTTAAAACTTGTCAGGTACTATGTGGAATCAAAATTGTGTACTGTTTATTGAGACGATGTTGTCATAATATATATTGAGAAGATGGCCAAGTACGCATTTCGCTGTGACGCCACTAGCTGACGCAGCATGTCTGAAGGAATGAATTTGAAGGAAGTGAGCACTGCATATACGGCTCAAAGATGACACATCTAGGCGGTGACCATCTGGCGTGTGTCCACATAGCTTGAGTGCTAGTCACATTGATATGCACAGTAATCCTTAGATAGGTTATGCTAGAAGCTTTTTTAAACAATATCACCAAAATAATAATTGCAAATATTGGAACGCCATTTTCTAGAATAACATTTGCGTGGCCCAAAAAAGCAGTGGGAAAAAATTTGGTACCACATACATTATTTGGAGATGGTTGGATACATTACGAAATTAGCAATATAGCTCATTGATTGCTCATGAACTACTCCACAATCGTGTTTTTACATAGAACAGGAAAGTAAAGCCGGGCCAATAACGCCAGCACGAAACACATTATATACAATTCTTAGACATTTGGAACACTGTTCCCGTAGTAAAAGCATTAGGATTATTCCTAGTGATTGCGATATGCGATGCATTGCATTGATTTGTTGCCCAAGATAATTTTTATTATTGCCAGTAATTATCATTACTACCAATCATTCTTACCTTCCACAAGTTACGTGGTCAAAAAAAAATTAAACACCACGGCAAATGTTGGTCGTTTATTAGACCAAAATACGTCATACTTACTGTAGTAAAAGTTTCTTTCAATGTGCCGTTTTAATGGGCCAAGAAATACTGCGTAGGAGCCGTCCAGAAAACATAGACCAAGGTTCAGGCTTTTTTTTCTGCTGCCATGAGTGATACGTACACCGAAGTATGATTTATTTTTTTATCTCTCTAGATTCAGCATTGAAATACTAAGCCCCAAGAAAATGTTGATTCTCTGAGGGCAAGCATTTTGTCAACGGTATTGAGAAGGTTAAAAAATTGACATTTTTTTCTAATGTTGTAACGTCTACTGGTACTCGAAAACACATCGATAATTATTTTGACATACGTCTGGAAAGTTTATCCTAAGATACAATGAAAAAGTGCAATGTGCGAACAGAATAGGAAAATTTAAACGTATCAAAAAGCAAATACGAGTGAAATAAAATATTTTCTGAAGTGCTTGAGCAGCACACGAAGCATGCAATGAGCACGTCGAGAAGTTGAATATATTTCCTTGCCCACTGGAGGAATTGGCCGACATAAGCAAGCTTTAGAGGAAAAATAGATATCGCATACTGTATCTCTAGCCAATGCAATAAATTCGCGCAGCTGTCTCCCTTGGCTGCTTGTTTAAATTTGGTAATGAACTGAGACCAATGTGAGTTACTGTTTGCAAATAGATGAAGCCCAACAATTGCGTTGGGAGAATTCATATTCAAGGTGTACTACCAAGGACTACTGATTGAATAAATCTCCTAAATAATGAAATGGAACCTCCATAGAAAAGTAACTTTACGAGGGCGTGCCTGGGTAGCCTAGGACATATAAAGACAATACTATTCAAGCAGGCGAGCTGTTTAGTTGATGAACTACCGTAGTTTGTACTTTACAGAAATTCAGAAAGTAGACTATACTCTGGAGCAATCAAATAGATAAGCGCAAACACTACTCACAAAAATACAATGCAGCTCCCTTCTTTGCATCACTGCTCCAAACCGTATTCTTAACGATCGCTATTAATAAAGTTTGCTTCTGCTATGACATCACAACATTGAGCATTTCTAGTAGGATGGCATATCTATGCAGTTTGCATATTTGGGCAGTCGTGTTTCTTTGCTGCTCTCTTACGGTGTTTGAGGTTGAGATTTTCGAACGCCATTGTGAACTTTTTGAGTATATACTGAAATGTTTTTACAAGATAGCACAGTCTACATTAAACCACGAAGTCAAAGGGCACCCGCCTGTATATCGTTCCCCAAGAAATGTTGCAATTTCAAACGGGAGTAGTATGGTGATCATAAGAAAATTGGCAGCATCAGAGATCATAGACGAAAAGCCCTTTAAATATCCTTTCTCTTTAAAACAAGTTCTGAAACTCAACTGTACGGTTGTAAATACGTATTTTTATTTGTCGCAAATTATCATCTTCAGAGGCATTTACATTAAGTTAAACTTCTCTTTAAAATAAATTGACATTGTCCTTAGCAATGAAGAACGCTTTTTTAGCCTTGGAAGGTTGTGACTGTCGCCATTGGCGCAATTGCATAGTCATTGCAATAATTGCATACATTTTTGTGGAACACTTTTATCTTCAAAGTATGACTTTCCTGACAGACTAATAAACATTATCTTACCCATCTGCATATTAATATAAATATAAAAGTTTTATGCCTAACGTCCCCCATAATTTGTCGCTAGTTATGTTCTTAGCTGATAAATGTGAAAGTTTCAATGCTTAGAAGCAGTCAATCTGATAGCTGCGAAGAATGGTGCCAGGAAATCGATGGGAAACTTCTCAGAAAGAATTTGCAAGTACAAACTACCATGACAAGCATGTAGCTTTCTGAACACGCCTGTTATGTTTCCATAATTACATAATTCCACAATTACTCGGCTATAAATGTGCCATAAGATAGCCAAACATTCCTAGGCACTCGTGCCTTTCACCTAAAAACTGAATTCATGCAAACCTATTTAGGTGCTTCTCAGAATAAATGGGTTACCTTAAATTCTAGAAAGAGCATTGTATTTGGTTTTCCGTCCTCCGTCCACTTTCCCTGTCACTACATCCACGTGTAGTAACAACTTTGTAACAGCAAACCTACACCATTGAAAATAAAATTTCAGATTTATTGATCAAATGCTTTCTTACTTCTTGTTTCGCTCATGCTATTAGCACTCGTAGGGTCAAATGTCGTTTATTGATGTGATATATTTTGATGTACGGTGATCAAATACTTGCCTCATAGTTCAATGACGTAAATAAGCTTACACTTACAAATTTTATATTATTTTTATAACCATCCCCATGCATGGCTGCGAAATACATTGAAGCAAACGGGGGCTATCTTTACAACATCGTAAGTATTTTTTAAACCTATAGGATTTGAAATAGCTTTGATTTTTTTTTGTATCTGTGTCCTTGAACAATTGACTTTTTAACCAAGAAAGGTGTAACTGGCGCCAGTAATCGCGTCAACGTCTCATAAACGTAACATATAAAAATTAATTATTCGTCAAAAAAACTAGGATTGTCTAGTGAAAAGCATAACTAAAAGACTCAGGGGGAGAAGATAGCCGTCATTAGAAGGTGCTCCATATGTCGTAAATCTTTACAACTCTTAAAGGCAGGCTGTTGAGGCTAAATTTTACCGTCTTTGTGCGCTTACATACATCTAAAAATGGCTAGTTCATTGCTAATTTGTATCTACTTCATAACCAATTTTATTGCCTGTAAGTTAAAAAAAGTCCGAATGGCTTTCTGGAAGGGGTTGCGTTACTAGTACTCGAGTAGATAGTTCAGTTTTTAATCATTTTTATTTATACGCCATCTATAGTTCACTGCGCGGTATTTGAAGTTGTATAGAGTTTATTCGGTGTGTTTGCTTTGTGTAGTACGATGTTACATGTCGCCTAATGATGATGCTGGCAGCTCCTAATAAGTTTGTTTATGACAGATGTGACATCCTCCTTTCGTGCTCTTCTAGCTGAAATTCGATTACACTAGCGACGACAAAAAAAAAACTTTCGGCGTAGCGCGCCCTTTGACCCCCAATTTGTACCCTAACAAAACGAAGGCATATATTATTTTAAAGGGTACCGTTGTTTAATTCCTAATCGTAATTTCTTTTAACGTGGTGAGTACTTGGTTTTAGTTACCTTACACTGGTAACATGTTTGCACGTAGCTGTACAATCTTTTTATACTGGGCGAAATAAATTATTGATGTGACTTCATATCGGTCTTCGAAATACGCTCATGATGGCCGGACTTTCGGTGGTGGGGATACAATTCAAGGACTTTAAGTCTGAATGAATCAAGAAGATGGACCTTGGCATCGCAAAAAAATGCTTTCACTATCATCCCAAATAATGACAAGGTGCATGTGCTGCTTGTTTCCGTTCAGTTGTACTACATGCATGTGATGTCTGGATAGTGTGTCAGTGTAAGGTAGTTTATCGAGAAGTCTCTTTGTGACATGAGACGGAAACTATTGCATCTGACTTATCCGTCATGCAATCTGGCCTTTCAGTTCATACAAACTGAAAAGAGTAGGTTAGACCCTTGTCAATGAAATGTCGTTCTTCAAGTTAGCCACGCACATTGGTCACACTCATGACCAGGGCGAGTGCTTCCTTTTCACATAACGAATATTGTAAGACTTACTGAAGATGTACAGTCATTTTTCTATACTCTTTCTACGGCTTCCTTTTGCTTCTCTGTTATTTCGCTGGTAAACAACTGCTCCCGTACAAAAGCACAACGCGTCACTGAAAAGCTCAGACGACTTCACACTATGACAGTGCGCGATAATATTGCTTCGACACATCTCGATTAGCACGTTCACATTCTTCACACCAAATTAGTCATAGAAGCAACTCGTGTTCAACATGGCAGCGAAACCTACCTTAAGCCTTTTTATCGTCTGTTGTAGTTTACCTAATAAAAGCGCCATGTACAAGTTTTCAAGGATACATGCGGCTACAACATTAGAACTGTGAAGGTGAACCTGGCGCATCCTCCCCAAGAGTGAAAGAGATATAAGAGTTGATCCCAATTTACTCGAGAGGATGTCTTAGGAGAGAAAGAGATACAAATTAGAGAAAGCCAGCGAGGTAAACCAGAGTCAAAGCATCAGTATCCGCATTGACCATTTGGCAACTGCGGAACGAATCTCTTGATATTCAGGTACTGTGAGTTCTGTCTGCCAGAATTACTTTGACCGAGTTGATGAAACACTCCGAGATCTCAAACACTAAACAACACTAATCGTCTCGTAGCGACGCCTAGGACTTCCCCTCAGCCGGCTTGAGGATTTCCATTTCCCAAGTGAATTTCCACGCTTCCTCAAGCGAGCATTTGCTGCTTTAATTAAGTTGTTTGAAACCACTAACTTGTAGGCGCGGCTATAAGCCCCGTCCGCACTTCAATTTTTGACGGCCTTACGCTGGACTTCCTCCCTCTTGGACATCCTCTACAGTGTCTTTCATTCCCATTCCCCTTTCCCAGTGCAGTAGTTTTGAGGTGATCGCCTAGGTGAGAGACAGTTACAGTACCGCACTTAAATTTTTCATTTTTCTGAATTTCAATGTCACTTACTACTCTACTACTATTACTACTACTGCTATACCTCGCCAGTTTTGTTCCACCTAATAGCGCGATCTCTTGACTTTTTTTCCAAACAAGTTAACTTTCACTGATAGAATGCGCGAAGTGTAACATTATTATGAGGACTATTGGTCAGGTATGGGTGGAATTTTGGAAATTTCTACCATTTGCTCGTTATTTCACTTTTTGGTTTGAAAATAATTTTCGTAATTATGGCTCCGTGTTCCTTATTTTGCAACATAAATTTGTCTCTTCCCAGCTAGAAATATCTAATTACCGAAATACTATCTTAAAGTGTAGTTTGTCGATTGTCTACAAACCATACGTGTCAAATCGAGCCCACAAGCAACCGTCTTTTCTTGTGTACGTTATGCGATTAGCAATACAACAGTGAATTCGTGCATGTTATTTCTGATTTGGTACTGCTGTGAGCATTATTACTCCAGTATTTTAATTTCATTCGTCTCGCAGCCGGCAAACAGCTCAGAGACCCTCTACCTCGTGGGATACTCCTCCGAGTTAAATAACTCCAATATAAATTGTGTCAAATCAGAATACCGGGATCCGAGAAGCAGTAATGTCAGACGAATACTCTCGATGACTGTCTACAACACGGTAAGCAAAACCTATAGCATCTATCACTAGGTTACTTGTGTTAGAGTGATCACTCTTCTGCCAGCTCATACAGGCGTAGTTGCTGCACCACCAAATGTGATAACAAATCTTTGTCCCAGTGACATGGAAGAGCCGTGTAATAGCAATCATATTTTCTGATATCGTTCAGTTTTACATAACTGTCAGAGCGCTCGTACTTTACATAAACATAAAGATCTTATATTGATGATGGTGTTTGTGCGGTTGTTGATATAGGCGCCCAGAAAAGATCCCTAATGGTAACATTCTTGCATAAAGTATTCTTCACGCCTCTTACTGAACTTGCCGTATTTAACTTGGCTGCCGATGTACTCCTTGAACACCTCCACCCAGCTGTTGCTATGGTCACCGATTCCAGCGCTGCATTACTCACACTCGGCAAGGGGGAGCACGGTCTGCTTATCGCGCCACGACTATCTTTGAAGCTCGAATGCACAAAACAAATGGGCTGCGATCTCGTTCTCCCATGCGTTCCTTCCCGCATCGTAGTCAATGGTAACGGACTAGCGGATCACCACGACCAAAGTTCGGACTCTCCCGAGATAATCGGGCACCATTGCTCCATCACGGCATTGGCTGTGTCAGAACTGCAAAACCAATCTCTCAACATTCAGGCACTGTCAGTTCTGTCTGACAGAAATGCACTGATGGAGTCGATGAGACACTCAAACACATCCTACTCGGCTGCGCTGGTCAAAGTTCAGCTTCGGAAACACCAATCACGTCGTAGTGACGCCTAGCACTTCCCACCGGCCGTCTTCAGGATTTACATGTCTTCAGTGAATTTTCATGCTTCCTCAAACGAGCCTTTACTGTTTGAATTGAGTTGTTTGAAACCACTGACTTTTCTACGCAGCTGTAAGCCCCGTTGGCACTACACTTCTTGATGGGCTTACGCTCGACGTCCTCCCTCCTTGAAATTCTGTACACTCTCTTTCATTCCCAATCCCCCCCGCAGGGGCGTCTGCACAAGCAGGCGTTTGGCGTGTTGCGACACCACGTACGCGAGCACACGAGGGTTGGACCCTCCCGCGTGTAGCCGTGCGCGGCTTAGCCGTGTCTGGGGAAAAGGGGATCCTGGCGGTTGAGCCGATGCTGGGTGTTTGGACCTTTAAGGCCCCCCGGCGGAGGCAACACACCTCTTTGGCCTCTGCTTCACATAGACGGCACCTCCAGGTTGACCCACCTGGAGGAAATCGGCAGTCGCCTTTTCCTGTCCTCCTCTCCAATCTTCGTCTTTCTCTCCCACTTTTCCAATTTCATGTCTTCTCTTCACTTCTTATTACTTCCGTATTTCCTGGCGGCAAGGGTTAACCGTGTGTAATATATCCTGCCTTGGGTATATATATATATATTAGGTTATAGCGGCGATGCATGGCTGGCGTCTGCAGGTATTCTTCCTACCTGGTAGCGTCCCCTTGTTGGGCTCGGTGGTGGGTGGCCACCATCGCCGCCGAAATTTCCGATGCTATATGGCAAGCAACTTTCCACCATTACCCGATCGCTCCCTCAAGAGGGGGCGCACCGATGAAACTTTCACCTTTTTCATGCAAACAAAGCAATCTTTTCCCAAGTACCACGTTGTACACAGTCAGCACAATATCAAAACAGTCAGAATGATCTCACCATTTGTTGTAGCAGAATGCCTCACGGAAGCAATTGGCCCAGGCTATAAAGTAACGAAGATGGGAAGTGGTGATCTTCTTCTCGAACTTCGCGACAAAGCACAATATGACAAGCTCTCGAAACTTGTAGCATTTGGGGAAATTCCAGTCTCAGTGGGCCCACACAGATCGATGAACACAGTGCGCGGGGTCGTCTCAGAAGATGACCTTCTCGAACTGAGTGAAAGCGAACTACTAGAAGGATGGTAAGACCAGAACGTAGTAAAAGTGCAAAGAATCACAATAAGGCGAGATGACAAACAAATACCGACCAAACACATAATCATTACTTTCGGAACCAGCGACCTGCCTGAAACAATAGAAACCGGCTACTGCAAGCTACGTGTTCGACCATACATCCCAAATCCGCGTCAATGCTTCAAATGTCAGCGTTTTGGGCATGGATCTCAAACCTGCAGAGGACATGCTACTTGTGCTAAGTGTAGTTCTTCTGAACACGCTTCTGACATCTGCACTTCACCAAACCACTGTGCCAACTGTGAAGGAGATCACCCCGCCTACTTGCGATCGTGCCCCTCGTGGAAAAAGGAGAAACAAATAATAGAACTGAAAGTCAAACTAAACCTATCTTTTCCAGAGGCACGTAAACGTTTCGCTCTCCACAACCACTCTAGTCCTTCCTACACCGATGTGGCGCGCCGGGGGGCAGCGCTACATCCTTCGGCGGCCGTCCAAGTCACACGGAGTGTGACGACGGTTACGCCATCAGCCCCCCTGGCGGGAGCAGCCACTGCGCTTCCGCCCCCTATAACGAAGGACCAGCAGACCTCCGAGCCTGCCGGTCCCAGGGCCACTGCCCGTGCAGACAGGCCCGAAAAACTCCCGAGAGTGCCTGCTGAGCGGGCGTCATCCAGCGCCTCTGACGAGACGATGGATGTAACAAAAACTTCGCCGGCGTCTCAGACGCCGAAGGAACGGCGTTGCTCCCTGGAGCGCGCCAAGAAAGAAGAAATACCCCGCATCAAGGGGCCTGGAAAGGTCCCTTGAGCCAACCTAATTCATATCTCTTGACACACAGCACATAAACACAAACAATATGGATACACAAATATTACACTGGAACGTGAGAGGTCTGATCCAAAACCTCGATGATATCAAAGAACTCTTACACAAATACAATCCAAAGGTGCTGTGTGTTCAGGAGACACATCTTAAATCTACGCAAACAAACTTTCTTAGGCAATACGCTATTTTCCGGAAAGACCGAGATGATGCTGTTGCATCGTCCGGCGGCGTAGCAATAGTAGTAGACAGAGGCGTTGCTTGTCGGCAACTGCAACTCCGAACTCCCCTTGAGGCAGTTGCTATCCAAGCAGTACTATTCAATAAACTAGTTACTATCACGTCCGTATACATCCCCCCCCCAAGTTATCAACTCTCTGGCACAACATTTCAAAGCTTTATTGATGAGCTGCCTCACCCTTACATAGTCGTCGGTGATCTAAACGCGCATAGCCCACTTTGGGGCGACTCTCGCTGTGATGCGAGAGAACGGCTTATAGAAAACATCCTATTCACTTCAAGTTCCTGCTTGCTTAACAAGAAAAAGCCAACATTTTACAGCTCTACACATAAAACGTTTTCTTCGATAGATCTAAGCATAGCTTCAAGTACAATTGTGCCATATCTCCAGTGGGATGTCATTAATAACCCTTATGGCAGTGATCACTTCCCCATCGTCCTAAACCTTAAAAAACAAAGTGAGTGTCCTGCACATGTTCCTCGATGGAAAGTTGATTCAGCCGACTGGACGAAGTTTCGCGAACTAACGCAGCTGCCCTGGAATAATATCTGTGAACTTAGCCTAGACGACGCAGTAGCATACATAACAGCGTTCATTATTGATGCTGCATCAGTATGTATCCGCCAAACAAAAGGGTCGCCCTCGAAACGACGTATTCCATGGTGGAATGAGGAGTGTAGGGAAGCCAGGAAAAAACAAAACAAGGCTTGGAATCTCCTCCGTAACTCACCAACCACAGAGAATCTAATCAATTTCAAGGCGATCAAGTCGCAAGGGAGAAGAACACGCCGCCGCGCTAAACGGGAAAGTTGGAAAAACTACATAAGCAGCATCAATTCATATACAGACGAACAAAAAGCCTGGAACAGGGTTAACAAAATAAAAGGCCGCGAAACTCCTCCCTTACCTTTATTAAATACACAAGGAGACACCCTGGAGGATCAGGCAGATTGTCTAGGAGCACATTTCGAGCACATTTCCAGTACATCTCACTACACAGATACATTCGTAAAATACCAGCGACTAGCAGAACAGATGAATTTGGATCGGAAAAGCACATCCAACGAAGTATACAATCGTCCATTTGGAATGGCTGAGTTCCAGGCCTCACTGAACTGTTGCAACAAGTCCGCTCCAGGAAGTGACAGGATAATGTATGAGATGATCAGACACTTACACCCCGAAACCCAAAAAACACTACTGTCACTCTTTAATTCCTTGTTCTCTGCAGGCTACATTCCTTCTGTTTGGAAAGAAGCAATCGTAATCTCTATCCTCAAAGAGGGCAAGGACCCTTCCTCACCCAACAATTATAGGCCCATAGCTCTGACAAGTTGTATATGCAAATTATTTGAGAAAATGATTAACCGTCGCCTCATCCATTTTCTTGAAAGCAGCAAGATACTCGATCCCTTACAGTGCGGTTTTAGAGAGGGTAGATCCACAACAGATCACCTCGTCCGCATCGAAACAAATATCCGCGATGCCTTCATCCACAAACAGTTTTTCCTGTCCGTATTTTTAGATATGGAGAAGGCATACGACACAACCTGGCGCTTTGGAATCCTTACGCGATCTGTCTGAAATGGGAGTTGGAGGCAATTTGCTACACATCATTCAGAGTTACCTCTCCAATCGCACGTTCCGTGTTAGAGTCGGTAACGTTCTGTCTGGTCCATTTACACAGAAGGCTGGTGTTCCACAAGGAGGTGTGCTGAGCTGCACTCTCTTTATTGTCAAAATGAACTCTATCCAGACTGCCATACCACGTAGTATGTTTTATTCTGTATATGTAGATGATATCCAGATAGGTTTTAAATCATGTAATCTAAGTATCTGTGAGCGACATGTACAGCTTTGCATAAATAAATTGTCTAAGTGGGCGGACGAAAATGGTTTTAGGCTAAATCCGAGAAAAAGTACGTGTGTCCTGTTCTCTAATAAAAGAGAGATACTGGCGGAATCCGTAATCAGTCTCAATGGAGAACGGTTATCTGTGAGCCATGAACACAAATTCTTAGGGATCCTTCTAGACAGTAAGCTAACTTTTGTGCCACACCTGAAGTATCTTAAGGCAAAGTGCCTCAAGACTATGAATCTTCTGAAGCTGTTGTCACGTACAGCTTGGCGAAGCGACAGGAGGTGCCTAATAAAGCTGTACAAAAGTCTAATATTAACACGCCTTGACTATGGCGCGATAGTCTATAATTCTGCAGGACCTAGTACTCTAAAAATGCTAGATCCTGTCCACCACTTAGGCATCCGCCTTGCTACAGGCGTCTTTAGGACTAGCCCTGTGCAAAGCCTCTACGTCGAATCAAACGAATGGTCATTGCACTAACAAAGGACATATTTAACTTTCTCCTACGCCCTAAAAGTTAACTCAGATATTGAACATCCTTGTCATTCCACTATATGTGACTTGTCCACTGCTAGGCTGTTTCGTAACCGCCCAGCCACTAGGCATTTTCTGTCCCTCCGGTTGGAAGCACTCTCAGAAAAAACAGGGGTCCCTCTTTTACACAATGTCCTAATGGCTCCTACACGGCTTCCACCGCCTTGGGAGTGGCAGACTATTTAATGCGACATCTCTTTCTTAGAAATATCGAAACGAGCCCCGGAGGCGCACATATATTCGCATTTTCTGGAACTCAAGGAGAAGTACTCATGTGATGAATTTTACACAGATGCTTCGAAGTCTCCAG
Source organism: Dermacentor variabilis (assembly GCF_050947875.1). NCBI lineage: Eukaryota > Metazoa > Arthropoda > Arachnida > Ixodida > Ixodidae > Dermacentor > Dermacentor variabilis. Next base: position 69,193,198 of record NC_134575.1, on the reverse strand, counting down.
CTGGTGTTGCTTATGCAGCTCCGGGACCCTCACTTTCAACATCAGGACCACTAAACCCACACACCAGTATCTTTAAAGCGGAAGCATACGCCATTCTTAAGGCTATTCAACACATACGGCTCACAAATATCGCCAAGGCTATTGTCTTCACAGACTCATTAAGTGTAGTGAGAGCCCGAATTAGCTTACGAAAGCATAAGAACTCGGTTTTTAATGAGCTGTATAGCTTGTTATGCTCCGCATATATGTGCAGCCAAGCGATTATACTACGCTGGGTACCTGGCCATAAAGGCATAAATGGCAACGTAGATGCTGACGAAAAAGCTACGTCAGTGAGTTTTAGCACCACAGATGGAAATATCCCCATTCCTGCCACAGAACTAAAGCCCTTTCTGCGCCGTAAATTGAGGAATCATTGGCAAGAAGAGTGGGATACACAAACATTGAATAAGTTACACATTATAAAACCAAAATTGCGGAATCGGATAAGAGACAAAACAGCACGGTACAAGGAAGTACTTTTATGCCGATTAAGAATAGGACACACTTACAGTACTCACTCCTACCTCTTGACTGGCGGGAATCCTCCTACCTGTAGTAGGTGCGGCGATGGCCTGACTGTCCTCCATGTTCTTATCCAGTGCCCTGCAATAGAAACAGAGAGGAAAGAGTATTTCCCTTCTGCATATCGCGAAAATATACCTCTCCATCCTGCATTTTTTCTTAGTGACGAACCGTTTTTCAAACTGCAAACAGTCTTAGGTTTCGTAGACGAAACTGACATCCTGAAAATCATTTGGCCAGGCAATTTTTAGCACGTGACTAACAGCCCTGCATTCAAGGGCTTGCTTGAAACTCTGGTGTCAGTGTTATGTCTTATTTCATAATGTTTTAACGAAAGCCCATTGCCATAGCCCACATCACTGCCTAGTCACCGTCATTATTTTAGCAACTATATATTCTACTCCATTTACAGCTACAGATTTTAGGCCCTTTTACAGCCATGTCACATATACCATGAGGAATTCATTGTGCACGCCATCCGTAATACATCGTCATCATTACCATTTGTCATGGCGCTCTTTAGCCAAACCTGGCCCTTGCGCCATAAAACACCACACATCAATTCATTCCCAATCCCTTATCCCCGTGCAGTAGCGTTAAGGTGACATCCTATGCGAGACACAATTGCAGTACTGCATTCAAATGCCCATTTTTGCCAATTTCACGGTCACTTACTACTACTACTTCTACTACTACTGCTACTACTGCTACTACTACTACTACACTCAACGCCTCTTACTGTCGTTTTGACAGCGGTTGCGACATCAAGCACACGCAATAACAAATCTACTGTGCATTTGAAGGCTGGCAGCATTGGTCCCTTCTGTGGTTTCCTGTAGTGCCCCTTTCTTGCAATCAAGTACCACGTGCCTGGACCCTTTCCGTAGAATGCACCAAGACACAAGTCAGCATACCTGGGCCTGTACTTGGCCCAAGTCAGCTTACCTGGCCAACCGGACGCACTGCTGCACCTGCACCTAGCATACACGAAGTCAACATAAACAACCACAATGACAGCGGGTGCTCATTCTGGCAGCTGTTCCGACATCAAGTACACGGAATATCCAAGCTACTTTGCATCTGCACATTTGTCATAAGCTCATTATGTCTTAGTAATGTTGCCTGTATTAGCACAGCTGCTTCGGAGCGAATTGGTCTGCGCAAGAGCCCTAAGAATTTAGTTTTACTATTTTACTATACCTTTTTTTTGTGCAGGCTAAACCTTGGTCTGGCGTCCAGAGCGCGATGACCTCAAGTGTATAACTCGCAAAACGAGTGGACCAACTTGAATGAAAGCATAAAGATTTGATTTTTAGTTTTTTGATGACACCATCGAAAAATTCTTACCAAGAATTAGCGCTGCAGGATTACACTTTGTTGAAATAAAATAAGAACAAATGAATAATTTGGTGACCAGCGTAGAATTACTCAACTATCTGGTCGAGAAAATGAAGGATGAAAAGGCCTACGCTGGTAGCTGAAAATAACGCTCTCAATGCTAGCAACAGTACGCTCGCCAAAAAAGGGAGGGATATAGAGCATCACCAGAGGCTGAACAACGTCGAGGTGAAAGGTGTTTCTCGTACACAAGGAGAAGACACCTTGGCGGTGATGCAAACCATTGGCGACAAATTTGGTTCCCCAGTTGCGCCAGATCTCGTCGTTGTACACCGTGTGCTTACTGAAATTGAAAACAGCGAAACAACAATGCCCGCTTTATCTCAGGAACGAAAAAATCTGACTTCGTTAGAAAAACAATGAAAGCACGGCTTACTTAGGTGACATTGGCATATCAGTAAGTAAATAGACGCCGCTTTGCGTAAATGTCCAGTTAACACCTTAAAATAAGGCCCTCTTTCGAAGGTCTAAACTCTAAAAAAATCTAAGAAATGGCAATTCTTATGGATTTACAACTGCCAAATAAAGGCTCGGAAAACAACTGGCAGCCCCGTTTTTCAGATCGTCACGCTCCGGTCTCAAGTGTTTCATTTCGGATCGCTTGCACAGTCGTAGCAACAATTATATGTGGCGCAGACAAGCAGAAATGCTGATGAAGTTTATGCGATAGTTCACCCTCCCAATTACACCCGTTTCACATTCTAATCTGGTAGGACTATTTTCTGGTGGAGGATGCATGCTCCAGGGCAGCAGAAACTAGTGTACCCTGACTATTGTCATTGCTTTTTCCAGTGCAATACCGCGCAGTTTACCGGTACACAGCTGTAATTTATTTAGGGCAACTTAAAGCTCTGATTAATTTATCTCGTATGACACAATTGAAATAAGTGAAGCGATATGTGCCGTCCCATGGCAATTAAACATCTTTGAAGAACCTGAATCGCCACGTGGGCCGTGGCGAGGTGAAAAGTATGTTCTGTGTAATCTAGTAACTCCTGTATAGCCTAAAACTGTGGAGAGTGCTGTTAGTGTCAGTTGTGAAGGTTTATTTAAACTGCAGACAATGAAAAAGTTCATACAGTTTTGCAAAATGACAACGCCCCTTCTTTTGTTGCTTAAAGGTAATAGGGCCATAGCATGTACACTATGAACTTCATTCCCAAACAATAAAAGCGAATAGCGCCACCCTAAGTGTTATGTGCCTTCTGTCTCACATTGACTGTTAAAAATGTTTAGTGTGGGATGTTAAGGTCAGCAAGGGAACTTATTTCTCGAGAAATATAAAGTATTAAGCACCACGATGTCAGTGCTTTCATTGCTGTTCAAGCATTATCGGGTCTTCTAGTTAAAAAACGAATAAATGCAACATGCATATTGGACGTCGCAACCCTCATGATGTATTTAGTAGTCCGAATTACAAAGGATTTTAGATTTAGATCAGAAGACAGTTTTTATTCCACTGAAGGAATGACATCATGCCAATGAGTCTTGCATTTGGTGCTATATTTGTTTTTCTTTATTTCAGTTGGAATGTATATGCATCGTCAGCGATATCGCTTGACATGTTTTAGACTAAATCTTTTCCCAATTTAGGAAAATTCGTAATCGCCAATAACCTTGTGGTTGTTACCAACAACATGCTTAGAAGGAACGCATCTTTAACATACGATAAGATACGAGGTTCTTAAATGCATATCTAAGCCTGGGGGTACAATCCGACCTCATATCTCGTCAGGAAGTTTCCGGAAATTACCACAAGGTTTCTTAAGATGAATGTAAGTTTGTTTGTACGGGAGAAAGAGGCAATTCAAACAGATCAATTATGCAGCATAAGAGTGATTTCAGCAAGAAGCACTGTATCAGGGAGCCCTGCCGCTCGACACACATGAAATATCAAACGCAATAATTACTAGGATGATTTAACTTCTGGTAGTCGACTGAAATATGTTTTCTAATCTACATATAAGCTCTTTGACGATTCAGTCTACTACCACTACTACCTTCACCAGAAACGTTCATAATCATTATCTTATCTACGCTCAATCAGCCTCGTCAATATTCAAACTTCACTTCACTTTATTCACCTTGAGGATTGCCTGGGGGGTATTACATAAGGGGTGGGTAATATATCTAATAAATTAATACAAGTCACTGTCTTATACTATAAGCGTTTACAGCATTTGTGTATAATAATTGGCGCGTAATAGCGACTACATCTACGGGGAGGGCATTCCAGTCTACAACAGTGCGGGGGAAAAGGTACCTGAAGAATTTGTAGTTAAAGAAAGAAGCCGGGCACTCTGAGACAGATGCGCAGTGCAGTGACATATGCCGGTCCGATAAGTAATGTAAGGTGCTTGATTTAGAGTGCTATGGTAAAACTAGTGAAGTAAAAAGAGGCTGGTGATGCGGCGGTGAGAGTTGAGGCTATCTCGACCGGAGTTTGTGTTCAGGGATGAAATGCTGATGTTATACAAATATGAAATTGGACTAAGCCAATGACGTGGTTTTCAATAGACACGCGTACATTTTTAGGCGTTTATGGTGCAGGTTTCAGATCGGAATGGGATACTCAAGTTTAGGTCTCATGAGGGTTTTGTAGGCCAGCAGTCTCACGTGTTGAGGCCCATGTCGAAGATGACGATTTATGAATCCTAGACATGTGTTGGCCGATGATATGATTGCGGTAGTGTGTCTTAACCAACAAAGGTAAATGTAGGGGGTGATACCAAGATGCTTGAATGAATGGACGCTTTCTATAGGTGAGTTAGCAACTGCACATGAAAAAACGAAAGGGTTGTGTTGACGATGAACTAAGACAAATTTGTATTTGTTAGCGTTTAACGTCATTAACCAGAGGCCACACCATTCATGGACGCGTTCAAGGTCGCCTTGAAGGGCGACTTGACCCGAAGTGTTAGTCATAGTAGGATAAATTAGACAGTTATCGGTGAAGATACGGATTTTACACGATACTTGGAGTGCCAGACTTCATAAGCTGCTTTTTTCACTGCTGATTCTCTTACTTTTAATTTTTCACTGCTGATTCGTATTCGCAAATAACCTTGTATATGACACCAAGAACTTGCCTAGCTGGAGTATTTCTAGCATTTGCAAGATACGAGGCTCCTGAATGCATATCTGGGGTGCATGTCGCCCTTTAATATCACCAGCAAGTTTCTGTAAATCATCTACAAGGTTTCGTATGATAAATGTAAATTTGCTTGTATGGGAGAAACAGGGAATTTAAACAGTTGAATTATGCAGCATAAGAATGATGTCAGCAAGACGCAAGCATCAAGAAGCACTGTCGCTCGATGCCCACAGGCTATCAAACACAATAATTATTTGGGATGATTTACTATTCTAGCAGTGCAATGAAATGCCTTTCATTATACATATAAACTCTTTCATTAATAACTCTATTACCACTACTTCACCAGAAATGTTCAGAATCATTATCATGTCTATGCCAAATCATCTTGACCAATATTCGTCTTCATCAACTGCTTTTTACTGCTAATTATGTGCGGGAAAGAGGTGTCCATATGACGACCGAATGCCCACGACTATTCGTTAACTTAAACATATATGTTATACTATTAACTGCGAAACGCTTCATCTGGGAACATTGCAAATACCCGCATATATTTTTGCATAGGTCAGCGGTAAACAAGGCCCGTATGCGCGGCAAACTGCGATGGGATTAGAGGATGCCTATATACATTTATATGAGCTGTTATTTCTGCTTTTCGTAGAAGACTAGCTCTCACATTTTCTGCGTAGCTTCATAATGCATACAGTTCGCATGTTCAATAAAATATTGTTAGATGAAACTTTATGATTACAAGCGCCCATTAAGATGTGCAGCGTGCATAGATTTCCTCGCAAAAATACAGATGTCAGCATATAAAAAATACTGAATTCTGCCTGTGACGTGCAGAACAGTGTAGCCAGTGTTTTATAATAGTGAAATGCCCGTAAATCTTCAAACAGGGAGCACTGTCCATATATTACCGGAAGTTTTACGTATGTTTCAAATGCGACATACTTTCCGTATTTTTACCTGCAATTCCTCCCTATAATGACGGAAAACCTCCGTATAATGGCGGAAATTTTTTACAGTGTGACTGCATAAAATTAACAATAAAATCTATTATTGCAGCTATAGGGAGAAGGCTAGCTCTGACGTATTGTACGTATTTTTATAATACGTACAGTTTGCCTGTGAGATGAAATATTGTTAGATGAATCTTTGTGAGTAGAACTGCTCATGCAAACAGGGTGTATAGTTTTCCACGAAAAATGCGGATGTTCGCATAACAAATATACAAAATTATGCCTGTTCCATGCAGAACCATCTCGCCACTGTATAATACAGTGAAATATCCGTAAAAATTAAAACGGGGAGAACTTCCGTACATTACGCAAGCTTGTGCAATATGTTAAAAATACAACATACTTGCAGTATTTTTACCAGCAATCCCTTTCTATAATGACTGAAATCCCCTGTATAATGACGGAAGTTTCTTACAGTGTATGAGTGAACGATTTTTATTGTTTATTCTGCGGGAGAGATTCCTTCCTATGCTGCACGAAAGCAAAGATGAAATCACAGAAACATGGGGGCCTTCCTAATTATGATTTTATTCTTTTTACAGACAACAGGACAATCGGATTTGACGTGAGTAAACTTTATTTTTTTTATTTGGACGGCCATCCGGTATCAAGAAATTCGGCGATTGTGCTACGATGGCATAAGTAATTGTAGAACTTCGTGTAAGTTTATTCCGAATACATAATGGTCGACAACCGCTTATATTATGAAGTAGCTTTGTTTTTTTTTTCTATACGATGAACAAGAGCTGCCAAAGAAACCAAAGGGGTCAGATTTTGCTATAAATATAAAGGGCGAACTGACATTTGAGCTGAAAAATGCATATCGTCTATTTATAAGGAGTTCCAGACTTTATAGACTTTGCAGGAAAGTGACATTTCTGACTTGCAGATATATTTGTCCAGCTACATGAATCACAACGTACAATAATGGGTAGGTCTTGATTCTAGTCTTATTTCAGACGTCGACGTAATCTTACCTCAGGAAGCGAGAGGCCAGACTGGCTAAGAAAATCTGCAATTCGTCGAGAGCTTGTTGCATCATTCTTCATTTCTGTATAAGATTGCTTGCCCATATGTAGCAGTACACCATATGCTGTAGTACTTGTAGTATTCCTGCATATTTGTTGTGCCTGAGCCTCCAACTCGCACGTGGTATGTTTCGTCTTACAAAAAAGCTACGGTTGAATTTAATTGTTCTACCACCAATTGACTTGCTCGTCGTTCCGCCACGAGGTAGCACGAGGTAATGTATTACAAGCCTGTTCACTTTCATCCTTCTTTCATAAGCGGTGTTAAGCAATGCCCCCTAATAATCTCTCTGCTGCTCATGGCCCACTCATATTTGCCAGAAGGTACAACTCCTGAAAAGGTTTTCCTTCTTCTGCGTTCATTATTTAGTACGAGCATGCAAGTCTTTTAAAATTCAAAGATCTGTTAAACCAGCTACCTGATAGAGTGCTTATGACTGATCATGCTTATTTGTGCAGTGCCATTGAACAGTACATATGGACGCAGTGCATGTTTTCAACAGTTGAAGCATCAGAAAAGATACTTGTTCTTTAGTTGTGCCCTGTGCTTTCGGTTGGTGTTATTATCACTTGTTATATTTTGCATTTGCATGCCCCATTATGAAATAACTATTGAAATTTTAATGGTTAAATATATGGTGCTGAACTAAATCTAAGTGCAATAGCATTTTTACCTGTTATTCTAATCGAAAATACTCTCACGGCTGCCAATCCAACCCCTCACCTTGTGCGAGCACCAGGTTGCCATATGAATGGGGTAGGTGAATAAATTGAAGAACAATTTCGTTGTCAAGAGATTTGTGGTTTTTCTTCCCTCTGGGTAGGTAAAAATAGCAATATATAAATGTGTCATTGCAAAATAGATGCTTGCGACCCTCCATTGACGAAACTGCCTATTGCATATAGTTTAAATGCCGATTTTTTTAAAGTGTTTAGGGTGAAATGTTCTTGCAGGTAGCATGATACTTCATTACTTTTGAACGCAGTAATCGCAGAGGATATTATTCTGTCGGTTTACACGCTAATAAACGCGATTACAAGCTTATTAGAAATTGTTATAAAAATATGTAAGGCATGAATATTTCTGCACACTTGATTAGTTGTGGACTTGCCAGAATTATGTGTACTTAAAAGATGGAAAGATTCACAGGAAGGAATGCAAATGGCTGGCTTTGCCGCAGAGTTTTTTCTACTTTTTCTTACCGTGTCTTCTACTGTTTAATCGACATACGAACAAGCTGTTTGCCGGCTTTTCGCACTGTTGCAGAAGTTTTACAGGACGATGCAGGAGGGTGCGGTGTCACTGTGCCACTATAGCAAGCTAATAATGCTGTCTAGCTGTATGGTTATATACCGTTCAAAAGAAGTGTTAATACCAGTACAGTATGGATACAACATCCGTAGGTTATTCAAGGTTTATTGGTTTCTGTGCCACAAAAATGTGCCATAAAAAGGGATACAATTTGACGTGCATGAAACATTCGAAAATAAATTGACGACGCTGTTTATTCCAGCCAATGAGTTATTGCTATCGTAGTAAATTTATTACGGTAGTTTGCACGTTTCGCATCTAAACTTAGTAAATAATGTAAGATAAACTTTCAAGATGCGTCGTCTGAATACTGACGAGAAAGAATGCAATGAAACAGTCCCGCCTTCAGCACAGCGTTGAAGCTTCGGGTACTTTGCTTTCTCGTTTATTGCCCTTGCCGAGTTTACAAATATTTAGGCTGCTCTATAGGCGCGATTTTTACAGCCCCCTCAAGAACAGAAAATTGTTACTACCCAAAAATACATGTCATTTCCTGGGAATCGATTCCCTGATAGTATCGACAACCGGGAATGCTTCAGACATATTTATAGCAGCTTGAAATGAATAAATTTGAATACTTTGTGCCTTCACGTATGGCTGGTTTATTTTAGATAAGCTTATATTTTTGACATTACGACAAGAAAACTCCGCAAATACCTCGTATTAGCAGTAAAGTTTCCATAAGGTATTGTTGGGCGCGAACGACAATGGGTCTGTTTGGCAGCTTGACAAACACTATTTTGACAACGTTGGTACAGGAATAGACGCAGACAGCCCAGAGAAATCAGAATATTCAAAGCCACTAAAATAGTGAAAAAAGGAAGGTATGTCCGCCAAAAATCTCGCAACTCCTACTCACAAAAACAGTGTGCAGTAAAAGGGTGATACTGTGAAAAAAGACGTACAAAACGGTGAATCACTGTTCAATACCGCGTGTGATGCCGGCAAATAAAGTCTATTCCCTCGTGCAAACAACTGGCGGAGCTTCATAAAAATTTTTTTTTCTGCTATGAAGTTGGATACTTTTGTAAAAATGCTTGCAATGAAAATAATTCTGCATGCGGAGAAAATGGAAACATTTGGTAACATCGGCAAAAATCAAGGCTTTTCTAGTAGTCAACCTTCAGTTGAACTATCACGTCCTGTCTGCTCAAAGGTAACTTAAGAAGTGGACAGAAAGTAAGAAATAAAATACTGACATTGAGTATTGTTTGAATTCCTGCATATTGGAAACAACATTGTCTACATCAGGCAGATCGAACTCCAAGATGAAGAGCCCACTATACCCGCTCTGCCATCGCTGTAGTCTTGCAAAGTAGACGCGCAGGTACTTATCGAAGCTCTTTGAGCTGAAACCGGAGCACAAGCCTTGCGCAGATGTATAGGCGCATAAGAATGTGCGCCAGACAAAAATTTCCCCCGCACCAATCCTCGAGCGCCGCGTATTTACCTGTTGCAACAGTTGGAATGTACACTTGCGCTTCCATACTGCAAGTTCTTGCTTCATGGAGTTTTACTACGGGATTCGCTAAGAAGCCCACGTAAATGTTCACCCCCCTTAAGATACACAGGGATACATATGTCCCAAAAGATAACATATAAGCTATCACAAATGTGTTTTCGACAAGTCTTTCTTTATTGTTTCATAGGCCCAAATAAAGAAACAAATACAATACATCGTTAATTTATTGGCTCATTCGCTTATGCATCTGAGAGGGTTAATTATGTTATATACACGCGAGCTGACGTACAAGGCCAGGGATTGCGTTTACCTGACTGGAACCCACGGGAGTTGCGTCGTCCAGTTCAGCACTCTTCAGTGCTGGATGCACATCGACTCTTTCATAAATTTTCTTTCTTTCTTACTTTCTTTCATCTAGCATGATAGATCGTTTCTTTATACCAAGCAATTTTGCCCAGTGTGTCCCACAGTCTGATGTGATAACATTACCTTCATTGTCTGCTTATATTTCCAATCATAGGCCAGCCATGCTTCAGGTCTGCTTCCCTCCTTCCTCATTAGCAAAACCTTGGCGCCTCGCGATCGGCATTCTAGATGACGCGCGCTCGCGCTCTTCTTTCTCAAGAGTCTTGCGCGCGTGTCTTTCTGGATTTGACCCAGAGTTGTGGGACGCGCTCAAAGTGCAGTGGTACCGGCATTGTTCGGTTTTAGGACGCACCCTCAGGCGACGTATGTCAGAAGAACTCGTGGATGCAGCCACGGAGCTCCATATTGCCCTTCGCGTCAGTCAACAGACTCGGCTGATTCGGTTATGGCATCTTTTGGCAGGCTTGCAGTGCCTCATCGCAGTCTAGTTTTTACCAGCTGCTGCTTGGCCATGCAGTCGTAATCCACCTGTACACTCTCAAATTTTGTGTTTCGCAAGAAACTTGCTCTTCAGACTGCCGAATGCATTAGGTTCTGCGGCCAGAAGAGTATTTCCTGTTATGTCACCTCAAGCACGTGATTTTTCACTCTTTGTAACACATTTTGAAACATGGCACATTAGCCTATGATAGAAAATCTTGGTATTCTAAGATATTTAAACGGGCAGAGATATAAGGTTTAGTGGACCGTGTTTACTCTGCAGAAGATATGGCCGGCACATCCAGTAGGGCGGAACGTAGCGGCGTAGGCCACTACGTCGTCTCTTCCGTCTGGTTAGTGGTCATCGTCTTTGTCCCTCTCGTGGCACTGTTACATAACCCCCGGCGGCAAAAGCGCCGACATTGTGTCTTCTAGATTGTGGCCGCATGATATGGCTCACAGACGACCCACGTGGACAATATCAGTTGACGTGGACAAAGGAGAAGCATCGGCTGTAGCTACTTCATAAGTGACATCACTGAGCTGTCGGACGACGCGGTAAGGGCCGGAGTATCGCGACAGCAGTTTTCCCGATAGGCCGACACGCCTTGAAGGAGACCAAAGGAGGACGACGTCACCGGCAGAGAATTGGACAGAAAGATGGCGGTTGTTGTAAAGAGACTTACGTCTTGTTTGCGACTCAGAAAGGCGATGTACGTCAATCTGACGTGCCTGGGTGGCCTTAGCTATGGCATCGCGAGCGTACTCCAACGGGGACTCGAGAGCAGTTGGCAGGAGTGTTCGAAAGGCAATTTCGGGTCATGACCAAAAAGGAGACAAAAGGGGGAGTAGAGAACGGTCTCGCGACGTGACGAGTTATACGCGAACATCACAAATGGAAGCGCGGCGTCTCAGTCACGATGCTCTGAGTAGACAAACATGGAGATCACATCTCTAAGTGTTCAGTTCAGGCGTTAAGCGAGGCCGTTCGGATGATGGTGGCATGCTGTCGTGAACTTGTCTTTCGCGGCACAAGAGTGAAGTAGATCTTCAATAACCCGAGGTAAAAAGTAGCGGCCCCTGTATGTGAGAAGCTGGCGTGGAGCTCCGTGGTGTAAGATGACGTCAGGAAGTCTGCGACGTTGGTAGCACAACTAGTCTGGATGGCTCGTGTGACGGCATAGTGGTTTGATTAATCCGTTGCAAAGGCGATGTACTTATTTCAGCTCTGGAGGCAGGGAAAGCGTCCAACAGGTCGAGGTCAATTGACTGGAAGGTCGCGGCCGGAGGCAAAGCAGTCTTGGCATGTTGGCATGGTTCGCAAACAGGGGCATAATGTCACAAGGTACGGTAGAGTCCAGGCCAGAAAAATAGTCAGCGAACACGGTCGTAGGTCCCTGAAACACTCAGGTGGCCATCGGTGCGGACATCATGGAATTGTGCGAGTACATTTGCCCGGAGATTAAAAGGAACGATTATCAGCAGTTCCTGTCATTTTGTGTGCACATTTGGGCGGTATAGGATGCCGTCCAAAATGAGGAACAAGCTAAGGAAGGGGTCTGGCGGGTCCGAACGGAGGAAGGGATGAGGTCGCACAAGGATGCATCCCATGCTTACTCCTCGCCGATGTGGTGGAAAGCGGAGAGCGTGAATATTCCAACAGTTCGATATCGACGGGGTGCTGATGCAAACAGTCGGAATCCTGGTGTAGCCTACCGGACACGTACACCATTTTCTGGGTGAATTCTAGAAGACGTAGTGCCCAGCGACCTAGACGACCCATAGGATCCTAAGTGTCGAGAGCCAACAGAGAGCGTGATGGTCCGTGGTAATAGTGAAAGGTCGACCGTATAAGTAAAGCCAGAATTTCCTCACTGCTCAGAGGAGTCCGAGGCACTCACGCTCTGTAATGGAGTAATTGCCTTCAGCGTGTGGAATGCAGCCGACTTGCGTACGCAATAACTTTGTGACGCCCACCTTGACACTGATCTAACAACGCGCCAATTCCATAGCCACTAGCATATGTATGGACCTCAGTTGGGGAAGCTGGGTCGAAGTGAGCGAGAATGGGTTAAAAGAATTTTATTTTTTATTTACAATACTGCTATCCTATGAATTGGGACATAGCAGGAGTGGTATAGAAGATTATACATAAACAATAATAGGAAAGTGCATGATTACAAATATGAGTGCGAAGATTTACAGAGAAAATAGTACAGTATCATAAAGAAAATACATGATTAGGCAATTATCGCACAAAATCATATACAGACATCTCACGTAATGTGCCATCTAAATCGTTCCACAATTCGATTGTGAAAGGAAAAAATGAAAATTTGAAGCTGTCTAAAAATGCCATAAACGGCACGATGTTAAGCGGGTTGGTATGGCCAGTGACACTTGCTGAAGAAATGGCAAAAGAAAAGGGAGCGTCAACATAAATACGCTCGTTGATAATCTTGTGAAGTAGGATAATGCGATCATTATATGCATCTGCGCTGAAGTGTGACGAGTGATAACGTGCGGTTGTGAACTGTTGGCGGGAAGTGACGGTCATAACGCTTGTATATAAATCTTATAGCTTTTTTTGCACATTTTCAAGTTTAATGATGTCTTTGGCGAAGTGTGGCGACCAGACCGTCAGTGAATATTCAAGTACAGGCCCTACTAAAGATTTGTACTCCGTCAGCTTGCATTTTCTGGTTGCATCTCTTAAGGTACGTTTTAAGAAGCCGAGTTTCCTGAGTGCCTTGGAGCAAGTTAAATCTACATGCTTAGACCAATTCAAGTTTGAACCGAATGTTACACCTAGGTACTTCAACTCTTTCACCTGCGTTAGTTGATGTGTGTTGCTAGTGTACGAAAAAAGAAAAGAATTTTTCTTATTAGTCAATGTCGTCGATACAGTTTATCTCAAGTTTAACCTCATATTCCATGTGTTGCTTTATTCACAGAATGAAGAAAACACATTATTTAGAGTAAGCTGGTCGCATGCATTATTTATATTTGAATACAGAACGCAGTCATCTGCATATAAACAGAATTTAACGATCGTGTTATTAGTTATTTGGACGACGTCATTAATGTAAATGGGAAATAAAAGTTGCCCTAGAACTGATCCCTGCGGGACGCCAGATGTTATATAGACAGAAGTTGATTGAGAATGATTAAATGTGACAAACTGTGATCTTAATAACAAGTAGTCCTTAATCCAGCCTAGTAGTCGGACGCCATGAGTTGCTTCGAAAAAGGCACCGAGTTTAGTAATGAGCTTACTATGACAAACGAAATCGAATGCTTTTGAGTATTCGATAAAAATGGCGTTCATCAGACCGCGATGCTTTAGGCATGATGCAATCTCGTGTGTGAATTCAATTAACTGCGTGAGAATAGAAAACCCCGCCCGGAAACCATGCTGATTATTAGACAGAAGATTATTCGTATACAAGTACAAGACAATATGTTTATGATTAATGTGTACTAATACCTTGGAGCAAGTGCATATTAACGAAATCGATCTATAATTGGAGAGACCTTGTTTGTTACCAGACTTAAGTACTCGTACTATATTAGCTATTTTCCAGGTTTGTGGAACAGTGTCAGTTTGAAGGGATTTTTGGAAAATGATAGTGAAGTACCGGGCACACCACTCAGAACATTTAGAAACACGTTAGGTATGCTGTCGGCTCCAGCACTTTTGGTCTTGTCAATTGGCAACAAAGGTTCAGGACTCCGTTATAACTTATATCCAACTTCGGAAATGATGGAAATTCAGTGACTAGACTAAACATCGGCCTAGTGTCGTTGTCGCTGTCAAATACCGATTTAAAATATTTATTAAAAGCTTCAGAGTTAACAGGAGGGTTAGAACATGGTTTACCAATAATAACAAAGGATGAAGAACAGCCACCAGACGGAGTAATTGTTTTTCAGAATTTGTGTGGGTTGATTTGCATGAATGTTGTCATTATCTTCTCAAAACAAAATTTCCTAGCGTCGTGCACTTTGGTTCGTAGAGCTGTTTTCAAGGAAGCTAGAAGCGCACCATCACTTATATGCTGTGACTTACATCGCTTGTGAAGTCTCTTTATGCGACGAACAAGTTGGATAACTTACCTGCTGAGCCAGATAGGTTTGGGATTTCATTTAACACACTTCTTGGGTACAAAGCTACACAGAAAGTCATGCACAACTTTATAAAATCGCTCGACCAACATGTCAATATTACAGGGTTCACTACGAAGTAAAAAATCAAAATGTGACGCCAAAGCACAAAGTATTATGACATCATGAGCACAAGTGAAGTCAGTAATCATCCTGTATTCTGGTCTTTTTCGTGTAAGTGCAATATTCAATTTAAGAACGACTGCCTTGTGATCAGACAGACCATCACCGGCCTCACCTTCGAACCCACATTTAACCAACTGCACATTAAAAACCACAAGATCCAGCAATGAGTCACCACGCGTAGGAGAGTGGACAACTTGTGAATACTCGAAACTGCTACGTCAATCAGCAAGTCACACTGTACATTTTCGCGACTAGTCGATACGAGTGAAGCCCAATTTATGAATGGGAAATTGAAGTCCCCATACAAAATCATTTTGTAGTTATCTAATCTATGGGCTGCGATATAATCATTCAGAGCAGGAAGCACATTGTAATCGTCATATGGAGAACGATATATAACACCTGTAACCAACGTTGAGAAGGAAATATTAACTTTTCACCAAACTGCCTCAGTTTCTGGAAGCTCGGGTCGATAAATTCGATGCCGTCTTTAATAAATAAGGCCGCACCGCCACCGCGACCGGCCGATCTATCTTTTCTCAAGACGCAATAACCAGGTAGTACAAATTCTTCATCTAAGATTCAGTTATTGAGCCGAGTTTCGGTCACAGATATTATAGAAGGGTGGTGAGTTTCTATGAGCCAGTTAAAATGAACAATTTTGTTCAGTAAGCTGCGAGAATTTACATTAAAAGCGTTAGGCAATGTATGTGAGTTCGAGCATTTTCGTTCGGTAATCTGGTCTCACACTGGTCACGTCAGTCCCGGTGAAGCCATTCAACATCTTGGTTGTTCGCATGCCTCACACGCATGTTAGACTGCGAATCCCACGTATAAGCGGCACGATCGATAAAACGTTTACCGTGGACCAGCTTAATCCTTGCCCCATTGCGCTTTTCTTCTTGCGCTGATCGCCATAGCAATGTCCATTTTTTGCGCCGTTTCCCGAGAGAAGTCGTCAGAGACACTGTAATTGATCCTTTTCAGTTTGCTGCATTGTTTGAATATGGCTGACTTTTCATTATAGACATATAACTTCATAATTACTGGTCTGTGTCCTTCTTTTTTCCTATGAACAATCCTGTGAATGCGCTCCACCAGAGAAATAGCCACGCCAAGGGTACCAGAAAATATTCCTTTGAACACTTTTTCTTCAATATCCTGTCTTGTTTCTTTAATGCTCTCCGGAACACCGAAAACAATCAGTTTATTTCTTCACGCTCTGTCTTCCAATTCAATCAGTCTTTGTTGGTGTTGGTCTACTATGCGATGAAGATGTTGAACAGTACTTTCAAGGGTGGTTAACTTACCGCACAGCTCGGAGAAAGATTGTAGTTTTAGTTCAATGCCAGCTAGTCTAGCTTCCATCTGCGTCTGCTTGTCCAGGATTTGCTGCAATAACACCTCTGTTGTTGGACCCGGATTGGTTTCAACGTCCCCGGATAGCATAAGCGAAAGACGTGACCATAACACACTGAACGCTTTAAAAATGTTTACTGGGACCGGCAGTATTGCAAGAAAAGGATCATTTGAGCAAAAATGTGATACAGAAGTGTAATATCCAAACTGCACGATAATCCGCGCAGGTTTGAACGACATGTTCCACGCTGTACCACCGCTCCCACTGCAGACGGGTCGATGCAGGGGCGCTTTTACACGTCCGGCGTCTGGTGACGTGACCCTGCCGGGGTGTATACAAAGGCTTTCCTCGGTGATGTCACAGTGAATGATGAATGATGATTCAGGCAAGGCAGCAAGTCCGTAGGTCATTCCTTGCGAGGCAGTCATAAGCGGCACAATCTGCAAGATAATCCACGCATGTTTGAACATGTTCAACGCCGCACTGCCGCTCCCACTGGGCTTTTTCTAATCACCAAGCTTTTTCTAATCAACAAAGTTATGTCATCCCGTATATCCGGATTGCAATCCGAAATTATCATTTCAGCAGTGTGTGTGTAAGTTGTACTTTACGCTTTTCTGACGAAATTTACATTTAAACCATAAGTTAGTTGAATAAGGCACTTGCGCTGTGCGGACGGCCTTGAAGAATGCGAATATATGCTGCACTTTTCCCTACTTGCGTGCGCGCATGACGCACGCCGTTTCTGGTGACGGAGCTTGCGTAGCGTAGTGTAATATCCGATGGGGTGTTGGTACTTCTATAACCTCTGCACGAGCTTCGCCGTATATCCAGTCTGACAGGGAGGAACGGGCGCGGACATCTTTTCATACGCTTTCATTTTCATTTAATAATTATTTTATTCGCTTCAGTAAACAATAAAATAAATTTCTCGTATGCTGTCTCTGTTGCCGTTGTTGGCTTCTTATGATATGAATAAAAAAACTTTGGCCCCTCAGTTTTCTTTCTTATCGTTAATGTATATATTACCGTGGGGTATTCTTGTAAATGAGCCGTTACACTCAGAATTCCAAGCCAAGGAGTTGGACGTGGCAATAATAAGCAGCGTCAAGGGGGCGATGATCAAAGCGAAATTATGGATGAAACGACGGAGATAGGAAGACAAACCGATAAAGCTCTGTTGTTTCTTTAGAGCCGTGGGCATGGTGAACTCTACAATGCGATTTGAGCTCTACAGACGCGATTCGGCACCTGTAGAAAAAAACCACAATATCATCCTAAGAATCAAAGGCATGTGTGACTTTTCTGCATGGTCACCTTCAGCCATTGGCACTTGCCACTACCCGGAGCGCACATCCAGCGGAGAGAACTGAGGTCCTGGCAGGCATTCTAGAGCGTCATCGATGCGCGGTAAATGATAAACTTCCTCACGGGTAACGTTGTTTAGTCGGAGGTAATCGACTCAAAATCTGATTCAGCCATACTTTTTCCGCACCGGTAAGAGCGGAGACGACCACTCACTGTGGAATGGCTGGATCACACATCGTTTGAGCATGTCTTCAACATCTTCGTCAATGACACGGCGTTAGACTGCGGAAGGACAGTATGAACGCTGGCGCAGCGGTGCACTGTGACCGGTGTCAGTAGGGTAAAGAACCGCTGTTGCGCTTCAGAGGAAAGGCCAGCCGATGTCGAAAGAAGCGAGGGAACCTTGTTTCTTTGTCATGTTATCATGGTCAATTTTCTATGTCATGTTACTCATGGCAGAGAACGTTGAATGTAACAAAATATAGTACATCCTCAATAATAACATGAGTGGTACATGCGGCCGAAGGTTTGACTTACTGGAAGCATGCCGTGCATAGTGAAGAATCGAGAACAGAAATATTAACTTGTTGAGTTTTCGGCACGTCTTATGACAGAAACGGCAGCCCCTGTTTCGACAAAAGCGCTTGGCGCCACGCTTGCGACAAAAACTGCGATTTTGTTAGGAGGAGAAAGATGAGGCCTTCGCAATATTGACGACGACACAGTCTTGCCTCGGCAACTTTGGCTATCAGTTTACTTCTTGAACAGAAATGGATCGGCAAACTATCAGTCAACTGCAACGGTGGCGATGAGAAGGAGACTGACATGAGCTGAAGGCGGAGCACCGTAAAATACAGCATGATCTGTCAGGGATACAACTGTGCGAAGGTTGCTGGGAAGGTAGCTAAGTTTCGGTGCATGTTGAGGAAAATAACGTACATGGCGGCGACAGAAACGCGCAAGAAATCCACGAAAAACCGCAGGCGAAACAGATGGGGTGGTTATTATGAGTACGCCATTGGTTCATATTATGGGTGGAAGGTGGCAACCGTACGCAAAAGGGCCTACCGGGCATGACAACTCGTATGAACTGGTGGCTGGTGGGGAAGTAGTAGGCATTGGTCACGCATGAGTTCACTTGAGAGCGGCAGCGTAAGTCAGAGGTGGAGTTAAGGCATATTCACACCGAAAGCGGAGCGTCTAAGCGGACAAGCGGATTTTCAAAACGCCGAGGCGGCGAGCGGCCGCGCCTGTTCAGACCGGCCGTATTGTCTGGCTATCCGCGCCGCGGGGAAGGCGGGGCATCTCGCAATTTCTTTAACAATTTCAGGGACGTGCCGCCATGTCACGGCACTTTGGGTTTGTGCGCACACTTTCGATATTTTTTTCTTCGTGGGTCGGCACGCTCCCGTCCACTATTTACTTCTGCAAAATGATGAGCTCAGACGAAGAAGACGAGATCGTTGGCATTTTACTCGCCACTCGTCTAGTCAATTTTTAAGATTTATTACAGCGCAACACAAGACAAGGACAAAAGATGGTATAAAACGACGACACGGCGCCATGTCGTCGTTTTATACCTTCTTTTGTCCTTGTCTTGTGTTGCGCTGTAACAAAGCTTACTATGAATCCCAACCAACTGGCCCAACTTGCCGTTTTGGCGCTTTTGAATAAAAAAAGCGAAAAGCCCAGAGAAAGATATTCGTTTACATTCCTTCACCAGCGCTTCCGCAGTGTCAGGTTCTCATTGGCTGCGGCCAAAGCGGCCAACTTATCCGCGCGGAAAAAATCGGTCCGGGCGCGATCCGGCCAAGCGGCTGCGTATTTTCCGCAAAGCGGAAAATCCGCGGCCGCTTGGCCGGATCCGCTTGTCCGCTTGTCCGCTCAGCCTTCGGTGTGAACGTGCCTTTACAGGTGGTGGTTGAAGGGAGGCGGGAGCGCCTAACCAACTTGCGCCTGGATCACACGAGCGAGCGATGGGCCTAAAGTGGAAGCAGGTTCATTAACAATGCCACAAGAGACTGTCTAACTGTTCTCTAGGTACAACCTCCCCTCAAGTGAGAATTCAAGTTTTAGCAATAATTAGGTGTTGTTTTTCAAAAGAATTCCGCAGTTTTACAATTGACTTGGGAAATGCGTGCTGCACTAGGCCCAAATAGGGAAGCCTCTTCAAACTATGGATTTCCTGTCTGACATAAAGCGCGATGTTTCGCTGATGTTGTGTATGTAATAATTAGCTTAACTGAAATATGACTTTTAGAGATACATAGCGGTTCTCTTATGGTGAGGTTCTACGAGATGAAATACGGTAAGAGAAATGGACGTGTTGCAAAATTCTTGGCTGCCATGACAGTATGACATACCTCCTCATTCACTGACTATAAGCACTCTACCAGAGCTGCGTGTGCTTTCTTTGGAAAGTTTGTTTGTGATCAGGATATTAACTAACATTTCACTCGAGTACGAGATTGGTGTCTAGTTTCAACTCATCCATTCATAATTTTGGTAGATACGCTTCCCTTGCACAGTGAGAAAAAATTTGTGAACCAAATGTACTCACGAGGAGCGGCTTGTGTGGTAGCTACTTAGTTTACAAGTGTCGCAAGTTCCGTGTTCTTGGGCCGCAGTAGCATATACCTATTGTAATTCAGGAATAATAGGTACAGCTATTCAGTTTCTTTTATGACATTTGTGACATTTGTTCAGTGTATAAATGAACGCCTGTCACACAATAACAATGAATGACTGCAGCTGAACACGGTGCATGATCTCTTCAAAATATTTCTCACAAAAGAAATATAACGGATATGCACCAGCTCCGTGTGACCACTGTTACTATTGTAGGCTTACATCTATTGTGGATTATGCTATATAAATGAAAGTGCGTTTGCATACTAAAAGTCGGACAATATCAATAGGAGCAGAGTGATGCGGCCTCATTTTCATAAGTGCACTATTAGCGCAAGCAGGACTGTTGGCGGATGTATCCTGTCTTGAGATGAAATATAGTAGTATCTTGAATGATTGTCAAGAACTTGAAACTTAGGTTTCATTTTGACGTAGAAAATATTTCTTTTTCTTAATTTCAGGGCTTTCGTCACATTCATAGACATTCCAGAAAGCCCGATAATATCCAGCATTAATATCACTGAGCACACTGGTAAGATCTTAAGGTATAATTTCAATGGTGAACTTTGTTCGTACAATGGGACGACTTCGCGTCGTATGTGAGTGTACTGCTCAACCAAAGTACTTGTTTACACTAAAGCAAATGGCTTTTTCCAGCAAGTATTTATTAAGTAGGCAACATTCAGGCCTAATGTAAAAAAAACTATAAGAAGAAATTGTCATGTATCCTTTATTGCTATTCCTTGTTATTGTAATATTGTGTTGTATACTATTGTAGACATTCAAAACTTCAAGTTTCAGCCGTATTGCGTTCCAACAATAAGACAACTTCCTTTTACTATATTAATTTACGTCGTGATAAATGTAGCACTTTCATTTTAGTGGATTAAATAATACTTCACAAAATATCTACTGCCTACACTTTCAGTTTTCTATCTGTTACGCATCATTTTCTAAGCAACTATCAGTAGATGTCTGCGATTAGGCAGGCGTAGGAAAGTAAGCCTGATGTAGAATAGCAAACACGTAAATGGTACATTTCGACCCGCCATGGTTGCTTAGTGGCTATGATGTTGGGCTGCTGAGAACGAGGTCGCGGGATCGAATCTGGGCCACGGCAGCCGCATTTCAATTGGGGTGAAATGCAAAAACACCCAACTACTTACAATTAGGCACACCTTAAAAAAAGCCCGGTAGTCCAAACTTCCTGCTACCGTTACTACAGCTTGTCTCATAACCAGATCGTGGTTATGATTTAGTATAATTTAGCTTTTAAGTGGTATTGAATGCGGTTATTATCATAGTGCAGTTTTTTGGCTATTGCAATGAAGTCTCAAAATGTTCCTTCTCTTCATCACAACAACTACCGGCGAGGGCGCACTCTCCCAAAGAAGGCTATAGGAGAAGCCGGAGAAGGGGTCACAATGAAGACTGTGTCTCAAGTTACAGTAGGTAACATTGTGAGTAACTTCTCCTGTCATGACGGGACAGAATTTATGCAACGGTGATGCAGTACAAGGTTACCCCCAAATCGATGTGCAGTCTAGTCCACTACCTGTTAGAGTGCTTTGAATTGTTGTCAAGTCGACACCTAAAGTGCGAAAACATCCCCACCTAATCACAACTGCAGCGCAGGTTGTGATTAACACAGCATCGCTTTGTCCACGTGATCCCTTATAAACAAGTCATGCCAATGGCAGCGCCAGCTTTTCTGTTGGTGGAGTTCGCCCCGATACGGAAAGAAGCTTCAGTTTGCGCACATTGTTTGAAACACATGAAGGTGCACTTTTTTACACGAAAAATACGTTGCGAATGACAAAGTCGCAAGACGCGAGAGTCGCATTGGACACAGATAACATGCCGAGTTCTTGAACCAGGCATTGTGGGAATTATTCGTATTTTGGTTGCAATTACCCGCAACAATTAGAGGCCCATCGAGTTCAGGAACGAAGGTCTCTGTCAAGAAGTCTGCAATCTTCGCATGCTGTGCACCTAGCGACACATAAAATGAGGCCACGACAATCGCAAGGACTTACGCTCTACGGAAACGTTGGCAAAGCCTACGTCGGTGCTCGGCTAAGTTAGAATGTAGCACACTCCTTTTTTCATTCGTTTATGGCAAAATGTGAGGCCCGGTGCGCACGTCTAATTGTTGATACGATACAGGTACCTGTAGCCCTTTATTCGCTGTGAACGATCCAAGGTCTCAGAGAAGCCGACTAGAGGCCCTCGCATTATGACGTCAAGCCTGTTCGTCGCCAACAAACGTAGGTTAGCTGAGGAGGTGGCAAATCGGTGGTGCTGATCAAGTAGCGCAACGCCACAATTCATGATTGTCTCAAGAAGATGTTGTTCGAGTCCATGGAATTCCTCACTGAGTGCTCGTTATGGTTATATTCGAAGCCGCCTTTAGCGTTGGTGATTTAAAGGAGATAGTATTGTGGGTGCCCCTGCTTTACATCTCTGAGATGTGGGGTAGTTTGCAGGAAATCATCGGCCACAGGTCTGTCGTATCACCCACTATAAGTGCGCACCAGGCCTCAGGTTTTATAATATTGCCGAGTTGCGGTTTTGGCGTTCCTTGCCATGTACGCATATGATTGGAGGTTGTGGATCTGTATGTTGTACGATACCTGAACACTCATTCTATCCATGATAATCTTGCCATCATACTCTTTATTCTTAGCGCAGATCGTTTGAAGTTGTGATTGGTATCTTTGTTTGAATACATTGCCGTCAAAAAGTGCGTTTTCACAGCGGACTAGGAGGAAAAACATTACGCCTTCGCGCTAATAATTCAGGGCATAGTCCGTGGCATGCGAGCGGCACCGTGTGACAGTTGATTACTGTGATACGGCGCGGGCACACGTTTTAGCACGAAGCGAAATTATAAAGGCATGATTGATTAATTCTGCTGGTCTCCATATTGTTTGATGATGTCCCTCTTCCAGACGACATGGGAATTTCGGGCAGCTGTTCGTGTTCCATTTATGAATATGTCTTTCGCACGCGGAGCGTCCCCTTGGCAGACAGGTGGGTACCTGCACCAAAGCACTACTGCACTGGCACATGTCCTGCCTCAGACGAAATCATATCACTTCCTGCGAGGAAATCTCGACCACCATAAACACTGGCACCCCTAGCCGACGAACACCTGCAGCGTACCTGACTAAAGTGTAGGTTTTCTTTCAGCATGTCTGAAACTTGCGTACAGATGTTCGAGTCGCCTTTATTGGCTTAATTTATGTTCTCGACCCCATATTGTCACTGGTATAAAACTATTTACACGGTGTATTTGCAAGGCGTATATGAACAGCAGCCGATAACCCAGAGAGCCTGTTGCCCCCTCGTCGTCTTCACCGTCGATGACCTTGTTCTTTTTTCCCGCCGTGACCCTGCCACCTGCAGAACAAACACCGTCCCTGTGCATCAGACGGGGCCGTCTGTGAGCGTACAGTAAGGCTTAAGCCGAGACACATGCACGACGTCAGGTAATTTGGAACCGGGAGGCATGACCGAGGTCTCGGGGATTATCTCGTAAGTGACGTTGTTAACTTGACGTAGAACACGGTAAGGCAATTGTAGCACGGAAGGAGTTTCTCGGAGAGCCTCGCTCGGCGGAAGAGAACCACAGTAGCACCAGACAGCCTGGTGAAAAATATGTGTCATGATGACGGCGATTGGGGGAAAGGGTAAGCGTGCCATTGAGATCCTGCGATGCCAACAGACGAGTACAGGCAAGGTGCCGCGCATGGTCAGCGTGGGCGACGCCATCGCGGGCGCACTCGGACCTTCAATCCTGTATCAAAAGGAGTGAAGTATCCAATGCTAATAGACGGTCACGACTGAAGAGTAAGTAAAAGGGGAAATACGCAGCCGTATCGTGGCGTGATGAATTGTAGGCGAACGTGACATAAGGGAGCGCCACATCCCAGTCCTTGTGGTCGGGTGAAACGTATTTCTTTAGCATGTCAGTAATGGTCTGATTAAGTCGCTCAGTAAGGCCGTTGGTCTGGGTATGATAGGAGGTAGCCAGTTTGTGCTCAGTAGAACATGAGCATACGATGTCGGTGATAACCTGGGAGTGGAAATTGCGGCCGCGGTCAGTAAGGAGCTGTGGCGGCGCGCCATTTACTAAAAGGATGTCCCGGAGTAGGAAACCTGCGACGTCGGTTACGCAGTGCGTGGGAAGTGCCCGAGCGATGGCATAGCGCGTCGAGTAATCAGTAACGACCGCGATCCACCTGTTGCTGGAGCTGGACTCGGTAACAGGGCCATGGAGATCAAACCCACTCAAAGGGATGGCTCAGGTGGAATGTCGGTCGGCTGTAAGTACCCGGAAGGAAGCGTTGCTGGGTTTTTGCGATGACAGGGCTTGCATGCGCCTACATAGCGCCGTACGGAGCGTGCGAGGTTAGGACAGTAGAAGCAGCGGCGAACGCGGCGCGGTCGTAAGTGCGAGCAAATACAAGGTGTGCGGCAGTTGGGGCATCATGAAGCTCCAGGTGTTGTTAGGAACGACAAGGTGTAGGGGACAACCGTCAGGAAGAAAATGAGGTGACAGTATCCCGTCGTTGAGAACGAACCACCGTAAAGATGAATCAGTAGTAGCACATTCCATTCGGTCAATGAGAGTCCTCAAAGTAGCGTCATGGCGTTGCTCGTCGGGCATGTCCAAAAGCTGGGAAATGGAAAGAACACCTGTGGCAGCGTCCATGTAGGCGTTGGCAGGCGTGCGTACAGGGTAACGGGACAAGCAGTCGGCGTCCTTGTGGAAGCTACCAGACCTATATACCACCGAATAAGAATACTCTTGTAGCCGCAAAGCCCATCGTCCAAGCCTCCCTGTTGGATCGTTTAAGGACGAAAGCCAACAGAGAGCGTGAGGGTCCGTTACAAAGGAAATGGGCCTGCCGTATAAATAGGGGCGGAATTTCGCACTGCCCACACAACGGCCAACCATTCGCGCTCGGTAATAGAGTAGTTGCACCCGCAGATGATGAAAGACGGCTAGCGTACGCGATAATACGTTTATGGCCGTGTTGAACTTGTGCGAAGACGGCACCGAGTGCGTGGCCAATGGCAGCGGTGCGCACATCCGTAGGGGCTGAAGTAGCGAAGTGTCCTAGAATCGGTGGGGTGGTGAGCATTGTGGTAAGGCGAGAAAAGGCGGCGGCATGCGGCATGCTATGGTGCCAAAATTTATAACAACGTGATGGCAGTAAGAGCAAAGGCCCATGAAACATCGGATATCTTTTGCAGACCGTGAGACAGTGAACACTTTGAAGGCGCGAATTTTATCTGGGTCCGGTCGCACGCCAGTCGCATTGATGACATGTCCAAGAACACTAATCTCGCGATGGCCAAAGTTACATTTCTTGGAGTTGAGCTGTAGATCTGCCTTGCGAAAAACGGCTAGTGCAGCTGACATCTGCTCAATGTGTGTGCTGAATGAGGGCCAGAATAAAATAACATCATCTAAATAGCAGAAACAAGTCGACTACTTGAATCCTTTGAGTAATGAGTCCATCATACGCTCAAAAGTAGCCGGAGCAGTGCATAGCCCAAAACGCATAACTTTGATGTGGTAAAGCCCATAACGCGTTATAAAGGCGGTATTTTCACGATCTAGATCATCGACTGCGATTTGCCAATATCCGGACCGTAGGTCGATGGACGAAAAATACTGTGCCTCGTATAGGCAGTCGAGGGCGTCATCGATACAAGGTAGTTATGCACTTCGTGATGCGGTTGACGTGGCGGTAGTCCATGCAGAATCTCTATGAGCTGTCGTTCTTTTTGACCAGCACGATAGGGGACGCCCCGGGCCTTGAGGATGGCTCATTGATGTCTTTCGCTCGCATCTTGTCTACTTCCGATTTGATGACATGATGCTCCGAAGCTGAACTTCAATAAGGTCACCGGTGGATGGGTGGATTATCACCTGTATGTATACGATGTTTGACAAGTGACGTCTGGCCTAAGGTCCGGTTGTTCAGGTCGAATATATCCTTTTAGGAAAGCAATTGACTGCAAAGGTGTTGAGTCTCCGCAGGAGTGAGGTTTTGGGTGTTAATGTTCCTAACGCCGTTTTCAGTACATTTGGCAGACCGGAAAGGCTCACAGGAATCGTCGACGACAAAAGTCTGAACGCAACTAACTTCTAAAGCAGTGATTGTAGCCAAGGCAATATCTTTAGGCAGAATTTGCTTAGCGAGCCCGAAATTTATCAGAGGGATGTACGTGCCATTGTCTCTGACCCTCAGTATTGTATAGGGGACAGTACCGCTGTGCTGCTGAAAGATAGCACTTATGCGAGCGAAGATGTAATCACCATCGGAAACTGGCGTAGAAGGCGACATTTCAAAATCAATGGGCCTTATGCAGATTTCGTGTGATGTTGGAGGAGCGTCCAGTAGTTTATTTCGTGTGATGCCAGTAGTTCATTGCCTTATCAACGCCCTTCAAAGCCCGCGTCATTTTATACGATGTTCTCAAAGATGGACCGTTGTTGATGCACTTCTAGGGTGATATTTTCCGCTTCAGAAATTGTACGAAATGTAACAGGTAGGATACAACTCACCGAAAAAGAACGCAGAACTTGCTTTGCAGTGTACAAAACATGTTCGGCCGCGATACCTCGACGGTCCCAGCGATGTATTTCATTTCTAAGGAACGTGAAGAGGGCCAGTTGTTCTGCGGGATAAGCCCCTAGAAGCTCTACGTAGAGACCCGTGGAATTCGAGGAGAGCTAATTTCTTTCATTTGGAACAATAAAAAAGCTCTAATCACTGTAGCCGACAAGTGTGCGCCAGCGTCATTGAAGAACCAGTCGTGTTATTTTAGTGTACTGTGGCGCCGGAGCGTGTTTCATGGTTAGACACGTTTCATATGATGATCTGGGAAGTCTCAATTAAAAATGAAAGTTTAACTTTCACTGTGAGAGCCACTACGGTGGTCTCGAGACGTTTTCTTAACTGAAATTTGCAGCGCGTCTCTTACACTAATGCGCAACTGCCTGGCTGACTCTTTTAACTGCTTCTATTTTAACTCACGAGCACTGTAGAAGCGCGTGAAAGCATTATTTGAGTAGGCCAAAAATGGTATGCAATATTTCTTTTTCCCTTGACAAAGCGCGTGCCGTTTCTGCTTTCGCGTAAATGTTTTTGCCACGTTCAACTGCGGCAAAGGCTGCGTATTGCGCGTCCGCGCGTGTCCTGTCTGGAAAGTGATCTGATCAAAGTACAGAGTTTAATTGCGCTCATTACGATATCTTCGCGCGCGCTGGGTTTTCGCAGCTTTGTTACGCCTTGAAGCGAGTGGCAGCACATAGGTAAGTTCGCTCGCAGCTGCGGTGCTTGCTCACTCCAGAGTTCACAGAGAGCACGCGCGGTGATCGAGCGAGATGCGTTCGTACGGGTGACAACATGCTCGTTATTTATTCAGCAAGTGAATATTTACAAGTTCACAGAGCCGAGAAAGCTACCCTGGCGTACTCGTCTGTCTACGCTTTTTCGATACCTCTGTTCTATAGCACTGGTCATTGCTTTCTTACCGGTGTTCCTGTGGAATAATCTTTTCGCTCACAAGTAGGCAGGCCTGTTAGGGGAATCTCAAGTGGCGAACCACCAGCTCGGTCTAAGGGTCCGACCGGCCGACAGCGTTGTAGCCCGCTTTTTGTACTAGCGACAGAAGCCCCGTCTTCTGATATCCCCTAATGTTGGATAAATGTTTCCCAACGCCTTTGTGCACTTTTGCCCTCTAGACAACCATTATTCTTTGTTATAGCTCTTCTAAAGCAAAGCCGCTGTCTGTCTAGCTTTCAGTATGTTTTCTTTTTTACTTTGGTTTAGGCGTTGCTGCTTTAAGCAGACGGCTGACAATGAGCTGAAACTTGGCGAAACACGCCGGCGATTGGGTGTGCGTCTTAAATCTGTGTGACCTGATAGGTTCTGGTTAACGAAGAGTTGTGATTGGCCTTTTTTTTTGGTCTATGGCGGGGTGTTCGGGCGCTTCTCGACGCCCCAGGAGAGAGTTCCCGCTAGAGACATGGAGAGATAGGTCGCAGCGTGTGCTGTTCATGCGCCATAGTTATGTAATGTGGAATGCCTAAATGCACAATTCGGGTGGCAGAATATTAAATAAAGAAAATCAGGAAGCTAGCTACGGTTCTTCTGTGTGCTAACCTCATCTCTCCAGCGCGGAAAAAGTAGCGACAACATTCTACGCTGCACTACTACCCTTGAAATGCATAGCTCTGTACTATCTTGCTATCGGAATCGAGGTTCCGCCGTTGGGCCAGGACTGCAACTTTTATTGTATTGTTCACAGAGGCAAACACAGTGATTGTACACGAAGACTGCAATGCCCATTGAAAAACATTTGATGCGCACCCAATGCAACGATAGCTTTTACGTACGCTGTAAGCGTCCTTGCCCCTCAAGAAATGTTTTTGCCTGGTACTTGTTTTGTGCAGCATGCTTCGCACAGTCTAAAAACGGTAAAATATTTTTCACATTAACAAAATATCTTGACGCATAAGCATCCATTGTGAAGCTTCAATTTACCAATCAGTCAATATGGGATGCCTGACTGGCCCATATAAACAGGGAACTGTATGAATGAGAACCAATACACGTTATAATGCTCGGCCACTCACAAATGTGGTTTCGCTATTGCTGTTACAGTAGTCTCTTTTTATAGGACAAAGAGTTTTAAATAAACACAATACAATCTGATCTTGAGTCAATTGTCCTTGCCCAATTTTTTCGCAGCCTTTGATGCATCCACGTGTGAGCATCATATCCTGATGGTGCAGTGTGCTTATGGTGGTATAAATGTTTACTGTTTATTTAAGGAAAATGTATTTGAAAAGACAATGCATTTATATGAATGTCTTCTTTGCACTAATGCATTGCATTTTGCGTATGAAGGGAGTCTAACGGTGATCAATAATATTGCAACGTATAAGTATATTTGCTCGCATAAACGACCTCATGAATGGGCCACGATGGCTATCAGCAAATCTGTAATGGGCAATGACGCCCACTCAAATAGGTAACTGTGGAAGAAGTAACTGACGCACATCATTATTCATAACAGCCCCCGAACAAAGCGAATATCAGAACCACGTGCGAAAACCTTCGGCTATTTTCGACCTGTTTCTTTCAGTAAGTAGGTGGAATACTAGCGCCGACCATGTAGTCGAGTAATGCAAAAAAAAAAACTATATTGCGCGAGCGTCCACAACATAGCTGAAAACCACATGAATTATGCTATACAAAATAAAAGAAAATGACATTTCGAGCCTACAAATTCAATTACCTATATTCAATGCTTTAAGTATTTATTCTACTTCTTAATAAGAAGTAAAATCGATTATTTACTTTTATTTTGGCATACTCGTGCCATTTTATACGATAGCATACGCAACTCAATACATACGCTGCAGCTTGAATTGGGGCACTGCAAGTTGCAATATGCATAATGTGGAGCAGAAGATTTTGCGAAGCGAAATGCATGTTTTATCACAGCGAAACAAAGAAGGGTCGTTATGCTTGTTTCAACATATTACAAGCATTCTTGGTAAGAATAGAAGCAGTAGATGTGCATTCGAATTTTATTTGAAATATACATGGAACCTGGAGCATGTGGCACGGTGACGATGCTATTTATTGGATGGTATATGGCAACAAACAGAAAATAATTAAGAACGACGTAAATGAGTGGGTTGACCTCTTCAGAGCACTTAGAGAGAACGAAAACGTTAAATGATGACTGAAAAATATCTATCGTGCGAGATACGTCCTATGCATTCTTTTCTTTTATTGAAGAACCACACACACCAATAAATATTTCTCGTTGAAAGAAAAACAGAAATGTGCTGTATATTTATCAGATATAAAAGAAATATCTCATTATGTATGTGCAGGCAGGTTGGTGAATCTTACCGGCGTATTGACAAGCTACAAAGTAATCTATTACAATAACGACACCATGATACTGGGCAATCAATTCGCAAACTTGAAGGGTAAGTGAATTATCTGGTCCACCTTCAATTTCCTGTGACAAATGTGAGGACGGCTCCAACGTGTAAAATATGCTCTATCTTGCATAAAGGAAAGAAACAAAATAGAAGAAGCGCTGACGTTGCGTTTTTGAAGCAGGAAATGCAGCCATCTTGGTGTGCCGTCTGCCTTTCCGCCTCCAATCAGCTCGCGAGAGCGGATAGGCGCGAGCTTTGAACTTGCATTGCTACGAGCCACCGGAAGTATGTGCTGCCGACGCGCGTCAGAAGACAGCCTACAATAGTTCTTTAACAGATTAGTGAGGGCGATGCGCTCCTTGCTTTTTTTCTGTCGCATGTTCAGAAACACGATGAGGAGTAACGCTGTCATCACTTGAGTGTCTCGGTTGCTCGCTGACATTCACACTCACAGATCTTAAAGAGAGCTTTCAAGCGTACACACCAGGCTCCAGCCAGTTTCTGTCGCGAACATAATGTGCAGTGAGAAAGACACGGACCCAAAATCTGATCTAACTTTTCAGAGGATGGGAGCAGCAGCGAGGGTGTCTGAAGCGCCTTTGCTATGGCAACGTTGACGTTTGGGGTACCAATCCCTTACGCTCCTTTGCCAAAAACATTACGTGACTTTCGCCGCACTTTCTGCCGCACGTCCTGCTGGCCGGGGCCTCTCCTAAGCTTTCCGTCCTCCGTGTCTCTCTTGACAGCGATTGCGCCGATATTATGGATCACTGTAGCAAATTACTGCATCTTGACACTAAGTAGGGCCAACATTGAGCGTTTCAGTAGTCTCAGCGTAGAGAGGGCTCCAACGTGGTGTACGCCTGGTGCAGCTGATGTAGGTCTTCTGCTGCGGGGAATACACAGTTTCCGCATATGGTTTGCCTTTCGTGTCCCATTACTCTGTGACCCCTCATCGTCCATGAAGTGCAGCTTCAACATGCATCAGCAGTGCTTACACGCCGCCTGCTGCTTCGCTTGCGATGGCACCGACTGAGAAAACTGGTGCACTAAGCGGCACTAAATTGCCACGACGATAATTGGTTGATCTCACTTTCCTCGGGCGAGAGACACGACAGCGTGAATTAGAACGCCTTCCGCGTTTATGGCGCATGCTCCAGACTATGCCACTCACGTTACTGTAGCTGAGCGCGT
Organism: Dermacentor variabilis; assembly: GCF_050947875.1. NCBI lineage: Eukaryota > Metazoa > Arthropoda > Arachnida > Ixodida > Ixodidae > Dermacentor > Dermacentor variabilis. The sequence continues at coordinate 69,161,704 of NC_134575.1, read as the reverse complement.
CGCTACACAACTGGCTGGCCAGGACACTACAGAGCCGGACCAAAGTGCTCATAGCTTCGTCCATGTGAGCTGGCACCAGAACCTGGCACCTGCAACGCGGTCGCCGACCCGGACATCGAGTGCCTTTCGCTGCAGCGGGCCGTGATTTCATGAAACAAACATGCAACAGATTCTGTGAATAGGAGATGCTACCTGGCGTTGACCAGTGAAGTTGTATCGCATCAAGCTCCGACAATGTCTTGCCTTTCGTCGTTTTTTCTCCTACCAGGCTATCAATGACATTATCCTCGGATAGAGGTTCGCTCAAGGAAGGGCTGGATGCCCTACCCGCCACAAGTGAGCAAATTGTCTGGATTTCAAGAGATTTTTTACCCGACCAGGCCGCTACGCTTAATGCCGTAGGTGAGACGCAATCCCGCAACCTACTCCCAGACCCGTAGACGGCAGCCTCACGCAACCGCATTCGGTTTCGTGCCATGAGCTTTCACGTGCCGTAGGCGCCCACGTGCAGTCGTAGACGCCTCGCTCATTGATAATGAGCGAGGCGTCTTACCCCCCCTACCCCCGCCAACAAGCAAGCCAATGCAACGTGCACTAAGCAAAACGACAATGCTGCTAAAGACGGCTGGATATTTTTGCACAAAAAGATATCTTTACATATATCTACAAGTAAGGCGAGTAGCACAGGAGTCACAGCAGCCAATATGGCAAGGAGCCACCTCTACGTCATCTACATCGATGCTGGCCGACGTGCGCCGACAGACTCCGGTCTCGCGGCATTACACTCCCCCCCCCCCTAACCTCGGGCGAAAACGCGCCATCCGTGTAGGGTGCAGTGCAGCGTCAACGGACGGGTTACACAACTTTAGCCGAGCAACGTGAACTACATCAGTCTGGACCAGCGTAGAAGGCAGCATTGGCTTTGCTGGTGCAATCTGATACGTCCCGTCGGTAACGTGGCGCAGAACCCGATAATGACCATGATAACGTGCTAGATGTTTCGCTGATAGAGCAACTCGTCGAGTTGGCGACCAGATGAGCACTAAGGACCCTGGTGCGTAATGTACATCCTTATGACGACAGTCATAACGCAACTTCTGTTATGCCTGCGACATCATAAGGTGGTCAGGCGCGATATGAAGTGCAGCGTTCGCCTTTGCGATAGCATCTTGTGCATACTACAATGGTTGTCGTGGAGCGGATCGGAGTAATGCATTCATGGGGGGTGTCGGTTCACGGCAAAAAAAAAGATAAAATGGAGAACAACCTTCAGTATCGTGGCTTGACGTATTATAGGCGAATGTTACAAAGGGTAATGCAACATTCCAGCCGCGGTGGCCGGTGCCAACGCACATTGAGACATGTCGGTAATGTAGCGATTCGATCGTTTGGTGAGACCGTTTGTCTGAGAGTTATAAGCGGTGGTGACCTTGTGTTTTGTGAAACATGAGCGGAGGAGGTCATGGATGACATGGGGCAAGGAGTAAGAACCGCGATCTGTGAGCAGCTGACGAAGACCTCCGTGATTCAGATTCACATCGCGGAGAAGGAAGTTGCCAATATCGGCGGCCCGGCTGGTTAGAAGCTCACGTGTAATAGCGCAGCGGATGTCATAGTCTGTCGCGAAAGCGACCTATTTGTTCCGTGATGCTGATGTAGGAAAAGGTCCGATCAGATCGAAGCCGACATGGAAGAACGGCTCTACCCGGACATCGATAGGCTGAAGAAGGCCGGCAGGAAGCTTCGGTATCCTCTTGCGTCGTTGACACACCTCGCAGCTGCCAACATATTTCTGCACGGAGCGATAAAGCCCAGGCCAAAAGAGACGACGCCGCACACTATCATAAATGCGCGTTAAGCCAAGGAGACCTGCTGCGGGTTCGTTATGAAGCTGCTGGAGGACAGTGAAACTGAGCTGAGACGGAGCTCAGACGGAGCTCAGACGGTCACGATGGAACGTAACGCCGGATCACGCCGTTGTTCATCGCCGACATGAAGAAAGTCCGAGATAGAAAGAATACAAGCATCGGTGTCAGAGTTGGTGTTTTCGGGCGGATCAACGGGATATCGAACAGGCAGTCCGCGTCCTTATGTAGTTGGCCAGACTTGTGCACGACAGGAAAGAGTACGCTTGTAACCGAAGAGCCCAGCGTCCAAGGCAGCCTGTAGGAACATTCAGCGACGAAAGCCAGTCGAGCGCATGGTGGTCAGTCACTACCGTGAATGGGCGGCCGAAGAGGTACGACTGAAATTTAGAGATTGCCCAAACAAGGGCAAGGCATTCACCCTCGGTAATTGAATAATTGCGCTCTGGGCAGATAGCAGGTAGCTAGCGTATGCTACAACACAGTTACGGCCATGCTGGTCGGCAACCGGCAAAGACGGCTCCGATCCGTATTCGCTGGCGTCCGTCCGACCCTCCGTAGGAGCACAAGGGTTGAAGTGCCCTAACGGAGAAGTCGTGAGGAGGGCAATAAGGGCAAAAAATGCATGTGCTTCGCTAAGGCCCCATGAGAAAGGCGTATCTTTCTTGAGAAGTTCAGTGAGTGGACGGGCAACGTCAGCGAAATCTTCGACAAAGCGATGGAATTAAGAACTTAAGCCAAGAAAGGATCAAACGTTTTTGGTAGAGGAAGGTACGGAGAAATGCTTCACGGAGCAAATTTTTTCAAGATCAGGTAGGATTCCAACGTCATTAACAAGGTGTCCAAGGACTGTTATCTCGCACCGACGGAAGTGGCACTTGGATGAGTTGAGGAGAAAACCGGCACTGCGGAACACTTGTGAAATGGCCGACAGGCGCTAAATATGGCTGGACAATGTCGTTTAAAAAACAATACCTTCGGTAGCATAATAAGGCCGACCATTTGAAGCCTCGAAGGAGCGAATCCATCATGCGGTGAAATGAGGCTGGCGCATTGCATAGGCCGACGGGCATAACCTAATTTGGTATAGCCCGTAAGGTGTTACAAATGCGGTCTTCTCGCCACCCATAGGATCTACTGCAACTTGCCAATAGTCACACCGCAGATCGATGGACGAAAAATACCTCTTGCCGTGGAGGCAGTCGAGGGCGTCATCTATATGAGCTCGGCGCTTGTCTTGTGTCGTTCTCCCTCTCGTGACAGTCTTCCTCCCTTTCGTGATCACTGGTGGGCAAGCTGATGAATCCTGCTGCGCTTGTAGGACGTGACGGGGCTTCAGATGATAAATTGGAAATGTGACAGTCATTTAGGGATCACAGCGTTGCAAGCGCAATTCCGGAGGGTAGAACATGGATGGATTAGCCGAAGTTCAGCACAAGGAGATAAGCTTCCTTGTTGACAATTTCGACAACCGTGTGCGGCGGGGTCATATTGTGTGCCAAGATAACGTCAATAATAGGAGATTGAACGTAATCTCCGTCGGCGACAGAGGGAGAGGGCGTCAAAAGAACATTTGACAGTACACATTTGCGGAGGCCGAGCAGCAATAGTCTCGGGAACAGAAGGACTTTCATGTTGAAGGACACCGGTGCCACGATCGACAACGGCTGAATGTGTGGATAAAAAGTCAATGCCGAAGATCACGTTGTATGGGCACTGCTTAAATACAAGAAACAGAGCAATTGTCCGATGGCCAGATATAGTGAGGCGGGCTGTACATGTTCCAACAACGATAGCTGTGCTTGTATCGGCGAATTTTAGTGCAAGCTGCACGGCAGGTTTCAGGACTTTCTTCAGCTTCTCACGAAGACTAAAGCTCATCACCTAGATTTGTGCAGCGGTGTCAATAAGGGACGTAACAGTAACACCGTCGACTTGGACTTCAAGCAAATTGGAGCGGGTAGGGACAGTAATACGAAGATTTTGAAGCCGGGTCAAGAATGTAGCGCGACCTCCTGACGCTGCACTCGTTAGTTTTCCGGTGCAGAGCGTCCAGGGTTGACAGGCGATGGGAAACGGCAGGCTCGCGGCGAAGGTGAAGGGCATCGGCGGGCTTACGGTGATCGAGATAGGAGGTCGCGCAGTGATGGGGACCTGCTATACAGATTATTGCGAATGTGGACATCGGGCCTGTCAGTCGGTAGAAAGCGCGACAATTTCTTATAGGAGTAGCCATGGGGACGAGGGTTCTGGGTGCTCCAGCTAGTCGGCGACGCCCGATGACTCGAGCAGTGCCGCGCAATATGCCCAACTCGAGAGCACTCGAAACATTTTGGGCAATCATCTAGCGTCCTCCACCCGGTGGGATTGTGGCATCGCGAATAGCTGGCCCCTCGGTGCGACTGGTGCAACTGATGGTGCGACTGGTGGAACTGGTGGAATGCGCACAGTGCAAATAAAGGAGAGTCCCAAATTAGTGACCTGCTGTCGAACCACGCCTTGAATCATGGAAACAATAGGCTAGTTAGCAGTCGAGGCATCGGGCACGAGAGGGTGGGGAGAGTGCTTCTATTTCACGACGAACGATACGTTTCAATGTGTCCGAAGCTGGCAATTGTAATGTCTGTGGCGGTTCTTCGCATGATGACGATGCGGCAGTATTGGGTAGGCTGGTGAATTGCTGGGCAATACGGGGGGATTTCGCTTGTTGGAATGACCTACACTCTTTCACGATTACATACACGGTAGCACCTTTTCTGAATACCAAGATATTGAATGCGTCGTCGGCCATACCTTTGAGTATGTGCCCTATGTTGTCCCCTTCCGACATGTTATCTTCAACTTTGCGTCAAAGCGCAACAATATCCTGATTACACGAAATGTATGAATCAGTATATGACTGCGCGAGAAAGCCAAGTTCTTTTTAGCGGCTAGCTGATGACCCAAGGGCTTGGCGCACGAGTCGTCCAGTTTTTCTTTGCGTAGGTCTCAGCCGGTGAGATAGTGACGATGCATCTCGTGACAGACATTTGCAGTTCCCATAAGATAAAATACCACATTTTCTAGCATGAGGGTATCGTCCCACCTCTCATGTTTGCTGACACCCTCGTACCATAAAATCCAATCAGCAACGTCCACGTCATCTGTGCCACAGAAGGTGCCTGGATCTTTTGGAAGTGATAAGACGACAGACCACTTGGACAGCTGCGGCGCGGTATGTTCCCGCGTGGTGGGTGCATCAGTGGCCATCGGCAAGGAAACGACGCGGCTGCCACTTCGGAGTTCCATGCTGGGATGGTGGTGATGAACAGGTAGCGTACCTCACACCTCCACCAGAAATATTGCACAGAAAAGTGTATATTTACAAATACTCAGAAGGCGAGCAGCACAGGAGTCCAGCAGCCAATATGGTGAGGACCCACCTATACGTCTTCTTCATTGGTTCTGGCCTAATGCGACAGTCTGCTTCTGTCACGCGGCAATATTATTCTATACAAGAAGAATAATCTTACCAACCCCTGCACCTTACTGCGGTCCACACTGTCGTAATTCGACCTCAGAGTGATGCGCACCTCCCTGAACAGAAATTGCGCCACATCTTAGAGGCCGCACGGCAGTTAGCCGTCCTCACCCCACACGAAGTTGTGGATCTTTTACTGCATATCAAGTCACGAAAGAATACAATCGTAATCAAGACCCGAAGTTCATTACCAGCGGAGAAAGTAATGGGCCAACTCCGCACGTTGGCCCAGCATACATAACTGCACCGACCAACTCCTGCAGGGGGGTTATCCACCGAGTGGACACCGGCACATCTACAGAAGCACCTGATGCAGAACTTGGACGCTTTTCGACCCACCTTACTATCCCCCTGTATGGTAGGCCGTTCAGAGACTGCTACTATTACAATTGAAGGCAGCATTGTCCCTAGGCAAGTTCTCTTTCATTGAGCTATGTTCTGATGTTTGCCACAGCACCCCAAAGCACTGTTCTCTTTCCTATGCCTGATGTATGATCATCTTGCTGACAACTGCCCCACCAAATCAACCGTTACCCGATTTCCTGACTGCACGAGACAACCCAACAATCACAAGAACAACACGAATGCTTTCTACTCTGCCTGCACTGTGGTGGAGATCATAGGACCAACGACCCCAGCTGCCTAATCAAAAGGCAAGACCCTAACAGAACAGAACAAACCTGCCTACAACGCATCAAACTGCGCAACCAGCAGCAGCCACCACTTGCTTCCAGATCACCCAATATTGCAACCTTGACCGATTAGCATCGCGAATACTCGGCATTATTATCGCACGGATAGCTACTGCAAACAAAGCAGACACAGCAGCCCCAGAAGAAGCAAGAAAACACCCGACCTAACGCACTGTTGTAACAGCCGACCACATCGGCAGGACTACACAGAGCACGCAACGACCGGCATCGAGCAAAAGCCCTGCTCGCACCCCACAGTCTGGGAGAACTGACACATCCAAGGCGCCTGGTAAGTCAAGCATGCCCATCATCCCACAATGCTCATCCTTCCATACCCTAACCTCACAAGCACATTCTACTACTAACGTTTACGAAGCACCACAATATCAGCAACACATCCTACATGCGCGTTGCCACAATACACCTTCAACGCTATAGTCACGTCTAAACAAATCAGAGACCGCGTTAGAATGGTTTGAAAGCATAAAAAAGAAACTCGACCATATCTGCGACATTGTCGAAAAACATGCCTCAGCCTACGAACGTAAAAAAAAAACAGGCCTAACCGTGCTAGAACAACGAGCTGACGGCGTGCTTAAGCGCCTTCTCCCGGATGAAGATCTTAGCTACGAAGATAAGGACTACATTTCTCATTCGCAAAAGAGACAACTTCCTTATGGCCCGATCGACATCTTGAACACCCAGCCTAAGACCACAAAGTTCGCTAATCCATGGAACAAGTAAGGAACGGAAACTTCCGTTTGGCAGTAGAACCGCCACGGTTTTAGTAACAAGAAAGCAATGATGACGCAATACTTCTTAAAATAAAAAAAAACATCCACTACATGTGTTACTTCTGCAAGAAACATACAAAGAACAGAACATTCCGGGATACAAAGCTGCACACTGAGCATCCAACCAACACTAGTAACCATTAATTTCGACGTACCTAAAACATAACATTAAACACTACACGGAGATAACACCAGATTGTTTAGGAAAGCATGCCCCAATAACTACAATATAACCGGACAACCTACAAAGACCTGTCAAGATATACAACGTCTACAATCCACCAAAATCAACGTACAACATTACTCACATCTTCCAGCTCGCAAAAAAATAAGAAAACAGATGACATTTCCATCATGGGAGACTTCAATGCGCCAAACACATGAGGATATAAGGCGAACACGAACACGGGCAGGTTGCTGAAAGACAACATAACTAAATTTAAGTACACAGTTCTCAACACTCCGGGGGTAACAACTCGAACAGAAACGCAACATCGAGCTCCTGCTACACCGGATCTCCCGTTGAGCTAAGGTGAATATCTTACGAGTTAGGATTTCGTGGCTGTTGTCACAACTAGCGACCATGACATAATAAATATCACTATACACATGACGCCTCGAATCCGCCGCGCTACAGTCAACTTCACAAATTGGTACAAATTCCGGAAAATGAGGCACAATACCAGTCACACAGTGCACGACTTAGGCACGTCGGCTAAAGGCCTTATATAAAGAAACTAAGACTGCAGTTACAGACACGCATACAACTTAGGCGCCGGCAACCAGCCCGACCCGCACCTCACACGTTTCTGGAAAGAAACGCAAAAAACATTCGAGAGACTTATCCAAGCAACAGCATAATATTCAGCTTCGCGCAAGGGTAGATGTATAACTTTTTGAGCGATGAATCATGCCTGGTCGCTCAAAGAGACAGAATGGAGCATATTTGCGGCAGCATCCAGAATACGTTAGATAGAAAACACACGTGGTATCTTTTGCGTGCCCGGCCGGCACAAAGAAACAAGTGATTCCTACCATAGCCTCTTCACTACTGACCTAAGAAACAATTGAAAACAACAGAATTTTTTTGCTATTTTGATCAAGCATCCTGTTAACAATGCATAGAAAAAAATTGCCAGGAAATTTGTTTTATTTTAGCTAAAACAAGTATGTAAACAAACGTGGACATAAGTTGTGTACACAATGGACCGATCGACCACAAATGTGGGAATCAGTGCCCAGCGTTATGAAATTCAGCGAAGCAGTTTTGCTTCTGAAGGCACAGAAAAATACTGCATTTCAGGCATCACACCCTTAATCTTCCCTTACAGTTCTTCCTGCACCGCATTACATTTTCGAGCTGGCAATATTCTGGAAAGTGATCAAAGTGGTCGCTACGGGTATCCTTGTTGGGGAGTTGCACAGGCCTGTTTTGGTTGATTGTGGGCTCGTTGCTTGCACTTTCAGTCCTGCTACTTTTTGTTGATTTGGCCTTCATAGATGTTTCTGCTACGTCTTGCTTGAACTGAAGCAAGAGAAGGATTTCTTTTTTTGGAATGCTCAGTTCTTGGCCGTCCCGCCGGTACTCAATCAAGGCATTGGGCACGGCAAGGTGAAGGAAGTGCGTGAAGAATCGAATTGTCCATTTTATTGTTTTTATCTTAATTCTGTAGTACGACACATACCTGTCAGCTAAGTCCACACCGCCCATGCACCTGTTATAAAGTGAGACAATAGCTGGCTGAGGAACAGGTATTTTCTTTTTGTCTTCCTTTGACCACCGCGGCATATACCAATTGGGTCACACCCAACCGCGCTCGACAAGAAAGGAAATTCTTTGTTATCTTTCCACTTCACTAGACAGACTTTTCCGTCCTCGCGCACGAGGCAAGTATTTTCACCACGGTTTATTGACCTGTCACTCGGCAAATTTCCGACTGCCCATTGCATGCGGCTAGCGTTCACAGTGCCAGTCAAAAACATATCATTTTCAGTGAGGTAGTCTATAACTGAAAGCCCCGTGAAAAATCTGTCAGTAAACAAATGCGCCTTCTGGTCGCTTACGGTTGTTGAAAGATGCTCCACGACTGCACCACCCAGGCCATATAATTTCATGTCTTCAGGGGTCACTGTATTTTTGCCAGTGTAAACCAGGAAGTCTAAAACAAGGCCATCGGGGGAAGCAAAGACAAAACTTTTTAAACCAAGTGGATTTGGCTTAGAAGGAAGATATTGCATAAATGCACACGTTCCCGAAAGTAGTATCATCTGCTCCTCTATTGAGCATTCTTTTGTGCGCGGCAATGAGCGGCAAGCACTTTGAAAGCTGCTAGCTATGGGCCGCACAAGATGGAACCTGTTTTCTTTCATCAGTGATGTAACTGCGGAGAGTTCCACAAAGTGCAGGTTATTACGCAGCTCGTAAAATATGTTCCGGGTCATGTGGTCAGCAACAAAGGGGGTTCGTGTTGCTCATGACAAGTGCAGCTGGACTTGAGGAAGGCTCATAATTCGCATCACTAGGTGTATGCTAGCGAGCTTCCTCACCCGAAGTACGTCTCCTCTCACTGATCGGTGATTCCGGTTCTGAACGGAATACAAATTCGTTTGTTCAGCGAGTTCCCTCCGAAAATTCATTGGAAGATATTTGGCGACATACTGATGAGGGGACCAAAGCTCCTGAAAACTGAGGTCTGCTTGGCCGTGACTGTCCGTCATGTCAGGGTTTGTGAATCTGGAAAACCAAATATTATGTAGGGTGAGCATACAGCAAACTAGAAATATTTTAACAGAAAGGTGCTGTGAATAGACGCGCGAGAAAATTTAGCGCTACAAAGTGGAAGAACTCACGTTCCTGGCTTCCAGTAGCTTTTCTTCAGCTTTTGGGGCAGGTTGACGATGTACGGCTGTTTCTTCCTCATCTTCGGATGTGTCATGACCACTTGCCGGAAGCGGCGATGCACGATCATCCTCATCATCAGACTGAAAGGTCCACGTCGGTCTCTTCCAGCATGGCAGCGATCCCTTCATCAGTGGGGAATCTGGCTCGTGAGAACAAGCCAGAAAGAGCAGCGGCCATTTTCACAACTTTTGTCCACAAATGCGACACATTGTAAACACATGCACTTGAAATCAACCGTCATGTTTTTTCGCCTAGAAATAATTCATGGCGCCTTCGGGAAATTAAACTTCGTTACCAAATGACTCTTTTCGCAACGAGTAAGAAAAACGGGAAATAGTAGGTCAAAACTTACCTCTCGGTCGCTGTCCGATTATGGAGCTGGATGCCGCCATTTCAACTTTTCCCGACGCCGCTTTGACTGGCCTGGTGGTGCCGCCTCTTGGGTATAGTGCCAACTACAAGCACCTCGTCTAAACGCGCTTAATTTTAAAAAAAATAAATTATGGGGTTTTACGTGCCAAAACCACTTTCTGATTATGAGGCACGCCGTAGTGGAGCACTCCGGAAATTTCGACCACCTGGGATTCTTTGACGTGCACCTAAATCTAAGTACACGGGTGTTTTCGCATTTCGCCCCCATAGAAATGCGGCTGCCGTGGCCGGGATTCGATCCCGCGACCTCGTGCTAAGCAGCCTAACACCATAGCCACTGAGCAACCACGGCGGGGCGCTTAATTTGAATTCCGGCAAATATATTTTATTGAAGTAGAGTGCATAAATGTGGATATCCACGAACGCGTACACTGGTAGCGAAGACGATAGAGAAACGCGCGCGCACACAAGGTATAAAAAACATTTGATGAACGTTGCACCCTTTGCATGCCTGTGGCACATAAGTCACTGTACATAGATTATACGCCCCCCCCCCCAAACGGCAACATTGACGGCGACTTCACTTTGGCAGAACTAAACATATAATTTTTGCAAAACAATAGAGCGATTGCGCCGGGTCATGACGGCATCACATATCCTATTCTGCATAATCTGCCCGAGAGAGATAAAGAACCACTGCTGTCGCACATAAACAAGCATTGGGACATGGGCGCCCTAACAGACGAATGAATAACATCACACATTACCATGATCCCAAAACCAAGGAAAAACCACACTTTGCTACCTCAGACCAATATTCTTAACATCATGTATGCGTAAAACAATAGAACGACTTGCATTGCACAGACTAGAAGAAACCCGGATAACACGAAACATTTTCCGCGCCAGCAAGAACATTTCCACACCGGACTTATTTCTGATACTACTGAACACGCTTCTGCAGCCAGAGACAGTACGAACCAAAGTTCTTCTCGCAATAGATATAAAAGAGGCATTCGATGATGTTAAGCACGATCACATACTCAAATCGGTTCCCGACACTGGATGAGGCGCCAATATGTACAATTACATACGCAGTTTCCTCAAACGTAGGACAGCACGCTTCAAGGCATGCACTCTCTTTTCTTCCTCATCAATATTTCTCGTGGAACACGTCATTTTATTCTTCTCTGCTTTTAGGCTTCCTCCAATCCTGAGAGCGAACCTTATTCTATCCATATTGTACTTCCATATGTCAGTTATCTTACGCTTGTTGATTAACTTTGAAAGTTCTGCCAGTTCAATTCTAGCTGTAGGGTTAGAAGCTTTCATTCATTGGTGTTTCTTAATCACATCTTTCGTCTCCTGCGATAGCTCACCGGTATCCGGTCTAACGATGTTACCAACGACTTCTATTGCATACTCTTTTGTGACGGCCATAACATTGTCGTTCATTTTTTAACACTAAGGTCCTCTTCCTGAGTTAAAGCCGAATACCTGCTCTGTAGTTTGATGCGGAATTCCTCTATTTTTCCTCTTACCGCTAACTCATTGATCGGCTTCTTATGTACCAGTTTCTTCCGTTCCCTCCTTAAGTCTAGGCTAATTCAATTTCTTACCATCCTGTGGTCACTGCAGCGCACCTTGCCGAGCACGTCCGCATCTTGTATGATGCCAGGGTTAGGGAGTATGAAGTCTATTTCATTTCTAGTCTCGCCATTCGGGCTCCTCTACATCCACTTTCGGCTCTCCAGCTTGCGGAAGAGGGTATTAATAATCCGCATATTGCTCCATTTTGCAAACTCTACTAATAACTATGCCCTGTTATTCCTATAACCTATGCCATATTCCCTGAATTATTTGTCTCCAGCCTGATTCTTGCCTACCCTCAAGGAGCGATTATATATCGCACCCACTTAAACGTCTGCATGATAACGCTATCAAAGCAGCTATCCACAACCCCCAACGTTCACCGCGCTTTTTGCGCCGACAATATTACACTGTGGTGCTAAACCTAATCTCTAGGAGACGTCAAAATGACCTATGGCGTAGACACCATAGTTGACCACTTACAGAAAGGCAGACTTCAAACTTTAGCAGTCAAGTCGGAACTGCTCCTCAGGAGTAGAACACAGCACCAAAAGAAAACAAATGCCACGATACAACTCACCCTATTAGGCAAACAGATAACAAAGATGACATCGTGCTTCTCGGACAGGAGTTCGCATCCCGGGGAATCCAATGGAATAGACTTATATATGCTGAATGTCAAGCTGCACTCCATCATTCCAGATTTCTCGGCAGCTAGTTCTGCTAGGAAGGAAGAGCTTGTTAATGTCAACGTAACTGATTTGTTTACTAAAAAAGCCTACAAGTTTACTTTATAGCTTCATGGCTGTGTCCAAGTGCATAACAACATTCCCATAAATGACACTTCCTCCACCTTGCTGATTTTGGCATATCTTATTTGCTTAGCTTATTCAGGAAAGTTACTGTCTTAGAACTTTTTCCTTGTCGTTTGAGGTTTGCCCTAAAAAATTTCACTGTTCCACATCTACAGCGCCGAAATCAAGCGAAAACAATTGACACTTCATGACTGATAATTTCCCATTTTCAGCATGCTGTAGCAGTTTTAAATTTCAATGCAAGCGACGGCTTAAGAGAGACTTCACTGCGAAGAATTACTGTTGTCAAATTTTACACATGACTGTTGTCAAATTTTACACACAGCAGTTATGTCCACTAGAGAAGAAAAATCTCCTGATCTAAGAAGCCGCAGCTATGGTGTGTAAATATTCGTACAGCCTTTCATATGAAAGTACTGCACATTTGAGGCCACCTAAAAACACTGACAAGCAGGCTGTGCAGGACAGCTTTCTAGCTAGGGCTCGTAAATATGGTGGCATCAGTAACAGCAGCACCAATAGTAATACCAAAATTTAGTAATCAATAATTTTATTTAACATTGTCACCGAGGTGATTTGGAGGTCCGCCAGCATGATAAAGGCCACAAATATGAACAAAGTTGCTTAAAATTGGCTACACAAAACGCCTCGCATCCAGCCAGGTACGCTTTGTCTCTGCGAAGAATACAAGGAGCCGTGCACACCACAGTGAGATACAAATGATATAGCGACATCTAGCTGCCAAATGACAACGCTTAATGCGAACAAAATATTACGAGATAGTTCATACCGTGTAGCATAGCGCGATTCGAGACAAAGACCATCGATCGATTACCACGGCCCCCCAATAAAATTTATTTGACAGACAGCCTCTGTGCATGTCAATCATTAGTACTTGGGATTGAGTTGTCAGGCTTCAATCTACACACGCCACGACTTACAAGGCAAACACATCAGTACTAGGAGCGGTTTCACCGACTTGTGCTCGACATGAGGCATCGCAACAAGCAGTGCTTCAAAATCATATCACAGAATAAAAGGGAAGTTCTACGTACTTTTCGTATAAGTTGACTGCACATGACAATCGCCAGGTGCCCTTTATCTTCAGAAAAAATCTTCTCGGGCGCCTACGTGTACATTGCAGCCTCATCAATGATGCGATTTGCGCAGTTTTAAGAGCAGCACTGGTAATTAGTCGTCTCTATACTGCTACGATGCGCAACCAGTGTAATCACAAGTTGAAGCATGCGCGCGACACATCCTGCTCAACATAAACAAGCATACAACTAGGGCCACGCCGGTGAAGCCACCGGCTGCTTCTCTTACGGTCGCATTAAACTACGTTGATTAGGCTTCGTTCAGATTTTGTTCGCGAATAAAAGACGTACCACAAACAACATCGTGCTAACATGGATGCACGAAAGAAAATTACACTCGAAAACATGGCGAAACATGACATAACTACCTGTACAGGGTACTAGCGGCGTAACAAGCTTTTCCGTGCTGTCAGGCAATCCATCGCATTCGCAATTCCACTTTTGGTTTCGATTTCAATTTCACTGAGAGTGTCACAACGCGAGCTTTGTGGCACTTTATGAAAATATTTCATTTAGTGCTGCTTGAGTAAAGTGTCTAGTTTGTCTGATGTAGAAACGCCTTTGTTTCTCCTTGTGCGAAAGCTAATATAACGAATAGGAATTGTGGAGTAGGTTTCTTAACTCTGGCGTTTCTGATCCAGGCTTCATTACGGAGGCCCATATATATGACTGTAAAGGTATATGTGCATGTCCTTTCTATAAATATAGAGAGATTCATCAGCTGCGGGTGGGAGCCAATGAGTTCATTGTGTAGGCTTCTGCAATAAAATTCATTTCACCCCTTTACTGTTCGGCGCACAGATATTCAGTTTGGCCTATATGTTTTGCCTATAGTTGCAGTGGAAAGCCGCACATTTGTTACGTTCAGTAGCTACAGTAAGCTCGTCAAGAAGGCCGTACCTTCCGGTAGGCGTGACGCTAGTAACCTCTACCAGACCCTGCAAATTTATTAACCAGCGCTCACATATCGCAAGGTGCCCTAACAACTGCTATATAATGTGCGTTACAGTGACTCAAAGAAAATGTATTTATTATTTATTTGTATTCTACGAGGTCACAAGAAACTACTTCCGGAAAATACTATCTGCATCTCACAAGCAGAAGCTCTCCAAGAAAATGTAGGCTTAGTTAAGTGGACGGGATTGAGCATTCTCAGTCATGGCTCGTCGTCACAAAACTTGAAGCCCTAATTGTTCTCTTTGTATATTGTTGATCTGCATTATTTGTGTTTTCTTTTTAAAAACGAGACCGAGCTGAAATGTCTTGCGATATACCAATGTAACAAACTTACCCGAAAAGGAGAAGATAGGCAATAACACTGCGCTAAAGTGACTTACAATATGTTTAGAAAAAGCGCCACGATGGATCTATATGTGTGACAACTATGCCTTCTCGACGCCGCCAGGCGAGCAGGGTTACGTCGCTTTATTATCAAAAAAGGGTGTTATAAACATTTTTGGATATATGTCCGAGATATGTTGCGTTATGGTTTCCGGTCAACGACGGCTAAGCAGGAAATAAGTTTTACGTAATGCGAAAGATAAGACGCAAAAGTCGGTTGAGCTGCAATTAGAGGGCTTCGAACGAGCTCCCTGTTAGTGAACAAAAATTCTGCATTGTACAAGGAAAGCACAAGATTTAGACCGTAGGTTGCTAGGCTATGTTCATAAAGGCCTCAATTTATTCGTTAACGGATACATGTGATCTGATAAGCGCATTCATTTGGCAATGCAAATATGACAGAAAATGAATGAAATGTGATTTGCATTTATAACTCCTTGCATGAGAATATAAGGCGCTCGCTTGCAACCATATATGTCTGTATAAACCTATTTGTGCACTCATATGGATTTGTAAAGCCTTACTTGGAGTAATATATGGCGGTATAAGGCTTTATCTGGACCTATATATAATATTATATGACCTTATTTTTGCACTTATATGGCGAGATATAGCCATATATAGAACATATAGGGGCCACATTTGGCATTTCCGTGGTTCTATAGTGCAATGACTATTATAAGTCCTTACTGGGATCATTATACGGAAGTATAAGGCCATATCTGAACTCATATATAACATTATATGGCCTTATTTTTGCACTTATATGCCCAAATATGGCCATATATCGGATATATAAGGGCCATATGTGACATATTCAATGCCTGGCCAATTCGCGCCGGAGGTGCAGTTCGCCATTAAGGGACCCACATACACAGCTTCATTCTTCTTCGCAGACTGGAAGGGCACTGAGTTTTCTAATTTGAGATGCTTCTGCGCCGCGCGTTCCTCATCGGTGAGGCTCCTCCGACTGCTTTTGACGTTCGCCTCGACACTTTGCAATTGGCAACGGGCCAAGTTTACCCCAGTTGTATTCTGGATAATCCGCAACTTCTCTTCAACCTGCTCGATAATATCACATCTCGGCACTTTCCGTGGGGCAGTTGCGATATCTAGGCCCTTTGACAAAGGACTCATGGGGCTGTCCGATAGACGTTTCGAGGAATTGTTACGCCCCACTTTTGAACTGACACGTTCTGCACGACGGCGAGGTAACAACAGGGTAAGCATCTGGCGAGAGAGACACAGTTGCAATTTGGAAAGTCGTACGTGCTTGTCGGTGGAAGATAGCGTGATTTTGTTGTGGTTTTGCTTAAACCAAATGTACATCTGTTCCGCCAACACTATTTATCATCAAATTGAAATGTGCCCTATGGGTAGTCATGTTTCCATTACCGTGGCAAACCTAGTGATAGAGAACATTGACAAACAGGTAAGGAACTCACTATAATTTCGGATGAAAATGTATTTTAGGTACGTGGAGGACATGTTTGTAATTTTAATAAGGACATATCTGGTTGCTTTCCCAGCAGTGCTGAACAGTGTACACCACGTCTCTTAGCTCACGTACGAAACAGAGAGATATTGTCTTGCCTTTTCTAGATCTGCTAGTACGCCGGGCTGGTAATGGCAGTGTGGAAACAACACTGCACTGTAAGCAGCGTGACAATGATATTTGTGTATCCTTTGAGTCGTATCACTTGACCGAACACAAACGCTCCGTCGTACGAAATTTTTTATCATGCTGTGATGCAGTGTGCTCGAGCAAACAGTTGATGCTACAAGTAGAAAAGTTATTTGATGCATTAAAACCGCGTCATTATCCCCGGACGTTTATTTAATGTGCCCACAAGCAAGCGTAGAAGAGACAGAAATTGAGAGAGGCATAAAGGAGAGATGCTTTGACCGGCACCACTAATGTATCGCAGGTAGAAAAGGGAAGCCTAATTAAATACAACTGCAATAGGCCGAGTGCCAATAGATATCTTTGAAAGAGAAGAATGGAAAAAAATAACAGAGAAAAAATTTTAGATCGAGGAAGGAAAATACGGAATAGTAACACAGTGAAATGAACTGAAGGAGTATTGGGGTGCGAAAATTGGTTAGATAGAGTTGTAGTTAAAAAATAAAGGAGGGAAAGGGTATCTATCACCATTAGCGATCACAGCAAAGGGAACAGGCTTGTTGCGGGCTTTTATTAATAACACAAGGTATTACTTTTCACAAAATACAAATAAATATTCAAACTCCTCTTGACTAACAGTTTATTTCACATGATTTATTCAGTCCATGATCACGGCCAGGTCTTCATTTTTCTTGATTCTGTCTTTTTCTGCTTAATATAAGGCAAATTGAATTTTATTTGAAGTCATAGATTTAAAATAAGTATATGAGTAATACTATTATACACTTAGTTCTGACTTGAAATATGTATATCGGTAATAATTTGTATTCGGTACGTAACGTTGACTTGAGATACAATAATTTAGAAGAATACCGGTGGTAACTTCTAAATTTATGGTCCGTTGTTGGTACTTGTGCTAATTTGCTTTTCTTAATAATATACAAATGATTTTAGCCTTCATGAGATACTGTGTGCATAGTAGAGTGGCAGGGGATAACCACTCCACGAAGGACATTCTGAATTCCCCTTAAGGAAACTTGAAAAATTGTACGACGTACATGAGCTTACTAGTTACCCCGGCGCGCGATTTTGTTCTCCTCCTCGAAGCGTCTTCCTCCTCTGGGGGTCGCTTCCCTTGCTGTGACACACGTAATACTGACCCGCGAATTCGTTTATCTTTTATGGGTGAGTGCTTTTAGCGTGTAATAAATGTTATTGGTCAGCTAAGGACGCGCCTGTATGTATCGGAAGTTTCTAGAATGCTATCGATGCTTCTATCAGCTGTTTCGTGTCGCTGAACCTTGTGTAATCGGATTGCATGTATGCGCGACGCGAATGGTGTAGAACTTTGTGGAAGGCTCCCGGGCCCCGGCGATTACTCTGGTACATTCGACAACTCATGTTTAAAAGCCGACGAGATTGGCCCGCTGATAAGATTTCGACAATCGCCGACTGTGTTCACCGCTGTCGCCTTCCTTTGAGCGTAGCCTGTTTTTGTGGGCACAGGTTCGCCCAATAAACTTTAGTTTCGTCTTTCACAGTATTACTGATTTGTTCTTTACAGTCACTACCACGTGACATTTGGTGGAGGTGCTTTGCGTTCATGTACCGGACTCCCCTCCAAAGCCGTGGTCTAATCCCAAACGCGGAAGACAACACCAAGGTTGCCAAAGACCAGCGAGGTAGCCGCAGACTGCAAGGACTGCCTCGCGAGCGTGGACTTTTGCCTGAGACGATCAGGTTGATCGTCGCCAAGTCATCCCCAATGGCATCCCCGGCGTTAGAGACAGAGACAGTAGACCTATTTCAAAGACAATAAATGTACGCTGGCGCGTAAATCTGTCATAGGGCCAGAGAACCTACAACCAAAAAGCTACACATATTCTTAGAATTGTCTACAAAAGCGTAGGAATTGTTTGGCTCGACTGTTACTTCGTCTTTGCTTAGTTTGACTAACTTGGTTTTCCTAGCTGATGCGTGTATACGCATGGCCTTTCCTGTGGCAATATATGCCTAGGCTTTAGTAGACAACTGTCACAATTCCTGGCCGCATGTGACTCCTTTATGTCAGTTGTACCAATTGAGCCAGAACGCCGCCGGTAACGAGCGCGCTATAGCGTGCGAGGCATTGTATGAGGAGGGAGTGAGTGCATCGCCACGACGCCATCTAGCCATTGTTGTCGCTCTGATAAGCATGTGGTATGCGCACCTCCTTCTCCACGCAAGCTCTCGCCTGCATTGTCACTCCACTTCAGTAAGGCTGAAGGAGAACGCGCGAAGCGCGTCAGTACGCCTGCTTGCTCGTGAGGTGTTAACTGTAAGGACGCTAAACAACGTCCACTTGGACATTCGGCCACTTCAATATGTCTAGTTTTCCTACCCCCAAGTTTAAGTAGGTCAAACCCGAAATTTCTAGTTGGCTTACCCCGCACTTTAGTTGTGTCCAACGAAACTTCAAGTATGCGGACCGCGAAATGGAAGTTGACCGCCTTCTAAATTTATTTTGCCTCACATACAAACTTCAGTTAGCCCACCACCAAATATCAAGTTGGTCTAGCCCCAAATTTAACTTGGCTCACCCGAACATTTCAATCGAGTTGACCCAACCCCGAAATTTCAAGTCAGCCAACCCCCAAATTTAAGTTTTCCCACTCCCAAATGTATATATGGCCATCCTCAAACTTCAAGTTGGCTCAAGCACTCAAATTCTGTAACCCTCGCCGAAGAATTCTCCCCCCAAACATGTTCCTTCAATAACAAGTTCCACTTCAATAATGTTCTTGTCAGTTGTCACCGGAAATTTCAGTTGGCCCATCTACATATTTTAGGTTGGCCCGCCTCCAAATTTTAGTTTAGCCAGCCCACTAATTTAAGTTGGCAGACCTCACGCTTAAGGTTGGCCTACCCGGAAATTTCAAGTCACCCTACTTGTAAATAGACTTTGCCCATCCCCAATTTAGGTTAGCCAAACCCCAAATTTCAGTTCTTCCCCCCATACTATAAGTGTCGCTGCATTCTCTAACGAACCCTATGTGTCCCTATGAGTATTCTTTCGCTTTTACTTTTGCTTCATATTGTTCCTGATAGCTTAAAACTACGAATCAGCTACATTTGCACTACCATAAAGACGAAATGCCTGAACTTTGTAAATTATGCATTTTTGTGCACGTACAAGACATTGAAATTTTCGCGTGACAGGGCTGCGCAGCTCGCCGCAGAATGTTCAAGTATTAAAAGGCTTACGCAGTTCAAACGAGGGCATGACGTACACGAGCTCTATATGAATGAAATCCGCTTGACAACAACTTCGTCTAAACTATTATACCGACGCAGCACTGAATCGACACCCTCACATGTAAACATAGTTCATATTTACGCGGTTATGGCTTCTTACACCAGAACCACTCTGTTAACCCTGTCAAAGCATGATAAATAACCCCAGCTTAAAAATATTGCATACGTTTCTGCAAATACAAAATTCATTTGAAACGTGTTACCCCTAGTCTTCGTAAACATTCGTAAACGGGTCTACAGACTGTGATCTCTGCAATGTGAATGATGGTATTACTCATGCGCTATGTGACTGCCCTCACAGCCGCAAATGCTGAGTAATGATCTTACGCGCCTGTACAGGCCACTGTGGCTGGCGGAAGGTATTCTAGGCTCTTGGGAAGATGGTAAATCTAGTTTTCAGGCCATCAAGACTTTGGCATTCAAAAAGTACAGGTCTGAACTGCCGGCTTTGTGTAGACCTCATTTCTTCTGTTTTTACAATCCCCCTCCTGTCGTTAGCGTTACTCATCATCTTATTCTTTTTTTTTTTCTCGCTCTCGCTCCCTCTTAATCCTCCCCCCGCACAGAGTGGCTGCAATGTACCTCAGTCGGATTTCTCGGTGTTTCATATCACGAAACTCTTGCCTATCTCTGATCACTACCTCAAAGAGCCCTTGTCTTCTACTGAATATCATAACTATTCGACATAATCACCGCAAATTCAGTTGAACATTGCTTGTGCGTGAGCATATTACCCCACAAATAATATTGCTGTAGGTCTAACCATGGTATCAATAAACTTTTGATCCCACTTGGACAAAAAATCCATTACCCACATAACGAGTAAGGCAGCCTTAATGAACAACATGATACTTTACTTAGATATGAAATGCTGTCTCGCCCTTGTGCGACTGTGTGCTTACCTTGATTTTGATTGAATGTACTTGCAGAAAAAGCCGTATGTTCTCTCTGGACGAACCTCAATTATTATAAAGCAAAAGAAAGTCAACTGCCTCAGTCTACACTTTTATACTGGCAGTCAAACTGCAACAATACGAATTTAGTTCCATATTCTAACGATTGCTTCGCTTGATATGATGAACAAGAATAAAGTTCTTTGTTTGAAATATGCGGTGCTGTGGTTGTGCAATCTTTTGCCACATAATATAATATGCCAAAATATACAACTCTTTTGCAGCTGTGTTATACATGAACAAACAAACATTGTGCGCTTGACCAGTTACCATGCATGAACAAAGAACTTTGTTTTGTGCTCTTTTACCATATGCATCAGTTAGACGGGCATTTGCGATGCCGGTAAATACTGTTAAACCATTTTAGCTGCAATTTTTTTATTAATTCCTGCTGCATTCCATGAAATCGTCTAACCCTCGAAAGCGAGGTGCTGACAAAGTATAGACAAACAGAATGCAGTCTGACTGCATGTATTCCGTATGAAGCAAATATAACAATATACCAAGAAGCTAACTTTTATGAACATGCCAGAAACATTGGCGGCAAGCACAGCATCTACATTAGTCCTCGACACATTAGGAACCACCTCTTCAAGAAAACCAGTCACAGGCCGGGGATGTACTCGGAATAAGCAAGGCACTACACTCTGTGAGGCAGCATTTCTGCGTTTGGACGAAGTATATAGATACTAGGTGACGAAGCTTGGTTCGAAAGTCAGGCACACAAGATTGGGAATATTGTTTCCTAGGCAGCGCTATTTGAATTTGCAAAAGATGTGCACAAATATCGTAAGTTCCGCATTTTAACTTTTAGCTTAATGTTCCAGTGCTTGCAATGCTCTTCTCCCGCAAGTATTGACAAGCTGGCGCATCTCACATCTTGTCGCAGTCACGTGCCACGCACTGTTGCTTAACTTTTTTTTGCAGGGGAAGAAGACCACGAGTGATAGGCTCGCTTCCCAACGCCTGTCTGCAATTTTAAGTCTTTTTTTAGCAAGAGTAGAGTTCATTTTTCTCTTTGTGCCTGTCTATCACCGAACGCCGGTCTGGGGGTCACCGTCCTGCGAGAGAAGCACAGCAAGCGGCTCCCGAAGCGCACCGGCCCGAAGCAGCGCGGCGAGCCTCCGCCGTCGGCCGCCCTTCGTGATGCTCTGATGGCATCCGTCGCAAGCAATCAGCAACCAGGTCAGCATGTTCCTTCTGTAGACCACAGAGAATATGAGCAAGCAAAGAAAAGGCTACGCGAAGATGAGATTGACACAAGGGAATCTACAGGAGACAACGAAGAGATGGACCAGACAGCTTTCACTGTTGTCTCTTGCAAAGAGAAAAGATTCGCGGGTGTTCCTGTTATATTCAAGCCAACTCAGCCTGACAGCAGCTTATGGAAAGTAAACCCAAATCTCCTGGCTTCTTCGGTCGTGACTACAGCCCAGGAAAAGATACTCAGCCACCATCTCAAGAAGGATGGTAGCCTCATGGTGACCGTGTCTGCACTTCCTTCAGCCAATCGCCTCCTCACAGTCACAGATCTATCGGGTATTCCTGTATTAGTCTCTGTATTAGACTATTATTAGTCTATGGGCCAAAAATGAAGTGCAGCACCAAAAAAATTGCTGCCACGAGAAAACGTTCTAGAGTGGCAACACTCATTCGTTCCAAAACTTGCAGTAATGAAGACGCAAAAATATATATAGGCTGCAAATAAAGGACACACTTATCAATTTATATATTTAAAGACACAAATAACAGAAGTACACACAATATGATGTTCCATCCGTGCGTTTTCTGAAGTCCAACTTCATTATCGAGGCCGCAATGGCGTATTGACCTTCTCCAGGCATCCTCATCTCAATGGTAAGCTCAACCTACATAGCGGTAGGTTTGGTTTGAAGGTAACAGCGCGCTCAAAATAAATTGAGACTAAGCGTGGACATGCGCAACGGTACTGTAGCTTCAAACCGTTACGTTATTAAGCTCCTTTCTATGGGGACTGATGGGAATGGCCAAGAGCTTTGTACCTGGTTTTGTTGCAGTGAAGAATAAATTGGAACGGTTATCGGCTGAACAGAATTCGTGCGCATCAAAAATGATTCTAGAGTAATGGGGCGCACTATTGCTACTATTCTCGAGGAGAACATTCGTACGCGCCCACCCACGAACTAATTATGACCATCCGAGCCACACTTAGTCAACCAGTGCACTCCAAAAAATACTGCATGTCCGGAGCCGTAAAGCGGGCCACATAAAGGCACAAAAAACTCAAGGCATATGGTCACGTAGAATTCAAATGGCCAGTGAAATATTTTTCTTCATCCTAAAGCACTTCAGCTAGTAACATGGCCGAGCCAAAAGTCCGCTAAATTACGAGCACACACGGATATATGAAACACTGCAAAGGAGCTGTGAACCAGCCAGGAAGTTTCAGTATGCTGAGTGCACCATGACACAGCTGCCGTACCGAACGCGCCAAGTGCGCGTCGTCTGTTAATGAACCCCTCTCCCATCAATGCCACGTCACTAGCACGAAGTATGAATGCGTGACGCACCACTAGTGCATAATGAACGGAGCATGTACTACTAGGCCTGAGAAAACATCCTTAACTAAAGACAAGTCATTGCTATAGCGCACATATCTTAATGGCGCAGCGCTCATATGCGCGATATGGTGGCTTTATAAAGCCCATGAAATCAAGGCGACGCATATGTGTAGCTTCCTGTACGTTGCAGTAGGAACTGGTACGTGTGAAGGACATGCTGTACAATAATATTTCGGCGTGGTATTGGTATGCCGTGTGCAAACTGTAACTATGTTTACCTGCACAAAAAATGCATTTTCGAAAACTGCATGAAGCAGCATGTGTATGATGTGAAACTTAAATACGTCGCTTGTGGTGTACTTGCGAAGGACGTGAATGCCTCTAACCAAGATACTGGCCTTTTTGAATAAGGCTTTCGCTATCGCCAAGAATCTGGATTTGGCGTCAGTATGCCGAGTGCGTCCTATCAGACTGCACAAAAGGTTCAATCGCTGCGACGGCATTATTCGGTCTGCATACGCAAGATGTCTAAGTCAAATTTAAAATACTTAATGTCTGCAAACGAAAGAGTGGGAGCACTTATCGCTCATATGCTATCAAATCTCTTTGTATAGCTAGGAATACTGCAGAGCCGAAATTCCATTATATTCATTACTGCCCTTCACTGCAGTGCTTGCGCAATGAAGTGCACAAATTTGAACCTGCATAGAAGACAGCCTTGCGGCCAGTAGAGCAGCTACATGGCCATGTGCATGAACAGAAAACAGCCAAAAAAATTTCGGCGTCCTCACCACAGTTTTTAGCATCTGACGTGATGGCATTTACGATAGTTGCGTTCTATTTCAATGGCATGCTCTTTCGTTTTCGCTTTCACTTGGATTGTCTCTATCTTCGCAAAATGGCGACACAGTTGAATAGGTTGCACGCTGTGACGCCAAAAACGTTGTCGCGTTCGAGTTGCAGGTGCCACACAGGGGGGCGATGTCTGTGAGAGTGCACCGGTAGAATCTCTGAGGCCACGCCTAAGTGCATGGTGTCGCGGTGTCGCGGTGTCGCGGTGTCGCAGCGAGAGAAATTATGATGGCGAGAACGAGGCTATATTTACTAGCAGCTACGGATAGTATTTAGTTTACTTAAAAATGTCCTTAGAGGCCTCGTATGAGGCATTGGGTAAGGGGGCCTTTAAAGTAGGAATAAAAGAGTATATAGGGCACATAATAAAACATAAGAGAGATACATTAAATATAGACAGTGAAAAAATGAATACAGATCTTATACAAGCAATAAATCATTGTACAAAAATAACAGGGTCCGCAATGTACATATTCGAAAAAGACAAACAATACAGTTCCTTCAATAAACAATGAAAAGAATTGTAGGCCCTCCAGTACAAAAACTAAACAATACTAAAAAAATACAAGAATAATAAGCGAAATGATGAGCTCCTAAACAAGAGAGTAGATAACTGGAAAAAGAAGAAGAAGCATCATGTACTTTATTGAAATTAGGCGGTGGAATATGAACCAATGAGCTGGCGGCCAATGAGCTGGCGGAATTTATCGGATTAGGTTCGGAGACGATGATATCAGGAAGCGCGTTCCACAATCGAATCGCACGAGGAAGAGCCGACCAGTTGAATGCATGAGTGTTCCCGTAGATGCGTGTGAAGCTGAGGTGATTATACAATCTGCGAGATGTGAAAGGTGCGACTTGAAGCCGTAAAGACGATTTCATATCCGCATGAACGTACTTGTGAAATAATGACATGAGCGCAACATCACGTCGAGTACTTAGTGGCTGAAGTGAAATATCAAGAGTCATTTAGGAGATGCTTGAATCGTAGGGCAGGGCTAAACTACAGTTCTACGTTACACAAATATTGACTAGGAAATATTGTACCTTCCTCTTAAAACCCTGTTTAATCTGTTGGTGAAACAGTTTAGAGACAGCTACAAAACGTTTTGCAAACTTTCTTACAGCGTTTCAAAAACAGATAAAAGATGTTTTGCAAGGCATCTCATAGCCCTTTCTAAAACGACTATATAAGGTCCCGCAAAAGTCTTATAGGCGTTTTTAAAAAGCTACAAGTGGTCTTGCAAAACGTCTGAAATTTCTTATTCGGTATTACATTAGACGGCCTTCACGACAGTTACAAGATGTTTAAGACATCCGACGAAGTTTTCGTAAGACGTTTCACAAAGTCCTGAATATCTTGCCAACTCGACATAGAGATGTGCCAGTGAGTGTTTATATTGATGTTCAAGGCGCCCTGGTGATCTTGCCAAGGCGTCTTGTAGATGGCTAATGGATCAATATGTGTTCAGTGAGTTAGATGGGGTGTTTTCGCAGTTTCCGTGACGTCGCCCGACATACTAGGGCAGTGGGAGATGACTCGAGATTTTTTGACATATCACCGAGGGTTGGTTGCAGAATTGGAATAACAAGGTATTGCAATAGCTTAACGTTATAGCGCCCGAAAGTTATTTTTTTCAATTTGATCATATACAATGTCTTACTGTCGGTGGCGACTATGTGGAAAAATAGGGCAACGTGCATAGTTCATGATGTCATTGCCTATTTTGCGGCAATGAAGTTTCCGTGTGAAAATAAATGACGAAACTTACTTTCAGAATGTCCCTGGTCACCAGGAGAGACAAAATGACATTTCCTTTCGTCTTACACAAAAAGAAAGGAAAAACATGACACTGTTTTAAAATTGTGACGATAACAAATATTTCAATCAGTTTAGAAAATCTGGTTAAATATGTACTACTGGTAATGGAGGCGCTCAGCTTATTACCTTCTCTGATCGCCAAGGAAAGAACGATAACTTGAGGGAATGCTTGTAGAATTTGTAAGAGGCACGGGGCATGTCAGTATTTCTGGCGGTTAGTCCTTGCTACGGATTGACTGATATAACTGGAATTTTCTATATGTAGGTGGTTGCGTAATAGCTGGTACATTACCTCTAAATGTGCAGATATCGCCCGGTTTTTAATTGTTAGTAATCCAGCCTTCTTAAGCAGTACTTCACGCGAGTACGTTCCGATAAACTTGTCTAAAATGTTCCTAAGGGCATTTTAGATCTCCCTCAAGCTTGTTGGTTAGTATTTTGTACAGGAATAAAGCAATGTTTGCGTATCCTAGAGAGCGTCTGGTAAGTGGAATGTAGGCCAGTTATTTTCTGTCTGGTGTTGCTATGTGTAATTGTGTCTTTAGAAAAAGCTCTCTTTGTAGTGCAGCTGACGTGATGTATTGATTGTAAGTAACCTGTCTTATGTCCTCTGGTAGTATGACACCTAGGTATTTTTGCTCTTTAACTTTAGACAGGGTAGTTGAATTAGTGGTGTCATTAAAGTTATCCTAGATCTGGATGAAAGGCCGGACTTTTTTTCGTTGATGCACATTCTCCAGTCCCTACACTACCCTGGAACTAGCTCTACAATCTTAAAGGTACTCTCAAATGACTCTTTTAGAGGCGTATCTCCTCGTCGCACATACGATGACCTTTTCGGTGGTAACACGTGCACTCTTGGAAATACAGTACCGGTGACTTTCTCCCTTAAGAACTAATGAGGTTCATGTATCACTCCCAAAGTAGGAGTTGATGCGACTACCTCAGTGGTCCATGCAAGTACCCCTTGGTAGTCAGCGAAACCCCTTTGGAATGGCGACAATCACCCTTCCCAGCGTAGTCATCTGAAGACTGACAATTGTGGCATACATAACTGCCATCGCAAGAGTTGGTGAAAAAACCTCCTGGAACTTAACCAGACCCTTTGCAGCAAATGCTGTTACCTCCGCCAGGGTAGTCAATAACCTATCTCTATGCTAAGATGGAAGCTCACAACATAAAAGAATTCACTATACGTCTGCAACAAATGCCTAGTTATTCAGCCACCATTTTATGTTATGTGAAACTGCAGTACAATAAGCAAACAAAAAACACTGAACACAAAGGACTACAGTGAGTGAAACACAAAAAAAATTCACTACTATCATTGTATTAACAGCTAATATATCAATGCACTATACCTGGCAAAAACAGAAGACAGCACTCTGATTTGCTAAACTGGAATCAATGGCCAACTTTGAAAAACACTATGCTTCAGTTTACAAGGCGTACTAAACAGCTGAAATATGTCCAAGCTTATCAGGTGATGTAGCATTTGGGGCATTTGAGCGAGGATTTAATCCTTTGCTACGGCAAAGGGCTCGTTTATTTCAATATGACATGGAGGCATACGTGGACAGAGGAGTTAAATTTCAATATTGATAATAAACGACAAATTTACAATCTCGCCAAATCAAAGCAATCATACAGCATCGGTGCTAATGGAAGAAAAGTAATATGCCTAAAGACCAGATAAATGCAAAACGGCATTATAAATAGCGCCAGTTCAATATCCCCGTGGTGCCTGCATAGTAAGCACGTCGCATAATGTTTCAAAAGTGCAACTTCTTGGTCATCTTTTCACGCAATTTCCCAATAAAGACTGTTGCCTCACTTTCTAAATGTTTCCATTAGCACTGCTTTCATGTTTGCGTCAGATTCTGCCTGCTCCAGCTAAGATCTGAAAGAACAGCACAACAGTTAATAATTTGTAAAAGTTTTATTCAATAAATATATGCACACATCACAGTAACCTTTAGCAAGAGCCCATATAGTGATCACAAGGAACACTTAATAATTCTTATAAGCAGAGCATCCAGCTCACATCAGGGAGAGAAGAGCCTGAGAATAGCTATAATGCATCCGTTGATGTTCTCTTGGAATGAACCATAAATGGCCTTGCTATCAGGGTATATCGCAAGGCGACACATGTGGATACACAATAGGCAGAACACAAGTATATAAGTTTATTTTGCAGGTTCAACGGGAGGGTTCCTGGCAAAAAGCTGCCTGCGCAGCTTGACTGTGTCCCGAAAACCCCTACAAGCGGTAGCACACGAGTGGTACAGGAAATCTTCAACAGACACACATAGAATAATCGCATTCAGTAAAGAGACACATTCACCATTTACGCATACAGAGCTTAATAATCATTGCACAAAATTTTAACAACAAAATCGAAAATCCAAACGCTGAAATGGTCATAAATATGTGCAGAAATAATAATAGTAATAAAAGCAAACATGCAGCATCTACTAGCAAAGACAAAAATTACATTTCAACAATATATTTCCGCAGCTTAGCTTTGGTATATCCTATTGTATGTTTACACGTGTTTAGAATATGGGGCAGGTTATAAAACAAGACTTGTCATTTATAATTAGCCCGAAAACATGGTATATTCCATGTATTAATAGGTCTTGCGTGTATGTTAGCATGACTCATGTCCAAGGATGCCAGAGTAGAATAAAAAGTAGCAGTGGACGACGTCAAAAAATAATTTTTTGTAACAACTTCAAACCGCCAAAAACAACCGTCAAATGATTGACGAAGATAATGTCATCTGCTTCAAAAGCCTACTTAGAGGTAGTTGTAATATGAACATTACCGATGATTCGAACAATTTTCTTTTGTAGGGCGAGAACCTTATTGATGTTTGTTTTGGTCATTGTGGCCTATACTAAACTGCAGTAGTTAAAGTGAAAATGTACATGGGTTCACGTTGCTGTAAGTAAATTGAGAGAACTGCTGTCTCCCAATAATGTGGCCAACTGCAGTGAACTTATAGCGTAATGCCCTCCAATGTATCATTTTCACATGAAATGTGCAGAATGTTTTGTATTATACATGAATGAAATGCAAGCTGTGATTCTATGGGGGAATGGCACTGAGCTAATGCCTACTAAACAATCTGCATAAGTGTGAACGACAGCATCATTAACAGGAATACCCTGCTGCTTCGCAAGGAGTCACGCCAACTCACTAACATCAAAAGCCGGTTGCGAGCATCACAGAGGTAAGAAAAAGTTCCAAATAAGGACCAGGATTATGTAGTATTGTTTATTGATCAAATAATGCCCACTATGTTCTGTCGAGTTAACAACGCCACACAAAACAGCCAATTATAATGGCCGCTGGCAACTCAGTGCTGCAACATCAAACGTCTAGCGACTGCTTCACTACACGTGATCCTTACTTAATGCTCTACTGGCACTTTCCTTTTGGAGCAAGTAGTTAAAGTACTAAAGTACTGCAATTTCACCGTAGTGGGATCAAAACCACATAATAGAAGGGGCACCACAGGTACAGCGTAGATGAAGTGTATTTTGCAGTACTGTATAAGTGCTGAAGCTTCCTTCCTGGTACTGCTGAGTGATTTTCATACTTCCTAGTTCCTGTTTCCTTGTCTCACAGAGATTGTCGAATGATCAATACATTGCGACAAGAGTCGCTATAGTTATACATTCACGTTCATTGGAACCACTATGTTTGTTTAACAAATAATGAACGCACATATAAATACAAAACAAATTATTTTATACCTAAATGATGTGCAAACGACATCGAGAATAAGCTGAATCAACGAAAAGAAAGAATAATTTTTAGGAACTCCTTGAGTAATATAGGGGAATAAAACTGGAAGTGCGCTTCTCCCCAAGCCACATATGGCCGCGTTTGGAATTTGTACAGAGAGCTCTTTGCATATGTACTATGGGTGTACATTTCTTCGCATTGTGTGGCTGAGGGCACTACAGCGGGAGATCTCGCACTGGTCTGTCTCATCTGACCGTGCTTTCAAAAGAAAGCGAGTCCCATGTCTTTTTCCCCTCCTGTGTTCCTGCTCTAAACCTACAAATGGCAGTTGCTGCCAGTCATTCAGTATTGGCTCAAGACATTCAACAAGAAACTTCTTACTCAATGCCAAAATCAGCAAGAAAAATACATATTGTTGATGTGCTGTATGCAGAACTCATGAATAATGGGTTAAAACACCTCAAGTGTCAAAGTAGCGTAGCCACCCATCTTTCACTACATCTTAGCATGTATCTCAATATACCTTACAGTACGAATGCTGTATTACTAGTGCTGTATTACTAATGCATCCACCACTACATCTTGAACTGATGTTTCACACTAGGTTCAAGGTGGCGATGCGATATGATGTTTTGCTCCTTTGATCACCCACAAGATATCTGATGATAGCATTGCAGATATAGTTGCTATAGCCTAATTGCATGTTTGCATTGTTAAAAAAATGTAAATGAAAAGAACAAGTACATCAAGAGAAGGAACTAAATTTTTCGACTAAACCCCATGACAAAGAAAGGAGAGCCACTTTATTTATTGAAACATGCATACAAACCTGCAGCTGATCACATGTCATCGAAATCCAGATTTTGAGCATGTGTGAAAACTTTCGCTTGCCTTTCTCGTTTTCACTTCTTCTTTTTCAGCATCGACTTAAGGCATCCTGTTGGCATTTGCTTTCGCATGTTTTTGTACTTGTTTCTTAGGCACATACACCAGGAGAACTGGAATGAAATGAAAGCAACTGACTTTACACACCTAAACAACAGCTCAATGACTTCCAGTTTTCAGGTTGTGAAAGAAACTGCTAACACAGTACACAGTTAAGCACGGAGTTGCCCTAACCTTAGCTTGCTTGTTGCACTGTTTCCTTTATGTTCCAAAATGTACGCATTAAGCTATTTTAGCAGATCTTTCAACACAATAGCTGAGAATTTCTTTAAGTATAGGTGTTGGTCAAAACTTTATTGCACGAAAACGGGTACAGGTACAAAAATATATTATTTCACCAAATATATAGTTAGCTTTGCATGCAAATAATTTTACAAGAGATGGCCGTATTGCATACCAGATGCAGAGGTGCTGTTGGCATTTTGAATTTCAATTAAGCTGCAAAGCTTCAGAACCCCCACATATCTGCTGACTCACAAGCAGACAGACCTGAACAGCTGTAAGAAAGGATGGTCGTAAACTTTACAAAGTACTAAGAAACGCTTTGATAGCGTGCTTACCGTAAGAAAAATATGGAATTTTACGCGCGAAAACCACGATCTGATTAAGAGGCATCACATCTGATTAAGAGGCCGGAAATTCGGATTACCTGGGGTTCTTTACCCTACACCTAAATTTAATTGCGCAGCTGTTTTTGCATTATGCCCGCATCGAAATGCGGCTGCCTTGGCCAGGATATGGTTAAGTTCTAAAAGTGCAAAACAAATCAAAATAAAGGAAGCTTTTGAGAAAATGACCAGGGTCCGACGTGTCCCTCAGTGCTGGGTACTGGTTTACGAGGCTTCTAGCCGCAACACTGCACAATTTATTTGGACACCTGATGTTTAGAAAAGCATGCATCAACCTTCCACATGAATCAATACACAAAAGCCAATATGCAACAGCACTGTAGCTCAACCATTTCCATGAAATAACATCAAACAGTTGAACACTGATTCATCACATGGGAGAACTGAAGTAAACTGCACAATGAAAGCATTATGTGCGGGACGAGACCGAGGTTAAAAAATGGATCGGATGGATTTGACACAGAAAAGGGGTAACATTTCATCCTTTTGTCCTGCAATAGCCAAAATAAACCAATAATCATGACTAGAGCTCCCAAATTCTTAAAATACTTTCACCAAACAAGACGTTATAACAGGTTTTAATTAATATTCTAAATTAACTTATTACTAAAACAT
Organism: Dermacentor variabilis; assembly: GCF_050947875.1. Classification (NCBI taxonomy): domain Eukaryota; kingdom Metazoa; phylum Arthropoda; class Arachnida; order Ixodida; family Ixodidae; genus Dermacentor; species Dermacentor variabilis. The sequence continues at coordinate 69,129,689 of NC_134575.1, read as the reverse complement.
GAACACAAGAGAAAATTAGCCATCAATACAAACTTGAAGAAGCATCTTCTATAAGAATTTAGCAGGCAAGCTTATTAGACTAGTTGTTGATCCATTATCGTGAGTGCACAGCTCAAAGGTTAAACGAAGACATAGACACAAGCAATGGCCACCAATGGAGGTTTTATTGCCGAATTCACGCAATAGTGATATAGATATCTGACAAATAATAACTACTAAAAAGGTGAACAAAGTGGACCATCAAGCGACACATGAAGAAATGTAGAGTTGTATAAAAATGCTGGCCCTAGGTTTGACTTTACAGAAAGGTTATCTTTCTTTCTGATAAGCCAATGGATAGCTTGATGAAGCATGCACTCTGTTCTCAATCCAATTGAGCTACCTTAAGTACGATATGGGTATGACCATCCCTGCGGTTGTGAATAACTGACATTCTTTCATAACAAGCCGTGCCGCCATGCATTCTAGTGTGATGTGCCAAAAAACATTGTATACGCTTGCGCACATTATATGCATGTTCGCACAACCTATCATGAAGGCATCTGGCAGTCTGTCCCAAGTGACAAGCGCCGCATGAAAGAGAAATTTCATACACTACCTTTTATGTGACGTCAACGTGCCAAATCTTACGCTTGACCTGACAGATGCCTTTCTGATTGCCCTATCAGAAGAGCTAAAGTTTTTCTGGAAGTCACGTGAACGTACCCCATTTGTGATGTAATATGCATTTTTTGTATCTTGATTTCCTGCGTTGTGTATTTTTTGCCCACTCATCTGCGTTTCTTGTTTCTATCTGCAGAAGTTATTGTTTTTGAGCTAGCTATTTTACTCGCTTGTGTAGATATCTAAGTTGACAGTCGGCACTTATGCACTCGTTTACCTTTGTGCTGCACACAACCTATAAGAACTGCAACCAGCAGCTAAAGAAGCTCTATTCAACGCACCATTCTAGCACCCTCGCCCACTCATTAACTTAAAACTCATGGCAAGGAAACTAAGGAGGATATTCCTCCATTAAATCATGACATGAATTAGGACTGAGTGTTAACCTTTCTGTAGCTTTCGCGACTGTTTTGTGAAGAAAGCGGAATGGAAGTAGAACAAATGCTGCTGGTGGTAACCGCACCTACAAATTTGACATGACACACGGAGCGCTATACCAATTCATCTAGCCATGACTGTCTTTCCCTCCAATTCACTTCGTATTTCTATACATTCGTTAAATGTAGCGTTGGGAGTGTTAGGGTTCGTGCTGTAAACCGGAATAAAAAATGGGCTCAGGGCTGCGATGTCTACATTGCCATTGAATATTTAAATTTCAAGATCAGAAAATGAGTTAACTGTAATTCAGGACCAGTTAACAATGTATCAGTGATGAAAACATTTTCTACCAACAATGCTATATACAGTGCTAAACGCTTAAAAGGCACTAGATAATTTGAACATTGCGCACCGCCCCAAAGCAAGGCTTTAGGAAAACAATTTTATCCCCTCGATTATCGAGAACTTTCAAGGGGAACGACCCAGCAACTAAGTTATAATAATGAATTAGATAACAAAAAGTTGTTTTGATTATTGACACCGCCCAATTGCCTTAGTGACGTAACCACATGAGAATGGAGAATGGAGAAACGCATGAGAATACCGTTTCTAATTTACATTATGCTTAACATTTATATTGCAATACAAGGTTGGGAAAAATTCGTGACTGAACATAATTGAGACATTTACTGTGCAATGAATTCTCATTAGGTACATTCGATCCCAACTTTATTTACATCTCGCATAGGTCGGCAAACTGATGCATCAGTCGACTCACCCAGACTGATCTTGAAAGTGAGTCTCAGCGAGTCCAACTGAGTCCAATTTCGGTCAGTCTCAGCCCGAATGAACCCGGCTGAGTAGAATTTTGGTGGTTGTCAGTGAGTTCTCATTATTTTGCTGACCTATGCGTCCAGGTGATTGTTGTGACTTAGATTGTCTGACGTGACAAATTGCAGCTAATCCATTCAATTGTATTTCGAAGATTGTCAGGCACATCTCCTGCTGTGACATTTCAGAAGGGGACAGCAATGTCAATGGGCATGGGAAGCAGTGTGTACGTTGACAATTCCTTGTACTGTCCTTTTACATGTGTTCAACCGCACTGCCTGACAGCCTTAAAAAGAGAAACATTTATTGAAATCAACAACAAAATCGAGAGCTAGAAAAACGAAAGATATGGCAGCACTGACTATTACTCCACATGCTCAAATTTAGCAACTATAGTTAGTGTCGAACTAACAATACAGGAACGGCTCTTCATAAATATGGGCACATTTGCCACGACAAATAGAGCCCATCGCTGTTCAGGGGTTATGATGTACAAACAACAACAATCAATGACTGAGACAACCGACTCATTACAGCATGAATGAGTTGTTAAGCCAAATTTGGAGAGGAATGTTACTGCCCCCTACACAAATACCTCCTTACCAGCACACCATGGCCCTTCTCCCCTTTTTCGCATTGCTAGCATGCATAAGGAAGGCTTCTCACTGGTCCCTTCACAAACATGGGTACCACGAGCAAAAAGCTCTCCCACCAAGGTGAAAAGAGCAACCATAGTGATGCACCTGCAAACATTCATTCTGAGGAAAACTTGTTGCTAGGCACATTGTCTGCAGAGGTATTGCTTTGTAAAGGACGAAAACTGAGCCATAACGTGACAAGTCCAGGCTAGCATTAGCTATAGGGAACAGAAACAGAAAGCAAAATCAGGTCAGGTAAAGGCCAAGGATGACATGATAGAACGAAAATATGCTAGAACATTCTGGTTCTCGAATACACAAACTAGACTGCTTCTGTTTATCCAAACATTATTAACTCCCTATAGAATTTCTGGTGGCAAAATAACGAATATTCCAATGAATGTATTTTCCTGATAACTTTTTGGTGCCTTTGCTTATAATTTTTTTCAACCTGGCCATTATTTCAAACAGGAAGACAACTTTTCCCTCAGCATTACATAAATTTGAGCTACTGAGATAGATGCAAACGTCAAGGTCGGGTAAGACTTTGAAAGCTGATATGGAAGGATTCAGGAGTCCCGAACATTACGGTGCTTCTTAAGCTCTTCATATAGCATCAGATATATTTGGGCTCTCTAGACTGCACAAAATTTTTAAAAAATGTATTGCAGCATTTTGCATCAATACACCTCATTTGTCATATCTATTAGTAGCAGAGCATTCCAATATTTAACAAGGGCAGTCGTATGCTGCAAAGTGGAATTATGACTGTATAGATACATTAAAATATTAAGGGGAAAAACTTTTTATTTTTACATAGTGGAATTGCCCCTATGCCATGCATTTATGTGTTTATGAAATTCCCATGAGCTTATTGCCCAAAGCTAAGATGCAACCAAGGGCAGAAAAAACCTTAAGGACGAGAATGAGTGTCACTTGCTACTACTTTATCGAAAGAAAACAGGATAATATTTATAGGTGAAGGTGGCGATTTGCGCACATATGTTTGCACACAATACTCAAACAAATCTGCATTAATATTCAGTCATACAGTGCAGAAACTGTCGTTCAGTTCAGTTCAAGCAGCAGATGTATCGCTGAAATACACGTCAGGTTTCATGTTGATGAAACACGCCTCCATTTATTTCCATGCCAGAGGATATTTGCTTTTACCAAGAATTCGGATATGGAAAACATATTGCTCAAATCTGCTGGAATAGCAGTGCATAAGCAAGTGTGCATTAATTTTATGCTTGACAGCCAGCTTATGTTCCCTTGCCGAATCGTTGATGCAACGACAAGTCTGGCTGATACACACCTTGCCGCAATTAAGTGGATTTTGGTACACCATACTGACCGCGCAAATCAATCGCACATGACCTTGTATTATTTTTACCACAATGGGCAAGCTTCTTTGGGTTTGAGATGCGTGAGCACAGGCCAGTAAGCTTCCATGGAGCCAAGAAACATATAGGTAATTTGTACTTGTTTGGTACTTTCTTTAAATCGCGGGCCGCTTCATGCAGGTACGAAACAACATGCGGCCTTTTCTCCACTAGTGGCTTGGCAAGTGACATCCAAGCGTTCTTTTTGGCAGCTACGCTCAGCTCCTTCTATCATGCGTTTGCAGCAGTGCATTATTTAGTATTGGAGAGATCGTATCTCCCTGCATGACGCCTGTAAGCCCCGCTACGGGCGCCTGCAAAACAAACCCAAAACGACGGCGCGGGCCATCTGGGCGGGGGGAATGCGTCTCGACGATATTGTTTGCACACGTGAGTAATTGCTGTCAATGGTGGACATAGGGCGGGGCCTTGCAGCCAAGCAAAGTAACCACGCTGCCGGCAACCATGGCTGCCGCAGAGGTCGGGAAGTAGGGAGGACCACCATCGCCACAGTAGCGGTCGCGCATCACAGTGAAAAGGGAGCTTCGAACCCCCGTCGCAGTGTGCTTCCTCGGAATCCCCGCAGGAGTTTTCCTTTGCCATTTGTTGGGCGTGTTGGTAAATTGAAAGCATGTTTAGCGCCAGCAAACAAGGACGGAAGGGAGACGACAACACAATGCGCTAACTTCCACAACGTGATTTTCAGGAAATACACCTATATAACCCATGCACAGTGGCGCCACCTTATCCAAATCTTACCCATCCAAAAAAGCCGTTTCCTTATCTAACAGGTCGATTGAAGGGGCACTAACACACGTGTCTCTATTCCGCCAGATAGCCTGAGCTTCAATGATCCCTCGCACGTCTTTATCTTTGTGCTTCGCAAGAACCCGGCAGGATTCATACACCGGCGCACAGCCGCATTCTTGACAGTGGGTTGACAGATGACCGTATTGCTTATTTTTTACAGTTTGGCAATGTTCCCGTAATCGGTCATTAAGACATCTCCCTGTCTGTCCGATGTATTTTTTCCCACAGGACAGCGGAAGCTCATATACAACAGTCTCTACGCATCCCACTGGTGCTTTTCGATGATTCGTAGAGCATCCGGCGGCTGGCTTACGGTACGGGTCCATCAATCGACATATTTTTGTCAGCTTTTCTGGGGCGGAAAAGACCACTTTTGTGTCCCCCCGGCTACACTTTTGATACACTTTTCTTTGGCAAAGCAAATTCTACTGCAAGGTATTTGCGTTGCCACGCTCGCTGTCAATCATCGGATTCTTACTGGCGATGCTACTCCTATTCACCAACGACCGTATCGAGTTTCTGTGTCGGAACGCCGAGTAATTCAAAGTGAAGTGAACAAAATGCTAGATAAAAACATCATTGAGCCTTCTTCGAGTCCCTGGGCGTCACCTGTAGTTTTGTTTAAGAAGAAGGATGGCGCGTGGCGCTTTTGTGTAGATGACCGTCATCTGAACAACATTACTAAGAAGGACGTCTACCCGCTCCCACTTATAGACGGCGCCCTTGACTGCCTCCGCGGTTCAGGCTATTTCTCTTCTATTGATCGTCGTTCAGTATACTGCCAGATTGCCGTTGACGATATGGACAGATCAAAAACCGCGTTCATCACAACTGATGGCGTATACCAATTTAAAGCAATGCTATTTGGATTATGCAACGCCCCTGCAACCTTTCAGCGAATGATGGACTCCTTGCTCCGAGGCTTGAAATGGTCCACATGTCTCTGCTACCTCGACGACGTCATCTTCTTCTCGTCCACGTTCGACACTCACCTCGAGCGTCTAACAGCTATACTTGATGTATTTCTAAAGGCGAAGCTGCAACTTAACTCCTGCAAATGTTGTTCTGGCCGCCGCCAAATTATTCTTCTGGGCCACCTCGTTGACGCTTCCGGAGTACAGCCTGATCCCGACTAAACTCGCGCAGTCCGAGTCTTTCCGGTACCGAAGACAGCCATGAATACTTTGTTTAGCGCAAAACGACTGGCACAAGAAAGACGACAAGGACAAGGCACTACTCTCAACTGACATCATTTTATTGCGTCACTCTTTTATAGACCGCTCAAACCAGAGCAATATGCGAAGAGAGCACCATGCGGTGGAGCCACGAATATCCAATCCCAAGAGCGCACTCAGGCGACAGAATCCAAAAAACCAAATTCAGCGCTGTACAATGTTAAGGAAGGCACACTAATGCACTGTGACCCCAATGACTGAATGAAAAATGATTCCGATAACTCTCGGGCGGTGGTGTCACGGGTCTTTTTCAAAATCGTGGTATCACGAAACATGGGTTTCCACTAGCATGTTTTGCAATGCTGAGCCAAATGGGAGCCTGTGCCTGTTGGTATGGATCGCTCATGTTCTCTAAGGCGCTCGTTAACACAGCGGCCTGACTGCCCTACATACACTTTGCCACATGACAAGGGAATCTTATAAACCACACCGACGCTGCAATCTATAAACTTGACGTGGTTCTTTTCACAATCAGGTCTTTTACTTGTTTTAGAAATGCGGCTGCACATACATTGACAGTTCCTGCAGAGCGAAAAACACTACCGGAATTTGGTATCTAGTGGCGACATTCTTTAGATTGCGAGCCACACAGTGGCAATACGGCACAAATTCAGGCCTCTTCTTTTGTGTGATGCAGTTACTTTTGTGCCGCTTCCCTTTCAGTTTCTGAAGCAATACCTCCGAGACTGACGTCACCACTACACTTGGGTAACCATCAATCTGCAGCCTATTTAACTGTGCAATGAAACTCATGTTCACAGAGTGATGACAAGATTTCATTAAGGAAGATTCTAAACACATGAAAGCAATGGCGCGTTTCACAGTCTTTGAGTGCGCAGATGCGTAAAGTAAAAGTTCCTTACGTGCACGTGGCGAGTACATCCAACAGGCGTAGCCTGTTTGTAAGGATAGCTGCAAATCTAAAACTGGAATTTACCGTCCCTAGATAGCTCATGTGTGAAATTTAAACCTTTGCCATTGTCACTGAACACAGTTAAAATATCAGCTACCGTCACGGAGCATTCGTTGTTAGTCTGTTTTATCACAACAAGAAAATCGTCAACATATCTAAAAATCTGAAGCGAGTCATTGTTTAAGGCACTCTTAAGAGTGTGGTCGACAAACGATAAAAAATATTACAAGGAGCAGGCGCCATACATGAACCAATACAAACACCATTTTTCTGGATAAAAAGGTTATTTTCGAACCGGATAAAAGTTGCACTTAAATTGATTCGGCACACTCAAAGTTACATAAAAGAGGAATAGCCACTCTTTGCCTTGAATCTGCTCTCATGAAGTCGTGCCCCCACGCGATGCAGACTAGCTTTCATAAGCAATTGGCGAGGCTACGCACAGCCGGCTACCCGAGCTCGGTCGCTGGGGCGGTGTCTAAAACATTGCACCAGGAGGTGAAGGGAAAAAGGCATGCGCCTAGGCCCCACCAAAAACGAGGCAAACCCGCAGTGGTGCCATACGTCCACAATCTTTCCCACAACTTGAAGAAAGTCGCTACTAGGTTTGATGCGCCAGTTGTTTTCTCGGCACCACGCAAGTTGGCTGGACTGTGTCCGTGCATAAGCCGCGTTGACAAAAAGTCAGGATGCCAGAAAAAGCACACTAGACAGGACGTCAAATGTGTGACGGGCGTTATATACGAAATACCGCTAAAATGTGGGAAATCCTACGTTGGACAAACGGGGAGATGTGTTAATGACCGGGCCCGGGAGCATGAATTGTCTGTAACAAATAAAGGTAGTGCGCATTTACCTGCGCATTGTACGGTTTGAATGGCAGGCAGATGCCAGCCACTGCTGCGTGAGATAAAGATACTTGGCAGGAGTGGTGATACGTTAGCAAGAGAACTTTTGGAGGCATATCACATTAAAAAGAGAGGCACGAGTTGTATTAGTGACACGTCTGTTTTTCTGTTCGAAAACGAGTTGCAACTGTTAAAAACGTCACTGGAATCGCTCTAGGCAACACTGATGTACGCATGCGCATTTGTTCATTCTCCCTGCCCTGCTGTAAGAATAAAAACAGTTGAAGTTCAGCGCTCAATCTGTCTTTTCGTACTCTTCCTTCCCAAGTCTTTATTTTTCTTTTTTGGCGCAACAATGTATAGTTTAGATTCTTCGGCTCGTTATCGACGTTTAGCCGCAACTTCGCGCGTTAACAAACGGGGTCACACTAGCACCAATGACGGTTCTATTTGACTTTACATTGCATCCTCTGAGCAGCGGATAGCAGCACTCGTGCGCGAACGCCCTACTCCCGCCACTTCATGCGTCGCACCTCGTTTCTCATTTCGCAAGCATCCTCGCCCGTAGCGTAATTTCGAGGGGTTATGCAATGCTTTTTTGATGCTTTGGGTGCTTGTTTAGAGATTTTTCTTTACTAAAACGTATGCTGCTCTGTGTGTTGTGTAGGTGTTTTCAATGAATACATGCACTGTTCGTCTCACTTTGCTCAGCAATTATAGGTTCTGCCTTGAGGCGTTATGAGCCATTTCATATTTTGCGTACTTTCGGGGGTATGATCCATTGCTCCGTTGCTTCTTTTATCCATGTGAGCCATTGCTGATTATGATACTTTTTCTACCACGCGACTAGATGCAACGTATTTTAAGCATGGCTCATTTCAACAAGCCACTTATCGTTTTCGCCTAAAAAATCGCCGCCAATCCGCTCTTGTGACGGCCGTTGGCCAGCGAAGCTCCGTCTTATGTAGGACAACTTGTCAAATAGCAATCCCATGATGAGCACCCATTACTAACACTGTTCTTGAAAGTCATATACGACACAAACACAGGTTTCAATCCCATTTCCGAAAGCGTTTTTAAACATAATTTGAAAGGGATGCTATAACTGCTTTGTGGTCACTTTGTTACTCACTGATGTTTCGGTTCCTATTTGAAAAAATTTTGTGGCCAATGTTAAATCTATCTACCACCCGTGCACGGTAGACGATTGATTCGGGTCGTCGAAATAACTACTTCTTCTCCGAAGTGCGTTAACCACTGCTTTGTTTCTGGTTTTGAGATGTCTACTCCAAACACTATGGCAATGACCACCGGCGAGGGTTTGGCGGCAACGCGCACTCGTCGGCGCGCAAACGCGCATTCCTCGTCGTCAATTATGTAATATGACGGCTTTTTTACTTGGGCACTTCACATTAAAATGAAAACTGTACTGTATGAGTGCTTCACACCACTGTCTTTCGGGGGTATCAGCAATCGCTCCAGCCCCTTAGCGGCCGCCGCAGTCAGCCCAGCTGGGTTTTCGATCGACGAGATGGACGTGATGGTTTCTGACGATCTTACCAATAGACAGTTTTCTTGTAAAATAAGACATTGCACCTTGACAAGTTCCATGTGCTGGACATTGTGCATGGCAGTGTCGAGTAAAGCGCACGTGCCAAGATCTGCAGAATTACCGGATCTGTCACACCTGACAATCCCTGCCAGGGGAAATGGTTGGTGTTTACCTTTGTCATCAATGCCCTTTTGGCATGTGCAGATACTAAACGCACTACTTTATGTTTACCTGTAGTGGTTCACAAAACTTGGAGAGCCTATAATAAAATTTTCTCATTGGATTTTTTTCGCAAGCCAGATTTGGTGTCATGAACGTGACGGTGCCATTCCATACGCAATGGAATCTAAATATCATATAATTAAATTTCTGCGACTTTCTGCTACTGCCTACTCTTCAAAACAAGTTTTACTTTCTTTTAATGCGACGGTAAATGCCTCCGGGCATACAGGGGTATGGGATGGGGGTGAATAAGGATGAATAAATGAATGAAAAGAGATTCGCCGACCTAATGAAGTCCAAGAGGGATCGATAATGAGGTCCCTGCGTCCAAGCAGTGTAATTGCTCGGATTATGCGGCGAAAGTCCCGCTGCCGCGAGAACACCGTATTAACGGGAAACTCCGCCGATTTTCTTATGTCCACTGACCTCAATAACATTTCGCACATGTTTTTTTGGGCCTTGTGATTCTCAGTAGCAAACGACAGAACTACAAATCACTTAGTTTTCCTTAAAATGAATTTTAAAGGCTACTTACGCGTTCCCAGCCCATACCCATGAATGCCTACTTTGCGACATAATATGGAGAAAAAGATTTAAGGCGACTGATAACACCTATGCATAGGGTCATTTTAGTTTTGACGTGAGTGACGTGATCAGACCCGTTGATATCGTTGCGGAAGTGTACCCCAAGAAACTTCTAACTACTATTACGTGCGATTTCTTAATCGTTTAAGTAGATCTTTGGGTCATGCTTTATTGCTCTTTTTTTTGCGTGGGATAGAATAAAATGTCAATTTATTCACAATCAGCCAAGCATGTAATTTGTCAAGCCGCATATTCGCTAGCTGCTCAATTTCTATTAGGTCTGTGCCAGAAAAGATGTTAGTATCTTCAGCGTATAGGATATTGTTCGAAGTTTAAGAAATGTTTACGATGTCATTTACATACTTAGTGAATAGGAGAGGTCCTAATAAGGATTCGTGAGGTACATCATATCTTATTGTTCCATGGTCAGAGCAAGTGTTGGTATGCAGCCTTGTCTACTGTTGCCTTCCTGTCAGGTAGCTTTCCAATAGGTTTTTAGCGATGCCATTATTTCCGTAAATTTCTAATTTGGTTAGTAGAATATTACGCTGGGCCAAATCAAACGCTTTGCTGAAGTGAAGAGAACAACCAGTAGTAAAAAGTTTAATTTCATTGTTCTGATTTAGGACAATCTTTATAAAAAGTAATGCGGTCTCAGTCGAAATCACCTATCACATTCTTCGAGGAAAAGAAACCAAAAAGACGAAATGTCAAATATTTTTTCAGTAACCTTGGAAAAAACTGGCAAACTGAAATCGGCCGGCAAATGCCGAATTCTGTTTTCTTTGCTTCTTTGAAAACAACAGTAACACGGGCTACTTTTAGTCTATCTGGAAACAATTCAATCGCCCACATCTTAGTCAACGGTTATATGAAGCATCCAATAGAATGTTGAATTGGCAATGGTTAAAGGTCATCATCCCCAGGAGCAACAGGTACTTCTTAGAGAACCGATAATCGTTAATCACTTTTTTATGAAATTATCGTAGGCTTTATTTGCGTCACTTAAACCGTAAACATCAGGTCAATTTGTTGTGATCAATTCACAGACGATAGCGATATTATCAAAATTCTTGGTTCTATGCTAGTAAAAGTAAACATTCCTTACTGAAAGAAAAAAAATACAAATACCGGTAAGTGGTCACATAGACACGAGGAGAACGCTCTAGCAAGGACTGCGTCACGAGGGAAGTTAGTGTAACAGAGATCCATTGTTGTTGCTAGCGATTTGTTTACTCGTGTAGGCGACTCATTGATATTAGCACAGCCATATACAGACATCATTTCAGTTAAGGCCACTTGAACAGAAGTTCTAACCATTCTATCAATATTAAACTCACCACTGGCAATAACGCGCCACTAATTTGAATTTGGATTTTCTAAGAACGACTCAATAAACTAAATAGACACCTAATAAAATGCTTAAATACAAGAAAATTTTACGCCTCACATTCACACGACTACCGCAAAGTAGCGTTATGGCAACATAGCTAGCGGCAGCATATGTTGCTGTCGACGGAATACTTCACCATATAACGACGGTATACGAGGCGATAATGTAAGCGACAACCATCTTACCTTGGAATTGAATGGGTTAAAAGTGGTGAGTGTGATGAGATGTTCGCGATTGTGTCCAGCCGGCTGAAGAAACGCCGGTGCAGCACCACAGTCCTGAAGTCGAAACGCCAGGGGAAAGTCACGTCCTCGCCAGACATTGGAGGCAGCTTGAACTTCCAGACTGACCCCTTGTGTTCTCCCCGCAAGCTTAGGATTCCAGAAACTGGTCTCGTTAGGTGTTGGTGTACCGGGCCCCAAACCAAGTGCTTCTCTATTTTCTCCTTCTCCGAGCGCCGTGGTTTGCCGCAGATTCGCCTCCACTAGATGTTTTCTAACGACTTGCTCCTTAGAGCTGCTAAGAATCTGCGGTTGGTTTTCTTCTCTTTTATTCGCATTTCAAGCCGTGTACCCTCGTGCTAACTTCAACAAGGCCGCCCATTTGTTTCCGGCACTTTACTTATCACAAGCAGCAGGTGGAATACGTAAGCGAGAACTTGAGCTATAGCTTAAAGGCGTAGACGTGATCGTTTTCTTGTCGTCATGTGATCCCCCTTACTACATGGGAAACGTGCTTTCTTTATAGTCGTGTCATCAGCATCGTTTTGCCGTCTTAATTCGGCCGTTGTTTCTGTGTTGTCATTTGATCGTATTACTATGATTTCGCCCTGCTGTGATCATCATGCATTCTGTAATGAGTAATTCAAACTTATTATTTGAAAGTCATCATACGAATATCATCTACATAAAAGAAGCCCGCACATGCACGCAAAATTTCCACGCGACTGGCCACTCGAGGCAATTTACGTGTGTTGATGGGCTTCTTCTTTCACCCTTAGAAAAACGCGTATTGTAGCACCTGTTGAGGAACCGAAAACTGTATCGGGTGTTTTTGCTGTCGCTCTAAAAGTTTCTCATTAACACTTTCATTCTAAATATAATATTTGAGAACCTGACAATTTATTAATTCTTATTATCTAATTAGGCGGAATGAAAAACATCATTCGAGTATCTCCTAGCGACGGCAAACAACATTACTTTGGTTCTGTCGAGCTATGTGGCATTCGCATCTTTTTTAAACTCTGGCTAAAGTTAGGCGCGCCACCTCATAGTATTAATCATTTTGATTATTACATCGTAACCTACTGCTCCTTATCCGTACTTTAAAAGACATCAATGCGTTCTAAACCACCGTTTGGCTCAGCCGTATGGCACAACTCTCCGGAAAGCATAGTGACATTCATTAACCGTGTGTTAAATAACGCCGTTCTTTTTACATACCCAAGTTAGAGCAGAACTGCTCCAGTCAATTCCATGAGGGCTTCTCTCGCGATTCCTCGTCTAGCATATAGCCGACAGAATTATCCTATAATGCAATTCTCTAAATTGTATCTTCATTCTTTACCAGCAACCCACTCCTCCTTCGGGTATATTACAAATCTAATCTAGTTGAACATCCTCAGAAATAACGTTTCGGTTATTCTAAAAAAGATTATTTTCACTCATTTATAGCTGGTACATCAGACCAGCCGAATGGATTTTTTGCTGATGTTCTCGATCACAGATAATTTGAAGCTTCATAAAGTTTTAGATAACGTTTTGCATTTAGTCGCCATTTGGTAGAAGTTACCTGTACTTAATACTTTCCCTAATGCGTTTAGTATAAAATCCCACTCTGTTCTGTACGGCCATGAGCAACTAAGATTATACTCATCAATAAATAAACGCACGTATAAATAAATACGTATATGAAGAAATGATTGAAAACTAAGATATATATACTAGCTCAGAATTCTGAAAGCCCCAAAAGATGTTCTTTTCAGTCAACAATATCACAAACGCTATCCAAAAGTTGTAAATATCTCCAGCGTAGTACTTCTGAATCCTGTTTCAGTTATTATGGTGTAATCTGTGCAGATGCAAGAAAATTATAGCACAGAGTTTGAGGCGTGTTCACGGGAGACAAATGGCATCCCTTAAAAGAACGCATGTAGCAAACAATTTTATGAAACATCTTGATTTGGGAATAACTGGAAATACAACAAATTCTATACAAATATACTTCAGTAGAGTCCTAAAAATTGCTACAGGACCAAAAAAGCCAACACACTGAAATAGCTGACACAGTTCACAGGGGGTGACGATGTACCTGGGCTCTGCATGAATATCTGTTTGACAGAAAGTTAGCATACACTGTTATATTTGCACGTGTACTTATTTTTATCAGGCGACCACGTTTCGCCGCCTAACAAATGTTATCGCACAGCGCAGGACGCGCCTGCATGTAAAAGAATTTTCTGGAATGTTATCGGTGGTTGCGTCCACTGTCTTTCACCGCAACTTGTGTAACCTGATTGCATGTATGCGCGACACGAATAGTGTACAACATTGTGGAAGACACGCGGGTCCCAGCGGTAAATTTGGAACATTCGACTACTGATCTATAAAAGCCGACGCGCTTGACCCGCTGATCAGATTTTCGACGATCGCCGACTGTGTTCGCCGCTATCTTTGTGCTTTAAGTGTAGCCTGTCGTTGTGGGCACAGGTTCGCCCAATAAAAGCTAGTTTTGTCTATCACAGTGTTGCTACTGTGTTCTTTAACGTCACTACCACGTGACAATATCGTCGCAGCAATAATCGACTCTAAAACCTAAACAATATTCATATCCTTGTTCCTATGACTTCTTATATCGCAATTACATTTAACCAAGCAAAATCATAGAATATAACTCAAATTTGGAAATATTGAATACGTTTCTTAAAAAAAACAATGCCAATATTATGCATAGTGCCGCATGTTCTCTTGAACATGCACAGTATTACTACCTAGCACTATTCGCTGAACCAATACTCTGATCAGCACCTCAAAGAGCGCTTTTCGATAACTTAAAAAGAGCACAAGTATTCCACCCAGTTACCGGAAATTCAAACATTTTCTATTCCTCGCGCTGACGTGCCCCATATTACCTCGTAAAATTATTTACTCTATGCCTAATCGTCCCGACAATAAATTTGTGTTCCCACTTTGCGAAGAAACCATCCGTTGCCATACATTAAGTACAGCCTTTAATGAATGCAATAATACCAGATTAATATCGGCAACACTGCATTAGCATTATTCGATTAGGTGCTTACCATTATTTTATTGGTTTTACTTGCAGAAGGAGCATTATGTTCACTGTGGACGACCGAAAAATATTTTAAGACAAATGAAAGCTACTTTCCTGTTGTAACAAAACTTTTTTACGAGACGAACTGCAAAGATCCGAAATACGTTCCATTTCCTGATGCCTGTTGGACTTGATCTGATAAAGAAGAATAAAACTATTGTTTTAAATATTCAGTGCTGCTTGCCTGTTTTGTCGCATCAATTACTCTGCAAATTTGTACAGTCATTCATGCTCCAATGTTGGGTATGGACAAACGAGCTCTATCAGCACTACTTAACCAGTGGCTCTGGCGTTGCGTACGTTACTAGTTACCAGGTGCGAGCAAAGAACGTCGTTCTCAGCATATTTTTTTACATCGAAGCTTTATGTGGCTATGGTTCCCTGTATTTTTGTGTCCGTGCGTCAATAATAAAGAAACTATACGGCTGAAACATTCATATGGGGACGAATTACCCAAGAAGCTATCTAGGCTGCACGCAGGGGGTGGATTCACGGGCTCCATATATTATGGAATCATATATTTTGTTTTATACGACACGACAGAGCGCCGACGAAAGCACCGCCGCGGACATAGCACCTCCCATGTGTCTGCTGCAACTGCTGCTACAGCCGCGCCGGCACCTCGGACACGGCATGACATTGTATCTCTACAAGCTCTGGCCACGTGCACAGGCGCTATTGCCACACTATTTCCGCTTCTCCTCTACCTGTCTCCAATGCTCTTGTGGTATAGCCGCTCTCTTTCCCGCTCTCTATTCATCCATTCCAGGGCAAGAGGTAAACAGCTTCGCTGTAATACAGTGGTGTTTGAGTTCCTGAATTCGGGTTAAGCGAAAGCTTATTGGTGCTATGGCCCACAATAGACTGCATCACAGACTGCTTTCAAGATAGGACTTGCCCGGTCGCTTCGTAAGCAGGAGCCACCAAAGGGAAAGACCCCCCCCCCTACCAGCGGTGGGAAGACCGTGTGCTTCCTCCCACCTTTCCTTCCTTGTGTGCGAGAGATTGAACCACCATAGTCGACTCGCCGTCGCCCCTTTCATCGCACATGCAGCATACGACGCGATCACGAAACAAACCCGGTACGCCTATACTGCGCACAGCAGACGCAGCAAGTGCTAGGGGAGGTCAAACCCACCGCGACTCTGCCTACTTTGCTCCTTTTCGAAGCTTTGCCTCTTTGCTTCTTCCGCGCTTCGCTCAGAGCCTACCAGACTTTCCTTTAGGTACCGTTAGTCTCCGCTGCGCAACAGAACTAAGTCGGAAAGAAAGGCAGGGAGAGTCGGAATGCTAATCCATCAGGGAGCCAGATGAGAAAGAGTAAATTTAACATGTCAAGCGCAATGTCAAGGTACAATGAGTGAAAAAAGAACTTGACTGGCTGTTACGTATTTGTGGACGAGTAAGAATTGTAGAAAGAAGAATCAAGAGTTAGTGGAATGGATAAGTGCTGGTAATAAGGGTTTCGGCAATCACACCGAAATTATCCTACTAGGTGACATGAACGCCCACAAACAGGATTTAGATGGCTGTACCATCTATGCTAGATCAATGCTAGATCTTTCTAAGCAACATAACCTCGTTATCGTGAATACAAGGCCTAAGCGTGAAGGGAAGATCACGTTTGAAGTGGGAAAGCGGCAATCGACCATTGATTGCTGTCTGATGGCAGAAGAAATTCTTTATAAGTGGAGAGAAAGGGTCATTGACGAGGAAGGGTATAGCAGCATAGGGAGGGACCATAAACGCATCATTTTAACGTAGGATATGTAGTTGGGAAAGAACGCAAGGAGTGTAAAATCGCCAGTTCAAATTTGAACGCTTAACAAAGCTTAACAAATTGGCGCTGAGCCGTGCTCCCGCATGGGTTACAGAAAATAGCGCCAGCCTTTTCTTCTTCCCCGCAAGAACCACTTCTCTCTCTTAACAAATAAGAAATATCGTCACTAGAGTTGAGGATGAACATGGCAAATGGCCAAGCAAGGAAAGAGAATAGAGTGAGCTCCTAAGTGTAATAAGGACAGAAGTACGGAAAGAGGAACAACATGTTCATTAGAAAAGAAAAAAGAAGCTGAGAACCTGGAGGAACAGGCAGACACGAGAAGCGATCGCCGAACGACAGAAAGAATCCCTAGAGCAGACGGAGGCATAGAAGGCGCTGTTGCTATAGGATGAATCTGAAAGAAAATAGGAAATATACCAGGAGAGAGAGCGTAACCTTTTATTTCAAATCAACAAGAAGGCTGAAGAATGCTGCTAACCTGTCGAACCTAGCGTGAGGGAATGGTTATATGCGTCTTTGTAATTGGTAGTGTGCCGTGATGTCGTGAAAATTGGTCATACGATCCTCCCATGCACAGACGTTTGCAGTACCCCGCGGGGGCTCTTCCTCCGATGCTGCTCGGTCAGTCAGACCAGGAGAAAAAGTCTATAGTCCAAGTACTAGTGCAAGGGCTCAGAAACGAGGGCGCACCGAAGATTTATTCCAGTTTGTAGGACGCCATATCCAAAACTTCCCCCACTTTCACGTTATTGACTCTGAACATTCAGACAAACCAGTGCGAACTATTTCACCGTTCCTTGTGTCAAAGCCCTTGACTGATGTTTTTGGTCCAGGTTACAAGGCGTCGAGGATGACAAGCGGCGACCTCCTCTTCGAGCTCCGCGACCAGAAGCAATATGACAAATTACCGAAGCTAGTGTCCTTTGGGGAGACCCACATTATAGTAACCCCGCACCGTACAATGAAAACCACCCACGGTGTTGTGTTGGATGATGATTTGCTTGAGCTGACTGAAGCGGAACTCCTGGAGGGCTTCAGCGAACAAAATGTGATCAATGTCAGAAGAATTAAGATGAGGTGAGAAGGTAAAGAGATTCACACGAAGCACTTATTAATCACCTTTGGTTCAAGTGCCTTGCCCAAGTCAATCGAGGCCGGGTATATCAAGCTCTGTGTCAGGCCGTACGTGCCAAACCCACTCCGTTGTTTCAAATGCCAGCGCTTCGGCCACAGCTCGCAGAGCTGCCGAGGCCACCAAACTTGTGCTAAATGCAGTGCCCAAGAACACACTACTGAAACTTGTGAGAACCCTCTCCACTGTGTAAACTGTAATGAGTTGCACGCCGCGTACTCGCGGTCGTGCCATCTTGGAAGAAGGAAAAAGAAATAGCAACGATCAAAGTAAAAGAGAATATACCGTTCAAAGAGGCACGCAGGTGGGTTTCATACCTGCCGAAGAAAAGTTGATAGAGAACATAGAGAGAACATCTCCAGAGAACAAAGCTAAAAGTTGAAAGTGAACATTGGTTGGTCAGAAATAAGGCTCCGCCTTGAATTGTTTAGAACCACAAAAATTATTACAAAGGAAGTCAACAGCAATACAACCACATATCTTAGATGAAGATGGAAAGAAACTGTAAGGGAAAGCGGCATTAAAGTACATACTAAAATAACAGCCAAATCCTTATAAAGCAATGATGACGTTGTATTTGAAGAAAAATAGAGCATGAAAGGGAACCAGGTGGGAAAGAAGCTGGTGCTGACAAATTTCAACTGATAGAAAGCCGATGAGAAAATTCTTAAGCGTACAGCCACAGGGCTGGACTAGGATTCTGTTGGGATGACTAATCAACAACGACCCAAAAGTATGGAAGCTCTGCTGAAAGCAGCCGAAAAAAACACTTTAAAAGAAAGACGAATACCAGACTGTTGGCGAGTGAAACAGTTGGTGAGTGAGAAAGGTAAGGTGGAGCAAGATAGAATTCATTCATATTGACCGTTGACCATTAGATCGGTAATATACAGGCTATCAATGCAGGCAATCAAATTAGTCTGCAAGCATGGGTAGAAAATATTGAAAATTTGGGAGACCTTCAGAATGGCTTCAGAATAGGTAGGCGCATGGATAACTTATTTGTCCTTACTCAGTGTATTGATGTATCGAGGATACAAATCACACCGTTATGTGTGGCCTTTTTGACATTACAGGAGCATATGACAACGTAAACTACAACATATTGTGGAATATTCTGGAAGCGGAAGGCTTACTGACAATAGTTCACAGCTTTTCAGAGAGATTTACCTAGAAAATACCGTTTCCAATGAATGGGAAAACATGAGGAGCGAGGGAAAAGTTGATGTCAACAAGGGATTACGGCAGGGTTGCCCTATATCCCCGTTGCTGTTTATGATGTACATGGTGAGCATGGAAGGGGGTGCTAGAACGAAGTAATATGGGCATTAATTTCATACGAACAGGCTGTTACACTAGTAGAGCAGTAGCTTCCAGGTTTATTTTATGTGGACGACAATGTATTGCTAGTTAACAAGCACAGTAATTTGCGCCATCTGGCTAATATTATCTTTGGACAGGAAGTACAGAATTTAGGTTCGAAATTTTTGTTAGAATATCAGGTGTTATGTAAAACAGTGAACAGATAGTGGAAATACTGGGTCAGGAAACACCTCGGGTAAAAGAATATAAATACCTTGCTATAGGGATAAAGGAAAGCAATAGGTATACGGAAACA
This sequence comes from Dermacentor variabilis, assembly GCF_050947875.1. Lineage (NCBI taxonomy): Eukaryota > Metazoa > Arthropoda > Arachnida > Ixodida > Ixodidae > Dermacentor > Dermacentor variabilis. The sequence continues at coordinate 69,110,370 of NC_134575.1, read as the reverse complement.
CAAGAAAAAATAACACTAAATGGGAAAAGATCATCATGATCATCATCATCATCAGCACGTCTACGCCCACAGCAGGGCAAAGGCTTCTCCCATACTTCTCCACCTACCCTGGTCATATGCTAATTGTGGCCAGGTTGTCCCTGCAAACATCATAATTTCATCCGGCCACCTAAGTTTGTGCCGCCCGCTGCTACGTTGCCCTTGTCTTGGAATCCAGTCCGTAACTCTTAATTACTATCGGTTATTTTCCTGCTCATTAAATGCCCTGCCCATGCCCCCCCCCATTTCTCTTCCTTGATTTCAACTAAGATTTCATTACCTCGCGTTTGTTTCCTCATCCATTCTGCTCTCTTCAGATCCCCCCCCCTTAACGTTACACCCATCATTCTACTTTCCATACTTCGTTCCGTCATCCTCAATTTAAATAGAAACCTTTTCGTAAGCCTCCAGGGTTGGTGAATACTGGTAAGACATATCTGTTAGAAAGTTTTGTCTTGTGGGATAATGGAACTCGGCTTTTCATTATTTCAGAGTGGCTGCTAAACGCACCCAAGCCCATTCTTATTCTTCTGATTATTTATGTCTCATGATCGGGATCCGCGGTGACTACCTTTTCTATGTAAGTGTATTTCCTTACAACTTTCAGTGCCTCGCTACTTACCCCCGCATGGGCGTCTGCGTCAACAGACGTCTGGTGTGTTGCGACACCACGTACCTGAGCACACGAGGGTTGGACCCTCCCGCGTGTATCCGTGCGCGGCTTAGCCGTGTCGGGGGTAAAGGGGATCCTAGGGGTTGAGCTGATGCTGGGTGTTTGGACTTTAAAACCCCCGGCGGAGGCAACACACCTCTTCGGCCTCGGCTTCACATAGACGGCACCTCCAGACTGACCCACCTGGAGGACATCGGCAGTCGCCTTTTCCTGTCTCTCCCTCCTCGAATTTTCGTCTTTATCTCCCACTTTTTGACCTTTCCTGTCTCCTTCTCTCTTCTTTTTACTTCCTTTCTCCTGGCGGCAAGGGTTAACCCTGTGTGGCTATCCAACCTTGGGTACACCACATTCGGTTATAGTGACGGCATACGACTGGCGTCGTGCAGACTTGTATGCAAGCTCGGCCGCGTCCCCTCGTTGGGCTCCGTGGTGAGCGGTCGGCGCTGTTGCCGAATTTTTATATATTTTCATGGAAACTTCTTTCCCCCCACTTCCTGATCGCCCTCAGAAACGAGGACGCACCGAAGATTTATTCCAGTTTTTCGGACGCCATATCCAAAACGTCCCCCACTTTCACGTTATTCACTCTGAAAATTCAGACAAACCAGTACGAACCATTTCACCGTTCCTTGTGTCAAAGACCTTGACTGATGTTTTTGGTCCAGGTTACAAGGCGTCGACGATGGCAAGCGGCGACCTCCTCTTGGAGCTCTGCGACCAGAAGCAGTATGACAAATTGCCGAAGCTAGTGTCATTTGGGGAGACCCACATTATAGTAACCCCGAACCGTACAATGAACACCACCCACGGTGTTGTGTTGGATGATGATTTGCTTGAGCTGACTGAAGCGGAACTCCTGGAGGGCTTCAGCGAACAAAATGTGATCTATGTCAGAAGAATTAAGATGAGGCGAGAAGGTAAAGAGATTCAGACAAAGCACTTATTAATCACCTTTGGTTCAAGTGCCTTGCCCGAGTCAATCGAGGCCGGGTATATCAAGCTCCGTGTCAGACCGTACGTGCCAAACCCACTCCGTTGCTTCAAATGCCAGCGCTTCGGCCACAGCTCGCAGAGCTGCTGAGGCCGCCAAACTTGTGCTAAATGCAGTGCCCAAGAACACACTACTGAAATTGTGAGAACGCTCTCCACTGTGTAAACTATGATGGGGAGCACGACGCTTACTTGCGGTTGTGCCCCTCTTGGGAGAAGGAGAAAGAAATAATAACGATCAAAGTAAAAGAGAATGTACCGTTCAAAGAATGTACCCAAGAAAAGTTTTGCCGATGTGACGCGTCAGGGGGCAGCGACACAACGGCCACCGGCGGCTGTCCGACCCACAACCAGCGAGTCGGCAGTTACGCCATCTGCCCCCGCGGCTGTTGCAGCTAGCGCTGCTCCGTCCACTCAGCAGACGGGGCCACCGATCCCGAAGGGGGGCGCAGCTCAGGCTCCCCCAACCTCCCCTACCCCTTCCCTACCCCTACCGCCGCAGCCAAATCCCCCAGGGAGCCCCATCGACCTCCGGGCTGGTGGGCGCAGGGGTCTTGCACTCCAAGGCAGGACCCTCGCTGGTAAATTCTCGCTCGCAAGAGCACGTGTCCGGCGCCTCACAAGAGGCAACGGAAACTACACCTATCCTCAAGGCGCACCAAGCGCCTAAGGAGCGGCGAGGCTCCCTCGAACGCTCCAGAAAGGGCAGACCCCCGATTAAGGCGCCTCGAAAGACTGTGTAACCTAAGGCATCACTTCCGTTTCCGTAAACACAGCACCAATTTTCTTTATTATGGATACACAAAGCATTCAATGGAATGTCAGATGTCTTCCTAGGAATTTTGATGATGTGCAAGAACTCATCCATAAACACAATCCAAAAGTGCTGTGTTTACAGGAAACACACTTAAAATCAAAATGCACAAACTTTCTTCGACAGTATGTTACCTTTCGCAAAGATCGCGATGATGCTGTCGCATCATCGGGCGGTGTTGCAATTGTAATTCAAAAAAGCATAACGTGTCAACGTTTACAGCTACGAACGGTCCTTGAGGCAGTGGCGGTTCCAGCTGTTCTGCTAAACAAACTTATCACTATTTACTCGCTTTATACACACACCCCCCATTACAAACTAAGCAAACATGAATTTCAGTCCTTCATAGATGAATTGCCAGAACCCTATGTTGTTCTTGGCGATTTCAATGCACATAACTACCTGTGGGGAAACCATGGTATAGATGCGCGAGGTCGTCTTGTTGAACAGTTCCTTTTCTCTTCTGGTGCGTGTCTGCTGAATTAGAAGGCACCCACGTATTATTCTCTCGCAAATCGAGCATTTTCTTCAATTGACCTCAGCCTAGTTTCCCCGTGTATAGTGTCCGAACTCGAATGGGAAATTATCAACAAACCTTACGGAAGTGACCACTTTCCCATACTGCTAAGAACACCCACAGAAAACGAATATCCACCACGGGCTCCTAGGTGAAGATCGATACAGGTGACTGGGAGAAATTCCGAGCTCTCACTAGTATCTCATGGGCTGACATGTCTTCGTTAGAAATTGATGCTGCTGTGGACTATTTCACAGCCTTCCTAATAGATGCCGCATCTAAATGCATAGCGGAATTAAATGGCTTGGCGTGTAAACGGCGCGTCCCGTGGTGGAACAACGAATGTAAGATCGCTAGAAAGAAACAGAACAAAGCGGGGGGGGGGGTTGCTACGCGCCTCTCCCACTGCGGAGAATCTTGTTAACTTTAAAAAAATAAAGTCCCAAGGCAGGAGAACACGCCGACAGGCCAGAAGAGAGAGTTGGCAAAAGTTTTTTGGGCATCAACTCTTATACAGATGAGGCCAAGTCTGGAATAAAGTTAATAGGATAAGAGGGCGACAAACATATTCACTCCCTTTGGTAAACACACAAGGTGATACCCTGCAAGACCAGGCAGACTCACTTGGGAAGCATTTTGAGAGCGTGTCAAGCTCAACAAATTATTCACAATCCCTTCTCAAATTCAAACAAAGAGAAGAATGTAAGCCACTCATCAGAAAATCTCTACAGAATGAACGATACAACCATCCTTTTAGCATTGCCGAGTTGAGAGCTGCCTTGAGTGCATACAAGAGCTCTGCATCGGGATCTGACAGAATAATGTATGAAATGATCAGAAACTTGCACACTGACACCCACGTTACACTACTCTCACTCTTCAACACAATTTGGGCTGTGGGATACCTTCCAACCGCATGAAAAGAAGCCATTGTCGTCCCTGTTTTGAAACAAGGCAAAGACCCTTCTTCAGTGGCAAGTTACCGCCCGGTAGCCCTCACAAGTTGCCTTTGTAAGGTATTTGAAAAAGTGATTAATCGGCGACTCATTCATTTCCTTGAACAGAGAAAAATGCTTGATCCCTATCACTGTTGCTTCAGGGAAGGGCGCTCCACAGCTGATCACCTTGTACGTATTGAAGCAAACATCAGTGACGCATTTGTACACAAACTGTCTTTCGTATTCATATTCCTCGATATGGAGAAGGCATACGACACAACGTGGCGCTACGGAACCTTGAGAGACCTGTCAGAAATGGGAATCTATGGTATTATGCTAATCCTAATAGAAAACTATTTGTCCACTCGTACCCTCCGCGTAAAAGTCGGCAATGTCCTCTCACGTCGTTTTACACAAGAAACTGGTGTACCCCAAGGAGGCGTGCTCAGCTGCACGTTCTTTATCGTGAAGATGAACACGCTTCGCGCTTCATTACCACCGGCCGTCTTTTACTCTGTCTACGTGGACGACATTCAAATAGCTTTCAAATCTTGTAACCTCGCAGTCTGCGAGAGACAGGTACAGTATGGCCTGAACAAAGTGTCAATGTGGGCAGACAAAAATGGATTTAGGATCAATCCTAACAAAAGTTATTGTGTTCTTGTTACAAGAAAAAGAGGCCTGATCCCAGATCCTTGCTTAGAACTATGTGGACAACAGATACCTGTAAACAAAGAACACAAATTTCTAGGCATTATACTTGACTATAAACTCACTTTCGTCCCCCACATTAAACATCATAAAGAAAAATGTCTGAAAACAATGAACCTAATGAAACTTCTATTCCATACTACGTAGGGTAGTGACAGGAAGTGCTTAATGTATCTTTATAAGAGCTTGATTCGGTCACGATTAGATTAAGGCGCCGTGATCTATCATTCTGCCGCCCCGAGTGTGCTAAAGATGCTAGACCCTGTTCACCATCTAGGTATCCGCTTAGCCACGGGCGCTTTCATGACAAGTCCCATTGAAAGTTTATATGCAGAATCGAATGAGTGGTCACTTCATCTCCAGAGAACATACATCAGCCAAACATATTTTCTGAAAGTCCTCTCTACTCCTGAGCATCCGTGTTATAATGCCGTTAGCGAGACGACATGTGCTACACTCTTTCATAATCGTCCCTCCGTAAACAGCCTTTCTCGCTGCGTGTGACGAAGCTTAGTCATGAAATGCATGTTCCACTCCTCGAGCTTCGCCTAATGCATCCAGCCAAGCTGCTACCTCCTCGGGAGTGGCAGCTGATACCATGCAATATATGCTTCATGCAAGTTACAAAACACGCTCCAGAGATTGAAATCCGCATGCACTTCCGGGAACTCCAGCACAAACACTCCTGCACGGAGTTCTACACAGACGCATCGAAGTCACACGACGGGGTGTCCTACGCAGCCGTCGGTCCATCCTTCTCGGAAACTGATGTACTGCATCCGGAAACTAGTATCTTTACGGCTGAGGCCTACGCACTATTGTCGGCTGTGAAGCATATCAGGAAATCAAGACTTCAGAAATCAGTCATATATACGGACTCCCTTAGAGTTCGGAAGGCCTTGATGTCATTCTCTAACCACAAAAATCCGGTAATAATTGAACTCTATTCCGTTCTGTGTAAAGCCTATATAGGTAACGAGCATGTCATCATATGCTGGGTGCCAGGTCATAGGGGCATCGAAGGTAATGTTCTGGCGGACCAGGTGGCCACGTCAGTTGCATCGCTTTCTGCTAATCGCACCGCTGCAGTTTATGTCACAGATCTGAAGCCCTCCTTACGGAGGAAAATACGGAACCACTGGCAACGCCTATGGGACGCGAAACCAAATAATAATCTCCACGTGATAAAGCCACAGTTAGGATTCTGGCCCTCTGTAACAAAATCACGACGAACAGACGTCCTTTTCTGTCGTCTCAGAATAGGAGACACATTTGGCACCCATAATTTTCTACACACAGGAAGTGACCCTCCAACCTGCGGTAGGTGCGAGGAGAAGTTTTCCGTCCTCCACGTCCTCCTGGAGTGTCGGAAAGCCGAATCTGAAAGAAAGAAACATTTTCCCTTAGCATACCGGCAGCACATTCCCCTTCATCCAGTAATGTTACTCCGCTCAGAACCGCTATTTCACACCAACGCAGTGCTAAGTTATCTGAAAGATGTTGTGTTGCATGTTGTTAGCCCCACATGTTCGTAGCGTCTCCACTCTTCAGAGGACGGCGCTGTGATAGTTCTTTCGTATAGCACGTGCCTCTAGGCCCTTGTGTTTCAAGGGCTCCGGCGAGGCAACAGTGCTCCAGGTGTTTTTACCATCTCATATATTTTCTATTCTGCGTCATTTTTTTGGGTTGGATTTTAATGTTCATAGTATTCGTCATTTGTCATCGCCATAATTTTATAGAAAGTACATGTTACGCACTTTACAGCGACTATTTTTAGGCCACCTTACAGCCAAGTCACATCTTCCATAATACATCGTCAGCATTACCACTTGTCATGGCGCTCTTTGGCCAAACCTGGTCCTTGAGCCACAAAACACCACACATCGTCATCAAGACCTGCCACCCTGTCGTTAATGCTATAGTGTGAGTGTATGTCACCAGCTGTATCCTTATTAATTAGGAACCCGATTCCTAGTTCTCGTCTCACCGCTAAGCCCCAGTAGCACAGGACGGGGGCGCTTTTTAGAACTGTATATGCTTCTTTTGTCCTCCTAACTTCACTGCGCCCTATTATATCCCATTTACTGCCCGCTAATTCCTCCAATAGCACTGCTAGACTCGCCTCACTAGATAACGTTCTGACGTTGCCAGGTTCATATTCCAATAGCGGCCTGTCCGGCGCCAGGGATTCTTAGCACCCTCTGCTGCGTCGCAGGTCTGACCGCCGCCGTGGTCAGTTGCTTCGCAGCTGCAGGGGACTGAGGGCCGGGGTTTGATTAGGCAAAAAATTACCGCCCGAGAACTCCGTACGAGTGGTTAACCAGGTAAGCTTAAACATGCGGCCCCGATGTTTATCCGTGGGTTAGTACCGATGGTTCATTAAACGACGGCTTGGTAGGCTTCCGGATCCTCGGTACGCTGTTGCTGCTTGCGCTCGACTGCACGAGCCTCTTTCTTGTGCTCCGGTTGCAGGATCGGCACGGCGTAGACGAGCTCGTTCCGGGTTATGCTCGCGGTGTTGCTGATGGAAAGCTAGTTGCTCTCCAAGAATACGTATGTCACGTGGCCTACCCATTTGGGAGACGGAGAGAAACTGCTGCAGGTGCACTTGCCTGCAAGGGGTAGCAATGATGTCACCACTGGCGCAGCAAATCGCACACCTCGCTTTCTATTTTTTGTGCATGTGCATGAGGTTGCGCCGGAGTAGTTTTCCGCCTTCAGGCGACAGGCGGACTGATCGGTTAGCCATATACAGATTCGCAGTAAACAGGCAAAACAGCAACTCTATTTAATGCAAAAAGCACTCGAAATATCACTGAATCATCGCCATAATCATTGCACCATAGATGCGATAGACGCGGCTGCTTTTTGGCTTCCTGGCTTTGGTCACAGGGTTCCCAGTTCAGAGGTACTTCGAAAATTTCCTTTTTTCAGCTCAAGAGCCTGCTCAGAGATCGTTGGTTATCAGGTGGGAGGTGATCATTGATGAAAATTGGCCTGCTGTCACTAGGAGAAAAAACCCGATGCCTCATGTAGTCGGCATGGCCTTTCTCGCTTTGTCTGCACACTCTGCGCGCTAAGCTCTTGAACAAAAAGGTGCAAAAATGTTCGTGTCCTTTTATCAAGAACGCCATGCACAGCGCCAATGTCAAATTCAATGACAGCACAGCCAATCTTATCACCAATGGCCTGCACCACCACTACGAAATTTACGCCCTGCGCATCGTGGAACCCTCTTTATGTCGATATTATTTTGACTATAGTGTTCAAGACGGAGACATTCACTTAGCTCAGACACAGTTCACTTACAATCTTCAGTGATTTCTTTTGTCTGGAGAGATATTCGCATTGATGTTTCTTGGACTGGTATAGTGCACATGTATTATCCTTCAAAATAAAGCAACTGGCGTTTGCGAAAAAATAATTACCTTTAGAGCAAATGAGAGAAAGTGTGACTTTACTGTCAATCGTCGTAACTCTCTGGTGATGCACTAAAATGTGAATCAATGGCGAAAACTTTTTTATTTATTGGCAATTATTTCAACAAATTTCTTATTATTTCCCCCAACAAAGGAGAACTACAACTCGGTGAAAGATTTGCAATAAACTAACAATTGCTTTCCATTTTGGAGGAAATTGGTTTGGGGGAAAGACTGGCGCATGAAATATTTTGCTGCTTAAAAATACGCCAGAATACGCGATTGTCCCTACGTTTACCATTGACGAGTTAGTATAGTTCAATAGGTCTCCGCTAGTTTCCGGCATGGTTAAGACGGTACATAAATTATGCGCAGTATTTCAGGCCCATTGCCGCAGTAGCTTCACCATTTTGATATATGGTGAGCCTATCACGGTGAGATACACATCCCGGTAATCATCAATCTATTGTTGTCTACTGCAGTACGAATGTTTCTCGCAAGGATCTGGAATTACCGATCTATCGATGTAAATTATTCGGTGTCGTGTATGCCAATTTTGTAATTTCACCACAACGCCTAATTATGTGCCATGCTTGGCCTCACTTCCCTTCGTTCGGCAAATTTGCTTTAAATCTGAGAGTGCGCTTTATCTCCTAATGTCAACTAGAAAATTGAGTACTCCCATTTGCTCTCAAACCCACCGCATCTTACCGCCTGTTAACGTCACGACTAACGTGTTTTGTTCAATCCCTTGAAATTGAAATTGAAATTGATTTTATTCATTATAGATTACAGGTTGTAAAAACAAATAATATACAGAAGGAGGTCCCATAGTCAATGACTGTATCGGGACCTCCTGTTATTTATAAAAATGCGCTTTCTAAAGCAACGAATTGAACTACATTAAAATCATATATAAGCAAACATGGAAGAAAGTAAGCACTGGAGAATGCAAAACAAGATTACGAGTTAGTTACAAGAAATCTAACGAAGGAAATTATACAATTGCAAGGAGCAAATGCAGTAAAACCAAATGAGCTAAACGAATTGAACAGTAAAGGTAATTTTACCCAAACGTGCAAGACACACACAAAAAAAAAGAATTTCAAATATACATGACCGTAAATGCAACAGTAGAAACAACAACAAAACAACTTTGAAATACACATGACTATTAATAAAAAAGAAAGGTATCAGAATAGCAGAATATTTGAAGTAATAAGGGTGAAGAAAAAGAGAAAAAAAAGAAGAAAAAAAGAAGTTAACGTTAAATATTTTCTGTTAGAAGAAAGTTCTTGAGGTGTTTTTTAAATACGGATGTTGAACGCGAAGTTTTGACACAAAGTGGTATGGAATTCCAAAATGAAATGCAGCAAAATGAACTGATTGTTTGCCATAGTTGGTGCGCACTTGAGGTAAAATTAGATTATTGTGCAAAGCAAATCTAGTGACATTAGTGTTGATCAGGCAGGTTTTAGGAATTATACATGCAGGAACTTCATTATTCAATAACTTAAAAATAAATATACCCAGATTATACATCACAGTTTTTTTTGACAGACAGAATGTTATTACGGTGTAGCAATGGGAGAGCGCTAGTATTATAGGGACTAGAGGTGACTATTCTAATTGCTTGGTTTTGCAAAGTTTGAAGTGAACTGAGGTGAGTATTGTATGTATTTCCCCAACATATTAACGAGTAGTTAATGTGTGAGTGTATAAAAGCGTAATATAGTGACACAAGTGTAGAACAGTTAAAAAATTGGCGGGCTCTAATTAATAGCCGAATGCCGTAAGCAACTTTCTTTTTGATATTCGAGATATGATGATGAAACTTGAGGTTAGAATCTAGTTCTACCCCTAAGAATGAGCAATGAGTGCTAGAAGGGATTAAATGGGAACCAAGAATCAGCAATGGAACTGAACAAAATGGTTTCTGGGGGGAATTAAATACAATAAACTTGGTTTTCGAGGGATTAATAACAAGATTATTATCTATACACCAGTTTGTAACCTTAGCCAAGTCATTATTTAGTTTAGTAACTAAGGACGAAATATTTTTATCGTAGTTAATTATGGTTGTGTCGTCGGCGTACAACACACATTGTGAGGACATTGTGAGCACTATTCCTACTTGATTCTCCAGATTCTCTGTTAGACTCCAAGTTTAAGCTCCATATGTTAGTGCTGGTATAATGCAAATATTGTAGACTTTTCAATTCACGGTTAACGGTACACCACCCGCCAATTTTTGATAATGCTCGCGATATGCGCTGTAACAAATACGTATTCTTCGGTAATGTTCTGTATCGTGACCAGGGCGATATACGAGTATTCGCACTAGTAAACAACCCTAAGCCCATCATGTCAAGACTGACTGGGAGAATATAGGATTGCATAGTAGAATATTCCGCTTGTATTTTAATATAAAACGCGTGCATTCCGTTAATACTCATATCATACAGAAAAAATATGAAACATTTTGATATACTTACTGGAATATTTATTAATGCCTGTCTTCTTTAGCGAACTCCCCAGCCCTGAGAAGCCAAACCTGTAATGTCTTGTGGAACCGCAACGATGCGGAATTACCAAAGACACTTAATTGCTATGATATAAATTTAGATAATTAGTAGCTTTTAAGCGATGAAGAACAACCTAAAGCAAAAAAAAAGATGAAATGACATACCTGTAGACATAATAGGGCTCGAAGAAAATTCTTCGGGAAGGTTATAGTACGGGTAGGCCATCTGAAATTCGGAGATGGGTCAGCTTTAAATTTGAAGGTGCACCAACTGAAATTTGGCCGAGGAAAAAATTGAAATTCGGGGTAGGTGGGCACACATACGGGGTTGAGCCAACATGAAATCTGGGGCTGTGCCAGCTCAAGTTTGGGGGTGCGTAATCACAAGTTTAGGTGTAGCCCAACTTGAAATTTGAAGGCGCGTCAACCTAAAGTGGGCAAGGGGACAAGTTGAAATTTGGGTATGAGACATGGTGAAATTTGGACGTGTATCAACTGAAATTTTTTGGTGGGCCAACAGATATTTCGAGATGGGTGAACCTAAATTTGAGGTGGGCAAGTTAAATTTGGGGGTTTTGCCATGAAATTACGGCATAGTTTTAGGTTGAAACCTGGCGGTTAGCCAAATTAAATTTGGGGTGGGCCAAGTAATATTTAGGGATGGGTCAACAATAATTTCTGTAGGCCAACCTAATTAGGAACAGCTCATTTATGCATGGTGCATTTATCACTTTATTCTGAAATAACCAATTTTCTTCGCGCTTTGAGTTTCACTTACTCCACTATGAACTTAAATTCAGGAGTGGAGGAGGCATGTCAAGCCACACGCACCGCCAAGGTTGGACCGCTCACCGCGGCGCCATCTATCGGCTCGCAGCAGAGCTACTAGGAGAACGCGGGCGTTGACGAACATACCAGGGACACTCGGCGCACGCAGTGTCAGCACCTTAATATATTTTTCTTACATTGTGATGGCATCGCATCGCGGCGGTGAACTCTCCCTTCACGGAAGGCCTCACGCACAACTGCGGCAGGTGCTCTTCTCTTTCAACCGCTCTGCTCCGATGATACACGCTCGTGCCTAGCGTTCGGCTCAATCGGTACGGTCAAACTGGAGGAGCTGGTTAGAACAAGAAAATGTGACAATTTTCTACAAAAGCCTAATCATTCTGTGCCACCGGAAAGGCCACGGGCAGAAGCGCATAAGCTACGTATAGCCAGTAAGCAAAACTAAGCAGAAACGAAGCCCCAGCTGAGCCCAACGATGCTTGTGGATTAGTTGGCAATTCTCACAATTTCTGCAGTTCCTTGTACAAATATGCAAGCTTCAACATGCACCCCAACTATACCCAATTTGTCATCGCGTACTTTTGCCATTTTGTCCTTTTTTGCAGCGAGTTTTCCTGCCACACTAGTGGGTAACGCGAAAGTACAATCGACAAATTGCGCCTTTTGTACAGATATAGCACAATGTTCACTCTGAGAACGCAAGTTATCATTGTAAATAAACCCGGGGAAAACTACAACGATATAGCGTAGGCTTCACTCTCAAACGTGTGAGCAGTACTTATGGATAGCGTGAATACTAGGAAAGACACTTAAAATGTAATTCGCGGATTTCTTGGCTTCTTTCAGCTTCCAAACAGGCCTTGAACTGGAAACAAAAGGAAATGGGACAGGCAACATTGGTGCTTAAAGAAATGGCGTCATATACAGAATAATGTCGTGTTTCAAAGCTAGAAATTTAATCTATAGAATAATCAATTTCATTTAAAAACGAATTAAATAAACCGTTCAACTTCTACAAAAATAAAGCTGGTTCCTAAAGAACTGTCAAAAGATCCATGTTTCTGAAATGTAATATTTGTTTACATATTGCGGTTCCTGAGCTCATAACTTTAATACTACGCTGTCAAATGTAGAACAAGTTCGAATATGATAGATGAATACATAGAATATTGTTGATAACTATTGTAGATGAACAGACGAGAGAACGAGTTCCTTATTAAGGAGAATAAAAATAATATATACTGTCGGCATACTTAACTCTGTTCAATTTCATATATTTTTTGAGTAATTTGTACTGAAATGCGGAGACCCAGCACTAAAAAAGAACAAAAGAGATGAATCCATGCTTAGGCACTCAATACACACGAACGTTTTTACCAGATATCAATGCAACACTATCCAACATACTATCTGATAAGGTTCGCGTGATCATGTATTAGTTACAGTCAGCAATCAATGCCAACTAGGGGCAGTGTTACGCTGCCTAATGTATAGTAATTATATATATATATATATATATATATATATATATATATATATATATATATATATATATATATATATATATATATATAGGAAGGCTCGGTTAGGATAGGATAGTTTGTTATACTTCTATCGGTTTTAAAAGCTATATATATATATATATATATATATATATATATATATATATATATATATATAGCTTTTAACACCGAAAGAAGTATAACCAACTATCCTAACCTAGCCGAGCCTTCCCAAAGCTAACCCAAGCTTTGTTTGTGGGAATCACGGGCCACTTCCGCAATTATCGAATACAACATTATATGGCTACGATTTGAACAGTGAATCTTCGGCATATCTCGGCACAGTTAATTTGATTTTTCTGCGGAATCAGCAGTGATAAAACTAGGCTTGCCTTGTTTGTCATTTCGGTTCAACTAAAAACAACCGTTTTCACTGTGTTTGTGCTTTATAGCTCGCAGTTATTCACAAAAGGTGTTCTCACACCGCAATTTTTCGATATCTACAAAACCTTGCGTTCATGTCAAATCAACTGAAAATAAAACATTAAAACTAGGTATACGCAATTATTGATTTTTTTCTTTAATATCAACTTATTAGTTTCAGCTATTTTACTTCCATACAATTTACCAAATTACTGTTTTGCGGTGCCTAATATTTCATTCATTCAACAATATATTGAACAAGAACAACTAATTGAGAACGAGTGAGATAGAGCAATCGATATAATAACTGTTTTAAGGTGAAAGTTGGATAGCTGAATTGTTGCGGCTGTTGATGATGGTCACCACTCCTTTAGCGGAGATTAATGGCAGATAGCTTGTGTGAAGTAATCTGGTTGCGAACGAAATTTTTAAGCAAAATTTGTGTGAATCTGTTTCGATATATAATTCGTCCATTTAAAAGGATGAATACTTTCCTTTAAAAGAAACGCATGATGCTAGAGTTACACTTCTTTCCTTTGTTGAACACAAAATACGACTATTATGGGTAACTTGCTGTTCCTCTATTTTATTAGTAAACATAACCGATTTTGTTAAAAAGGTTTGTTTACAATGTGTTAGCGTCTGAACAAGCACCTGAACCCCCCCCCCATTTTAGGATTTCCCAACAACTTTCCGACACCTTCTAGGTCACGAGTACAAAACTTCACCAAGAGATTGATGAGTGCTGCTTACCAACTGCCATTCTCTAATTTTCGAAATCGAAAATACGTGTCATCAATAAATAGGCATCCGAAGAACGTCACTGAACAAGTTAATAAAAAGGCAATAATGGAGGTCCCATATCCGTCATCTGTTCTTTAAGCAGCGTTAAGTTGTAGTCCAAATGAATTTGGTAAAGGAACATTGGTATCAAACCACATGATATCATGTAGAATAAATATTAGTATTAAATATGCTACTGCCGCTTTCGCTCGTATAAATCAGTTCAAGCAACATTGAACTCCAGCGACTTTTTGGCAAATGCCACTTGCTTCCAGATATACCCCGATTTTCCCTTTCAGGACTTATGTGATGATTGTAAATAAACCTGGTGAACTGTCTGCATCCACTTCAAAACGGCGCTGAAGTGCGTTAGAGTAAAACAATTTTATTGATGCGCCTCGCGTGTAGGTGTAGTGTAGGGTTCACTCTTAAAGTATATGAAGACACATGGACAGTGAATGAATTTCAAATGGTATGCGCAGATTTTTTGTCTGCATTCAGCCTTTAAAAAACCTTTCGACTGGAAACGAAGTGAAATTGGACAAGCAACCCTAGTGCTTAAACAAATGGCGTCATCTGCAGAATAATGCCGCTTTCTTTAAATAGACATTGATTCCAAACAATACTGCATTCCTTTAAAAAATTAGGCAAACCGGTGACTTTTAAGCAAATCGAGCTGGTTCCTAAACAAGTGTAAAAATATCCATGTTTGTACCATGTAACACAATTTCACGTTTTGCGCTCTGATGTGTTCATAATTTTAAAACTGAATTGACAAATTTACAATATGATGAAATATCGCAGATGACTACGAGCAATATTTTATAAACGATAGAAGGAATTCCTTATCAAGGCGATTAAAAAGTTGCATGTCCTGTTGGCCTTGTTAGCTTTGCTTATTTACATCATATTCTTTTTGACTAATTTGGGCTAAGACGTTGGGAGCCAGAAAAAAAACGCGTAATGCAGTAACGAACTTTGGCGTTCCTGCATATATATATATATATATATATATATATATATATATATATATTGCGACGAAACAGCCACCACAGTGTGGCTGCACAGAAGAGGAGGAAGACGACGTGGACCCTCTTGATATAGCATCGCCATTGTGGCCTTCCCTTAACTTCCTCTGAAGAAATGTATATAGCATTGGGTTACTGCTACACGTAACATTAATTTCGTGGAGGTGGACGTTCCCCGTACGCGTCATGGAGCTTCGCAGCGGTCGCAACGGCGACAGTGCAACTTCGGC